>NC_138867.1:148215743-149415743 GCF_965194805.1 Balaenoptera borealis
AAAAAAGATCCACAGGGAGTCAGGTAGAAAGGGAAGAGAAGAGATCACGTAGGGAACTGAGTCCCTAAGAGGGGACACAGAACAGGAGAGTGATTACACGGGCTCAGAGATCTGGGGAGTGAGCAGTCTGAACCACATATTGGACACCCCAGCCCAGGGTCCGACACTAGGACGATGAGTCTCCTTTGCTGGTTTCAAAACCAGTGGGACTTACAGAAGAGCTGTAAGAAAGCTAGACTGCACTCATGAAGAGCTCACCATGCTTACTTACTCTCAGGAACAAGGCAGAGGAAACAGACTGAAAGTGCCTGAGGCTCTGGCCAGTTTCTCAGGACCAGCTCAGCATGCACTCTGGCTCATGCCAAGTGCCCACTCTGACACCTCTAGCTCTGGGGCAGTTCCCTGCTAGAGCAAAGACTGAGTGAGCAGTTGGGGTGAACGAAGCCAGCTCAGACCTGGCACTGATCTGAAAAAGGCAAGGGTGGCCATTATTGCTGCTTGCAGAGGTGCTGGATTGGGACTTGTCTGGAGCTCTGACTGGTATGCCAGGACCACCCCAGCGAGCACCCCAGCCTGCACCAGGCACCAATTGCAGCCCCTCTCACGCCAGCACTGCTCCCTTCTGAGGCAAAGGTGCCATTGCTGGGAGTGGTGAGAGCGCACACTTACAAGAAATGGAACCGGCTAGTCTCTGACCCTCAGGGCCTCAGCTTCAGCACCTTGGGATCTGACCCTGCCCCCAACAGGGCAGTGATGGCCACTGAGAATAGAAGCCCCAGGTCACACCTGGCTCTGGCTCTAGCCCCTCCATCTCCAGCCCCACCTCCTATCAAGGTGATAGCTGCCAGCATACCCTGGGGGAAGATGTGACCCTTGCTCATTTCAGATCCAGCTCTCCCATCAAAGCCACTGAGCACACATAAAGTGCATAGGGACTCTTGCACACAAAGACACCCCTTCAAGACTGGGATAGATAACTGTTTCACCTAATTTCATAGAGATAGAGAAAGTTAAACAAAATGAAATGACAGAGGGATTTGTTTCCAATGAAAGAATAAGGGGGAAAAAAAAAACCCTGAAAAAACATCTAATGAAAAAGAGATAAATAATTTACCAGATAAAGAGTGCAAAGCATTAGTATTAAGAATGCTAACTGAACTTGGGAAAAGCATAGACGAACACAGTGAGAATTTCAACAAGGAGCTAGAAAATATAAAGAAGAACCAGTAGAAGTTGAAACAAATGAAATTTTGCTATTTGCAACAACATGGATGGACCTGAGAGATTAGAGTAGACAAAACAATGCCAGAAAAGGAGAGACAAAGCATAAATTTCTGTTTGAGCAACAGCATCCTTTAGAAAAATGAAAAAGCTTCTCCAAGATTTCATAATCTGCTCAATTACAATACAAATTTCTCATTTCTTTGCTATTTCTAACATTAACCATTATAGTCTCAGACACTAAGACACATCTACAGGTATTTTTAAAGAATTTAAAAGTTCTCTCTGAAAATATTAAAAGCAGACACAGGTAAGCAAACATCAGGAATACTACTGACATCAAAAGAATACAAGAAAAAAACACATAAAATGATATATTCAAGGAATATAGAAATATATACAGAAATATGTGGAAGACGAACATTATCAAATTTTAGTAATTCATTTAGATAGTTATAGAACACTATACTCAACAATGTCAGAATACACTTTCTTACGAAAAACATTACAGAATCCAGAAACAGTCCCACACCTATGTGGAAAACAGACTTTTTATCAAAGGTACAAAGGCAATTTAATGGAGAAAGAATACCATTTCAACAAATGGAGCTGGAGCAACTGGATATCTTTAGATTTAAAAAAAGACTCAAAATAGACATACACCTAAATCTAAAACCTAAATAAAACTGTAAAACTTCTTGATCAAACCTAGGATAAAATCTGTGTGACCTTAGGTTAGGCATAAAGAGAAAAATAACTTCTCAGTAAAGAAAAACATCAATATGATTAATGGCAGACTTCTAATTTGATATAACAAAGGCCTGAAAGCAGTGGGATGACTGAAAAAAAAAAAAAGTGAACCAAAAAGAATTCTGTATCTAGCAATATTACCCTTCGGAATTGAAGGTGAAACAGACATTCATAGATAACCGAAGACTAATAGAATCAATTGCTAACAGACTTGGTTTATAAGAAATAGTAAAGGAAGTCTTTGAAAGGGATATTCTAGACAATATCGTGTAGTAACTATTGTTTCCGATTTTTATTCCCTCCTCCCCCTGAAGGTTATTGCTCTTTTTTGTTTGTTTGTTTAGTAAGGTGGCTGGACTATATTAATAAAATCTTTCTTTCTCACAATGTGTGTTAGCTGAGGTCTTGGCTTAGTTTAGTTTTATTATTGTTGTTGTTGTTATTATTATTTTAAACATAGCTAGCTAGGAGTAGCCTGTGTTTCTGCATTGCAGGGCCAGGACTAAGGTGCGGCCAGTAAGGACCCTTGAGAGGGAAATTTAAGGAAGTATTTGTTCTCAGTATTGTGCAATACAGGATTGATTGATGGGTCTGTGTGTAGTTTTAGTAGCACACTCAAAAGTTATGCACTTTTCAATCTCTCCCTATTTTCTTTTTCCTAGAACCTCTCATGTGTCCTTTGCATGTGTGTGTAGCCTCCTTTTGTTGGCAATATTTTGATATCTTGAACTATATCCAGTGTTTGATACAAATGTGCACAGCCTCTGTTCATATCCAGGCATACTTAGAGAGTATATAAAGGCTGTCTATGGCTATCTCACCTTCCAGATTTTCCTGTTAAATCCCTGCTTAGTCTTTGGCTCTGCCACTTACCCCAACTGGGACTGCAATCTCAGTCTAGGATATCTTCAGGCCTTTGCTTTTCTCTGCTGGGTGCAGGGTTTTTGCCTTCTACTCTAAATTAATTGATCCTTCTCCAGCATCAATGCTGCTGATTTTCCCAGATTGTCCCTTTCTGATAGACTCACCCTGCGTACTAAGCTGGAGGGCAGGTATCAACAGATGGGAGCAGCTCCAGGCAAGAATGCTACAGACACCCACTATTCTTATCTGAAAGTCAGTAGTACCTCATGAAAAAAAAAATGCATTTCCATTTGCTGTATGCATTTGGCTGAATCCCAGAGAACCAAAATGGTTGTTTTTGGCAGTTTTGTCCAACTATATATTTACTTTTGAGGAAGAGGATTTGCCAACCTCCTCATTTTGACATGCCGTAAGTAGCCTATGTTCATTTGACCATCTGGGACGTATTTTCTTCACCTATGAATTAGGTCTAATGTTGCTTAATGTGCCAATCTCACATGACTTTTGTGGCAGTCAAATGATACATTTATAACAGCTAGCATTACGGACATATATACACTACCAAATGTAAAATAGATTAGCTAGTGGAAAGCAGCCACATAGCACAGGGAGATCAGCTCGGTGCTTTGTGACCACCTAGGGGGGTGGGATAGGGAGGGTGGGAGGGAGGCGCAAGAGGGAGAGGACATGGGGATATATGTATGCATATGGCTGATTCACTTTGCTATAAAGCAGAAACTAACACACCATTGTAAAGCAATTATACTCCAATAAAGATGTTAAAAAAAAAATAACAGCTAGCATTCACTGATAGCCTTTTTAACACCAAAAACTATTTTGAGAATTTTAAATGTATTACTTTATTTAATCCTCAAAAATACTGATTGGCTATGCATCCTAATTATTAATTTTAGAGATTAGAAAACTGAAGGAATTAAGAGGTTAAGCTGTCTATGGACACAGAGCTAGTGAGGAAAAAATGATCCAGAGCCTAAACTTTTAATACCCATATTTTGTCACCCACATTGTAAAGTGTGAGAATAAGATATTTATGCTGTCCTCCATATTCTATCTCATCCTCCAGATATTTACAGGAGTTTTCAGTCACTGGTTTATCTACTGACTCTTCGTTTTCTTGATCAGCTCTGTGCCTCAGAATGGATAACCTGTAGGTATGAATAGAACCAGAATTTTCAGAGCAGAGGGCAACAAGCCAAAGAGATTTTGATTAGGAAACTGAAGAGCTATGGCATAGAAAACATAGCTCAGAACAGCACATGGCCTATCTAGTTGTCATTTTGACAAAGCGATTTTTTTCCCTTTAGGGATGGTCAGAGTTTACGAGTCATCTCCAGTCAGCTGTCTGATAAGAGTCTTCGGTGTGCTGAGAAGCAAATCATATTTTCTTTTCCATGCCACTGGATCTTCAGAATTGAGGATATATCACACAGTGTTTTATTTTCTTATTGTTATTTACTTTTTACTAAGGTCTTAAGAGAGGTACAGAAAAGATATCTCTGGGAGGAATGCAAGTAACAGCCACCACATAAAGTCTGGGTGATGACATGAAAACATTTCTCCCTAGAGGTCGATACAACACATGGAAACAATCCTCCCACTTCATCAGTTTATGTCAAGGCTTATTCCCCGGTGGCCACGTGGAGCCCACACAGTTGAAGCCTCCTCTGACATACACAAATACACTCTGGATCCTTTGCAATAACAACTGCCTACCCTACATTATTCTGTCTCCATTATGTCAATATTAAATAAGCATTATGTCCAGCATAAAGAACAATGACTGCCCTTTATTTCAAAGGCCATTGATTCTCTATTTGTTTTTGAAGTAAATGTCAGTTAGGAGGAAAAAAATGCACCAGTATTAAAACCGGATGTGACTGGGTTGCAAAGCACTTACTTCTTGCCTAAAGTACTTGGGCTTGATAACAGCAATGCCCTAAAGGCGCACTCCCACAGAGAGGCAGCACGGGTTCAAATTCAGCTCTACCACTTATACCTCTGCAATATTGGTCTAATATTTGGATTTTTAGATTTGGATTGGGTTTTTTCATATTTACTTTGGATTTTTTTTTTATTGGTGATCTATAATTAAAATATTTTGTACTAGAAGACAGTCATTGTAGGAATCAGACTATGAGGGTACGAGGAGAAAACTCCATGAATGGGGAAGATAAATCAGCTGAATGGGAACTGTTGCATGTTGCAGAAAAGAGTATGAGTCTTAGAGTTGCACAGAAGCAAATTCAAATTCTGATTCTGCTAATTTATACCTGTGGGGACAGAGGCAGGATACTTAATTTAAACTCTGTTTTCTCAGTGGTTAACTGAAGATAATAGAAATGCCTACCATCTACTGAGTATCCATGATGTACAAAGCACTATATTAAATATACATCATTTAATTTTTCAGGAAAACACAACGAAGCAAGTTCTATTAATATGCTCATTTTATAGAGGAGGAAATTAAGCCTTTCAAGGTTTGGGTGACTTACCCAAAGTCACAAAATTGGTAGGTGGGAGAGCCATTTTTATATCCAACTGTCTGGTTCTAAAGGCTGTACATTTAACGACTAAATTAAAATGTCTCCTTACCTCTTTAAAGTGATTATGTATGTGTGTGTCTGTTATTATTATACATGGGTATATATGTTATTTGTAATGATATATCTGTCATTATATGGATATTTATCTTATATATAAATTACATATGTTATACATTTAATGTATTTCATAAGCATTAATATTAATAAATGGCTATTTTTGCTGATGAACTCTTTTAAAAAGACATCATCAAAGATTTTAACAAATGTAATTAATATTTATTACTTCAGATATTGAACTATGGTTTTTTCCTTAATTTAACTCATTTAATTTCAATGAAAAACATGCTGAAGCAAATATAATTATCTATTAATTAAACAGATTAATTAAAAAAAAGAGAGAGCTCAGGCAATTGAGTGACTTCCTCTGGATTACATAGCTACTAAGTAGGAAAGGTGGAATTTAAACTCGATTTTCTAGCGTCAATGTACACATCTTCTCACTATATCACACAGTGGATTAAACTATGCTCCATGGTTTATAAATATATTTTTGACAAACGTTTTGTTATCAACCTATTAGCTTTTTCTTCACCTTTAAAAAAAAAAAAACTTTTTCCATTATTTTTTGAACATACACCAGGAGTTATGATTAACACATGCCAGGGAAGGTAGAAGAATGTCTTAGTTATCAGCAAACATTTTTCCATAAATCCATGAACATTTTTAATTAGGGATATGACATACTTGATAGACAACCTAGTTTTCAAGTGTCTATTACTGAAGACATCCTGTAATCATGATTTTCTCACCTTATTATTGCATAAAAGGACATGTGTATAATACTGATGAAGTTGCCAACATCTCTGATAGCTAATGCAATATCAAAGTAGCTTGGTGTGATCCTCGGTAGATGAAGGGGAGAGAATCCAGAAATACTGTATGTCACAATACATTCTGAGCTACTGAGCTCATCTGAGAGTCATCACTGTTTTGATTTGTGAAGGTAAATTGACCCAGACAAGGAATCAGAAACACATGCAGATATTTGCATCACATCATACATAACCCTGGGTTTTTCTGCATTGGTAAATATGCCAGCAAAATCATGACTTCTGAAGTAGTTTACACATCAGAAAGACCTGGGTTCAAATCTGATACCTGGCCCTGTTTAGCTGAAAAACCATGGGTGAGCTAGTTAACCAATCTGAGTCTCATTTATAAGAGGGAAAGCTGAAATACTGTGAGATTCACATGAGACAAAGCATAGCACAGTGTCTGTCAGCTTACTATTACTTCTTTTGTTATCTGTCTGTGGCAGATTTTCCCGAATTTCTCTCAGTTTGCTAAACGCAACAAGGTATTCATTGTTGATATTACAAGTCTTCCTGACAATAGTGGGGAACCTTAGTTAGATAAAGGACTATAAAATTTTTAAACTGTCTTTTTTCAAGCACTTCTATTTTCATGCCTATGCTTTTAATGTTAATTGTTTTTGTCTTCATTTGTGGCAGATCTTTATGGTGTACATGGGGTGTAGAAGTTCTGGAAAAGAATACAAAAATGGTTAAGAACTACTTTCAGAAATTTGTAATTTACAGAATGGACAGACATGAAAAGGACTCCAAAGGGAGTGCACTATGGTAAGTTCTAAGTAACGGATGAGTAACAGAAGAGTCATAACATTCTGAGAGGAAAAAAATATGTCTCTTGGAAGGATCAGGTAACATTGAGAGCAGAAAGTAGGCTTTGAAAGGCTGAATAGGAAGCAACAGAAGGCTATTAAAATGTAGGAAATTACCAAGTAGAACATAAGCCAAGTTCTTGGGAAGTGATAGATTATAGGCAACAAATGAGAACCAAGACTAGATAGTAAATGCTGAAGAACTGAGGGCAGTGGAGAATGAAAAAAGAGTCAATTTGTGCCATGTCCAGGAGCACCTGAATCAAATAGGTCATTTCTAATGACCAATAGGGTAAAGAAGTCATAAAATCACTTCAGGAAAACAACTACAGAATCTTATATTACTTCCATGTGACATGTCACCTTTGCTTGTTGGCATCTGAAATCTCCAGTAACCATTTGGGAACCTCTTAATTTGTCACCTTTCATGTGTTTTACACTAACAGTAAAGTGATGTTCAGTAAGAGGCATTTATTTAGTTTTAAAAGATTTTTGCCACACAGAAGTTCATGCGCTGAAATCTGAAGGCAACAGATTTATGAGAAGTGATTCTGCATTGTCTCTACAGGGTTCCTGGGATTATTGGTTCTGGGTGAGTTTACCTGATAATTTCTCCACTTGCAATGCTTTAATGTGAATAGTGCTGAAATCTGACTTGTTACCCTCATGATACATAAGATTGGAGGCCCTGTTTCTAAATTTGGCCTTCTGTACCTCATCCCCAGTCCAGTGAGAGGAGATTTTCTAAACTATCTCATAGAATGGACAGTACTTCAATTTTCAACTTTGGCAGGGATCTCAGAAATTGCTCCCCACAATGCACAAGGCTGAGGCCACTTTCTTATTTTCATTTGCCTGTTGAAGCCTCAACCCCTGTAGTCTAATCATTTTTCTGCTACTCTGGTGGGCTATATAATGTTGATTGCTGCTCATGATTCTGGCTTTGAATTCTTTCTTCTTTCTGGTATATAAAATTTCTCTTCTTTGCTTATTTTTTAAAACGCCTTTATTGGGATGTATTTCACATATCCACACAATTCACCCATTCAAAAGATATAACCCAAAACCAAATCCAAAAATACATTAAAAGGATCATACACCATGATCAAGTGGGATTTATCCCAGAGATGCAAGGATTTATCAATATCCACAAATCAATCAGTGTGATACACATTTATTAATAAAATGAAGAATAAAAAACATATGATCATCTCAATAGATGCAGAAAAAGCTTTTGACAAATTTCAACACCCATTTATGATAAAAACTCTCCAGAAAGTGGGCATAGAGGGAACCTACCTCAACATAATAAAGGCCATATATGACAAACACACAGCTAACATCATTCTCAATGGTGAAAAGCTGAAAGCATTTCCTCTAAGATCAGGAACAAGACAAGGATGTCCAATCTAGCCACTTCTGTTCAATGTAGTTTTGGAAGCCCTAGCCATGGCAATCAGAGAAGAAAAAGAAATAAAAAGAATACATCTTGGAAAAGAAATAAAACTGTCACTGTTTGCAGATGACATGATACTATACATAGAAAATCCTAAAGACACTACCAGAAAACAACTAGAGCTCATCAATAAATTCAGTAGAGTTGCAAAACACAACATTAATACACAGAAATCTCTTGCATTTCTATGCATTAACAATGAAAGATCAGAGAGAGAAATTAAGCAAACAATCCCATTTACCATCACATCAAAAAGAATAAAATACCTAGGAATAAACCTACCTAAGGAGACAAAAAACCTGTATGCAGAAAACTATAAAACACATGGAAACAATCCATGAAAGAAGTCGAAGATGACACAAACAGATAGAAAGATATACCATACTCTTGGACTGGAAGAATCAATATTGTCAAAATGACTATACTACCCAAGGCAATCTACAGATTCAATGCAATCCCTATCAAATACCAATGGCATTTTTCACAGAACTAGAACAAAAAATTTTCTAATTTGTATGGAAACACAAAAGACCCTGAATAGCCAAAGCAATCCTGAGGAAGAAAAATGGAGCTGGAGGAATCAGACTCCCTGGGTTAAGACTATAGTACAAAGCTACAGTAATCAAGACAATATGGTACTGGCACAAAAACAGAAATATAGATCAATGGAACAGGATAGAAAGCCCAGAGATAAACCCACACACATATGGTCACCTTATCTTTGATTAAAGAGGGAAGAGTATACAATGGAGAAAAGACAGCTTCTTCAATAAGTGGTGCTGGGAAAACTGGATAGCTACATGTAAAAGAATGAAATTAGAACACTTCCTAACACCACACACAAAAATAAACTCAAAATGGATTAAAGACCTAAATGTAAGGCCAGATACTGTAAAACTCCTAGAGGAAAACACAGGCAGAACACGCTTTGACATAAATCACAGCAATACCTTTTTGGATTCACCTCCTAGAGTAATAAAAATAAAAACAAAAATAAACAAATGGGACCTAATTAAACTTAAAAGCTTTTGCACAGCAAAGGAAAACCATAAACAAAACAAAAAGACAACCCACAGAATGGGAGAAAATATTTGCAAATAAAGCAACTGACAAGGGATTAACCTCCAAAATATACAAACAGCTCATGCAGCTCTATATCAAAAAAAAAAACAAACAACCCAATCAAAAGATCTGAACAGACATTTCTCCAAAGAAGATATACAGATGGCCAAGAGGCACATGAAAAGATGCTCAACATCACTCATTATTAGAGAAATGCAAATCAAAACTACAATGAGGTATCATCTCATACAGGTCAGAATGGCCATCATCAAAAAGTCTACAAACAATAAATGACATAGAGAGTGTGGGAAAACAGGGAACCCTCCTACCCTGTTGGTGGGAATGTAAATTGGTACAACGATCCTGGAGAACAGTATGTAGGTTCCTTTGAAAATCAGAAATAGAACTACTATATAATCCAGCAATGCCATTCCTGGGCATATATCCAGAGGAAACCATAATCCGAAAAGACACATGAACCCCAGTGTTCATCGCAGCACTATTTACAATAGTTGAGACATGGAGACAACCTAAATGTCCATTGACAGAGGAATGGATAAACAAGATGTGGTACATATATACAATGGAATATTACTCAGCCATAAAAAAGAAGGAAATAATGCCATTTGTAGCATCATGGATGGACCTAGAGATTATCATAATAAGTGAAGTAAGTCAGATAGAGGAAGACAAATATCATATGATATCACTTATATATGGAATCTAAAAAAAAAATGATACAAACGAACTTATTTACAAAACAGAAACAGACTCAAAGACTTCGAAAACAAACTTACGGTTACCAAAGAAGAAATGTGCGTGGGAGGGATAAATTAGGAGTTGGGGGTTAATATATACACACTATTTTATGTAAAATAATCAACAAGGGCCTATTGTACAGCACAGGGAACTCTACTCAATATTCTGTAACAATCTATATGGGAAAAGAATCTGAAAAAGAATGGATATATGTATGTATAACTGAATCACTTAGCTGTACACCTGAAACTAACACATTATAACTCACCTATACTCCAATATAAAATAAAAGATAAATTTAAAAAATAATAAAAATAATAAAATATACAATCCAATGACTCTTCCAGTCCAATGCACAGTTTTGTGATTTTATCACAACCAATTTTAGAATCTTTTTATTACCCCAAAAAGAAACCCTTTACACCTTACCATTTACCCCTTAATCCTTTCATCTCCTTCACCCATAGGGAACCACTAATTACCTTTGTCTCTATATATTTGTCTACTCTGGACATTTCATATAAATGAAAGCGCACAGCATGTGGTCCTTTGTGACTGATTTAATTCACTTAGGATGTTTTCAGGGTTAATCCATGTTGTAGCATGCATCAGTATTTCATTTCTCTTTATCCCTGAATAATATTCCATTGTATGGATATACCACATTTTCTTTTTCTATTCATCAGTTGATGGACCTTCAGGCTGTGTCCACTTTTTGTCCATTATGAATAATGATGCTATTAAAACTCATATACAAGTTTCTGAGTGAACGCATGCTTTTAATTATCTTGGGTATATACCTAGGAGTAGAACTGCTGGGTTAAATAGTAACTCTATGGTTAACATTTTGCAGCACTGCCAGACTCTTTTCCAATGTGACTGTATCCTTCTACATTCCTACCAGTAGTATGTGATGGTTCCAATTTCTTCACATCCTCAACAACACTTGTTATTACCTATCTTTTTTATTATAGCCATGTTAGCGGTTAAAGTGATAATTCATTGTGATTCTGATTTCCATTTCCCTGATGGCTAATGATGTTGAGCAACTTTTCATGTGCTGATTGGCCATTAGTATATATTCTCTGGAAAAATATCTATTGAGAAATCAACATTTAATGAAGCATCTCTCAAACGATAATTTTTATAGAAACCTGAGAGTACCCAAATTCTAAATAAATTTGAGAAATATTAGGTTTTTCATTGCATCATCAATATCTTATCATCATTATGATATATGTAACCTGAAGAGGGCATATGTCCCCAGTATCACTCCCTACCAGACTGTAAAATCCAACAAGAAAAATACAGTCTGTTTTTATCATAATTGAGATGTTAGTAACTAATAAAGTGCCTTTAATATGGTGGATATTCAAAAGTATTTGATGGATAAATGGAGACATCTCTGTAAAAAAACACACACACACACACACACACACAAAACACTGCCCTATTCCATTTGCCTGGGGGTTATTTGTTCTTTTTTACTCTCCCCAGACTAGTTTTATTCTGAAATTATTAAAAGTAATAGTACAATATGAACCACTTGTAACTTAGCTAAAAACCATCATTATTAGCCAAAATATACTTGATTGAAAAGAAATACCATACATATCAGGCAAAGAAGATGACTCAGTTGATATATTTCAGGCCATTTTAAGTATACCCTCCTTTCTTTTCACTATTACACATTCACCAATGGTCTAGCATGCAAAGCTCTAGATTAGCACCAGCAAATAGCCATCAGAGGCCCGTGCTCTGCTGGTGAGGTAATATTTAATTATACATTTACTGAACTTTGGTCACTAAGTGGTCTGTTTAAAGATTCTGCAGAACTGGCAGATAAGACACTAAAAGTCCTCCTGGAAACTTGCTCTTTGGGTTTGGTATTTTGTATCTTTCTAGGGATTTATCCATTTTATCTAGGTTATATAATTTGTTGGCCCACATTTCTTCATGATATTCTGTTATAACTATTTTTTTTTTTCTGTGAAGTTGGTAGTAATGTCTCCCACTTTCACTTCTGATTTTAGCAATTTGAGTCTTTTTTCCTTTCTCAGTTTAGGTAAAAGTCTGTCAATTTTGTTGATCTTTTCCAAGAACCAACTTCTTATTTTGTTGAATTTTCTCTATATTTTTCTCTTCATTAATTTTCATTCCAATCCTTATTATTTCATTTCTTCTACTTGCTTTGGGTTTAGTTTTCCCTTCTTTTTCCAGTATCCTAAGGTTGAAAATTCAGTTTTTATTAGAGATTTTTCTTCTTTTTTTAAGGTTAAGCATTTACTGCCATGTTTCCCTCTAAGCACTGCTTTGGCTGCAATCCGTATGTTTCGGTGTATTGTGTATTTATTTTCATTAGTGACAAGGTATTTTCTAATTTCCCTTGTGATTTCTTCTTTGACCCACTGGTTATATAATTTCCATGTTTGTAAGCTTTCCAGGTTTCCTCTGTTACTGATTTCTATTGTCATTCCACTGTGGCCCAGAAAACATTTTTATGATTTCAATCTTTTTAAATTTATTAAGACTTGTTTGTAGCCTACCATATGACCTATCCCAGAGAATGGACCATGTGGCCTTGAGAAGAATATGTATTCTGTTATTTGGTGGAATTCTATGTTAGATCTAGTTTGTGTATTATGTGGTTCAAGTCCTTTATTTTCCTCATTGATTTTCTGTCTAGATATACTATGCTTTACTGAAAGGGGGACATTTAAATCTCTGACCATTATTGTTAAATTGCCCATTTCTCTCCTCAATTCTCCTCATGTATTTTGAGACTCTATTATCTATTGCATAAATGGTGATAATTATTACAGCCTACTGACAGATTGACCCGTTTTTCATTACACAACATTGTCTTTTATATCTGGTAACCTTTTTTTTTAAAAATAACTTTTCAAGTCAAGTTTGTCCGATGTTAGTATAGGCACTCCAGGATTCTTAGGGTTTCAGTTTGCATATCCTTTTCCATCCTTTACATTCAACCTATTTATATTTTTTAGTCTAAAGTGTGGCTCTAGATAGCCCACAGTTGAATGTGTTTTTCTTTTTCTTTTTAATCCAGTCTGTTAATATCTTCTTCTCATATTAGTTAATCCATTCACATTTAATGCTATTTATATACTTGAATTTTTATTACCTTTTTACTTATTTTCATATGTTATACTGCTTTTTTCTTCCTCTATTTCTCCTTTATTACTTTCTTTTGCATTAAGTGAATATTTTTGAGTGTAATATTTTAATTCCTTTAAAGATTTTTTCACTATGTTTTTAAAGTTATTTTCTAGTAGTTCCTTATCTTATAAGACTTATCAGAATCTACTTCAGATGTATACTAACTTAATTCTAGTGAAATATAGAAGCATTACTCCCATACTGCTCTACTTTCTCTTCCCTCTTTCTGTGCTATTATACAATACATAGTATGTCTAATTATATTACAAAGCCAACATATATTGTTATACTTATTATTTTATGCCTGTTAAAGAAGATGAGGAAAGAAAGATGAGTTAGTATATATCTTTTGAGTTTGTTATATATAACTTATTTTTTATTTTAAGACTGTATATATTAAGATCAATTTTAGGCTTACAACAAAATTGAGAGGGAAGTAGAGATTTCCCATATACTCCCTGCCACCACACAATGGTGGCCTCTCTCATGAGAGAGAGGCTTCCTAGGCAGCAGGCTCTCCACCCGTGCTTGCAACTCATACTTGAGTTAGGAGAAACTCATGGGCCCTTCATGCCCGTATCTCAAGCAAAATCTTAGTGGAAGAGCATACAAAATGTCCTAATATGACAGCTGCTGATCTCATAATTTCACTTACATTTGAAATCCTTTCCTTTATCCAGAATGAATTTCAATGGCAGTGTTCTTATTATGAAAATTAAAAAAGAGATAATTATGTAAAAAGGATACAACATGGAAATACACAAAATCTCCATTTATAAAGTTTTGAAAACTAGCAAAACAGACATAACAAACAAATATAAACTTCCTTCCACAGGCAGCATTCAGGTCATCTAAGAACACCTATACCTCTTGTTTAAGCTGCTGTTTTTCAAATACAGCCAGGCTCTCTT
This sequence comes from Balaenoptera borealis, assembly GCF_965194805.1. Taxonomy (NCBI): domain Eukaryota; kingdom Metazoa; phylum Chordata; class Mammalia; order Artiodactyla; family Balaenopteridae; genus Balaenoptera; species Balaenoptera borealis. The sequence goes on from NC_138867.1 coordinate 148,230,192, forward strand.
CAGAAGCAGCTGCATAGTAAAAATAATTCCTTCATTCTTCAAACCTAAGATTCCAAACATTCATAGTGACTCATGTACATATTTAAGAACTTCTCTTTAGTATCAATATATTAAATACACTCAATAAAGCATTCACTTATATTTAGGTATTCTGTGTAGTATATTTAAAGGCACCATTTGATATCATTTTCTATGTTACAAGCTTTCACTGCCATTGACGAAGAAATGATTTCAAAGCTTTCGACAAAATTCAACACCCATTTATGATAAAAACCCTCCAGAAAGTAGGCATAGAGGGAACTTTCCTCAACATAATAAAGGCCATATATGACAAACCCACAGCTTAAATCGTTCTCAATGGTGAAAACCTGAAAGCATTTCCTCTAAGATCAGGAACAAGACAAGGTTGTCCACTCTCACCACTATTATTCAACTTAGTTTTGCACGTTTTAGCCACAGCAATCAGAGAAGAAAAGGAAAGAAAAGGAATCCAAATCGGAAAAGAAGAAGTAAAGCTGTCACTATCTTCAGATGACATGATACTATACATAGAGAATCCTAAAGATGCTACCAGAAAACTACTAGAGCTAATCAACGAATATGATAAAGTAGCAGGATACAAAATTAATGCACAGAAATCTCTTGCATTCCTATACACTAATGATGAAAAATCTGAAAGAGAAATTAAGGAAACACTCCCATTTACCATTGCAACAAAAAGAATAAAATACCTAGGAATAAACCTACCTAAGGAGACAAAAGACCTGTATGCAGAAAACTATAAGACACTGATGAGAGAAATTAAAGATGATACAAACAGATGGAGAGATACACCATGTTCTTGGACAGGAAGAATCAACATTGTGAAAATGACTATACTACCCAAAGCAATCTACAGATTCAACGCAATGCCTATCAAACTAGAACAAAATATTTCACCATTTGTATGGAAACACAAAAGACTCTGAATGGCCAAAGCAATCTTGAGAAAGAAAAACGGAACTGGAGGAATCAGGCTCCCTGACTTCAGACTATACTACAAACTACAGTAATCAAGACAATATGGTACTAGCACAAAAACAGAAATATAGATCAATGGAACAGGATAGAAAGCCCAGAGATAAACCCACGCACATATGGTCACCTTATTTTTGATAAAAGAGGGAAGAGTATACAATGGAGAAAAGACAGCCTCTTCAATAAGTGGTGCTGGGAAAACTGGACAGCTACATGAAAAAGAATGAAATAAGAACACTCCCTAACATCATACACAAAAATAAGCTCCAAATGGATTAAAGACCTAAATGTAAGGCCAGACACTATCAAACTCTTAGAGGAAAACATAGGCAGAACACTCTATGACATAAATCACAGCAAGATCCTTTTTGATCCACCTGCTAGAGAAATGGAAATAAAAAAAACAAACAAATGGGACCTAATGAAACTTCAAAGCTTTTGCACAGCAAAGGAATCCATAAAAAAGATGCAAAGAAAACCCTCAGAATGGGAGAAAATATTTGCAAATGATGCAACTGACAAAGGATTAATCTCCAAAATTTACAAGCAGCTCATGCAGCTCAATATCAAAAAAACAAACAACCCAATCCAAGAATGGGCAGAAGACCTAAACAGACATTTCTCCAAAGAAGATATACAGATTGCCAACAAACACATGAAAGGATGCTCAACATCACTAATCATTAGAGAAATGCAAATCAAAACTACAGTGAGGTATCACCTCACACCGGTCAGAATGGCCATCATAAAAAAATCTACAAACAACAAATGTTGGAGAGGGTGTGGAGAAAAGGGAACCCTCTTGCACTGTTGGTGGGAATATAAATTGATATACTAAATGTAAATTGATACAGCCACTATGGAGAACAGTATGGAGGTTCCTTAAAAAACTAAAAACAGAACTACCATACGACCCAGCAATCTCACTACTGGGCATATACCCTGAGAAAACCATAATTCAAAAACAAGCATGTACCACAATGTTCACTGCAGCTCTATTTACAATAGCCAGGACATGGCAGCAATCTAAGTGTCCATCGACAGATGAATGGATAAAGAAGATGTGGCACATATATACAATGGAATATTACTCAGCCATAAAAAGAAACAAAATTGAATTATTTGTAGTGAGGTGGATGGATCTAGAGTCTGTCATACAGAGTGAAGTAAGTCAGAAAGAGAAAAACGAATACCGTATGCTAACAGATATATATGGAATCTAAAAAAAAAAAAGGTTCTGAAGAACCTAGGGGCAGGACAGGAATAACGACATAGATATAGAGAATAGACCTGAGGACATGGGGAGGGGGAAGGGTAAGCTGGAACGAAGTGAGAGAGTGGCATGGACATATATACACTACCAAATGTAAAACAGATAGCTAGTGGGAAGCAGCCACGTAGCACAGGGAGATCAGCTCGGTGCTTTGTGACCACCTAGAGGGGTGTGATAGGGAGGGTGGGAGGGAGACGCAAGTGGGAGGGGATAAGGGGATATATGTATATGTACAGCTGATTCACTTTGTTATAAAGCAGAAACTAACACAGCATTGTAAAGCAATTATACTCCAATAAAGATGTTAAAAAAAAAAAAAAACTCATGATTGTTTTCCAGAACAACTGTGGCATAAACTACTACCAATACTGTTTCAAGGTATCTGTTTCATCAGCATTATCTTCTGTCATTAAAAACGTGTCAAAAATTTATCCTTGTGAATTTGACAATACAATAGTATCTCAATTAAAAAATGCATATGAGCTTACAAGGTGATTGTGTGAATACACTCCAGAGATCTTCAGCTTTTAATGTAGAAACAGAAGACAAAAGGCATTATATGTTAAATACTGAAATATGTTGTATTAATTACTAAATATTATTAGAGTTCAAGAAAGTATGAGCCACTGTTATTGAAGAAAGCTTCTAAAAAAATTGATCTGTGTCTTGTAAGGTATTCTAGGGTAGAGAAACCACAAAAAGACCACTGAAATTTATAAAATTTGTACAAAATGAAAGAATGACTCACAATGGTGGGACAAACAACACCTGAGCCCACATACTCCTCCTGTTCCCTCCTGTTTTTACAGGTGAGCTGACCATATTCTTATGAAAAACTGATCCTTCCATTTACGCACTAGATACCATATTCTTTTGCCTCTTCAAGAACACAGATCCTGAAGTTTCCTCTCATCATCTTGACACTATTTCTTCTCTCTCTTCCAGATAGTTTCTCTTGGCTTATACATACATTGCAATTTCTGCCATCATATAAACAAGCCCTCTCTTGACCTCACTTCCCCTTTCAAGTAACACCAATATTCCATTCACATTTACATCAAAACTCTCTGAAAGTCCTATGTACTCCTTTTATCCAATGTCTCTCCACCAAATCAGTCTACTGTCTCCAATCCTCCATTATAACTGCTGTTGTCAAAGCGACCAATGACCTTCATATTATCAAAGAGAATATTTAAGCCTCAGACGTCATCACTGTTGAACTTTCTGCACATTTAACATTTCATCCATCCTTATTAAATAACTCTCTTTGCTTGGCTTTCAGAACACTACATACTGCTGCTTTTCCCCCTACCTTACTGTCACTATTCTATCTTCTTTGCTCATCTCACCTCATATTCTCAACCACTAAGCAAAGCTCAGTTCTAAATTTTCTTTTCTAATCTTATCAATGCCCATTATCTTGTTGATTTCCTCTAAGCTCACTGTATTAAATCCAATCTATAAGATATCTCCTCACAAAGTGACTATTCTAATCCGAACTCCTTCTATGAACTTCATTTTTAAATGTTTAAGTATTTATCTGACGTCTCCACTTAGATGTCCAATAATAGATATTTCAGAATTACATTCCAAACTAATTTCTTAATTTCACCCTACCACCCCACCAAAATATGCTCCTTTCATAATCTTACCCATCTTAGTTAATGGCAATGCCATCCCTTCAGTTTCTAAGGCCAAAACCTTTGGATTTATTCCTGATTTTAAATCAAGCAGCAAATACTATTGTCTCTACTTTCCAATATATTCAGAAAACTCATCACTGATAGTTCCACTCTGGTCCAAATCAACAGTATCTCTTGCCCAAATCATTGCCAACAGCTATCTAATTGTTTTCCCATCTTCAGCTACTGTACAGTCTCTTAATGGTGGAGAATCCATAATTTACACAGCAGTCTGAAGATCATTTAAAATGTACCTTGGAAAATATTCCTAAACCCCACGTAACTACTATTTCACTCAGAGAAAAAGCCAAAATCCATGCAGTGCCTTCCACAACCCTACATGATCTAGCCCCTCATAACCTTTCTGACTTTATCTCTTCCCCTCTTCTCCCTGTATCACTCTACACTAGCAGCACTGACAACTGTGCTGTGTCTTGATACCTAAGGGTTTTATGTTCACTCTTTTTCTGCCCGGAATATTCTTCTCCAAGATATTTAACATCCATGTATCAATTCTACTCTTCATCTCATTCAGGCCTTAGATCCAATATCACCCTTTCATTGATCCCTTTCCTGCCTATCCTTTCCTGCCCCTTTTTCCAAGGTTACATTCCTTTATAACACCAATCACTAGCTATGTCTGTCTATCTATTTATCTACCTACCTATTTACGGGATTTCTTTTTGTCTGTTTTGTTTGTCTACTGAATCTCTGGTACATAGAAAAGAGTCTGGCACCTGATAGACACTCAGTGAATATTTGTTTAATGACTCAATGAATAAGTGAATGAATAGTTTTAGTAAGGTTAAAATGCTACGGACTATTAAAATAATAGTAAGATATTATAATAATAATCTTATAAAAATTACTTAGTGTAAACTATCGATGTCAGAGTGGAAAACAGGGATTTCAAGTCACTACACAGCTTGTGGCATATGCAAAACAGAACTGTGCCACTGCCCAGCTGGGAAACAACATGCTCATATCACTCTGGCCATCTTTTCTTTTCACTACCATCTCTCACAGTACCAGCGGTGAGCCAAACGGCTTTACACAGTGCCTGGACACAGCATTAAATAATACTGAATCCCATCATGAGAAATTCAAGTCCTTTTTATTGTCATTCTTCCTTTTACAAATCTTGCTTTTTAACTAAGAGTGACAGCTTCTCACTCAGAATTTTCAGGAAGCAACCATATTTACAGATAGGATTGAATAATATTTTGGCTTTATTATACCTGCTGAATACACATTTTCTATTCAGAGCAAACAGTACTGGTTTTCCACTCCTATTCTTGGCATAAAGTCCTCCTCTAAGATATTTATTTAATAAACCAAAAATTTATTTAAGGAGAAATACTGAATAACTGACAAGCTTTTGACATGTAAATATGGCAAAAAAATAATTAAAATGATACAAGTGTATATTTAAAAACTTCAACTGGATAGGCAAATGACTAAGTTTGAGGAAATGGTGATGTTTTATCCATCCCACATTGGAATATTTACAGAATGATATTGTTTGGGCCTAGCATAAAACTTAAGAAAACAGGATAGATCGACATAAAATAAAACCTCTTTAACCTCTCCATCAATCCCCTGAGGCACAGCAAGTGGTCTTTAGAATTAGTTAATATGTATCTAATTAATGAGGCTTGATACTTCAACATCTGCATTTTGCTCTTCATTTATTTTCCTTCTCCAACAAAAAACCTCTGAACAGTCAAATTATATATAATAGGGCCAATTAGTAAAGAAGGAACCTGAACATCTTTAGAAAAGATCTGAGAAGGCATAGTTGGTTTAAGATTAAACCTAATTATCTTACTTCATTTGTTCTCATTTCTTTTTCTCTGCAAGTTTAAATAAAGTACCCATAAATTTCAGATTAAGACAAAGGAAAAAGCCAAGGTAAAGTTATGACAAAGGTAATAGCACTATGTTTTGCAGGCCATTTACTTCGTGCCAGCCCTGTCCTTATTTGGGGTAGTTAGGGAGCTTGAACAAAATTTCCAGATGTCTCCTCGACCCAGCTCCCCTTGGAGGTGGATGGTTATTATTGTCTCCCATTTTTCAGTACTGCCATGCTTCCTGTAAAATCCTTTTCTGATACCATTTCTCCTTTCTGAAATTGCCACCTCCATTGTTCTCTACCAATTTGTGCTTCAAAGCCCAAATCAAGTCCAGCTCCTCATGAAGCCTTCTTAGATTATTCTAGTCACCCTCAGTCTCTCTAACTGAGCTCTCTTTAATATTATTTTCAATCGCAAAATTAGAATTTGGTTATTAACAGGCTATTTTCTATTGCACAAAATTAGCAATTTATTACATATAGTCTTGTTCTCAACAATCATTTCATATATCTAACACGAACATGTGACTTTTAATTACCATAGGTTGTATTATGTTACTTTTGATCCCTACAGAACTTAGTGTGTGTGTGTGTGTACATATATATACATATATATTGAGTTGGCCAAAAGGTTCGTTTGGGTTTTTCCGTAAGATGTTATATGTACATATACGCACATATATATATACATATACATACACATGTATACAATATATACATATATATAACCCATTAATTTCATGACTTTGTAAGCCATGTGGAACAGAAATGTCAATAACTTACACGTCCTAATTATATTAGAGAATGCCTGCATGTGTTTTGAAATTCCTGTTCTTGTTGATGAAATGCTTACATGTAATAAACATCCAGCTGTGACACCTAAAATTAACAAACCTTTCTGTAACATTAAGTAGAATGCTCTATAAGCCCACACTGGAATAAAATGCAGTATTTGCCAATTTTAGAACCTCTAGGAAAATAGGGCACTTCTTAGCACAATTGACAGAAGCATCAGTGAGCCAAACATCAGAGGCTTCGTCTTCCCAAATTTTTAAGTATTATATAATTATTATCATAATAATGAAAGTTACCATTTATTGATGTTTACTAGACTCCAGACACTTAAGATTTTTACATGTGTAAAAATCGTATCATCCTCCTGACAACTGTATCACATAGTTATAATTGTTACCGTGATTTTACAAAGGAGGAAACTGAGGCTCAAATAGCACATAAAAGACCCAGAAATAGAACTCAGTCTGGTTCATTCCAAAGTTCATGCATTAAAGCTTTTAAGACCTTAGTCAATTAACACAACAACAACAAGGCAATCTCAGTGAATGAATATAATTCAGAATCCCCTATCACGTTCAAATCAGTCAGTTTCCACCTCACCTTAAGCAAGACTACCCCTATACATAGCCTCTATCACCAGGAAGCTACCAGTACCAGAGACAGCCTCCTTCTCCTTGTCCTGCTCTCTATTTCTAATACACTTGTTCTGCCTTGGAAGATCCTATTTCAGTCCTCTTGTCTAGTGCTTGATCTGCTACAGCAGTACTTGATCCCACCTTCATCCTTCTTTGCTAGATTTCAGCTATATCCTAGTACCATTCCTTATGAATATATCTCAGAAACATTCCCTAGTAAGTATAGATCAACCTCTCTGCATATACACTGGTCATCATAATCCTTCAACCCAGTATAACATATAGATTGTCATTTTTCCATGGGGAGACATCTACTCATTACCAACCCAACAGGCATTCACTAAATTTCTTCTATATATAAATCATAGTCCCGACAATTGTGAAAGCCACAGAACTTCATGACAGAGCTCCTATCATTATGGAATCTACACCATGTATTTGAATTTATGAAGGAATATTAGTTTCCTATTGTTGCTGTAACGAATTATCACAAATTTAGTGGCTTAAAACATTAGTTGATTATTTTACAATTCTGTAGAAGTCCAACAGTAAATTCAAGATGTAGTTAGGGTTGCATTCCTCTCTAGGGGAGAATCCATTTTCTTGCCTATTCCAGCTTCTAGACGCTGCCCACATTCCTTGGTTCACGATCTCTTCTTCCATCTTCAAAGTCATCAGCTTTGCGTCTCTCTATGGCTTTCTTCTATAGTCACATCTCTCTATGCCTGTCTTCTTCTGTATCTTTCCTCCAGTTAACTACCTTTGTGATTATATTGGGGTCCCCTGGATAACCCAAGATCTTATCCCTATTTTAAGGTCAACTGATTGGCAAACTTAATTCTATCTGCAACCTCAATTCCATTTTGCCAGCTAACCTAGCATATGTATAGGTTCCAGGAATTAGGACAAAGAAAAAGGGATCCATGAGAAGAAAAGCACAGAAAAAAGGGAAAACACAGATTATGTCCAGAGAACACTCTTGGATAGAAATCCCACCTCCTGTTTCATCAAGACATCTTACAGATGTTACATATTACTGACAAGATTCCAAGAACATACGAGTACTTTTTTGTATGGTGGCCTCAATTTATTTTTGAAACTAAGTTATAAAATATTAATAAATAAATAACTATGACACAGAGGGGAAGGGAAAGGGAAGGAGAGTGAGAGAAATGCAAGAGACAGGTCTCGAATGCTATTGAAGTTAGCAGATTTACTCCAGCCTAAAATCTCAGCCCTGATCTTTCACTTGAGGTTTCAGCACATCAGTTCAACTCTTAGAAGGTGGGTTGTCTTCAACCAATACTCAAGGTGTGTGTGTGTGTGTGTGTGTGTGTGTGTGTGTGAGAGAGAGAGAGAGAGAGAGAGAGATGGGGGTGGGAGGGTGGTGATGCCTAGTGAGATGCCAGCTTCAGCCTTCTTGATGCCTAGGCACAGAACACTTGTTTTAGGCCCAGCTAAGGGCCTTTGGCTGGAGTCAAGATGCAGAGTGTTAGGTTCTAAGATGAAAAGTATGGAGTTATACTTGTGATGGGCCATACATTTGCAGAGTACTCTTGGTGAGAGATTATATAATCACTTTTAGATAGTGTTAAGCATCTAAAAGAACTCATCCCACTGTTCACCGTGGAGAGAAAGAACTCTTCAGTATTACTTATGTTAGATTTTCTTTCTTTTTTCTCTTTAAAATAAAATCACCTAAATTCTCATCAAACCTGAAGACCCAAGCAAGCTTTATCTCTTCAAGAATACTTTTCCAAACTGTATTTTCAGTCATATCGCCTATATCTTACTGTTTAGCATTTGATCACACAACATTATCTATTACTCTGTAATTGTTTTGCAAACTTGACATCTTCCCAATTCTATTACATGCTTTTTAAGACCACTTTTTTAAAAAGTTCTCAAGTTTCTAGCCATACACATCAGTACATAATGAATATAAGTGAATACAACTGAAAGGTCCTGGTCAAAAACACTTCCCTTGAGTCAATTTCTATTTCAAATGCAATCATCATTCAAATGTGTTTGAACTTTTTTTTGGGGGGAGGAGGTTGTCATTGCAACTACTGCAGATATTTATGATCATATATTTTATGTTCATGTACGTTTAAGTTTCAAATAATAGTAGCAAGAAATAATAAAAGGAATAACACTACCATTCGTTGCATAATTACTATTTGCCAGAAACCATTAATTCCAAGTATCTTATAGGCGCTATCTCATTGCATCTTCATCAAAACCCTAGATCACAAATCACTGTGAAAATTAAATGAAGGATTTTAAATAGAGTCCTAAACAAAGAATCTTACCAATGATCAGTGAAAGGGAGCAGAATATACAACCCCAAAACATGACTGCAGGAGTTCAGGACATACTACCCCAAAATATGCCACTTTGGTATATTGATTATTTTGAACTGCAAGCACTAGCAATGCAGCAGCAAATGCAGGGGGAGGATTTCTCTGAACTGCCCTTATCTGCCTAAAGACATATCCTCCAAAAGAAACTCAGCTGTCACAGATCCCCTCCCCTAGAGTTTCATCAGCCAAGAAAGATAGACTCTTATCACAGGAGACGAGAATAGACATTGACATCACAGCCAGACAAACTTTGTCTCAAACTGTCATACCTCCCATCTATTCTTCTAAGACCCCATTCAACCCTTCCTAAAAATCATTCACTCTCCTCTAAGAAGTCTATATTTCCCCTCCCTTTTCCCTATTAAGGTGGTATTTAATCATGAATTCTAAGCCACTTCAGGGAGTTACTAATTTTTCCCTGGGTATCTCCCATATGTACATGAGATATACATGTTAATAAACTTCTGTTTGTTTTTCTCTTGTTAGTAAGTCTTTTATTACAGGGGTCTCAGCTAAAAATTCAAAAGAGCAGACAAAAATTTATTTTTCCTCCCTTACAATCAGCTGTCAAAAACTGTTAACTACTATTTAATTTTCATATTATATCTTTCACCAAAACAACTGGAATTCAATAATTTCAGTGACCCATTTCTTGGTATTTAATAAAAATTAATAACCCCTCAACAACTAAGAAGACATTAACAACAGCATAATAAATTATTCTGACCTAGTATGGCTCATTTTCTTGCCCCTGGATTCTTCCCAGTATGCATAAGCATTTGCAATATTTCCCAATGATAGTAGACAGCTTGCTTAATTTTGTTCCTATGGCATCAAAACTATTCCATAAATAAAGTTTTTAAATGAAAGGCCTTGGGTGACTGAATTATAATGACCAAACATTTCAAAGCATCCACCAAAACAATCTGAGCCCTCAGAAGAGCTGAACACATTAATGAAATGGCCTCCCTGTGGAGAGAAATACAAAAAGAACCACATTTTGTTTGTGTTTGAAAATAAAGCATCCAATTTTCAGGGGTCCAGAACATTAGAGAAGGATGACACTCTTTGGTTTGGAGGATAGAACGATTAGGTGGTAGGAAGCACACCTGCATACCACAGGTGAGTGCATATCAGAAAGACCTACTTTAGAGTTCTAGAAGGGTCAGCCATACATGCAAAACCTGAGGCAAACAACAAATGAGTTTGAGTATCTTTGAAAAAACGTTGCATACTATAGCAAAACTTGAAAGAAAGTAGGTGTTTCTTTAAGTTTTGGAATTAAGTACAGTAATTGCCATTATAATTCATCTACCATCAAAGCAAGCTTGTGGAATAGAGCTTGGGGTGCTGTTCTTCAAAGGGCTTCTCTATTTCTCAGGATTTAGCATTGCCCTTCAGGCAAAACCACCATAAAAGTCCCACCTGCTATTTCAGTGTAAACTTAAAACACTAATGGTGCTGAAGAGCAATATTGCCTTTGGAAAGCCATCTATCATCTGCAACCATACTTTATTTTCCAGGGAACTGAGATACTTCAATACTGAAATGGAAATCAGTGGAGGAGGAAGGGCAGGTTTTCTACTACTTTCCAACCCATATTTTTCATGAAAGTAGAACTACAAAACCCTTTTCCAGCCCAGACTCTGTTAAGATCCCCTGGGGACATTTCATGTCTTGAATATCTCTACCTTGTTCCATTTTGTTTTTCACAGCTCTTCTTCACCAGCTCTGCAGTCTGATAGCAAAATTTTAGAATCACACTTTGATATACCTCATATCAGGACAAGTAACAATTTCAAATAGTAGGAAAATCACCTGGGTAATAAAATACCCAATTTTATATATTTAAATACAATGATATTAGTCTTCAGATGATCAGGGAAGAAATAATTTACTTATTAGATTGTTTTCACATCCGTTTTACTTAATTCTTTCACACTATTCACTAAACTCATAGGTGTGCCAATAAGGAAAAAATGTTGGGAAACCATTCCTTAAATCAAAAGACATAAAACTGACTAACCAGTCCAACTTGGGTGAAAACATGTTACCCTTCTGTCGTATATTGATTTAATATTTTACTCAACTGTCTACATGTAACTAACAATAATAAAAACATCATCATTGAAAATTTACAATGGCATTGTAATGAATAAGCCCTTATCAGCCATTACTTTAATCCTCATAGCAAACTCTATGTGGTACGTACCACGTGTTATTTCACAAACGAGAAAAACGAAGCACAGTGTGGTTTAAGGCCCTTACCTAAAATCACACAACAAGTACACAGTAGTCAGGATTTGAACCTAGGCAGTGAGTGTGACAACCAATGACACACTCTAAAATTTCTCATTCATTTCGAAGAGAACTGTCTACTCCATTTCTTTTCCCATATAGGAAAATGGAATGGGGAGTAGGAATTTGAGATGAAAACTAGTGTGCACCAAGCACTGAGACACTGTATTGTTTCATCCTGGTACCTTTGTAATTGTTTTTGTACAGCACAAAAACAATGAGGTGCTTCTAAAATGTTGCTGGTGTTTCAGTGCTTTACAATATTAACTCATTTAATCTGCATAATGACTCAATTAAGTAGATACTGTTTTATATACCCGTTTTCCAGTTGAAGCGTCTTTAGCACAAAAAAATTAAGTAATTTAACCAAGATTATGCAGCTGGTAAATGGTAAGATATATTCATACATAGTTCCCCATAGCCATAGCCGATGTGAATCTTATTATATCAGTTCAATGAAGTGGATGTTTCCTACACTCAGAGGAGACTCTTTGATTAATACCTATGCCTTAACCAAGAAAAGCTGGTATATGACTTAGGAACAAGGCATTTCTATTTTCTATCCTCTGGGACTCCCATTAAATAAGTTTTTTCACAAGGTTCACCGGACTAATTCCAGTTTCTCACATAATTGCTAAGTTATTCGTCTTAGTTCCTTCTAAAACAGTGGCTCTCAAAGACGTCTAAACAAAGGAAAGCCAGTTAAGCAGTTGTACATAAATGGGCAATAGTGGAAACAGTCCTCTCGCTGAAAGGTTTAATATCAGCTTCTCCAACAAACTGAGAAATGCTTTTGACAAGCTGCAAAATGCAAAATCATACTCTTCAAAACTCACTATTTGTATGAACTGCATGACTTGGTATGACAGGAGTAGTTCTTGTTTTTGATATTCTGAAACTGGATATTACAACTAATACTGTTAACAACAAATTTATTCCTTAAAATATTGTATTTTCTTACATGTTTCAAAAACTAATATTCCTCTGAATTATATTTTTATAATAAAAAATTGTGGTTATCTCTGGAAATTATCTTAGTAGTTGCCAAAGGTGCAAATAGTCAAATAAGCAAGTCAATATAGGTAATCTAAGTAGCAGAGGTGCTACAGAGAGGTGAAATATTAAGTGGAGAGAAATTCCTAGTGAAACAAGAACCATAAGGGTAGTCTAATTGGTTTAATTGGGTCAATAGCCATAGTTAAATAAACCTGTGGCTACTGACCACATTGAAACAAAGAGATCCATTTCTACAAAGTACCTTTAGGAGTCTTTTCTTCTTTTTCTTTTTCCAAATGTTGACAAGAGAGATGAATGAGCAACCAGTCCTGCCAATTGAAAGAGTCATCTTTTCAGTTTATCTCCAGAAGATTAAATGTAGTTCAAGAAAATTAATCATTTTATACAATCTAAAAATCTACATATTGCTGAAAACATGTGATCAGAGTATTTTCATGATAAATTTGGAAAAGACCAAACTGAAGTACTTTACTGCAAATTATTATAATACTTTGACCTGTTTAAAACAAGCACTTAACCTGATACCTGTGCCAATATAATCAACTTCATGTCCACATCATTTCCTGAGAGAAATAAATATCTCATCAATAAGAAGTGGACTGAGATTTTAAGCACCACGAGCCAGTATGGTATTTCCTTACTCACAGCTGTGTTTCTAACACTCTTAAAAGCAGTTATACCTTATGCCTTTTAAATTAACTTATCCCTTCCATGCAACAAACAGCTTGCTAAAAAAGTCTAGATGCCAGAACTTACTCACCAGTTCACCGTTTAAGGTAACCATTCCTTTTTCTATAATTGCAGAGTTCAGTACCGCAGTCCAGATACCTGCTACATGTTTCTAAAATTCACAAGTACATTCTTTTGAACTCTAGCCCCTGTACTCTATGAAACTGCATACTTGTCCTCAGGCTGAGTGAACTTGCAATCATAAGAAACACTTGTTGGAGGAGGCTATCGAGAGGCTGTGACCACTGATTGACCCTCAAGCTAGATTCAGGCAACTGGAGGCTCCCTTGTCCTTGGAATGTATATTCTGACCATCATTCCCACACAAGGAGCCGTTTCAAGGACGTAGCCTTGAGAGAGTAACGTGCTGTTGAGACCATCTGGAAAGTATGGCGACTTAACTCCATTGAGGCCTCTATAAACTTTTAAGACTCTGCCAGGCGGGTGCGGAGATGTCCTCGTTTTGCGGCCGCCCAAGACAAGCGTCATATGTAAGCTCCCTGGCTTAGTAAACCTGCTCTAACCGCAGAACCAGCCCCCCACTGGCCCTGTCCCGGTTCTAACAAGATACTGAGCTGTTTTTCAGCGGTAACAGAACAAAAGCGAAACTCACACAGCCGAAGCATGCGCACAGGAGAAAATTTTGACCTCAACACCCGGAACCAAACTTCCCCCTCCCACGGAACCAAAGAATCAGGGCATGACCGGAAGCTGAACGCCGGAACCCGAACGCCGGGACCCTTTCAAAAAGGACGGGTCCATTGTCCAGGAGGCTGTGCTGCGGAAGCCCTTTTCCCACGCTTTTCCATAAATGGCCATGTTCCAGAGCCTTCCAATCAGAACCTGCACCGCCAGGACTCCAACTTACCAACTGTCCTCCCCTGATTTATAAAAGCTGGACAGGTATGACCCTTGCTTCCTGTCTCCTTGCCAGCCGACCTTGCAATAAAGCTTTTTCTTCTCTCAAAAGCCTGTGCCATAGTATTGGCGTCTGTGTGCATCAGGCAGCTGGCTTACGTGGCCACCTATCAGTGTGGAGTGGTCGCCCTCTTTCTTCACTATCTCCTTGCCCTCGCATATGGGGAGCCCATTTGTGAACCAACAGCACTCCCACTACCTGTCCTGTCTCTTCAGGACTCATCCTGACAAGGCTAGTTTATCCAAGTTTCGTATCAGTCAGACAGAACAGGATCAATAGCTGACTCTCAGGAAAAGAGTCAGGTATAGTTGTGGGTTATGGACGTCTGCAAAAAAGAAACTTGCAGAAGAAAGGAAAAAGAGTAACTTATTTTCTTACTTAAGCTATGACATGAAAAGAGAACAGGAAAATCACCTGTCCTGCATGAAGATCACAGCTCTACTGCTACAGTTCTCACCCTGCACAGTATTCTGCTGTACTAATGATGCCCCTAACTCTCATCCCACCTCTCTATCGAGGAAGCTACTGTGCCTGAAAGTGCTTCCCATCTGTGATGGACATTCTTCTGCAAAGATTACATTATATTTTGAGTTTGGAAAAATCCACTTAAAATATGTAATCCTTATGCAAGTGCAATCTGTCCACTGTACATCAAGCCTCTGCTTTCACACCAAAACCCTGATTCTGTTTTCTTTTGCCTCTGATTTTCAATCAGTAATTTTCCTCCTCTGATTCCAAGAGGAAGACCAAAATTCAAAAATTAAGTGTACATAGCACCTCCATAGTTGTATGTGCATTATGTATAATAAGATTATGGGCTTCTCCCCTTCAGAATATTAACTTCCAGAGGTCAGATAATGTGTGTTAATATTCTGCAGGAAAATCCCAATTTTCACCCTGGTACGCATACATTCACCCTAAATAGTTTCCCATTTAAAATGTCTTGCCAGAATCATGTACCAGTACGTGTAGACTCATACCTCCCTATCCCTAAAGAGGAATAAAATAACTCGGTGTTTAGCAACCAGCTAAAAGCATACTGTGGCATGTTTCCAATGGAGTATCTCTCTGGAAAACAATTCCTGTGGATTGTAAATAATGTGTTGACCAATCACCACTAAAAAAAGGTAACACAGTAATTGATATTTCTCCTAGAGTGACCAAGGGAATGGCTTGTCTATATTTGTGAGAATTAAAAACAAATTGCAAGCTCCTAGTCTGTCCTCTGTCCTTATAAAGCACCAACAACGTTTTGTTGTCTCTCAGTACCCCATTTGGTGCATGTCAACCTGTTTTTTTTTTTTATGTCTTAGTTTATTAAAATAAATGTTGTACATTCTCGTTGTGGTCAAAAATAAACGACGGCTCATATTGTGCGTAGGTTCTTGCTCATGACAGTCCAGACTGCTAACAGATTGCTAATATGTTAACAGCTCTATTATAAGACTCTTAAGAATGCAATTTTTTTGTGCCATTTCTGAAGTCAAATTCTCCATGTTAAAGAAGTACTGCACAGGAACACTGGGATAGATGCCCGGACTCCTTCTGCATGCAGATATCTACAGTGTAATAGATCCAGATGGCTGAGAATTTTAAGGTAACAATCTTCAAGGTGTGCTGCTTATGCAGGTGTGCCCACTCTGGAAACCAGAATACTGATCTGAAATACTCAGATAGGATCTCTGCCTCCTGGTCCAGATCTGCATATAATAAAATTTAAAGGTACCCTACATGTAGAAGTTTCTGGAAATGATGGAAGTTAAAAAAAAATTTTAAGAATGGCTGGACTCAAATAGTGAACTTAGATAATTTTTCAGTTTCTCCTTCCAAAGATACTGGTGAAAATCTTTAAATAGATGTGATTCAGTGTCTCTAGTTCTTGTGTGATCCAGATTTTTTAAAATATGTATTATTTACATGGGTTAGTATCCTTTTATAAATTTTATGCCGTTTGTCCCATAGAGTCTTGGTATTGATATCGTCAAGGGAGAGTCTGACTTTAGACAGGAGCACGGATGGTGGCTAAGAGCATGAATATACGTCTGATACATGGAGTGTGCTCCATAAAGGCATCCCAGGGAAGTTGCTCAAGATTATTTGGTTCTAAGTTTTTCAAAATCATCTGTTCTGTTTCACCAAGTTGCTCATTAGTGCTAGGAGAATATTCTGTAGAAGACTGTCATGGTCCCTCAATCTTCAGTTTATAGTGTCAGTGAAGTTCAGCCACTGATTTAGATTGACTCAGGTAACACACAAACAAATCACACTGAGTGCTTACCTGCCAGTCACTATGGCAAAAACATAATTTATAGGCACAAAATTCCTACAAGAAGAATATAAATATTACAAACCTTACTCTGTGTATTCAACACACTCTTTTCATAATTAATAATAATAATAATAATGATAATAATAAGTGAGATTTATTTGTTCATGAAACTGAAATTGTAAGGAGGGGATTTGGCTTCCGGCACAGCAAGATTCAGATGCCCAAACAATACTGCATGAATTCTCTTTACTCTCCAGTTGTTTTGTTTTCCATTCTGCTGACTTTATTTGGAAGCACATTCTTTAAAAAAACATTTAATCACCCCTCTGGATTTGCCATCCTAGTAGATTTTTCTAGTAATTCCAACTAAGATCCTGGGCTGTTGCTTGCTCACTGATACTCTGTGATTGTGCGTAAATCATCTGCCTACCTCTGAAACCACACCGCCGGTTCAGCATCCTCTGAAACATGAGCACTGAATCTAAGGGAGGTTAGTTCACAGAAGAAACTCAGGAAGCTGTCATTGGAAGAGAGCTAAATGGAGTTGTGCTGACTAAAACAATAGATACCCACTGTACTCTCACCTCACAGAGAATGACACTGAAGCTTTGGTGATGTACCAAGTAAGTAAAACCAAAACTCCCACTCAGGCCTACTGACCTCAAAGTCACTCTTGACAACTGTCCCTTATTGTCAATCAGTACCAATTAAACTAGCTCTGATATCAAACTTAGGGAGGATTGTTTATTCATTGTTTATTGTTTATTCTAGATCCATTCTCTAGAACTGAAACGAAAGTAATTTAACAAGTGAAAGTACATATGTTTTCTTCAAATTTTTATCTGTAAAAATAATGTTTTTCTTAAAATTCAGATTTATATATGAATATCAAGAACTTCAGAGGTATATCCCACTAAGATCCTGCCCTGCTATAAGGGCAATTTATAAAGGGCTTCAAAGTCTCAGAAAAGATGAGCTATTAGTCAAACACATTATGATTTTTTTTGTTGTAGCTTGGATTTTTTAAATTATTATTTTAAATATAAGTAATTAACGCCAAATTGATTTTCTATAAGCATAGCTCTGAAATATGACAAAGCAAAGAGCTTAGGCAGACAAAGTAGAGGGTGATTCAAAGACCTTCCTTTCAGTATTCTTTTTAAAATCTCTGTCATTCCTCATCATTTTTTTCTTTACCCTTGACAGTCATTTTTAAAAAGGCTTTCTGAGATCAGAGAACAGATCAGGTTTCACAGAACTGGATATGTGTCTGCTCACATAGGAATGCAGCCTTCAATCCAAGTTCTATGTCTTGTGCTCTAAGTCAGCTAACTAGCCTCTCACTATGACTTCTAATTAAAAATTCTCATTATACCACAGCATGCTTGGCAGAGCTCATACTGCTTTACATAAAACGTCTTCAAAAGTGAGGAAGAAAATATACATTGCCTCACACGGGAGCTGTGTTGATTATGACATTATCATTTTCAAGATGAGAAAACATAGAAAGGTTAAGTGACTGTGGAAGGTTACACATTTCCTCTGTGTAAAGGAGGATGACAGTTTTGTTTGCAAAATTTGAAGAACTGGAAACAGCATTATCTAAGCAGTCACAGATTAACAGTCACTGCACCTTCTGGCTGTAGCACACTATTAGGAATGCATATACCCTCACAGATCATGTGTCGTTGTTTTGCTCCTGTGTAATTAATTAATTGTCACAATGATGCTTAAGGTGCTAGATTTTTTTCAATTTTCACTTAGTTTTACATAAAAATTTACCAATTTATTTAAAGATGGTTCTTCTACATCTCATGAAATGTTGGCATTTTTATTGTACAGGATAACTGAAAATCTATAACCTCTACCTTTATATAATTTAACATGAGAAAGCAGCTGCCCTAAAGGGTAGTTCTAAGAACTGAGACTCCCCTTTCTGAAAAAGAACAGCATCCATGAAAGCTTTTAGAGCAGTAGTTTCTGACTTGTTAAAGATACCTAAGAAAAGACCAAATCATCTTTTGAACCAAGCATAACCCTCCCACAAAACTTTCCTGTAATAAAAATATTTTAATGCTCTGAAGGGGAAAAAAAAAAAACAGAACATGGAGAGAAGATACAGATATTTAGCTGATTCAACTAAAATCTGGTTTCTTTTAAATTACCTTAAGTTTTTTCACTGATTTTTCCCATGGCACAATCAGAATGTCATCAACACCAAGCCTACTATGTGAACCAACAGATGGGTTAATGTGAAGAGTGAACTTTTATGACTACAAGCCCAGCTGACACTAATTCCTTGATATAGCCTTCCAACTGCAGGGGCTCTGTAATCACATCAACCATTTTTCTTAACTTTGACAAATTTTGAACCTCTGTTTTCTGTTTTACAGTATTCCAAAAATACTAAGAAGCCATTTCAACTTAGTACATGGAGGTCAGCTCAGTTCTTAAAGGAACTGTCCTTAGGGATGAGTTGATCAAAAACCCTTATTCATGGAATGTAAAAAGACTTCACCTGAGATTGTAATTATAAAATAATTATTTTTTATTCAGAAAATATGTATTGCTTGTATATGAATTAAAAGTCATTGTGCTAATACAAAATAAATTAGAGTCCCTGCCTTCATGTTGTTTTCAAGCTACTGGCACTGGTTAAACATGTATAAAATTAATTTTAATGCAACTAGGATGTAATCCTGTCATAAGAGACTATCTTTATTGAATTTTAGAATAGGAGTGGTCACTTTCATGTATGATTGTATGGAAAGGACAAAAAGGGATGACTCTGGAGCAGGAAACATTTGAAGATCTTCAGAGATGGTTACAATTTTTAATGCTGAAATGAGAAGCAAGAGGCATAGAGAGAATAAGACACAGAAGTAGAAAGCCACATAGATTGTTCTGCCATATATTGAAACCAAACACATAATGGCTTGAACAAATGTTGGAATTCATAAAGCCAGACTAAACTGTTACAAGAAAAGTTTTCCTCTTTGATGAGTATGGTAGAGATAGTGATATGGAAGCCTGAGAGTATCTTTTGGTATGTTGGAAATATTTTACTTTTTGATCTGTAGGGTACATTACAAAAGTATGTTCACACTGTGATAATTCATAAGTTATACAGTTATGATTTATACACTTTTATGTAAATACATTAAACTTGTACTAAGAGTGTGTTAAAAATAAAATAAATAATATAAAATTTGACTGTGTGGGTGTGGCCTTGATTTTCTTATGAAAGCATGTTAAATAGTCCAGTAACTATGATAACGTCTTAACTATATCTTCATTTAATAATTTCTCTTGTCTTTGAATAATTCAAAACACTTTGTAATCTGTGAACAGGGAGTTGAAAGCCTCAAAAAGGATGTATCCCAAGATTTGAAACAAGGGTAGGAAATATCACTTGCAGAAACTGAATAAAAATCCACATAGCAAGGGTTAGATTACTCATTATGGAAGCTATTTACAACAAATAAATAATTTGTATCTAAGTTATCTATAAGACTTCAGCAGTTCTTAAATATATACTGTCATTTTAAAATATGTAAAATGGAAGAAATATTTAGAAAATTGTAATATTTCAGGTGGGATGAGTTATTACAGTCATTTTTTTTAATGGCTAAGTGAAACAAAAGATAAGATATTAAGTAGAAATTTCCAGTCAATAAAAAGCGTGATTTGATTTTAATAACTAATATTCATTAGCTAGACAGACATTAACTCCCTGTATTGGAAAAGAAAATATCAAATACTTGTGCCTTATGACGTTGTCTCTTTGTTCTTCCATTAACTTCCTTTACTCATCAAAAAATCTACAAACAATAAACGCTGGAGAGGGTGTGGAGAAAAGGGAACCCTCTTGCACTGTTGGTTGGAATATGAATTGATACAGCCACTATGGAGAACAGTATGAAGGTTCCTTAAAAAACTGAAAATAGAACTACCATATGACCCAGCAATCCCACTACTGGGCATATACCCTGAGAAAACCATAATTCAAAAAGAGTCATGTACCAAAATGTTCACTGCAGCTCTATTTACAATAGCCAGAACATGGAAGCAACCTAAGTGTCCATCAACAGATGAATGGATAAAGAAGATGTGGCACATATATACAATGGAATATTACTCAGCCATAAAAAGGAACGAAACTGAGTTATTTGTAGTGAGGTGGATGGACCTAGAGACTGTCATACAGAGTGAAGTAAGTCAGAAAGAGAAAAACAAATACCGTATGCTAATATATATATATGGAATCTAAAAAAAGAAAAAAAAAAAAAAGGTCAGAAGAACCTAGGGGCAAGATGGGAATAAAGATGCAGACCTACAAGAGAATGGACTTGAGGATACGGGGAGGGGGAAGGGTAAGCTGCGACAAAGTGAGAGAGTGGCATGGACATATATACACTACCAAACGTAAAATAGATAGCTAGTGGGAAGCAGCCGCATAGCACAGGGAGATCAGCTTGGTGCTCTGTGACCACCTAGAGGGGTGGGATAGGGAGGGTGGGAGGGAGGGAGATGCAAGAGGGAAGAGATATGGGGACATATGTATAACTGATTCACTTTGTTATAAAGCAGAAACTAACACACCATTGTAAAGCAATTATACTCTAATAAAGATGTTAAAAACAAAAAACTGTTTTGTTACTTCATTCTTGAATGGTCCTACCTATATAGAGTGATGTCCTTTGTTAATAATTAATTTGTTCCAAATATCAGTAACCTGCCAAATATAAAATTAAGCAGCTATCATTCTGGATCATTAGTATTCTCTGAGCTAGTATTGATGTGATTAGAGTAGGCTATGGATAAAATTAGATATTTTAAGCACCTCCAAAAACACCTGGGACATTGCAGGTGCTCATTAAATGTTTGTTATTACACTAGAAACTAGAACTGACCACTACCCAATAGAAACTTACTGTTGATTAGTATCTTATTAGTGTGTCATAGGAGGGGGCTTCTTATTAGTGTCTTTGAAATACACTGAATAAATCTGCCACGCAAAGCAAAAGCTAATGCTTGTTAAAAATGATCATACTCTGGCTTCTTTCATTCAGCATAATTATTTTGCGAATCATCTGTGTTGTTGCATGTATCAATGGTGAATTCTTTTTTAGTGTTGAGCAATATTTCCCTAGAAATACTCTAGAAAAGAACAATTTTGAGCTTTCTCCTGTTAGGAGAAGAAAATTATCATGAATCACTGGAACTTCCATCTTTTTTAACAGTTAAATGAACCTTCTTGACCAAAATAGGTTGATATTACATACAACAACACAGATGGCTCTCAAAATAATTATGCTGAGTGAAAGAAATCAGATTTTAAAAAGTAATACTGTACGATGATCTATTTTATATAAAACTCTAGAAAATGAAAACTAATCTATAGGTAAAAAAAAGCTGGGGTCGGGCACTGGGAAGGGTAGGAGGGAAGGATTACAGAAGGGCATGAGAAAACTCTGGGGTAATGGATATGTTTACTACTTTATGGTGATGATTAATGGGTGTGTACATGTGTCAGCTGTACATTTTAAATATGGAGTTTACTGTATGTAAATTATACCTCAATAAAACTGTTTTTAAAAGATAAATAATAATAACAACAACAATTATTTTTCCCTCCATATTTTACAAATGTTTATTGAGTGGGTTTCCTGTGCTGGGTTTGAGCAGCTCAGTAGAGATTAGGTCAAATATAATTCTTGCCCCATGGAGTTTAGTTTAGAAAGGGAAACAGACATGCTTTAAATGTAAGTGTAATATGCATTACAAAGTGTATTGTGAAACTGCACAATAAAGAATTGAACCTAGTCTGGGGTTTAATCTGAGTGTTCCAAGACTTAAAAGATGAGAATCATATGGCCAGGCCAACAGTAGAAGAATGATCTTTTCTAGGCAAAGAGAATACAATATGCAACCCTTACAAGGTAGTAAGAAGTTTCTCATGTGGCATAAAAGGTCCATGTAACTCAAGGAGCCACCAGAGAAGACTGAGAAGGTATAGCAGGGAAAAAAGAGTGGGTTATTGATTAGTAAAGCTCCTAAATATATGCACTATCAGAGAAATACTAAAAATTATTCATCACTTATCTGAAATTCAAATGTAACTGAGAATCCTTTATTTTTTATTTGCTAAATCTGGCAACCTGTGTTATCAGGGATGTCAAGAGTAGAAAATATTTCAAGGAAAACACAACAATTACAAATCTTGTTTATGGAGCATTGTGCCAAGTGCGTTACATGAATTATTTAATTTTATTTCCCCATCTCTGCCAATTCCAGTGGTCACAGCTGGATCTACTGATGGCCTAATTTGAATTTCCTGGTAACCTCAATTTGTTGTAGGCGCTAGAATAGACACAGAAAGTTTTAATATTTTTCTGTCTCAAAAACCCATCCATATTGGCCTAGCATCTTTGTATGATCCCTACTTTGCTGACAGCAGAATTATTCGAGAACCATAATGTCTTTCTAGGACTAAGCCCCGGCCCTAAAGTTTTGTCTAATTAGAATTATGCAAGTGCTAGTTCTTCCCTGAGTAACAGGGTCTCATACTTCACATTCTCTTAACCCCCGGAATTCTAAATCACAATTGGCTATCACCATCTTAATCCTAATCATTATAATATTTAACAGTTGCTGAGTTCTTATTATATGTCAGGCGCTCTGCTGAGAGCCCTATAAGAATTATCTCATTGCATTTCACAACAGTTCGATAATGTTAATTTCTTATTCTTCATACTCATGAAGAAACTGACATCTGCAGTTAAGCCACTTGCCAGGATAAGAGAACTGAGGCTCTCAGAAGTTGCTTGTCCAAGTTCAAAGTGAAATCCCTTGACCAAGACCACTCAGCTATGGATTCAAGATTCAATTTACATGACTGTCAACTAAGCCCAGTCTCTCTTTTTTTTTTTTTAATTTTTTTATTCTTTTAAGCCCAGTCTCTTAATAAATAACCCTATATTCTCCCCCATCAACTGACACATATCCTTGTCATTTTCAAAGCCTGACTTCGGCCTGTTGTCTTGGCCATTTGCCCAAATGTCCCTCTAAGAAACAAGGACTTGGATCTTTTGACAGTGTCAGAGTTCCCCTTTTCATCAACCCATTTTAGCATGTCTTGTATGCAAAGCAACTCTCATTACCTCAAATGTACCAACTCTACTGTACCTCTAAAAAAATCCACATAACATTTGGGTTTAGGATTCTCCTTTATATCTCAAACTATGTGTGGAATTAAGGGAAATGAGATGAATTGTGTATCTGGATTAGATTGTGAATATATAGAAACATTGGTTTGTTTCATTTAAGTTGTGAATGTAATACAGAAGCTTTTTTAAAAAATCTCTTTAAACATGTCTATTGAGGCTTCCCTGCTGGCTCAGTGGTTGAGAGTCTGCCTGCCAATGCAGGGGACACGAGCTCGAGCCCTGGTCTGGGAAGATCCCACATGCCGCGGAGCAACTAGGCCCGTGAGCCACAACTACTGAGCCTGCGCGTCTGGAGCCTGTGCTCCGCAACAAGAGAGGCCGCGATAGTGAGAGGCCCGTGCACCGCGATGAAGAGTGGCCCCCACTTGCTGCAACTAGAGAAAGCCCTGGCACAGAAACGAAGACCCAACACAGCCAAAAATAAATTAATTAATTAATTATTTTTAAAATGGAGCATTTATTTAAAAAAAAAAAGTCTATTAACTCTCAGTATAGGCCCTGCTTCATTAAGCCTCCTTATTGTGACTACATTAGTACCTCCATTTCTGTTCCAGTTAGTTTTTCAGATCGATAAAGTACAAAAAAAAATTGCTGATGAAACCATTTGAAATGGCAGATCAAATAACCTGGAAGATTTAAGGGAGATTATGTAGGCTCTAGGCAATCATTTGAGGGAGTTAAATCTCCAATGGCTTTAGAAAGATGCAAAAATTGCTAGACATTCTGGAATATAAGTTGAAAGACATAAGAATGTTTAGAAAATAACCATAAAAGATAATGCTAAAAATAAAATACCTACTGTGGGACAGCATGGTGACTGAAATAAATTTTTTCCCAGCACGTAATTTTTTAAAAGTTTACTACACATTATTTTGGGACAGAAATGACATTCCAATATAGGATATACATTTGTTCTGAGGTAACGTAAGTTCTAGATAGAAAAAAAAATACTAGGAAGCTGATAAATGGGAGTATTTTCCTGTTATAACTAAAAAAATGGTAAGTCAAATATAATGAAGAACTCTCAACTCGGTTCATTACAACTAAAGCTACCTGTGGTGTGCTGCTGAAATTAATCTGAGGAGCCCCAGATTAACATGATCTCATGTTTTAGATTCAGGCCAAGTAAAGCTTCCCCCATTAAACTGTATATTATTCAGGATGCTTTCATTGCAACAATAAACTGTATATTAAACTGTATATTATTCAGGATGCTTTCATTGCAACAAAAGACATCCAATTCAAGCTTACTTTATATAAAGCTTACTTTATGTAGCTCCTGTAACTGAAAGGCATATAGCTTGGGATATGACTGTGCCCAGAGGTTCAAACAATGTCTTTATGTGCTGGCAGTTTTCTCTTCATCTTTAAGATCTGTATTTCTCCCTATTGGATTTACTGTTTGGCCTTCTCCAAGCCACCCTTTATAGTTTCTACCTCCCATCCCATTTGAAAGAGAGATACTCTCTTCCCAAGAGTTTGGGCAAAGGTTCTAGAATTAAGGTTGCTTACCCTGATTGGGTAAATAAGTCAATCCCTGAACCAGTCACTTTGGTGACGGAGATATAACTAGCAGATTGTTAAGCATGCTTAGATCCAGAGGTGGACTGAGTTCTTACTCAAACCAATGGGGCTAAAGGGAAGGCTGAATGTCTTGGAAACTGGATTAAGACACTATCGCTGGGCAAAGCAGGAAGGGGTGCTGGAGAGACCAAAGCCACAAATGTTCCCTTTACCTTTGTTCCATTTTCTCTCTCTAAATAATAAAAAAATTGTTAAAACTTTCTTTTTTCCTCTGTATTTACACTTCACTGTAGCTCACACAGCTAAGAGTAGTTCCTTGAATGGATTACAATGTTTTAATTCTCTGAGTCTTTGTACATGCCAGTTCTTCGTGGAATTCCTATCTCTCCCTTATTCACTCTTTCTCACTCTTATCGCATGACCAACTCCATTAATTCTCCATTTAAATGTCAGTTCCTCAAGGAAGTCTTGGAGTAAAGGTTCAGAGACTTTGATGTACCCGATGCCCTGTTAGATTAAAACCAAACGAAAGCTTTTGCCTCATGGCACATGAGAAAGCATTTGCATCACTGGAGACCAGAAGCCCAGATCTCATGAATGTGCTATACTACAGCATAACCAATATTGAATGAGAATAGAAATGTACTGAAAATGGGAGATGGGCAGAGAGGAATACAATCTGACAAGACTGAGTTATTATGGCCAGAGGGCAAAAAACAGAAAAGTTTGTTGGAGAGTGAAAAGTTAGAAAGGCAGTAACTCCACATTGGGTCTTTGTGTATTTTACACTGTTCTACGGCTGCAATGAGCCAAGTATAAGCTGACATTTGAAAATTCAAAAAACCCAACAGCAATAAAACCATGAAATCAGAAGTTACTGTATAACTTAAAAACAACAACAAAATAAAATTCAAACATTCTGATGACTATTTCTAAAATACCTTCTATTCTCTTTTAAGAAAAAATTTTGAAAGACAGAGAAAGAAATCAAAAAAGAAAAAAAAAAAAAAAAAAAAGATATTTCAGGCTCTTTTCCTAGGAGTTTCCAAACCATCACTTTTGGTCATGTTCTGAAATTTTTTATACCTTTTTAAATTGAGGAATAATTGACATATAACATTATGTTTGAGGTACAGAACAGAATGATTTGATATTTGTATATGTTACAAAATGATCACAATAAGTCTAGTTAACATCTATCAACATGCATTGTTACAAAAAAATTTAGTCTTCATTTTTTTTGTAACTATGCATGGTGTTCTGAAATTTTTATATTAGCATAATGTTCAGTGAAAAAAAAATTCTTTTTTAGTTTTTGTTTGTTTTGGGGTTTTGGGGGGTGTTTTTTTTAGAGGAAAACTCTTTGAGTAAAATAAAGGGAATCTTGCTTTTGCTACCTGGTATGCTCTTCTCTCTGTCTTTGCTCAGCTAACTTCTACTCCACTTAAGGTGTAATCTCAAATATCATTTTCTCCAAGAGAGGGTTTCCCCGAGCAATTTATCAAGATTTTGATCTATCTGCAATGCTGTCTTATTAAATTTCCCTCACTTATCACATATTTTTACTTGGAAATTATTTGTTTTATGTCTGTCTCCCCTCACAGGCTGTGAGTTCATGACTGGCAGTGTTCATGCCTGTCTTGTTCCCCCATAGTATATTCAGAGTGTAGCCTAGTTCCATAAAAGTCACTCAGTAAATATCTGTGGAATAGATAAATGCAACGCATCCTCAAGACTCAGCATAAGTACTTGGAACTCCAGGTAGCTATCTTTGATGACATCTGCCTGTAGATGTCCTTGTTCTTATTTCCAGAGCAGTCTGCATATATACCACTATCATAGCATATATAACATTGTACTATGTAACATATGTACTAAGAATCCATCATTATTATTCTCTCTCACCTTCTAGAGGGTACTTAACACAGTTCCTGGAACACAAAGAATACTAGATTGAATGTTGTTGAAAGAATGATTGTATAAATGAACAACATAATGAATATGCCATATATCCACCAGACTCCCAGGCACCACACTCAGCATTACAGCCTGGCTGAGGATCCAAGGAACTGCTATGTTGAACACCTCTGAAATGCACTCTTCACTTGAAAAGGCTATTACCCCAGACAGAAAAGATGCAATTATAATAGCCTCATCCTTTAATAATAGTTTTAAAGGTAAGCTTTTAGTGTCCTCACTCCCTTATATGGTAGGAAAGTATCTTTAGCCACTTGATACTAAAGTTTTTCAATGTGACAATATCATTAACTACACTTTTCATCATGTGAATGAAGGCAAATAGTTGACACATTCCTCATGGGGCAATGTGATTTCAGTATGATTCAGCTGCTTTTCACCTACATTAAGTGAGAGTGATTCACAACACCTGAGGAGTGGCATGACCCCTCCTGAAAAGAAATGTTAATGGAATATCCAAATCAAGACCTCCAGGTCCCTTTCAAATGAAAGGGATGAGGCTAGCTATTCAAGACTACCACTCCCTTTTTATTTGGGATTTAGAGGAGATTCCTATGCCTTTGAATAAAAGAACTTTCATCACTAATAAAATGCACTTTTACTAGCATCTAAGATATTACACATGGATTGTGTGTGCACATAATTGGGTAATATGTCAACCTCACATACAGACACATGGCTTACATAAACAATATATACACAAATAGCATATATGTATATAATACCCTATCTATTAATTTAACAGATATGTACTGAACCCCTATTATGTACCAACCATTATTCTAGGCCCTAGGAGTGCAGTGGTGAATGTAGCATAGAGAGTTCTTATCCTTATGGAATTAACATTCTATTAACAGAAGATAAAATAAACAAATAAATTTTTAAAATTGATGTTTTATAAGGGATTGAATAAGACAATATGGTAACTAAGGAGGGGAGCCACTTTAGATATTTCATTTGTATACATATACATATGAGTAGTATACAAAATTTACTGAATATCTCAGTAAATCTTTAGCATATTTTTTTAAAAACTAGAGTTTAATAACTTAATTTTTAAGGAGTCTAAAAATAAGGGTAGTTCCATGTTTAGGCATTTAAGAAGTCAAATATATTAATTAACTCTGGTAGAGTTAAAAAAAAATCAGATGATTGCAAATATTCAGATATTTCCAAAACTGTAGAATACTAAAGATGAGGCTGATATTAATGTGTTTTTAGAAAGTCATTCCCAAGTATGGCTCCGATAAGAATTATCCGAGGTGCTTTTGTAAAATATAGATTCTGGTTGCCCATCTTAAGATCTACATAATCACATTTTTGTGGATGGGACCTGTCACTATAAGTGTTTAAATGCTCCCAAGGTGATTATGATAACTGGCCAGGTTTAAGATCTGTTCATCTAAGGTGTTCAGTGTATGCATATCTAGAAAATATTCAAAACAGTGCTTTCCAGATTCAGGGAAATAAACTTGCCCGTTTGGTAAAAATGCAACCTACAGTTCCCAGCCTAGATATTCTGACTCACTAGGCTTAGAGAGCTGTTTGTCCAGCTTTTATAAAACTCCCTAGAGAATTCTGATATGCAAATAAGTTTTTAGAAATCACTGTTTTGAATAAAATATATTAGACAGGAAAAACTGCCTACAGGTATAAGCATGGTAATTCTTTGCACAAACCTGGAGAAGCCTACCAGCAAAATTTCAAATAACTTCTTCCTATGAAGAAATGCTACACAGACTATGTCAACAACTAATGTGGCTTCATAAGAAAATGCTGTTTTGGAAGAAAAAGGAATAGATGTGTATGATATCTGAGAGAAAAGTATATTTGGCAGGTTTTCATGAGTATCTACTGGTTATTGCATTTAGATGAAAACAAAGGTTTTTATTTACACATGAAAGAGGAGATTTAAGGACTTTTCTGACACTGTTCCTTATGATAATTACTGGGCATGAAGACCAGAGTCATAAATATGTCATTCATACAGACATGAAACTTAGTCTGCTTTGTGTTACATTTTTCATGTTTGCTTCCCTATTACTTAGATAAAATATTTCTGCTCTCCACCCCTTTTCTAGCTTCATCTAGCTTAATTTTCTAATGAATTTTTGCTCCCCTCAATTAATCGCTCACACCTATTAGAACAAGACATTCCCATCCTGAGCTGAGAATTATGGGAGAAGGAAAGGGTTTGAAGAGGCATCAATGTTGGACCAGGTGTAAGAAATAATGAAGGGAAAAGGTGTAGATGGTCAGAGAGATGGGGCTTCCTCACAGCACTCAAATGGGAGCTGTCTGGGTGGGAATGTATATCACAGTGGCTTACTGTGAATATAAGAGATTTGTCACACCTTGGGTATCAGGCTTTGGAATAGGCAGGTGAGTGAAAGAGGCTCTATGAAAAGGAAGAGAAGAAATAGAGAGAGTGTATTACAGCCTATATTCACTGAAAAGTAAACACATTATAAACCTACAGTAATTTAAACTGTATAGCACTGAATAAGAATTGACCTACAACTTAATGAAAAGAATTAGAACTTCTGGAAAAAGAAGCAACAACATGTGAAAATAAAGGAGTCATTTCAATTCAACTTAATATAGATTGTTATAAGAATCAGAAATTGAGTAAAACATAGCAAAATTCAATATGTTGCTATTGTTAAAAATAATATCAAACATAATAAAAATGTGTGTGGGTCCTTATCCCATTCTTTCATCTTGGTTTTGGTACTATACATCTTGAACTCACCAAATAGCTCACATCTTTGGCAGCATCGCCCTGCAATTACTGTTTATTCTTCAGGCTTCCTTCTTTCTTCAAAGCTCCATTCTGGGAAGCCAAGTCTCTAGTCTGAGAAGTGCACTGGTTTCCTAGATATAGAACCAAAGAAAAGAAAAAGAGATAGGAATTAATGTACCCTTTCCCATTACACAGTCACTTTCAGAAAAAAAGTGTTTGCATTGACCTCAGGTTGACAATTATTAATATAAAATATCTCAGATTGTAGGTACATCCTACATTTGGTTTAAAAAAAAGTTTTTAAAAATTATTAAGAACATGAAATAAATTACAAAAAAGCCATTCCATAGATATTACCTAATAATATATAGTATGCTGGTTGATTTCTCTCAACCACACCATCTTTAGGTTTGCATTTACACTGGGCACCAATAGAACTTGATGTTGTTTAACTTAAAATAGTAGAAATTCCTTCACATATTCAAGAATGCTGAGAATCATTTCATTTCTCGGACATAATTTTGCAAAATGGCAAGAGCATGATGTTTCTAAGGAAGATGCCTTTATGTGGCTCTGAAGCAATCACTATTTCTAGTTTTGTACTGAAATGAAGCCAAAAATATAATTTTATTATAGGCCTCTGACAAATAAATAGCAGAAAATAACCCACTGCAAATAAATGAACCAAAAAATCCTGTTTTCTTATGTTCCTACAGCATCATATCAGTGTGTAAAGCCTGACACATTTAGATATAATGTTTTCATCTGAGCACTTATTCCAGGCACCTATAAACATGTGTAAACAGATTAAAGGACAACAATTATCTTAAGTTGCCTATTTTTTTGGCAGATGCAAATATAACAAGACTTTCTTATAATTTATGTTACTACTTGATTTTAAAAATACACACTTTATGATTTGTTGCAGGACACTGCTGTGAATAATCAACAGTTAATTAAAAAATTATTCAACCAGCACATTTTTTAAAAAGGTAATTATTAAATGAATCTATAACTGATTTTTCCCAAGTGGCTTAATGACAATGGAGAACGTATTAATTAAGTAGTTACTTTGAAAAGCATCCTTTCTGTGGCCTCGTTTCTCCAGTTCTAATAAAGATGTTTCTAGTGATAGTACTCTTCACAAATGAACATTGGAAACATCATTCAAATATAATTTCAAACTATTGTCCTGTTCTATTTAATCCTCTCATTTTTCCAACTATAAAGGCTGAATATACTATCTACATAGTCTTTCTCTCTGATAGATCCAACAAGTAAAGCAATATTTCTGAAAACTTTCTTACACATGAAAAGGATCAAGCTTTCCATTAATTTTTTGAAAATACTTTTCAACTTCTACGTGGAAAATCTTGACAATTTTCAAAAAAGTATTCTCGGGCTTCCCTGGTGGCGCAGTGGTTAGGAATCCGCCTGCCAATGCAGGGGACACGGGTTCGAGCCCTGGTCCAGGAAGATCCCACATGCCGCGGAGCAACTGGGACTGTGAGCCACAACTACTGAGCCTGCGCATCTGGAGCCTGTGCTCCGCAACGGGAGAGGCCGCGATAGTGAGAGGCCCGCGCACCGCGATGAAGAGTGGCCCCCGCTCGCCACAACTGGAGAAAGACCTTGCACAGAAACGAAGACCCAACACAGCCAAAAAATAAATAAATAAATAAATAAATAAAATTCTGGGCTTCCCTGGTGGCGCAGTGGTTGAGAATCTGCCTGCCAATGCAGGGGACACGGGTTCGGGCCCTGGTCTGGGAAGATCTCACATGCCGCGGAGCAACTAGGCCCGTGTGCCACAACTACTGAGCCTGCGCGTCTGGAGCCTGTGCTCCGCAACAAGAGAGGCCGCGATAACGAGAGGCCCGCGCACCGCGATGAGGAGTGGCCCCCGCTTGCCAGAACTACAGAAAGCCCTCGCACAGAAACGAAGACCCAGCACAGCCATAAATAGATGGATGAATTAAAAAAAAAAAAAAAATTTTCTATTTGATTTTTTTTCTCACTCCTCCAAAGCTCCTAAAAGTCTAAGAATGGAAAATGGAAATCTACTGCATTAACTTGTATATATATCAGCTGTTACTATCTATATTGGGGAATATTCTTTCGTCTCTTTTATCAGGTTTCAAATGGATTAAAAGTTAACTGAAAAAGTATTCAAAAGAAAGACAGTGGCACAAGGTCAAATAAGTTTTTAAAGATACAAAGTTTCATATTTTTTATATTGGAACAGATGCCCAATGCAAGAAAAATTTTCTAGTGACTAAAGAATGCAGGGAAAATTTCACCTATCTATAACCTGACTATAATGTGGAAAAATTAAATGAACCTTTTGCAGATCCACTTTATTGAGTAGGTTAAGAAGTATTTGTGATTACAGCCTTCAAGGTCCCCTAGTATTATACATGAGCTTGATCTATTTTTTAAAGTGCCCTTCACAACATTCTTTACTTATAGACTAGGACCTGCTCTACTCTTGCTTGTGTTTTTCTTTCTGCCTATTTTACCTTTCTCCTCATCTCCACGTTCTAAAATACTCCATATCCACTGATATCATCTCAAAAACTTTCCTCTCTCAGGTCACCTTCCCCAGCTGCCTGACTGGGTATTATATTTTCTTGCTGATACTTAGAGCTTAATCTACGTGTATTATGATTATGCATATGTTTGTTCTATGTATTCATCAATAGTTTAAGATTTTGAAACCACAGATACATCTGAGTCATCCTTAGCTCCCATAGTACAATTATATGCACAAAATAAACATGTTGCCTTGAATGAATTTGAATTTGGCTCCTTAATCTGTGGAAAGAGCATGAAGTTTTGGTTAAATGTATTCTGACCCCCAACAGCTAGAGCCAATTCTAATATGTGTGTACCTGTAGTCTTAAAGTAAGTTCCAACTTGAAAAAAAAATGTTCTCAGTTATTATTATAATTCAATCCAATGTTGAAGTGTTTCAAACTACTGTCAAAATCTCACTATGGGGTTTCAGTTGAGTGACTAAGAAGAAAAGACAGAGGAAAGAAAACAAAACATATCTAAAGTTCACGAAAATGTTTTGAGGTCATCTTAAAAGTTATAATGTACTATAGAAAGAGTCTATGAACATGTAAGTAATGACTATACCAATAGTTCCTTTTCTGAGAGAAAAATAACAATGAGGATAATTATTTCTTTAGTACTTGCTCTATAACAAACATGTGCTAAGTACATTAGATTTATAACTTAATTTGTTATATAGTGCTCCTAGATTACTACATAGCACTAATTTGTAATAATCCTATGCATTATTGTGAGCATGCCCAATTTATAGATGAGAAACTGAGTGTGAAAGAAAAATTGCATACTCACTGAGTACATTTCTCCACAATTCCCAATGTTCCTGTAGGAAACAGGGGAATGTAAGTAGTTCTGGACCATGGACTATGTTTGGAATTGATTGGTGCTAATCCAAATATTTAGAATGGGTGTGAGTTTGCTTACCTCTTTCCTCCCCTGGAAGCTATCGCTTGAGATGAAGATGTCACAAGATTGAATCATACTGGGCTGCTGAGTTATATGTGGCATTAAGCTACCCTGGAGTCACTGATCTGCAGCAGATTAAATGAGCAAGAAATAAATCTTTGTTGTGTTAAACCACTAAATTTGGGGGCCTTATTTGTTACCACAACATAACCTAGCCAACCCTAATTAATACTCTGAGACTCCAAAATATATTGTAAGTTGTAATTCTGGGAAAAAAGTTGAGTAATTTTGAGTTAAGTTCAGAGCTTATCATCTTGCACAGTATGCTTCTTGCAAGAAAGCAGTTCCAAGTGGTTTCTCCTGAAGAGGATCGCTCATGTCATGTGTACAGCATCAACAAAACATCCCTGGCTTTCTTTGGTGGGAACAGTGACTAGTTAGTGCCCAAGCCAAAGTCACTCTGTGAAGACCTGGATATGAGGAAAGTTGATACTCTCTGAGATGGCACATTACCCTAATAAGATTGACACTCCAGGAAGTATAAATTCCAGGTGCCCAGGAAGAAGCAGGTTACTGGAGCTCAGACTGAATTCTTTGAATAATGCTGAGCTCAGCTTCCACCTCTCCATGAGACCATCTATGCTACATATGAAGTGTGAGATCCAGAAGAAATGTTAAGGTACTAAGGCTGTTTCCCATGCTACTTTCCTTTCTCTGTGTCCTTATTATAAATCCACAGCAACAAAGACAATCTGGGGTTGACTCTTTGTGGAAACCATAAAGAGTCTAAGTAATGAAGATACTACTCCTTTTCTAAAGAGCATGTTTTCAAAGGCTGGAATGATACTCACATGTTCATTAGCCTAGATGTCCTACAAATTATAGCCTAAGCACAGTGCACTTTTAAAGTGGTGTTTCACAATTACATTTCCAAAGACAGATATCAGTTTACAGTTAGTTAGAAAAAGATATCTCAGAACAAATGATAATCTGGGGATTCAGAAATGTTACAAATTGTGTTGCTTTTCTAACTTCCAAGTTTGCTTGTGTGTCTGTCTGTGTGTGTCTCTATCAGAAACTAAAAGGAATGTTGCTGTCTCTTTTCACAAGAAAGCCCAGTTTATCTTTAAAAAGACAGCTTTGCAACTAAAATGACCTAGAAGGACATGTGCTTCTTAGCATACTAATTGCTTTTGCCTTGAGGTGGGAGAAATACCTTGTAGCTGGCTTTGCATTTCCTAAGCTACATATGTATACACCCCCTATCCAGGAGGGAAATTTCACTTAATGTGCTTTGTGACTTTCAGAAATGATTAAGCACTGGACCAGCAGGTACCACTACACTTTCAGTATGTAGCTTTGCAAATGTGGTAATTCTTTTTATAGATATGTGACTGCTCAGTTGAAAAATACTGGGAGAAGGGAGGAAAATTCAAGGTTTATGGGCCATGGCAAGCTAGAAAAGTGATTAAAAATTTTTTTTAACCTTTAATTAATATTACTTGGTTTCTTCAAACATTCAGATATAAATTATAGATGCCAAGTCCTTATTAAAATGATGAGTTTACTGGCATTAGAATATAAAGTTATACACAATAGGAAAACAATTAAAAACCCAACAGCTTATATTTTCTTTGTTTATAAAAAGGAAAGCACCAGAGGGCAGAGAGTGGAAGCAAGAAGAACTACAACACTGCAGCTGGTGCAACAAAAACCACATTCACAGAAAGATAGATAAGATGAAAAGGCAGAGGGCTATGTACCAGATGAAGAAACAACATAAAACCACAGAAAAACAACTAAATGAAGTGGAGATAGGCAACCTTCCAGAAAAAGAATTCAGAATAATGATAGTGAAGATGATCCAGAACCTTGGAAAAAGAATGGAGGCAAAGATCGAAAAGATGCAAGAAATGTTTAACAAAGACTTAGAAGAATTAAAGAACAAACAAACAGAGAAGAACAATACAATAACTGAAATGAAAACTACACTAGAAGGAATCAATAGCAGAATAACTGAGGCAGAAGAACGGATAAGTGACCTGGAAGACAGAATGGTGAAATTCACTGCTGCGGAACAGACTAAAGAAAAAAGAATGAAAAGAAATGAAGACAGCCTAAGAGACCTCTGGGACAACATTAAAACGCAACAACATTCACATTATGGGGGTCCCAGAAGGAGAAGAGAGAGAGAAAGGACCCAAGAAAATATTTGAAGAGATTATAGTTGAAGACTTCCCTAACATGGAAAGGAAATAGCCACCCAAGTCCAGGAAGCGCAGAGAGTCCCATACAGGATAAAACCAAGGAGAAACATGCCGAGACACATAGTAATCAAACTGGCAAAACTTAAAGAAAAAGAAAAATTATTGAAAGCAGCAAGGGAAAAATGACAAATAACATAAAAGGGAACTCCGATAAGGTTAACAGCTGATTTCTCAGCAGAAACTCTACAAGCCAGAAGGGAGTGGCATGATATACTTAAAGTGATGAAAGGGAAGAGCCTACAACCAAGATTACTCTACCCAGCAAGGATCTCATTCAGATGTGATGGAGAAATCAAAAGCTTTACAGACAAACAAAAGCTAAGAGAATTCAGCACCACCAAACCAGCTCTACAATAAATGCTAAAGGAACTTCTCTAAGTGGGAAACACAAGAGAAGAAAAGGACCTATAAAAACAAACACAAAACAATTAAGAAAATGGTCATAGGAACATACATATCGATAATTACCTTAAACGTGAATGGATTAAATGCTCCAAACAAAAGACACAGGCTGGCTGAATGGATACAAAAACAAGACCCATCTATATGCTGTCTACAAGAGACCCACTTCAGACCTATGGACACATACAGACTGAAAGTGAGGGGATGGAAAAAGATATTCCATGCAAATGGAAATCAAAAGAAAGCTGTAGTAGCAATACTCATATCAGATAAAATAGACTTTAAAATAAAGAATGTTACAAGAGACAAGGAAGGACACTACATAATGATCAAGGGATCAATCCAAGGAGAAGATATAACAATTATAAATATATATGCACCCAACATAGGAGCACCTCAATATATAAGGCAACTGCTAACAGCTATAAAAGGGGAAATCAACAGTAACACAATAACAGTGGGGGACTTTAACACCTCACTTACACCAATGGACAGAGCATCCAAAATGAAAATAAATAAGGAAACAGAAGCTTTAAATGACACAATAGACCAGATAGATTTAATTGATATTTATAGGACATTCCATCCAAAAACAGCAGATAACACTTTCTTCTCAAGTGTGCATGGAACATTCTCCAGGATAGATCACATCTTGGGTCACAAATCGAGCCACAGTAAAGTTAAGAAAATTGAAATCATATCAAGCATCTTTTCTGACCACAATGCTATGAGATTAGAAATCAATTACAGGGAAAAAAACGTAAAAACCACAAACACATGGAGGGTAAACAATACGTTACTAAATAACCAAGAGATCACTGAAGAAATCAAAGAGGAAATAAAAAAAATACCTAGAGACAAATGACAATGAAAACACGACAACCCAAACCTATGGGATGCAGCGAAAGCAGTTCTAAGAGGGAAGTTTATAGCTATACAAGCCTACCTTAAGAAACAAGAAAAATCTCAAATAAACAATCTAACCTTACACGTAAAGGAACTAGAGAAAGAAGAACAAACAAAACCGAAAGTTAGCAGAAGGAAAGAAATCATAAAGATCAGAGCAGAAATAAATGAAATAGAAACAAGTAAAACAATAGCAAAGATCAATAAACTAAAAGCTGGTTCTTTGAGAAGATAAACAATATTGATAAACCATTAGCCAGACTCATCAAGAAGAAGAGGGAGTGGACTCAAATCAATAAAATTAGAAATGAAAAAGGAGAAGTTACAACAGACACCGCAGAAATACAAAGCATCCTAAGAGACTACTACAAGCAACTCTATGCCAATAAAATGGACAACCTGGAAGAAATGGACAAATTCTTAGAAAGCTATAACCTTCCAAGACTGAACCAGGAAGAAATAGAAAATATGAACAGAGTAATGAAATTGAAACTGTGTAATGAAACTGAAATGTAATGAAATTGAAACTGTGATTAAAAATCTTCCAACAAACAAAAGTCCAGGACCAGATGGCTTCACAGGTGAATTCTATCAAACATTTAGAGAAGAGCTACCACCCATTATTCTCAAACTCTTCCAAAAAATTGCGGAGGAAGAAACACTCCCAAACTCATTTTATAAGACCATCATCACCCTGATACTAAAACCAGACAAAGATACTACAAAAAAAGAAAATTACAGACCAATGTCACTGATGAATATAGATGCAAAAATCCTCAACAAAATACTAGAAAGATAATCCAACAACACATTAAAACGATCATACACCATGATCAAGTGGGATTTAGCCCAGGGATGCAAGGATTCTTCAATATACGTAAATCAATCAATGGGATAAACCATATTAACAAATAGAAGAATAAAAACCATATAATCATCTCAATAGATGCAGAAAAAGCTTTTGACAAAATTCAACATCCATTTACGATAAAAACTCTCCAGAAAGTGGACACAGAGCGAACCTACCTCAACATAATAAAGGCCATATATGACAAACCCACAGCAAACATCATTCTCAATGGTGAAAAACTGAAAGCATTTCCACTAAGATCAGGAAAAAGACAAGGATGTCCACTCTCACCACTATTATTCAACATAGTTTTGGAAGTCCTAGCCATGGCAACCAGAGAAGAAAAAGAAATAAAAGGAATACAAATTGGAAAAGAAGAAGTAAAATGGTCACTGTTTGCAGATGACATGATACTATACATAGAGAATCCTAAAGATACCACCAGAAAACTACTAGAGCTAATGAATGAATTTGGTAATGGTGCAGGATACAAAATTAATGCACAGAAATCTCTTGAATTCCTATACACTAATGATGAAAAATCTGAAAGAGAAATGAAGGAAACACTCCCATTTACCACTATAACAAAAGAATAAAATATCTCGGAATATACCTACCCAGGGAGACAAAAGACCTGTATGCAGAAAACTATAAGACACTGATGAAAGAAATTAAAGATGATACCAACAGATGGAGAGATATACCATGTTCTTGAATTGGAAGAATCAATATTGTGAAAATGACTATATTACCCACAGCAATCTACAGATTCAATGCAATCCCTATCAAAGTACCAATAGCATTTTTTACGGAACTAGAACAAAAAAATCTTAAAATTTGTATGGAGACACAAAAGACCCCGAATAGTCAAAGCAGTCTTGAGGGAAAAAAACGGAGCAGCAGGAATCAGACTCCCTGACTTCAGAGTATACTACAAAGCTACAGTAATCAAGACAATATGGTACTAGCACAAAAACAGAAACATAGATCAATGGAACAGGATAGAAAGCCCAGAGATAAACCCATGCACCTATGGTCAACTAATCTATGACAAAGGAAGCAAGGATATACAATGGAAAAAAGACAGTCTCTTCAATAAGTGGTGTTGGGAAAACTGGACAGCTATATGTAAAAGAGTGAAATTAGAACACTCCCTAACACCATACACAAAAATAAACTCAAAATGGATTAGAGACCTAAATGTAAGGCCAGACACTATAAAACTCTTAGAGGAAAACATAGGCAGAACACTCTTTGACATAAATCACAGCAAGATCTTTTCTGATCCACCTCTTAGAGTAATGGAAATAATAACAAAAATAAACAAATGGGACCTAATGAAACATAAAAGCTTTTGCACAGCAAAGGAAACCATAAACAAGATGAAAAGACAACCCTCAGAATGGGAGAAATTATTTGCAAACGAATCAACAGACAAAGGATTAATCTCCAAAATATATAAACAGCTCATGCAGCTTAATATTAAAGAAACAAACACCCCAATCCAAAAATGGGCAGAAGACCTAAATAGACATTTCTCCAAAGAAGACATACAGATGGCCAAGAAGCACATGAAAAGCTGCTCAACATCACTAATTATTAGAGAAATGCAAATCAAAACTACAGTGAGGTATCACCTCATACCAGTTAGAATGAGCATCATCAGAAAATCTATAAACAACAAATGTTGGAGAGGGTGTGGAGAAAAGAGAACCCTCTTGCACTGTTGGTGGGAATGTAAATTGATACAGCCACTATGGAGAACAGTATGGAGGTTCCTTAAAAAACTAAAAATTGAATTACCATATGATCCAGCAATCCCACTACTGGGCGTATACCCAGAGAAAACCGTAATTCAAACAGACACATGCACCCCAATGTTCATTGCAGCACTATTTACAATAGCCAGGTCATGGAAGCAACCTAAATGCCCATCGACAGACGAATGGATAAAGAAGTGTGGTACATATATACAATGGAATATTACTCAGCCAGAAAAAGGGACGAAATTGGGTCATTTGTAGAGACATGGATGGATATAGAGACTGTCATACAGAGTGAAGTAAGTCAGAAAGAGAAAAACAAATATCGTGTATTAGCACATATATGTGGAACCTAGAAAAATGGTACAGATGAACCGGTTTGCAGGGCAGAAATTGAGACACAGATGTAGAGAACAAACGTATGGACACCAAGGGGGGAAAGCGGCGGGGGTTGGGGGTGTTGGTGTGATGAATTGGGCGATTGGGATTGACATGTATACACTGATGTGTATAAAATTGATGACTAATAAGAACCTGCTGTACTAAAAAAAAAAAAAGTAAGCTTTAGGAGATTTTAAATTTCCCCTGTATAGGACATTATAATCAAGAACATAGCTGGTACCACCATCTTCAAGTAACTAACTTACCAATTTTGCCTGCTCAGAATCCATTCCCACTGCTACTGGTAATAGAATGTATTTTATTTGAGAATCATCTCCCCTGCCCTCAGTTCATGTAACTTAATTTATCTGACAGTACCTCTTGTTCAAGGAGATAGTATGTGACCAAGGCTTGTAAATCAGAGCATAAATGATCCCCTAGTATAAATGGTTAGTTCAGGTATAGAAATAATCCAACTCAGACTAATGAAGTTCAATTCCAAGACATTTGTTGCCATAAAGAAGAGAGACTCTAAATTAGACCTAGAGC
The DNA here is from genome assembly GCF_965194805.1 of Balaenoptera borealis. NCBI lineage: Eukaryota > Metazoa > Chordata > Mammalia > Artiodactyla > Balaenopteridae > Balaenoptera > Balaenoptera borealis. The sequence goes on from NC_138867.1 coordinate 148,271,112, forward strand.
TTGGAGAGTGATTTGCCTGAGTGTGAAGCCAACACAAAAGGAAGCTAAAAGACAGAGACAGAAATGGCTCTTGATATCACTTGAGCCCCTCGATCCAGCTACTACTGTACTACCTGGAGTTTTTCAGTGACTAGAGGCAATAAAGCCTCTTATTTTGCTTAATTGAGTTTGGTTTCAGTTTTAGTCACTTTTACTTGTGTTCCAATTTATGCAATTAAGAAAATCTGGCAAGTAAAACTATACTTGATGACCATGCTTTTTTGGATCTGAAATTCACATACTACATGTCAATCAACATCTGGAAAAGGCCCATTGCTATTGATAAGACTGATTTCCTTTTGGCTTGCCGTAAACGGTCCATCTCCTGTTTCTCTTTCATTCATTCATTGAGGAAATACTTGAAGTCCACTATGTGCTAGGTTCTTACACTATCATGGGTAATACAAGTCTGTGAACAACACCATAAAGTCCTTACCCTCACACAGTTTTATGTCTAGTGAGGGAGGCACACCATGCTTCATGATAAATAAGACTAGACAGCAAAGGCTGGTGTGGGCATATAGGAGCACATAGGAGAGCACATAACTCAAATTCAGCGGCTCAGCAAAGGTTCCAAGACGAGATACCACATAAGACCAAAGGATGTGTACAAGTTGTCACCAACTGTATGCACGAGACAATCTTACTGAAAGAGAAAACACGAAAGGAGCAGCAGGTTTGAAGGGCTGGGGAAGCAGGGAAGTAAAATTTTAGAGAAAGATATCCGAGCGTAAATACTAGGGATTTGGCTCTAGAGTCCTAGAGATGAAGATTTGTGAATCATCTGCATAATCTTGGAGTTTGAGGCCATGAGAGTAAGGGAGTTTCCTAGAAAGTGTAGAGACTGGAGAAAAGCAGGCTTCATGCAGACTCCAGGGAAAGACTAACATGGTCAAAGGGCCCTGAAAAGGAAACAAAGAACTACCCACAGCAGGAGATAGAAGAACGGCAAGTCTAGTGTCACAGGAGCCAAGAGGACGTGTTTCAAGGAGGAAGTAGTTGTTCTCAACAGTGCCAAACAGTGTAGAGAAGTCAAATAAGGCCTGAAAAGTGGTCACTGCATTTAACATTTGGAGAATGGTTCATATCTTGGTTTTTGAGATCATTTTCAATGGAGTGGTAAGTACAGAAGACAAATTACCATGTGTTAAATGTTTGGTGAATAAGAGGTATTAGATTGGGAAAATTACATATGAATATGAATATATATTTGTTTAAGTTGATAGATATTTGAGGATTTTTAAATTTTTCTTTTAGGAAGAAGTCGGCAGAAGGAGAGGTTTCAGATCTAGGAGAGAAAAAAAATTGCTAATAGATAATTAGGCACAAAGGACACGAGATGTAGATATACAGAAACTAGCTTACCTTTCTCTTTGTATTGAAAAATACAAAGCATGGCATTGCCACGAGCAATATTAAATCTTCACATACCTAAATATTATAGCTCAGCTCAGGTAATCATCCCTTCCTTGCCTTCTTTGTCTTCAAAATTCCTGAAGGATTCTGGAATCGGATGTTGGCACATTATGCATTGGATGGTTTTACCTCTTCTCTTAAAAGAATAGAAAATAAAGAGAATCTAGGTAAGCAGACATGCCGCTTTCTCATCATACTTTCAGAGTTTATACACAGACACATCTTTTTATAGAAAAATAAGTGGGCAAGAGTTCCAAATTGCATGATTTTTTTGACTTTATAAATTACTATGAAAAAACACACACACCACACAAAAACCTTATCTCTTTCTTTCTGTTTTTATCTACTCTGTCTTTCCAACTACCATCCATCTTTCTTTACCCACTTATTTTCTGTTTCTGATGAGAAAATTCAACTCTGTAATTCCTCCATATTTTATATGTGTATCTTGTGTTTCTTCACTAAATCTCTATTCAGTATATTCAAAATAAAAATGTGGAAATATTTCTTCAGTGGACAATCAGGAATGAAACCTTCAACAGATCCTTAAAAATATATCTCAGGAAGTTACTCTATTAACAATATAAATAGGCAGATGTCCTCTGTAAATACAAGTATTTGACTGATTTTAGAAATATACTTTACTCTCTAGGAAAAAACATTTGGATTCTGAATTAAAGCATTCAAGCACAGACAGATTAAATTCAGCAGATAATTAATTAGCTCTTTATACAACTATCTCATATTCCAATCCACAAAAAAATTATACAGTATACAATGTACATTTAATTTGTGAAAAGCTCATTAATTCCATTGCTGTTTTAACCAATGCTCAAAAAGAATATTGAAGATATTGCTACTATATGGCTTAAAGCCATAAGTATCTTCCACATTCAATCCAAAGGACATTTCATGACAGATGGAATAAAAATGACATGGACTTACTGCAATACGAAAATGACCTTATAGTTTGGTAAATTTATAAGCTATTCCCACTTAAAGAACTTTTTAAAAGTATCACAGACATTTTCAATTTCTTGATATATCTTTCTTTGGGCAGATGGAAGAAAGCCAAATAATCACTAACAATCCATCAACCATATACTGGAATTTATGCTTTAACAAACTGACTAAATAATGGCTCACATTTAGGAAAATGGGCTTTTTAAATGGCCTAATTATAGTCCTCGTCTATATTTTAAAGATATTTCTTCTGAAGGCTTTAAACACTGTATAATTAGATAGGTAATGCAGTATATCATGCTTTTGCTCTAGGGCAAACAAAACAAACATACCAACTAGTCTAGGAACAAGAACTCTCGAGAAGAGTGAGAGAGAAAGAGACTGGGACACTTCCTAGAAACAGAATGAATCTGGCATATTCCAGCCTCAGGCAGCCAAGGAAGCCACAAAGAAAATCAGAAAACTTAGGACAGAATTACAGATACAGAAATCGTTGTATAATGACAACAATTCCGCCTACTTCGAGGGCAATGTAAATTAAACCTCACAGGCTTCACAGGCAAAAGTAAAATGCATTGCAAAACTAGCCAACATTCTTTTCATGCTAATTCATGTTACTGGATTCTAGGAGGCACTATATACATGAAACTACCTGTCCACAGAAATAGAGAAATGAGACTCAGTATGGCAGGAAATGTGTTCCTTGAAAGGAAATTAGAACATATGGTAGTAGCCAACTCTACTAATTTAGAAAATGAAAGTTTCTTTTGATTTTGAGTTAATCTAACCCTCCACGTTCACAATCAGAGAAATATAGTGACTTAAGTCTTATTTTATCCCTCATGGCACATTAAGGCAGAGAAAACAAAGCACAATCCCATATTTTTAAAATAAGTTCTATATAAACTACATAAATTATTGTAATGATCTTCCACTTTGCTTTTGAATGTGGAGACTTGGCCTTCCTGTAGCAAATTTTGGTTTGGTTTTACTCTAAGCAGCTGCCTCTTTTTAAATGACTCACCGAGCTTATCATATATCAGACAGTTGTTCAAAAACAGACTTGGCCTAGATTATCAAGAGTACAATTCAGGAGCCCATGTAGTAATTTTCCAGGAACTTAAAGTTAACATCAACTAAAGTAAAAAATCATCAGCATCAGGTCAGCCAGATTCACAGATGAGCAAAACAAAAAGATTATGTTTTTCACAAATAAAAGGTCACCTTTCAGAATGAAAATGCTTTGTGTGATCATGCAAAAGTAACCCATGTATTCATTTGTTTATCATTTTTTTGCTTGTTGAGGCAAAGGGATTAAGAAACCAGCGATATTTTTCTTCATCATGGTTTACATTTATGTACTGTATCTACATTTGGAAAGGGTTGTTGGGTAACTTTGAGAAGAAGGCAACTCTGGCGAAGTAAAGTAAACTTACATAGGGAATTATAAAAAAGGAAAAAAATATGAAGCACCAGACTTCATAAAGGGCAGGCACAAGAGAAGCTTGAGGAACTAGGGAGCAGAAACAATTGGATAATCACTTTAGGCCATCCTTCCATGAACTGCTCAGGATTCAATTTCTCAGGAGAAAAACCTGAGTTTGGGTTTCATGTCCATCTCTTGGCCGGTTGAGCATAGGTTTAAAAGTCCCCCAAAGATTATACGTAATGAAGATATGCAGCAAGGGAGAGAATTTATAATTGGATATCTGGCCTGTAACTTACAGATATCCTTGGATAAATTTATTCTGTACTAAAATCATCCATAGTTTCTTTTCCTTGCAAATAGGAAGACAGAATAATCAGCTTTCACACCAGTAAGCCTATATTGTACTTGCCTATAATATATCAGATAATACATAATATAAATTGGGAATTGAAAATTAAATCAAATTAGGTTGTTAAACCCAAGGCACTACTAATAAAAATAGGAAAGGCAACTAAGTTTACAGTACAATAACAGCTATGCTAGATGCATATGGTTAATGGAATTTTTGATGAAGCAATTTGTGATATTCTACAGGAAAGAGAAAACAGATCTCTAGGCAGAGAAATGTTACGTGGCCCACCATGCATGCCAGTGTGACAGTTCACCACTGGAAAGCAATGGTAAGTGTTTGTGAGTTGACCATAAACTCAAATTTAAGGTTGGCTACCTTCTTTTGTCATAATAATATTCCTGATGCACTACCTCCTGCCATTTGTCAGATTATTCCTCTACCCACTGCAGAAGAGATCATTTTACTGCTAAAACATGGAGAAAACAACAATGACGACGACAACAACAACAAAACAACTCTCTTGAACTTTAGAGGACATTGAAGAACTCCCTGTGGTATCACGGTATGTGTATGTGTGTGTGTTTGTGTGTGGTGTGTGTAGGGATATCTTTTCCCGTATGTAAATACACCCTTGGAGATTTCTCTAAAATAATCTAGCTATACAATGCCTCTAAATGTTTGAAAAACAAAGTAGTTACAAACACATGAAATATTTGAAAATGTACTTCTGGACTATACCCTATGAGCAAATACTTAGATCCTTAAAGATGTTATATTTTAATATTTTTAGTGCAATAAAGGAACTCACAGTCTATTAAACTTCAAAACTTGCTTCTAATCCAGGGCATCTCCTGTGACTTTTTAAATAAATTTTAATGCATTATTTGTGATTAAGAGTAATAAAGTAGCAGAGTTTATTTAAAACACAATAAAAGGCTTATTAAACATTGGTAAATTGCTTGGGATTCTTCAGGGAGACTTCTTTTCCTTCTCCTGAAATAGTGCTCTCCTTCTCTGCAGAGTTTCATGAACTTTATACACCTTGAGTGGGATTAGAATTCCTGCTGCTACAGTAGAAAGCTACTTTCAAAGTGTTTTTTTCATAAATGGCTAGTATCCCAATAGAATAAATTGAAAAGGTCATTGAGAAACCTTTGGAATCCCAGCAGAACAGGCAGGAGTGAGGCAACTGAATCCTAAGAAGAATTCGACCATGTTGGTCCACACTGTTTTTCATCCATTCTATCATGAAAATTAACACGGCAACAATATTTTCTTTTTCTCGGAGGCTCTTGCAACTTCTCTCCTCTGAAAACCACACATATTTTCCTCCTGATGAAGCCAGTTTGCTAATCAGCCAAGGTGCACTAAAAAGTCAAGTGCAATCAGGTATTAAGAGACAAGTGATTAGGGAAAGTATTTAAGAATCATAAGCAGAAGTCATATTCAATGTAAATGCTTCTGTTTCTAAACTTAGAAAGTTTTGCTTTGTGACATTTAATTTCTGTTCTCAACTATATTACCCATCTGCTTTTCTACTTAACATTCTACATTCACTCCCAATGTCAGCCTCTCCTATTGGTTTACGTCACTATGAAGCTCGTTCCTCTCCAGCAAAGTAGGTCTTAAAGCAGTTCTAGTGAAACCTTGTGGGGTCTAAATAGATGAATTATTTAGCCACTAGTCAATATGCTTTAAGTTCAGTTTCTTGATTATAAAATGGAAATATCACTTTTTAAAACATGAATCTTTAATATAGTCAAATCAAGGTATGTTTCATGGGAACCAACTTACGTTCCAATAACTTTTCAAGCTAACACATGGTAATAATGATTGAGACAGACATACTTAAAGACTATTCTGACATTGACCCGTGGGAACTAAATGTGGACCATGTTCACAGGCTTAAAGATTCTTCCATACAAATAGCATGTGTTTAAGATAGGCATTCATCATACAGAGACTTCTTTCTACCTTGTCTCTGACAATGTAAAGTGTAGAGAAATATAATTCATCAACGCTAGGAAAGGTTTAAGGATTGCAAGCTAAATGAAAACTGTTTTCCCCTAAAACAGTGTTTCTCAATAGTAAATGTTTAAACGTAAGTGACTGCTTTCAGAAATGTCCTCCTGGTACTTCTTGTGGGTATTTCTACATTCAGGTCAAAGGATTTGCATGCACCTGATTAACAACTGAGGAAACTTAATTTTCCCTTTAACCTATTTGGGTGCTTTTGTGGTGTTTTTGTCTTTTTCAGTTCTTTCAGTATCTGTTATCATCTTAATAGCATAGTAAACATCTTTTCAGGAATTTTCAGCTGAAGGCTTTCAATTTAGTTACCTTTGGTTTAATTAATTTATGGCCAACATTTGTCACATTCTAAATAATATTTGGCTTAGTTTAGTCATGCATATTAAAGACTGTTTTGTTTGGCAAGGGCCTACAAGTGGTATGGGAATCAGGGAAAGGCGGCCTCTTTGGTATTTCATCTGGTATTGATTAGTGCTGCCAACCTTTGGGGAGAAATGGTCACAATGAAGCCCTGTCAAAATTTATTAGTACTGTCTTTGTTCCTTCAAACACTTGAACAGTTGTGATAATATTTAAGGAAAATAAAGTTGAATTTCAGGTCTTGCCATTGCCATTAAAAACAACTTAGACAGAAAGCTTGGTTTTACCTGGGTACAAACTTACTTGAATATCCAGTACCTGAGACATCTGACCACTGTCACTGTGCCAGACCAAAGAGCAGCTACATCTTAGTGGTCACTAAACTTGCACTGCTTACATAGTATAGTTTCATCTTTGCATATGGATGATTTTTTAAAATCCTTTTACATATTTAGTGGTTATGATCCAATGTGTCATAAGTTAATTTAACTTAGTTTAAATCAAATATGCAATGTTTTTTATTTTATTTCTATTAAAAGCAGATTTTGACTGTTTGTAGGATTTTCAGATTTTCAGTCATGTAAGATTTCCCTCCAGTCATCTTTAAAGCAGATGCATAGTGTTAGGATCTGCATATTTGGGGCACTGAAAAGACAAATGACTTACAAATATGTTTTGCTTATATTTTGTTCTAGGACTAGCACTGCTATCAATGGAAAGTATTTTTAACTAGTCTGTTATTGAGAAATTAACCATATTTTTGCATTTCAGCCAAAATAAAGACCATATCTAATATTCTGTAAGATACAGCTAATTTGTAAATCTGAAATTCATGTGTTTCATATGATCTGAACTGTATTTTACAACTTAAATTAAGAATGCAATATAGATTCAGAAAGGTCCATATTTTTCTAATGACTTCATTTTATATTATTTTGTTGAGTTGCATAAAGAAGCAAGGAATTGTATTTGTATTGAAAGCTTCAGCAAGCTGTTAGTTGAATTTATATTTGTATACGATTGCAGATTAGTCTCTTCCCATTTAAAGAAAAGATGGACATTATTTTAAAGTGATCTTTAATATGTTTTTATATAAACAAATTTGAAATACAGTTTACTTTGGTTGTTTTTACATATCAAGTCCCATAAGTCTTGTATTTGTTTCTCATAAGTATAACCCTGGACCATGACTTAATGTTATCTTTGCTTTGTCTTTTGGGTGGCCTAACCTACATTAACATGAAGGCTGAACATTTTTAAACCTTTTTTCCCCAAAATCATATTAATGATTACTTTATTAATAAAGTCCTATATTTGGAAAAAAAAATGAGGAGCCTTTTTAAGACTACTCATGTCTAGACCCCAACCCAAACAAACAAACAAAAAGTTAAGGTTTTCTGGAGATGAGCCCCAGACCCTGGTATTATCTCAAAGCCCCCCAGGTGCTACCAATGTGCTGCTAGGATTGAGATTCACTACCCTAGAAAGTACACATGTGCACACACACACATATCCAAAGTAGTAATTTCAAGTTTACAGTGAAGGGGATTTAAATATTTTTCCCTGAGTTTCTAAGAATAATAGATATAGATGTACCAAAAAGTTTTAGTAGCAAACTTTCTCATCAACTGTTTGTTGAATAAGAAATGCTTACTAATTTTCCAAGATGCATTAAGTGGCTAATATACAAAGATGAAAAAGTCCATATCTTCACAGAGGATAGAGTAGGCACAAGCATTCCTCAGTTTAGGACCACTGGGGGAAAACCTGGTAGGTCCTCAAGAACCAAGAAATTTGTGTAGCAGAAACACATTCTTTAATATTATAGTCACTTTTATTTTTTCTTAATATTTTCAGATATTTTCCAAATATTTCTCAAAATGCTACTTGAAAACAAAGCATTATATTCTTGGAGGACGTCTGAAATATGTTAAATAGTAAATGTATCCTATCACTGAAAGAAATTAGAATATTAACTTTTACTTGTTATTCTTGTTGGGTTTTTTCCCATCTACCATGAATTTGTTATCAAACCAAGGTGTTTTCTGGATGTAATTTTTCTATGAGCCGAGTGAATTATTCATTTAGAAAACCTTTTTTTAGTTCTCTCTCTCTCTCTCTCTTTCCTTTATCACGATTCTCCTTTGTATAACACTGTCACTTGTATCTGTTGACTTCCTGTTCATTATTCCGAAAATTCTCTTCCAGGATCTGAAGTCCTATCCCATTGGTCTGTGTTTGGATCTTTTGTGTTTCTTGGTGTGGGTCAGGAAAGCAGGAGTGATTCAGATTATTCATGGCACATCTGCCAAAAATGAATGTCTAATGTCATTAGACTACTAATGAAGACAGTGGGGTCTGAGTGGCCCAGATTAGCCTAATTCACAATAAAGGAACTCACAGGTATGAATGTGAAGATATGGATGCAACCAATTAATTGTCATACTTTATTTTTCCTATATTATCTTAATGTCCCCACATCCCATTAGCTCTTGAACATCCTACTCAATTTCTACTGGCTCCAAACCCCCTTTTCTACTCACGGGATACAGAATTCCTTTAAAAATCTGTCCAAAGTAATTTTTGAAGTTTCCATGCACTTATATTCACTTAAAAATAATTTCTGGATTTTGATGCTGTTGATGCACCTCATTTATGCTTTGATTCCTGTATTCCACAACAATTCAACAACCTCTAATTAAACAAAGATGCTCTCCATGAGTTACCCACAGTGAAGCGCTCAGGGCACCAACATGTTCCTAAATAATTAAGATCTTTAATGAACAAACTCTACTTCCCCCACAAGATGAAAAAACATTTATCATTTTTCTTGATCAGAGCAGTATTAGTCTCCATAACATGTCCAAAAATCTGCTTGCTTCTGAAGACAATGTTCTGCTGTGAAATCTAGTTAAATCAGACCACATTTTCTCTTGTCTCCTCTGCCATATGAATCCCACTGTCTCCCTTCTTCCCAGTCCACAGTACAATAGTTAAACTAGGGTTCTGCTTGAACCCTAGTCATCGACACAATTTGAGTGATTATCCTTATGTAAGTCAGTGGATGCAAATGACTATGAGAGAGTTGCTAGGGGTTGCCTAGTTCCACCTTTGAGTTACATAAATCTGAATTATGGTACCAGTAATGCTGCTACATGTGATTTTCTTCCATGCACAACAGGAACTCCTTGAGAAGAAGGATTGTATCCCCAAAGCTTGACTCCTTACTACAGTTCAATAAAGATGTATGGGACAGTTGTACAAATGAAATATTGTGGGATTATTTAGAGGTAGGAAAAGGGTAGGTATATCTGAAACATACTTGTCTGTATTCCACAGCATTCTTTTTCATTGAGAACCTGGTTTTTCCCCTAGCCTAAAAAAATGCCAAAGATATAAAAAATCCATAAAGTCCTCTTTATCTTCTCCTACCTCAGCCAACAGAGAGGCCATTGCTGCTCTTGTTCCCTTGGAAGAGCATTTCCCTTGGAACAGCTTAACAGTGCACTTATCCCAGCAATCAAGGTTAAATCTATCTCAAGGAGCAGTAATTCTGCACAAGTAGGGCCACACTGAGGGATGCCTTACTGTGCAACAGTTATCTGGGCCAAAAGAACATGGGAGATGTTGATGTGATTATTTTGTTCAATCTGATTTCTAGATGCTAAACCTGATAACCTGATATATAGCCTCTCTTCTGAGTAAAAGTATGATTGTTGAAAGCGTAGCCAAGCTCCATTCCATTAGATTTACGATTACATCTTTTTTAGGAAGGAGGGGGAAATGATATTTTCTGATATTATAGCAAAGACAAAATTAGTTTTTTGCTCCTTAATATGCTTTGTAGCTCCAGGTTTCCACTTCACACTCAGCCAGTTACTGATCTTTTAAAATGCAGGGCCTAGCACAGTGCCCTGCACATTTATGTTTTCTTTTATTCAAATAAATATTTATTTAGCTTCTACTAAGTGATCAATAAATATTTATGATAGTCTTATAACTCAAAGTCAGAAATAAGATAAATAAGACTGTAGAAGAATAAATTACTCACTACATGATGAACGTTTTCAGGGCAAGGACTGTTTTAAGTACCTAGCAAGGTGGCTGTACTCAATAAATAGTTGCAGAAGTGAATTGTGAAGCAACCAGGAAAAGGACCTAAATTAAGAAATTAGGAGAGCAAACTGAATTTTATTTGAAAATGAGTTGAAAGGGTAGCTAAGGAATTTAAAGAAGGACATGGAAGACCCAATTTGTATCACTTACTTACTCTTCTTGGAATTCTGCAGGAACGTGAGGAACTATGTCCCTTCTCTTGCCTGTCTTACAGTCTAGTCATAGAAGCTAGACATAAAGAAGGATTTGCTTTTGTTAAACAGTGAGTACATTTGCATAGGGCACTATTAGAGAATTTAAGACTCAGTGTCAAATTTAAAAATGCCGACATCGTTAAATATATAGGACTGTAATATTACTGTTGGTTTCATAAAGATGGTAAGACTTGGGCTATTCTTGCTTAATACATTACCTAGGTATTTCTCCTAAATATAGGTTCCTGATAAACTTCCATCTCTAAGAATAAAAATAAAACATTCCCCATGAAAAACATAAACCCTGTGTGTATGCGTGTGTGTTTCAGAAGCACCAAATATATTTTATGTGTTGATCACAATTTATTTGCCAACCTGTGACAGGTTTTACACGACATGCAATGCTTGTCAGAAACCGCTGATTTAAATACTTTGACACAAGTTGACTTGTAAAATAGTAACTTATAAAACAAGCTCTAAAATGTTACTCACTCACATTTATTTCACCTATGATTATCTTGTGACCACAACTATATTGTAAAATACCTGAATATTGATAATACTATTAGATATCTTTTTTGCTTCCACAACAGTTTCTAGTATGATGCTCAGGAATTTACTAATTTACATAAAGACATTAATTGTTGGACAATCTGAAGCTATCTCATATGACTTCTAGGTAAGAAGATATTAAGAAACCTATCCAGAAAAGTCTAAGAGTGGAAAAGGGAGTATTTAGTTTTCTGTAATTAAAACCTTAAACAATATTTTTTCATGAGTTGACTCTAACTCTGAAAAGATTCTAAAAATGTAAACCTTCTGCTGGCCTGGAAAAGATGAAAAAAATATGGAAATAGGTATTACCATTCAGTATTCAGATGCTTGAAATGTATTAGATTGTTTCAAACTCTGCTCTTAGCAATTAGGCCTTTGAGCTTGCAAATACTTAGAAAATTTAGGCAACTGTAGGTATGAATGTTTTTAAAGCTTTAAATGTAATTGAAGCAATACTGAATCGATCAGCTTCACAACCTTGGGTGAAAATAATTTTAAATAAAAGAGCTAGGATTAAGCACTCAGAAAGGTAGATGAGTCACACGGGAGTTAGTCAAGTCAGTACAGAAGGCAAAATCAATTATGTATAAATTGCCCTGAAATTACCTGGAAAATACAGTACACAAAATTCTGTGTACCCTATTTAATCCAGAAAATTGTTTGCACACTAAAATTTGAGAAACATTGAACTAAGGAAAGAACAAAAGAAATTCTATATACCTCTCTGCTTTAAATGCAATGATGAAATCTGTAGAGGTAAGCTGGGGTGAGTGGGGATTGCAAAGTGTTTGTCCTTACACATCAATTTAACCAGTTTTAACATTAAGCCCTTATCTCAAGTTATTTTAAGACATTTATTAGCTGGTGTGAGAGGTTAGATTCTAAAGTCAGCACATCATGTCAATGTACCCTAGTCTATGACTCCACTAATCTTAAAAGGACCTCCTGTCCCCAAACTCTCCCTACTGCCACTTCAGCGTACCTGATTATCTCACAGGTCTTACCAAGGTAGAAAATGGTTTGAAGACCAGTGAAAAGGCAAATGCTTTATGGAAAAGGTAACTGCATCATCTTTGGCTAGGCGCTGAATTTCTCTGGATAGTTTAATTCATACTGTCCAGATCTCTATGTAGAGTTAGTTCCATTAAGGATATTGTTATCTACTCATGCTGTCCAACATGAAAGCCAGTAGCTACATGTGGCTATTTACATTAAAATTAATTAAAGATAAATAAAATTTAAAATTCAGTTCCTCAGTCATACTAGCCACATTTCAAGTGCTCAATAAGTACATGTGTGTAGTGGTCGCCATTTTGGACAACACAGATACAGAACATTTCCAGCATCACTGAAACTTCTACTGGGCAGCACTGGTATAACCATGTATCTAATTGCCTCATGATATTATTTCTGTGGAAAACTCCACAAGTAGTTGGGGTAAATATTGTACTACAACCAACAGACTAGTAGTTTAATTACTTATAACAGATTCATTTACCTATAATTTACTTCGAGCTATTTGTCTCCATGAACATGATCCCTATTTACAATGAATAATCTCATTTTGCTGATGAAAGAAATGTTTTATTTGTAGTCCACAAATAGAGAAATATTGTGCTCTGACATTATGGAAATAGCAAGGTACAACCCAGCATATTAGGCTTCATAAAACATTTATTTCTCTCCTCTATATACTCTTTTGGCGGCAGGGTATACTTTCTATGTGATGTGTTGCTCTAAAATTGACCAGAGTATCTGAGCCAAAAATAAAATTAAGTATGGTGTCTGCTATTGATGGAAATTACACTACCCTTTATCCTTCACCCTTGGTGGCTGTTCATTTCTGGGAAAGTGAATTTGGGTACAAATGTCAAAAACATGCTAATCTCTACTGCAGGGAATTCATTTTCAAACACAAAGCTTTCTTGTTTATTTTCATATTGAATGCTTGGGTTCAAGGAGGGAGGACTACCACAAGTAGGGCAGTTTATTGTCTTTTTCCCATCCAATAACATTTCCACTTTGTAGAAGTGGCTTTGTAGCTCCCGCAGTTGGCTGGTTCCCCACTTGTATCCAAAGCAGAAAAATAAATACATAAAAGCAGAAAAATAAATACTAATACATGGACTTAAGACAACTTTTCATACTGGGTTCATTAACTTTTATTCCAACTCTGGTTCATTCATTCAACAATTATTACTGGGCACATACTGCATGCCAGACACTACTGTATGCACAAGGCAGAAGCAGCCCCTGCCTCTCATGGGGCTTTAAGTTTATAGAGCTTGAGTAAGTGGAAGGTAAGGAAGATAAGATAAAAATGTAAATAAATGCATAAATAAGATAATTTCAATTAGTTACAAATTCTATGAAGAAATTAAAACAGGCTAATGGGAGAAAAGTGACTAACACAAGGGGCTACTTTAGGTAGGGTGCTCAAAAAGTCCTCTGTAGGGGGTGATGACTGAGATGACAACTAAATGATGAGTAGGCATTAGCTGTGCAAAGACACAGAAGTAAAGGATTTCAAGAAGACAAAACAGTGTGTAAAATCCCTGAAGCAGAAATAGCCTCAGTGTGCTTAAGAAATAATATATTTTTGTAAAGGTTAGGATTGCTAGAGTGCAGGAGAGAGGACAATAGTAGGGAATGAGTTCAGGCGTAGGTAGAAGGAAGATACTAGAGTCTCACAGGCATGGTACTAAGGTAGGAATTTATTCTAATTGCAGTACAGAGCCATTTGAAGCACTTTAAGAAGGGAAGGGATACCTTCTGATTTCTGTTTTTAAAAGATCATGAAAACAAATTTGTGGTACTAACAAAAAATGGTAACATGACTAGAATGGTGACAGAGGAGATGGGGAAATATTGATCCAGGATATATTTTGGATGTAAAGTAGACATAACTTGTTAATGGCTATGGGCAATGAGAGAAGAAGGGTGGTTAAGGATGAACCCTATTTTGGCCTGAGCAAGTGAATGGATGGTGGTTCCATTTAACGCAAGTGTGGTTGTCATAAACTACTATGCTACACAACTAATCTTACATGGAAGACGACTAGCAATGTCCATTTGGCTCAGCACACCATAGAGGGAGATATTTCTTGGTCACCAGTTTGGCCATGACCAAAAGCATTCTGGGACCAGAGAGGAGATTTCTTATCAGGATTGATGTAGTTGCTAAAATGTGACATAAAACCACCGTATAATATGTAATTTTATCTCAGCCCATCATGATAACCTTAACATGTACATAAACTTATATGTATACTCTTAAGATAGCAGAATACTCAGATTGGAAAGAAATGGTAAATATAACCCATTTCCATATCTCACAGACCTGAGTTCAAATTCTTGCTTTGACACTCTGTAATCTTAGACAAGTCACTTAACCTCTTTAAGTCTCATCTGAAAACGGGGGAGATAACGTTGGCTTTACAGGATTTATGTGCGATTACATGAAACACTCTGTGTAAAACACTTCACATACTGCCTGTGATATGAGAGATGTTTGATAAAGAAGAGAGGCCCTTTTTCATTTCTTCTTACTCCTCCACTTCCAGGAATTGCCAGGTTGTCCCTTAGCCTCACCTAGCTCATCAATTTAGCAACCTCAGCAGAAAATATTGTCTCTCTCCTGGTAGTTCCAGCAAAAGTTCCAGATTTGTCTTACTTGCATGTATGCACACCAGAATTCCTCAAACCATGTCTAGTGAACATGAGAGAATGGTGGTTCCACAAAGGGAAATCAAAATGAGGTTACCAGAAGAGAGAGTAATGAATGCTGACCAGAAGAAAAACATCCACTGCGATGTATATACATCTATTTCTTGAAAAATGCTTAGAAATATCAATAATTATTGCCCCAATTTTATTTTATTTTATTTTAAAAGTACAAATCTTTCAAGCCCCCTCTCACTGCTGAACTGCTCAGAGGAGTCAAAATTATACTGTAGGACTGGTTCTAGACAACAGTAGGCACAAAATTTGCTTTTTAATAAATGTTATCAGCTTGAGTCTTGAATTTGTACTTCAACAGCAAGAATGGAAACACTTGGTATTCAACTCTTCCTTGTAGTTTAACAAAGCTCAGACTCTGGCAGTATTTGTTTTTGTTTTCGGTTTTTGACTCTAGTGTGGATTTCTTATGACCATTAAAAAAGTCTAGAGTATATGAAGTGGTTTGAGATATTGTATTGTGGATTTTTTTATTTTAAATTTGAATGAAGTAATACAAAAATCTTGAAATACTTTCTAAATTGAGCTCATAATTTTTTCTTTTTGAGGACTTTACCGAGCCTTCCTGTTGGCTCTACATCTGTATTGGTTTCCTATGGCTGCCATAACAAATTACCGCAAACTAAATGGCCTAAAAGAGCAGAAATTTATTCTTTCACAGTTCAGGAGTGAAGAAGTCTGAAATCAAGACACCAGCAGGGTTAGTTCCTTCTGGAGCCTTTGAAAATCTGTTTTATTCCTCTCTTCTAGCTCTGGTGGTTGCCAGTAATCCTTAGCATTGCTTGGCTTGTAGCTGCATTACTCTGATCCCTGCCTCTCTAATGGTCCTCTTTCCTGTGTGTTTCTCTATGTGTCCTCTCTTCTCTTTGTAAGTACACCAGTCATTGAAATTAGGACTTCTTCTAGTACCCAATATGATCTCATCTTAACTAATTACAAATAAGGCCACATTACGAGATTCCTGATGTACATAAATTTGGGGGGAACATTATTCAACCTGCTACATTGTGTATTGGATTCTTCTTCACAGTTCAACAAAATTCACACTCTTGTCATTTCTCTGGAGTAGATTTCCTCTTACCACTGAAAAAGTCTGGGGTATATGAAGTATACTGTGCTTTTTTTGTGGGGGCACAGGGCCCTGCTTCTACAGCATCTTTGCACAAATCTACCTCATCAAGTACCACTACAAAAAAAAGAAATCTTTTCTATTCCTTGTTTTTCTTTGAGAATGCAGGCTTTTTGAGGAGTGGGAGCATGAGTTGGCACTCCTGAAATCTCAAGGTTTTAGCAACTATCCAGAACATAAAAGGCAAAATGTTGACATTATTCATTTATTCATTCATTTAGTCATCAAATACTTACTGAGTGTCTTCCATGTGCCGGCACAACCAATACAGCAGGTGGGAGAAGATATTCTGGATCACATATCTATTTGAATATTAATTCAACAATTTCCTAAAGTGTATACATACGCACACACAGGTTAGCACACAATTCCACAGAGTTCATAGAACCCAGAGATTCATGCACTCTTGGTTAAAATTCCATAGCTACTTATCTTGCTTCCATTTTCTTATTCCCAAAGTGGCTACAAGGCTATTCATAATAATACCTGTCTTATGCATTTGGCAGTAGATAACAGAAATCTCAACTAATATGTATTAACCCAATATAGTTTTGTCTTTCTCACTTAAAACTAATTGTAGATGTTGGAAATTGCTGGGTTTTCTTCAGTTCCTCAATGACTTCACCTGAGACCCAACCGCTTTCAACTAACTTCTCTCCCTTTCTTAGTAAGGGTATTGACTTTGGACTGTATGTCTTCATTCAAAGACAGAAAACAGTGGTTAACTAGGAAAGTAAGGACCTTATCTTCTCTCACCTCACATTAGAGAGCCAAGATCTTTCCCATTAACATGCCAGCAGACTTCCTGTTCTGTTTATTCAGCCAGAAGAGAGTAACATGGAAACCCTTCAGTGCAAGCAATGCTGAGAAATTAGTATCTATCCATGACTAGATTAGATCAATAATAAGTTATTTCCTGGGGCTGGGTACATTGCCTTGCAGAACATAATTAAAATTCTTTTAGCAAAGAAGACAGGTGGGATGTCTGTTGAGTAGATGAATAAGAGTATCTGCCACACATGCGTACATCTTTAGAGCTTAGAAAGTACTTTCCAAAATATAGTTTCATCTAACCATCATACTTGTGGCTCAAGAATCATTTCCCATCTGCATGATGAAACTAAGGCAGAGCAGAGTAAACTGACTTGCCTAAAGTTGCACAAGTAAGTAGCTGAGCTGAGATATAATCTAATCTTCCAAGCTATTTGAATCTGGGCACATTTTTAAAGGATGTTCTTTCAGATGTCATTAAGCATTCAAAACAGGTAATGATCCTTTAAAAGAACACTATTAGAGAAGGCTTAAGGATGAATTCAACTGAATTCATTTGAATTTCCAGTTCACATTGCCCGTGAAAGGTTGATTCCCTCATACAATAATAATAATAAAAAAGAGAGAGGTCAATTTAAAGGTATACTAAGTGAGCTTAGAACTAGGTAGAATAAAGCATGAGAATCCCATGCCATTTTCTATTTTAAAGGAGAGATGTCTGAGAGGGGTCTGTATCTAAATTCAGAGTTTGCTGTTCTCTCCTTCTTTCTTTCTTTCAGTAAACCTCAAAACAAACCAGTGAGGTCAAACAGCTAACATGACTTAGAACAACATGGAAGAAAAATACTCATCCCACTAAGCGAGCTATATGTTATATATTTCTAAGTGAAAAAGATCGTTTTCCACGTGGTTTTATTTTCTATTAACAGCTAAGAACATCTCATTTTAGTGACATGCACATTACATTTACATTAATTTTATTTTTAAATCTGGATACAAACAAGTTAATTTATATACTTTTTTAATAAAATAAATAATTATAGAATAAATGTAAGGAATATAATTATTGTACATTACACATTATGAGGATATTTTCAAAAATAAGCATCTGAATAATATATGGAGAAACAGTTACATGCTGGGTTTTAAATTTAATAAGATATTTTAAACAATCATTAAAAAAGTAAATAAAAGCAGTTGAGAAGCTTGCAAGGTAGTAACTCCAGATGTTTAAGATTTTCAAAATGTTATTCATATCTGCTCTATGCACTCTTCAGTTCTCTTTCCCAGGAGCTGGAGTTGGAAGGAAAGCCTAAAAAGCTATCCAATTATAGAAAGATTTCTGTATGTCATACCACCTGATTTAGGAACTCATTCTACATATTATGCGTTAGAATCAGAGATAATTCTCACTATGTTCTTGTAATAATCATTGTTGTTTTAATTGTCAATGAGCAAGTGAAGCTTATTCAGGGTCTGTTTCTCAACTGAAAAGAAGAAAATAACAGAGGTCCAATCTCCCAGACAAAGAGTTTTACTTGGAAATTGAAGGCGTTTTAACTATTATTTCCTCCTTCAGTTTCTCCAGGTCCAGGTTCTAGATTCAGCCTTTTCCTTTTATACCTTGCCAACCATTGTTTTAGCTTCCTCCTGGCAAATGTGGAACATGACCAAAATATCATGGAGGAGAATCCATGAAATCATTAGCCCATGATCCCATTTTATTATGGCAGGTTACGGTGTCAAAAAGCAAACATTTTTTGAGTGCTTACTCTGTGTCAGTCACCATGATAGGCATTGGATTTTCAGCAGTTAAAACAGACATAACTCCCTGTGGAAGACAGTATTACTTCTCTTAACATTGGGATGCTTCTATCACTGATCCAACCGCTCCTAGAGACCCTGGTTTCTTATTCCACTCTCCACCATGTTGAAACCTTTAGTTTTAGAATGCTGTGTAATGATTAATACTGTAACTTCTGTTTTAATTTACATAGTTAAAGAAATATTTTGATAATACTAGTATGTTTCCAAATTGAGTATGTTCCCTACCTTGGGATGTTTTGAGTGTGTACTGGAGAAGGGTATCTGGAATCCTCCCATGACCTCAAGAGCTCCAGATGATGACTCATCTCTCCTGTTTGCAGCTGGTCCAAAATAACTGTGAAAAGAACAGTTTTAAGACACTAAGAGTTTTGCATTCTGTTCTGAAAGGTGAAATTTAGTTCACTTCTATAATAGTTACAACCAAATGGCCAAATTGCCTACCTTTTTGCATTCTGATATGTAATTATCTATATTCAACTAAAATAAATAAACAAAACTCTATGCAGTAGCAAAAGCACTAGCCTGAAATGCTCAAACCCAGAAGAAGTGACATTATACATGTTTTAATTTACTTACTTCGGAATTTTTCCAGAATTGCTTATGACCTAAAAGAACTATGGCATTTAAAATAACCCTAGAAGGCTATGTTCTATCATCAAGATAAAGACACCAAAACTTATCGACATCAAAAGCTTTCCTTATATCCCTTTTCTCTTAAATTCTGGCTATATTCATTTGCTGATGTAATGTTGCAGCTATGTCAAATTGCTTTAGTGTTGCCCTTAGGGAGCACAAATGAGCTGCATTGTTAAATGTATTCATTTCATACCCAACGATTATACCCACACATACTTTCTATGCTAACTACACTTATTTTTTATTCTCTCTTGTTAGGAAGTTTAAAAACAGATTTTTCTGCCTTTTTCAAATTTAAGGAATTTAATTCAAATCTTCTCAAGTGGCCTATTTTTATTCATCTGTTATGTAGATTTATTTAATCATTAAAGTATCTCTTTTGTAAATAACACTAAAGAAGTTCAGCCTTTAAATAAAAATTTAAAAGCACAATTCTTATCCTGAAAATAAGGAAACATTAAAAGTTCATGGGGAAATATTTTACACCTGAATTTTATAGGCACTTATCTTCCAGAAGATACTGATGAAAGTCTTTTGATGATGTAAAACAATAGTAATAGGTAATTGTATTTATTATAGCCATTTGCTTTGTTTATTGTCTGAAGTTAACTTTGTTCTGTCTAATGCTATTCTAATTAAATTTACACTGCAAGGAGGTCAATGCTGTTAGATGTTGGGTCAATATAGTTATGAGGCAGTTTATATTTATAATGACTCTCCTGCTCCTTTCTAGCAACATTTAATGAACTATAAATTAAAACAGCTGAACTGCCTCTTGAAAATAGGACTAAGAATTATTTTCAAAAAATGAACATTCAAAGTAGGTTAACATCCATGAGTGGAATTGTGAGCCGGTTTATTTCACACATTTATAGTGTGTGTGTGTGTGTGTGTGTGTGTGTGTGTGTGTGTGTGTGTATGTATTCATGCAACCAAGCTAACTTGAGTGAGATGAGGTCACTTAGCAGAAAAAAAAAATAAAACATTTATACGAAACCCCCAAGGCTTATGCTTTCTCACATCAAGAGAAAATATCATCAAAAGTGATAAGACACTTGGTGATAATAATGCGTTAAAAAAGGAAAACCTCGACACATGCATGCACACACACCAACTTATTAATGTTCACAATAATGAGCTAAGCTGAAGCTCTTGCACAGGTATCAACACATGATAATTGCAGCATTGCTGAAACCACAGAAGTCGTGTTCCACTGGGCACTGCCCACATAAGGATACCCAGAAGGTAAAGGAGGAATGAAGTGCTGAGGTGGTAAAGCCACTTACCCAAATGGCCTTTATGGAAACACACAAACAAACAAAAAAACAGCTAGTAGTCTTGATTAATTGAGAAGTGAAATAGATTGGGGAATTCAGTAATAAAATGCTTCCAAACGTAAATGAGAATACAACTTATTTTGGAGGATGAAAAAAAAATACAGTCAAAGAAAACTGTTAGGAGGGAGCAAGATAGGGAGGGTGTTTGGAGCAGGACAGAGGAGAGGAACTCTGATTGTGGTGCTTCGAATTGAAAGTGTGTATATCACAGGGCTCTGAGACCAAGACAAAAGGGCTTAAAGATAGTTCCCACAAAATTTCATGTGCTTTAGAACAATAGCTAAGACAGTAAGTTCTGAGTCATAATTTATAATTACATCATATGTCTAGGTTTTCTACAGTTTGGAATGGGAGATTCTGAATAGCGAATTCATTAATTTTTAATGGACAAAGATATGTGAATATTACATAAAATCTAATGAAAAGGTCATCTTGTAGTGGTTCCTTTGTAAAAAATAAAGTTGAGAAATTAAAATGTGTACAAAAAAAAAAAAAGGAAAATCTCAATAGCCTCCAAAGTTGTAGCTTCAGAATCTCAAAATCATTATGTCACTGTATTGGCAAGGATCTTTGTGACCCCTCTCATAGGTCCAGAGATAGTGTCTACAGATAAAACTTCAAGGTCCCACCAACTAGAAGTTTCCAAAGACTCAACCATCATACTTTAACCATACAAACTGATGTCTGACAGACATATTGAAATAGTCAATCAATCACATTATGACCTCATATTCCTTGATTTTTCAGAAAAACAAATTGTGTCTGAGGCAAGTAAAAGGATGGTTCTGCCATTTGGGGCAGAGCCTGACCATCTACACTGCTTGGTCACTTGTATCAATAATATGGGATATGCTCTAAGATTCTCAAATTGCAAAAAAATAGATACCTTTAGGTTTTATTTATCAAAGTTAAAACCAATCTCTTTCTGAGGTATGGGAAACAATAAAAGATAATCTCTTCCTGCACAAACCCCTTTTAATAAATGTAAAACTGACTTTTAGATCGATTGAATCATCCTTTTGCATCACAGGTTTCTATTTGAATAAATGCAACGAGGATATCTAATGAATAAGCAAATCATCATCTTAAAGATATCATAATGTCTAAAATTTTAGGAAACCAGGTTCTAGAAATTTGTTTGCTTAGTAAGTACTTTCTGCAGGCCTACATTGTATCAGGTATGAAGAGCTGCAGGGAATATAGTAGTAATAATCCAATGCATTTGAAACAAATATCTTGCTTTCATGGAACTATATAAATCTAGTGGGGAAGATAAGAGATTCGTAACAACTATGATATGAAGATATAAATGTTCAGAACTAAGAGGAAGTGGTCCAGTACAATACAAATTGAGGTCATGAAGAAGGCATTTCTATTAGCTTTAAAATGCCCACATACTCCCCAGGCATCCATCACAAATATTTTGCACATATATATTTTGGTATATAAGTCAAATATTTTCTAACTTGTGATGTGCAAATTTTTAAAAATGTTAACATTTTGACAAACGATGAAGGGAAGGAAAAGTAAACCAGTTAAGTTGTCTGTCCTTTACAGGCCCCAACCCAGAGAAAAACATTAATACTCTACAAATATTAGTTACTGTTTATTATTATTATTATTATTACTATTTCTAACATTATTAAGAACCATTCCCTAAACCTGTGCCAAGGTATATTGATAACTCTATATTCTGAATATAGGTCAACATTCCCTGAATTGCACTTCTCAGAATATTAATTCTGTGAAACTTTTGTGTTAGTGTTATATTTAAAAAGAGAAGTTTCTTTCAGTGTCAAACATGTTTGGAAAATGCTGGGTTAGTCCTTCAGGGAGAATCTGCAGGACTTTTCTGAGTCTTTAATATGATTCTCCTAGAGGACACAGCAGTTGCACAACTTCTTTGAGCAGAGAAATTTTTTCTCTCAGTTCACTGAAAAATCATCTTTCTAATGTGTGCAATTTGAACTCTAAGGGACTTCTGTTAAGTCCAAGACTGGCTAGAATTCACTCCACTGCCACTCCTGGCCAAGACTATTTTAAGTTGATAACTAATTTCTCCCTTCCCCCTTCCCGCTTCCCTTCTTTCTTTCTTATATTGCTGTTTATAAAACACATGGGAAAGGCAGATGGCACAGCATCAGGTTGTTTGAGGCTATGGTAGTTGGAGTTTTTCCAGAAGATCCAATACTTTGAGAACTAATATCATTTTTCTTAGGACAGACATGGTCTGAGATGGTGAACCATGTTCTGAAGAGGGGAGAAGAGGACTAAAAGAAGATATGAATTGTGGATTGTGTTTAGATCTAACATGATCCTCTCTAGTTTGTTTTTCTCTCTGGAATAAGCAATTAAACCAGTGCACTCTATAATATAAAGAAAATACGTGATCAAGGTAGTAGCACATACTTGTTCTTGAAGTAGTGAGAGAGGCATTACAAATAGTCTGGAAGCATAATTTATTGATATACATTTCATTATGTATCAGACTAAGAATTCTCCACACCAGGACACTCATGATACTTTCTCTGAAACTTCTATTTCCATTTCTATCATCCCACCTCATACCAATTGTTCTTATGCTGATGTGATGTGACTCAACAATATTTTGGTTTGAGTAGCTATCAGGGCTGGGATTAGGATGAGGAGAATGAGATCCCCTCCTTAGGGACAGATTTCAAGGAGATGCCAAAAAATAGAACACTAATCAAAATAAGTAATATTTTAGTGAATGTTTTAAACTAAAATTAACATAAGAAAATCCATGATGAACAAAACATCAAAATTCTAAATAAAGACAGGATCATAATACTGAATTTTTTTGTAACGTAGGCTCTACATGGCTCCACATGGCACCAGTAGATGCCTCTTTAATCAGAATTTCCCTGGGTTTGCACTCTGTCACTCTCGCACCTGAGGATACTTAGTTTGCAGTAGCTGATTCTTACATAACCCATATAAATAAGCACATTTGAACACAAATGGTTTAATTCAGTCACTTAAGGTGTTATCTTTGTCAACAACCATTCAGTACTTAGTAGCTAGATTAAGCAGATTGTTCTTCTTTTTCTCTAAACTTGTTTGTGAACAGACATATTCTATGTGACAAGATCAATGGACAACATAAATATTGCTTATTAGAGCTCTGATGGAAACTTCAAAGCCTAGAAAAGTTAACACAAGGTCAAAGAAAGACTTCCAGATTCTGAACACCTCCATGCTGTCTTTTCCTCTCTCTCAGAAAAAAAAAGAAAAAGAAAAAGAAAGAAATAAAGAAAAGAAAAACACTATTTTGGGCAAATAGAAAGTAAAAATCATGACACTAACTTTTCTTCTTTTATAAATGTGTTAGAACTATTTTGATCATTTTTCTAGAGGTTAGAATGAGGGATTTGGTTAGTCTTGTCTAAAATAAATTTATGAGCCATTATTCTACTGCCCTCTATTGTTAAAAAGTGAATAATAAGGTCCTTGAACAGGGTGAAATAGAGTGAAATGTCTTTTACAAAGCAGTCATATATATCTGTCTCCAATATATTTATTGATCACCTAGAGAATTCTCTGGAAGGTAAAACATTTGTAGTTTTTCTTTGGAAATCCAAAATCCATTAGCAAAAGTTTTTATGTTGGCATGTATACTTCAGGACACAATATGATATACTATTAAGATTTATTAAAATTAACTTATTTATTTCAATAAAATAATACACACACATTTAAATATAACTGTGCAACATAGAAATGTTCAAGGAAGAGAACAAAAGACCCCCAAATCCTATACTTATAGATAAACACTAGTGACATCTGATGCTATACTTCTAGACTTTACTGTACACAATTTTATTGAATACTTACCAAAAAATCACAACTATTCCTAAGTAAACTTTTGTTTTTACTCAATGTAAAAGGCATTTTATCTTCTTCTTGATTGGTTCTTTCAAATACCTTAAGAGTTCAATTGCTCAAGCACATCGCCCATGAAGATTTATGCCAGGAACAATGAGGACTATTATAAAAACTACACAATAGCCTTGAGAAACATATGACAAGCACACATGAAACAACCAACTACAGAACATGAATGGCAGCATAATGTTATAAAAATAAGTCACAACTAGAGAAATGAAATGCAGAGCAGCAAAGGTAGTGGAGCTCACATCTGCTACAAAGATGGTTAAGGAAGGTTTGTTCATTCTGGAGAAAGCAAGAATGAAGAGGGGGCAGAATGACATTACTGCAGATGTCAAATGAAGGCTGAGTAAAGGTAACGGTGGGTTGTACCACAATGAGAATAAGCATGATTCTTACTGAGGATAGTGAAGCACATAATACAAAAAAAATGAAAAATAGAACAAAACACTGACCAGGCTCACCCTAGACTGTGAGCTCCTTAAGTGCAGTAACTATTTCATAGAGTTTGTGGCATTTTCAGATCAAGATGCAGTAGACAGTAAGCAATAAGAAATGTTAAAGAGAAAGAGGAATGATATAAAGGAAAGGAGAAAGATGGGATAAAGGTAGTACAGGAGGGAGGACGGACAGTGACAGGGAAAGCAGAGAAGAAATAAATAATAAAGAACAAAGAAGAAGAGTGGAAGGAAGGAAGGGAGAAAGGATGCAAGGAGGAGAGAGAATCATAGGGAATACTGAGAAGTACAATATTCATATATTCAGATATGTGTGTTGCTTTATTGGATAAAGAGCACAGCTAATAAAAATGCCATAAATGAAAAAAAAAAAACCTTTAAATTCATTCATTAACGTACCTAAGCAGACACTGAATTTTGAGCAGTTGAATGATAGTATGAAAATAATTTGGCCTTGGGTGGTATGTGCAGGTGTAAAATAAATAAATGTTGGCATTACCTGATCATGCAGAATAGTATTTGTAATAATACATTATTACTAATAATAATCTTCCTATAATTGTAATGTACAGGATAACATTTCCAACACTCCCTAGCCTGCTTAATCTGCCTGCTATTCATTCATCCATTTATTCATAGAAGAAATATCTATCGTATATCTTATGTGTGAGGGGCACTGTTCCAGATCTAACAAGAAAGTGAAGACCATTTCTTTATATATGTACATGTTCTGCACCTTATTCCAAAAAGGATTTAAGGCAAGAAAATATGATTAATATATGCTTGCTTCTCTTAAGAATGTTATAATCTCAATAGCAATTATATGCATGCATGACAAAACAAAGCAAAATAATCATTCTATGACAGCTCAAAGGAGTCTAAGATGAATTCCAAATTCCTGAATTGGGGAAGTTTTAAAGAAAGATATGGTGGGGCTTCCCTGGTGGCGCAGTGGTTGAGTCTGCCTGCTAATGCAGGGGACATGGGTTCAAGCCCTGGTCTGGGAGGATCCCACATGATGCGGAGCAACTAGGCCCGTGAGCCACAACTACTGAGCCTGCGCGTCTGGAGCCTGTGCTCCGCAACAAGAGAGGCCGCGATAGTGAGAGGCACGCGCACCGCGATGAAGAGTGGCCCCCGCTTGCCACAACTGGAGAAAGCCCTCGCACAGAAATGAAGACCCAACACAGCCAAAAATAATAAAATAAATAATTAATTAATTAATTTTAAAAAAAAGAAAGAAAGATATGGTGTAAGAGTAGAGACATGAAGGAATCACAGAATTCTAACAGGCAGAGGAGACAAACACATACTGGGCATTGGCCACAGAAAGTGAACTAGATGATCAGAACTATGATGGTTTCAAGGAACAACAAAACATAGAATGTGGCTACATTCCAGGTGGACAGTGGGTTAAGTAGATAGTAGTAGTGATATACTTGCAGTGCTGGAAGATATTATAAAAATTAGGGAGATTTAAATTATTGACAGTTAAGAATATCAAAAGACATTTGGATTTCCTTTTCTTTGAAAATGAGACTTCTATTCAAGATGGTGGAGGAGGAAGATTTTAAAAATTTTTATAAAGCAACGAATGCTAACAAGAGTACAAAAATGAATTACAGAAATAACAGATGGGAGTCAGAGAGACCACAGAGAAGGCTATGTAACATTGCAAAGTACCCATGATCAAGTCTTTAATTTAGGTTTTTGTGATGGAAAAAAATGTATAATTTAAAGAATCAAATAAATTTAGTGACCAGTTTTATGAGGGAGAGTATAAGGAGGTGGTTAAAAAGATAGTATTTCTAGCTTTAACAATCAATGATTTCAGAAGAATCTTAGAGTTCAGAAAAGCTACTAATTAAATTGTTTTGGATATGATTTTTTTGGACTAGTGGGATATTTAAAAGAAGATATTACACAAAGAACTGTAAATAGAGATAAAAAGACATTAGGACTGCAGGTACAGATTTAGAAGTCATCTTCATTAAGGAGTTTTTAGGTCAAGCAACTGGACTGAAAGAGATTTCCATGGGAGAGGATGCTGAGTTAGAAGAAATTAAGATGAAGATACAACTTGGAGAATACCTATACTTTAAAAGCAAAGAGAGGAAACAGAGGCATGAAGAAGATAAAAAAGGTATGGTAGACATGCAGGAGGTATAATTTGATTTACTGCTGATTTATACTGCAGGTTAGTAAAAGAGACATTTTACTATATTAGACATATGTGTTATATTTTCTATTAGGAATAAATATGACCCTGAGGAGCTAGCTTGATTTTATCTATAGGTATTATTATATTCTCTGTTCAAGGGAGAACTCAGAGGCAAAATTGTGGCTTAATTCTTCTAAATGTGTGAGTGTTCTTGGTATCATTTCATTTATTAAATTATCATGCGATAAAATTGATTTTGGTATGTATTTCTATGTATTTTAAAGTAAATATCTGTGTAAACATCACCATAATCAATATACAGAACAATTTCACGATCCAGAAAACTTTCTCATGCTACCTCACTTTGCAATCATACTCTACCTCCACCCTGGCCTCTAGCAGCCACTAATCTATTCTCCATCACTACAGTTTTGCTTTCTTCCAGGAAGTTGTCTAAATGAAACCATCCATTACAGAACCTTTGAGGACTGGCTTCTTTCACTTAGCATAATGCCTTTGAGATACACGCATGATTTTTTATGCATCAGTAGTCCCTCCTCTTTATTTCTGAATAGTATTCCACTGTGTGGATATACCACAGTTTATCTATTCACTCATTCAAGGACATTTGGATTTTTCCATTTTCTGGCAATCACAAATAGAGCTGCTATAAACGTTCATGTACAGGGTTTTGTGTGATTATAACCTCATTTGTCTAGGGTAAACACCAAGAAATGAATCACTGGGTCATAAGTAAAGCGTATGTTCAACTATGTAAAAAACTGCCAAACTGTTTTTTGGTGACATTTTGTATTCCCACCAGCATGTGAAAGTGCCAGTTGCTCTATATTCTCACAGATATCGGATATTGGCTATGTTAGACATTTTAATGAGTATGAAATGGTATTGCATCGTGGTTTTAATTTTTACTTCCCTAATAGCTAATGGTGTTGAATATCTTTTCATTTGCTTATTGGCCATATGTGTATATTCTTTGGTGAAGTCATGTGTGAGGTTAAAGGGCATTTATTTTACACAGTATTTTAATACCTGGCTCTATGTTATTTCCATATCTTATTTTGCCTCAATTTTTAGCCTGGTTTTAAGTGTATTCATTCTTTATTATATGCCGTCTAATAAGCCACTAAATATTCACGAAATAAGTTTGGGGAGTTGGACGAGAGAGAAAAATTATAGTTACATGTAAATAGTTAAATATGCAAGAAATGGGATTAAAAACTGGGGAAAATTAATTAAATTCTCTCAAGAGCATTTTTAGTTTACCAAATCAGATTTGTAATTATATAGTCATATGAAGAGAGCTTGGGTGAGAGCTAGTCAGGAACGGAAAGGGTCCTATTTTTTTCCTCACTACATTTTTAAAGAAAGAATTATTTTGATGGGTATCAAAGACAAAATGGAATCTGGAATACGTTAATCAATGAAATTCACATTTGCACAAAAGTGTTATAAATTCAAACGGAAAGCTTGGTTTTCCTTTCTAGGAGAGCTGAAAGCCTTAGGGTAAGAGGTGCCTTGTAAATAAACATTATTATTCCCCCAGGCTCTGAAGAGAGGTTATGGGACATCAGCCAGAGTTTAATTAAAGAGTCTCAGCACTGCCGAAACGGTCTCTAGCATCTTTCTCGGGCTGCTTGAAGAACTGTCTAGCAAATGAATTGCTGAAAACCAATGTGGCATTTATGCTGTAATTAGCACAAATCAACCTGTAATACTACAGCAGACCTTATGACTTCCACTTCACATTTTGTTTCGTATCATTGGCTAATGCAGAGCAATGAAAATTTTCCAAAAAGATGATGGATACTAAATCCCAAAGGCATATCTCTTTTATTTCCTCCAACTGACATCATGTATCTTAAATCCTAAAAATCAGGCATCACTATCTATAAAGACATTACTTTCAATAGAGCTAATCAGATAACAGCTTTGGAAATTATATAAGAATAAATGCTATCACTTAGAGAAACAAAATAAAATACAGGTCAGAGAACTGTATTGGAATCATAAAATAGTTCTTATTCAAATTTTGAAAAGTTTCCAACTCTTTCATGTGTAATTTAAGCAGTAATTTTTATCACAGCTTCATCAGATTTTCCTCAGAGAAGCTTTCAAGAAAAAAAAAAATCGCAATGGAAATTTAAAACATAATGGTAAGAATTTGCCTTTACAAATAAAAAAAATATGATGTTTATTGTGCCTGTTTTTTGTGGAAAAAATAATGCATTTCATTGAAGTTATTTAAATAATCTTTACACAGAGAAATGTTTCTGGCAGCTTTAAATCAAACTTTAATTTGGCATCTATTAAAATACACATTTTAAAATTGCTTGGTGATATTAACTTTTTTACATTGACTAAATGCTTAATTTCCCTTTAAAATACCTTTCTATTAATCACTATTTAAATGAAAGTGCAACTTCACATTAATATCTTGCCTGTGGCCAAAATTCCAATTCTCATTACCCATGTTACTATTTGCTGGAGATAATTAGAGGAGGAATGAGATATCATACAGTCCTTCTTAAAATTCACAATGCGCCTTACAATAATGACTTCAATGTTTTTCCATGCACTAGAAAGCTTATGCAGCAATTATTCAGTCTCCTCCATTTTCCGGTGATGCTTCATCATTGCAAAGAGGAAAGAAAAGAGAACACAATTTGAGCAAGAAGGTAAGGCTTTGCATGCAAAAAAAAAAAAGACAGGAAAGGAAAATTCTGTTGGGTTTAGAGCTACTGTGAAGGAAACCAAACCAGGTGAGTCAGAGTAAATGATCTCAAGGGCCAGCCTTGATGCTTGCAAAACGTCAGGAGAAGGCAATGAGCAAGGGACATGACATGAGACTTAAAAGGAGCCTGGCATGATGGTAATCCATAAGGAGATCTGATGCAGGGACGGTGCTTTTTCCCTTTCCTCAAGGTGATGAAGGAAGGTAGGAAGGAAGCAAGCTTCATCTGCTGCTCCCCATCGCTCCCCATCACTCCCCATCACCGCCTGAACTAACCATGACCCCCGACACACACAGCCCCCGCCCCCGTCCGTGGAAAAATTGTCTTCCATGAAACCAGTCTCTGGTGCCAAAAAGGCTGGGGACCACTGCTCTAAACCACTTAAAACTCTCTTATATTGTCCGAGTTGAGCATCCCATATGCTTAGAACTATTAGATGATACCTTATATTCAGATGTTGGAAAAAACCATGTTTCTCACTAAATTTCAACGAATAGGCTTACTATCCATCGTACCATATATGGGCAGGATTACACAGAGGTTGAGAATGGAGTCCTGAGTTCAAACCTGGTCTGCCACATATTAGCTGGGTACCCTTGGATAAATAACTAATTTAAGCCACAGTCTCCTAAGGATAACTGAAGATAATAAATGTGTATAATTGATAGCATTATTGGGAAGTTTAAATGAATAATAACAGGTGAGCTTTAGTATGGTGACTAGTCTATGGTGAACACCCAATAAATATCATTGTAATAATAATTCTTATTATTACCTGCTAACAGTAGGATAACAGGCAGGAGGCACCGAACTTTTTAATGTACGCTACTCTTCATCTGAAAATTAAGCTATAAAATGACAAGTAAGGACATGTTTTCATTGCAAATTTTAAATATGATTTCCATCAGAAAGGTCACTGTATGCAAATGGGTTATTTGTATGACTATTTTAAAAATGCATGCTGCATTTTTGGAGTGAATTTGGGATCCAGTCAGTTTCAGTGATACTTGGAGTTATGTGATTGTCTCAGCATAGGACACTGTTTCCTTATTTTGGTTTCTGCTGCCTGCCTTCACAGTGCCTCTCTGCCACTGTCATTAGAATGATACATTGATTGGATTGATCATGATGATGATGTGGCTCAGAATTTGTCAGCTGTATATTTAAAAATTATTTCTAGTACTTGGGACCTTCTCAGCAAACCAGAAGAAGAGATTCATTTTAATGTATCTCACAAATCTCCAAAAAATGGATTATTCTGTCATAAATAGGACTATATATAAGATGCACATTAAATAAAAAAATTAAATTTCCTTACTAGGTATGATTCAAATTATAACCATTCAGATGGGTCTTTATTAACCCAAAAAACACATCCTGAGCATCTCTCTGCTATGTTCTTAGCTCTAGTTTTAGGAATAAATAACATATTTGGGGAATTTTTAATATATGGTACATATTATATCATAACATTAATAAAAATGGCAATATAAAGAATGACTTGCACCATTTTACTCAGTGATGTAATAGCTAACATTAAGTCAATACAGGGCACTTGGGTTCTGTTCTAAGCTATGTTATATGTATTAACTCACTTAATCCTCTCAGAAAGCCTATGAAGTAGGTAATCTGATTATCCCTATGTTATAGACGAAACAGATACAAAGAAGTAAAAAAGGGACTTCCCTGGTGGTCCAGTGGTTAAGAATCTGTCTAGCAACTCAAGGGATGCCGATTCGATTCCTGGTCAGGGAACTAAGATTCCACATGCCACGGGGTAACTAAGCCCGTGCACCGCAACTACTGAGCCCACTCACTCTGGAGCCCATGTGCCACAACTAGAGAGAAGCCTGCATGCCACAACTAGAGAGAAGCCTGCGCGCCGCAATGAAAGATCCCACATGCCACAACTAAGACCTGATGCAGCCAAAAAATAAATAAATAAATTTTTTTTTTTTTTTAAAGTCACATAGCTAGTAAGTGGTGGCACAAGGTTTAAACTCAGACATTCCGGTTTCAGTGTCTACACTCCTGATTACCTCATAATTTTCAATAATGGTAGTAACAACACTTTTCAAGTTTTCCTATGTAAACTAGATGTATACTTAATATCAACTTTTACAAACAACCCTGTTATTTTTGTCATATTAATTGCATAAGTCATGTACGTTATAATGGATGGAAGAGCAGGAAACAATAGAAGACGTTTCTGAAATTTATTCTCATGTTCTATCTACTCCAGTATTGAGTCTAGCCTGCTTTCATTGTGATGAATCTTTCTTCTATCCAGACTATGTAGTTTTCAGGACTCATGTCTCTCAAAGCAAATTTCTTCTAGATTCATGCACCTCAAAGTAACCCTACTTAATTCTATACCCAAGACAAGAACCTTCTCTGAAGTCCACTTAGATATCTTCCAAAACTGAAACACATTCATATTTCTTCATATGGGAGTTTCTGTGCTTTCTCCCTGACCATCTGACTGACTAATACCATCCTGACTACTGATCATTCATTTTAATCCCCACCACTAGTAGAACTATGGGCTCTGGAACTAAATCACCAGTGTCATCATACCCAGGTCAGCTCCTGTTTTTTGTTTTTGTTCTTTTAATTTTTAGTCACAGGTAAACTGAAATATACCATATCATCAATTATCAGTAATATTCCATGAAAGTGCCAGTGCAAATGGTATAATTCTTGGGGATGATCAGAGGCTCCATTGCCCCTTTTTTCCTCCACGAACTCTCCCGTGCTCAAGGAGATCTGTTACCTGATTCCTCTGCCAAAGTCCCCTGACCATTTCCAGGATTCATGTCTATGTCCATAAAATAATCCTCTCTAATATAAAATGTGAAAATAACTAAAGTAATGATGGAATAATCAAGAAAACAAGAGGAAAATTAAAATTGCAGCTGGAAAAAAAAGAGGAAACTGACTGTGTTCAGTATTTTCTATGTGCCAACTATTAGGAAAAGTACTTTTTGTGTATTATTTCATTTAATCCTCACAAAATCCCTATGCCATGAATCTGTTAGTGTGCTTATTCTACAGAGAAGAAATCTGAAGTTCAGCGTATTTAAGTTGCTTGCCTAATGTGATACATTTTGTAAGTATCAAGACTGAGATATAAACACAAGTCTGTCTGATTTGAGAATAAATTATTTTAATTCTGCAGCTAGTAAATAACAGAACTGAATGCCTATAAAAAAAGCAGTTCACAAGACTCAGATAGAAATTTGGATTGGTTTTTTAAATTATGCCCTATATTAAAAGTAAAGTTAAAGTAATATCAGTACTATGTTCTATGTTGCAACAAAGTAAATGGAAAATTATACTCAAGATCAGAAATTCAAATTACACCGTGCAGAGTGATGTCTGGTTGAACGCAAATGAGCCTCACTTTGCAAAATGCCTATTGAAGAACTCAGTGTCAGCAAAAGTAAGATGCTTACATTGATAAGAAAAGATCTTAACATTTGTTTTGGATAAAAATAAGTTATCAACAGGAGATGACGTCAGTGCTATGAGGTGAGCTATTTTCTACTACTAGGGTGAGAAGTCAAAGTTACTTAAAAAGTTTGCTGAGCAAGCATGCAAAGTTCATCACATTTTTCACATTCTGTGTGATGGTGGTTGGTGACTAAAACCCATACTTGGAAAAAGTATTTTATTAGCAATGATTTTAAAATTCTAGTATTTATTAACTCAACTGTAGGTAAGTACCACAGGCTATGTCTACATGACAGAGCAAAATATTACACACACACATACACTTATATATAAGTTCGAAATCTCAGATTTATCTCTTTCTGACTATCCACATGACCTCAGACAATTTATTTAGTTTTTCTAAACTTTGGTTTCTCACATTTCAAATGGGAATAATATAAGAACCTATGTCATTGGGTGGTGAACCTATGTCATTGGGTGGTTGATACTATTCAATAAGATACATATGCAAAGTGCTTAGCACATTTTTCAGTAAACACCAGCTATTAGCATTATCAACACTATTTCCCCATTTCCATTCAAAATAGTTTGGTGCTCTTTAGCAGACAACTTGAAAGGTGATTTGACTGTGTTTTTGATGAAGCTGATTCACCTGGTTGAATCTGTCAAAATAATTTGTGGCTGTAGATTTAGCCTAAGTTGCATGTACCCTAATATTTGGTCTCAGGCCAGGTAATTAGATTTTCTGACAGCTGTCCCACTGGGCTATTTAAGATTAATGGCTTAATAGCTTTATTCCCACCTTAACGCCCTTCTTCAGGAGAACTAACTAGTGCAGGAAACTCCAATGCCACTGTGTTAAATAAAAGTGATCTTTGTAAATTTTTCTAAGTAAAGGCCTAGTATAAGAAGCACTTTTTATTCCTACTCTACCCTTTGCTTCCAGTTTCTATTAGGGTTTTAGTTTTAATGTATCTCTTGGTAACAAATGTTCTCAGAGTTTCAGGCCACCAGCACAGAACATTAATATCCCATTACAACTGGATTTCCAACTATTTTCTTACTTTCAAACCCTTGTTCATCTGTCTTGAGATATAATTATTAAGAACAGTCAAGGCATAATCACAACGATGCTACTTAAGTGATTTTTTCTCTGCAGGAAAGCTACTGCAGTTTTTGAGCAAAAAGGAAAAAAAAAAATCCAGGAGACATTTCATGCAGTATACTTTCTGATTCTCTCAGTGAAGCATATGTGAGCACTTCTAGTCATAACTTATTTTTGTACAAAGAATTGTTCCTAAGAACAGAATTGCCCAAGGGAACTTCTTGAGATTTCCCAGTATAGAAAAATAGCCAGTCATATTCAGATTCAATTTACTTCTGTCTCAGGACAGAAACACAACTAGGGCCACTCATAAAGTCAGAGGTCACTCTCTTCAAAGTCTGCAGGTTCAGACAGGTAACAGCAACTTCTAACCTATAGTTGATGCCCGCCATGTAGGAATAGGGTCTGGTACTGCAGTATTTTGACATTTTTTTTTTCCACAGGAAGAAAGAAATGTAGACTGTGAATTTCTTGACTTTTAAATGCCAGTAATGAATTCACATATTTAAAATATATTTTGTGTGTCACACTAAACTTTCAGGCCAGACCTAGCTAATGAGCTGCTAGATGAAGACTTCTGCTTTAGGACCTGAATGACTGCCCAAATTCATTTATTCAGAGACCCTAAACTGAGTGTAAAATAGTGCTAGAGATAGTGAGATACTGCATCATTTCACAGCTACCGAAGGCAGTATCTGTGCATCTGATTACAGCTGTGGTCTTTATTAACCACTGGCTTAATGGAGTCCATTGTAGGGAGGCCATTGTGGACCAGAGGAACTGAGCTATTTCTCCCTATTGGGTGAAAAGTACACTCTTTGCTAATGCCATGACAATGAGCCAAAGAGCCATCATCTTTTAAGATCTTCTCTGGGTCTCTCTCCTTTAATTGCTGACAATAGGATGATAATAATCTGCCTTGACTGGGTTCTAAATATTTCTTCGTATGACTCCATTTCATATTATTCCAGACCCGCAAGTATCAGAAAGAACTGTCAGTGATAACATGTCTGAACCTTTATCATAGTTCTATATTATTATATTAGGGTTTTTTCTTATCCTATGAATCAACTACCAGCTCCTGATGATCTTCCTGGAAACTATTAACCAAGAACAATGAACAATGGTTATCCCATCGCTTTTTGAAATGATAACTTTATTCAAAGTAACTATTTTACAAGCAACTCAGTGTGTAAGAAGAAAGAACTACTCTTGATGCAGAGAAAACTCGCTAACCCTCAACCCTTCTGTTTCTTTCTTTTCTGTCTCTCTGTCTCTGTCTCTCTCTCTTTCTCTCTCCTTCCTAGCACATCTTTGGATATTCATGGAGTCCTAGAGTACAACAAAGAACAACTTGAACCTTGAACATCTCTATAGAGAACACAATGATATCACTTGCTTGAATCTATGACTAAACTCAGAAGGTACAAATGTGTATATGAGTGTGTGTGTGTGTACCTTAAATCGACTACTATTTTTGTGTAACATTTTAGTTGAATTGACAAGCTACTCTTCCTATTGCTCCTTTCTTCTTAATACATCTTCCTTTAAGATCTACTTTTTACTTCTCTTCTTGTTTAGAAATAGAAATGTTCTTCTCTTACAATTATCTCTTAGAACTTGATCCATCAACTATTCCCACCTCTGTCTCTTTCACTCTTCACTTTATCATTAAAAAAAAAAAAAACAACTATCAGTCTTGAATTTCTACATAAAGAAGTTCTTAAATTTGATGTTACTTATTACCATTGCTTACCATGTTAACCAATTTCAGCAACATTTTTCTAGCTTTATTGAGATATGCTGCCAAATAACAATGTGTGAGTTTAAGGTGTACAAATATAGTGATTTTAAATATGTATATATTGTAAAATGGTTACCACAATAAGGTTAGTTAACACATACATCACTTCACATAGTTAAAATTTGGGGAGGGGTGCGTTACGGTCAGAACTTTTTAAATATACTCTCTTAGTAACTTTCAAATATACAACCCAGTACTGTTAACTACAATCACCATGCTGTACATTACATCCCCAGAACTTATTCATCTTATAACCAGAAGTTTGTACTCTTTGTCCACCTTCCTCTATTTTCCCCTCCCATTCACCCCCCAGAGAAAGGGACAGAGAGTTTATTTAAACCTATTTCAATATGTTTAGACAAATAAATATATGTTATAACATCGATACATTTACAATGCCAACTAAAAAGTTTCCATTTCACATTGTCTGGAATTGTATTAAGTGTTTTTGTCAAGTCATAGTTTTATTCATTCTGTACAAAGCCATGATATTAAAAGGGAAATGATATCAAGCTAGAAGAATAGGAAATGTAATGTGAAGTCTCTGGGCTTGAAGGAGGTAGATAATACAGTACACTGAGGCTCTTTGTTGTTGACTGGGCAATATTTATCTAAATAGGAATGTGTTTTAGAAGCAAATGGAAAGTACTTGGGCATAGGCAGAAGAAAGAGAATGTAAAATCCATGAAATCTGGGGGCTGTGTGCATGCTACCAAGATCTTGAGGAAAAATAAAATAGGGAGAATCCTTCAGAATATTAGAATGCAATGCATTATTTGAAACACAAGAATAAGGAAAGTTGAAGACACAGAGGTTAATAACCATGGGGTTAAGTTTGCAGTTAAGGCTGAGATGCATATGTACACTCACAATTTCCTTGCAATATCCCACTCACCACCCTCATAGAGTCATGGCAATAAGTAGTTACAAAGCCAAATGTAATCTAGTCAGAATCACGTGGGAGACAGTGTGCGGAAGAATTTGGAACAATTAGTTCCTCAAAGTGAGACTATGAGAGAAAGAAGACTAAAAAAATAAATTAATTAAAATAAAATAAAATAAAAACATTTAAAGTGAGCACCTGGGGTAGTATCAAATTATCTTTTCCAGTATACCTGGCCAAATCAGTGGTTAAAATCATGCAGCTGCATTTCGTCATTGTCTCATTCTTTTACCTGTCATCATCTTAGGAATACACTTGAGAAAGGATGTATTCATCTGGATGAAAATCACACTGACGCTAATTTTATCATCACAAAAGATGATATCTAGCTCCTTCACAATATGTTTACTTATTATTCAATTTTCTTGTCTCATTATATAGGCTAGCATTTTTAAAACAATCTTCCATAATATATTAATAGTAGGGATCTTTATTTAGTTCTTATATTTGTAGTAATATCTCTAGTGTTTGTTATATTTAATGTTTTCATTTGATTTAATAGAGAAAACTACTTATTAACCTTAAAAATCCTTCTAGAGGGAGTTTAATATGTTTATGTGTGTTTTCAGGAATGTGTATTTAATTTTCTCTAATGATGTTTAGTAACACCAAAATAATTTTGTTCTGTTTATTGATGTGATTCAACACACAGATGTTAAACCAACCTTACATTCCTGAGGTAAAACCAACTAAGTCACAAAGAATTGTGTCTTATACTGTTAAATTCCCTCTGAGAATAACTTATCCAGTATATTCATACCCATATTCCAAAGTGAGCTTATTCTACAATTTTATGTTTCAGTGTTGCCTTGCTTATTTCCTATTATGCTTCATTTCCCTTTTTTACTACACTCCTCTCTATTTCTAGAAGATCATGTCCTTTTTTTGGGAAACCAAGTTTGACAGAGTGTTTTAGAACCAGAGGGGGAAAAAAAAAGACAGCAAAAATGACAGTCAAAAAATGGAATGTTAAAGACAGAATATGTGCTGTCACTGAGAGAAAATGTTCATGTAAAGACACAGGGGAAATCTTTCATTATACCTCCAGAGTAATAATTATCCATTAGGCAGCATGGCCTGACAATATGTCTATTTTTATATCTAAGTATTTTCACTTATGAAATGAATGAGTGAACTAAAATTAATAATTAAGAGCAAGTGAACATTAAATTTAAATTCTACTTTATCTTTAAACTTATTGCCTGTCATTTTAGTACATAGATCCAAATATTTGAGTGACCTATTTTATGAGACTTTAAAGGAAAAAAATCCCTTATGTGAATTTTTTACATATTTTTTATATGCATTTAATATATTTAGCAGTCTAGACATGTTCACCCTAAAATCAATAGAGAGAAACTTGAAAAATAGCTGATTTCTAAAAATTTAGGGCTTATTCAATTATGCTTTTCTGAAGAAAGGGAAAGTTATGGAAGAAATTAAAGTTTTCTTTAAAGACCATGAATCTATTGAAAAATGTCAAAACTTCTTATAAAGATTAATTGTTTAAGCTTCACTGCACCTCAATAAGGTGGAAATCTTTTTTTTGTTTAACTGCAGTTTGTCACTTTATAGACAAACATAGTTGGAGATTATATAGTAATTTACAATGCCAAAATTTTTTAATGTAACCCAATTACTTTTATATGAATCAAAAATAATGCATATAAAGCAACAACACCTATTTAGCAAGAACACAAATAAACCAAAAGAAACTCATTAAACATGTCAGAATGAATGTCTATCATGAAAGAGAAAGGGAGGTAGAAAGTAAGGATAGAAGACAGGAAAAAAGGAATTTTGTAAAAGCTTTTTATTATTAAGCTATTTTAAGTACGTAAACCAGATTTTTTGAGTGTCACCTTGAAGCTTTTAAAGCTTAATTAGATGTTGACTAAAACAGTTTTCTGGTTGTACTAGAGTGATACAACCTCTAAAATCAGCTGGTTAAAAAACCAGGGAAAGATTAACATGCTTGAATAAGATGCCCCCTTATTTTTGTGTGATTAGGGATATTAGATAGTTCTGATTCAGAAATATACATGGTATGGAAAAAACTCCTCAACCTCCTGTATCCACATTCTTTTCTCCAAGACAAACAAGAAGATAGTGAGAGTTCACTTTCTACCTAAAAAAAAGTCTCTACATAGAGTTTACCAAGTGCCAAAGACTGTGGGTCTTATTGGGCCACTTTAAATTAAAAATAGAATTACTATACAGTCCAGCAACCCCCTTCTGGGTATATTTCCAAAAGAGCTGAAATCAGAATCTCAAAGATATATGCGCACTCCTATACTTATTGCAGCTTATTCATAATAGCCAAAATGTGGAAACAACACAAATATCCATCAACAAATGAATGGATAAAGAAAATGTGGTATATACATACAATGGAATATTATTCAGCCCTAAGAAAGAAGATAATCCTGCCATTTGCAGCAACATAGATGAGCCTGGAGGACATTATGTTAAGTGAAAAAAGCGAGTCACGAAAGGACAAATAGTGCATGATTCCACTAATATGAGGTATTTAAAAGAGCCAAACTCATAGAAACAGTGAGTGAAATGGTGGTTGCCTATGCCTGGGAGGAGGGAAATGGGGAGTTGCTATCCATTGGGTTTAAAGTTTCAGTTACACAAGATGAACAAGTTCTAGAGATCTGCTGTACAGCATGTGCGTGTAGTTAACAATACGGTATTGTGCACTTAAAATTTTATTAACAGGGTAGATCTTGTATTACGTGCCCTTACCACACACAAAAATGTTCTTTTAAACAAATTTTAGATGGAAAATTTAATCTCTGGTCTCTCTTTGTGGGGAAAGTAGGAGCTAAAACACTGTCAACTTTACATTCACATATGGCCACATTTGGTAGGTATTGAGCAGAAGCTCCTCCCCACCTCTTGGGCTCCCTTCCTGTCATTAAGACAATACAGCAGTTAAGTTGCCACAATCCCTTTCTCTCTTTATGCTTCCTAACACTGAGATGGAGGGTCTGTTCATAGTCGTCATTGTGCTTGCACTGCTGTTCTCCTAGAATCAGAAAGAATGAGATGTATTATTTGTTCCCATGTCTGTCAAAAGTGGCAAAATTAATGATAAACTGAAAGGCCTGCCTATTCCAGTATAAGTGGAAGAAAACAATTTTCTGCATAGAAGTGAAGATTCCATTCAACCAGCTGCAATCAAGTTATCAACCTGGTTCATGAATGCATTCAAGTTTGGGATCCCTGCTCTATGAAACTGAGGTACAGCAGATAACTATAGTAACTACTAAAAGAATCAAGACTTTCTATTTTTCATGATGAAATAGAGGGTTGAGGACTATTGAAGGTTCCTAAACTATAATATTACCCAATTTCCTCAGTTTTTTTGTAAATTGACTGAATTACCCAACTAGGCATAAAACTTTAGGAAAGAAATAGTAGCAACCCTTATAGGCTATTGCCCCACACCCCAAATTCAGAAACTCTTCTGACTGCCTTATCTCCATGGCAATAAAATATCTGGTATATTTAGTAATTTTCATAAAACTTCAATCAAGCCTAAGAGTGTTTACTGTGTAAATCACACATTCTTTTGTGTTGTTATTGTTGAAAGTTTCCATGGATTAACTGGGAACATTACATACAGCAGAGGATCTCAAACTTTAGTATGCATCAAAATCACCTGGAAGACTTACTAAAACACAAATTTCTCAATCCCATTCCCAAATTTTCTGATTTAGTCAATCTGGGATGGGGTCTGAGAATTTTTATTTCTTCCAAGTTCTCAGGTGATGCCACTGGTCCATGGTTCACATATGAAGAATCACTGAAGCCATAATGCACTTGTGAAGTAATACATTACACTTTTAATCAGAG
Organism: Balaenoptera borealis; assembly: GCF_965194805.1. NCBI lineage: Eukaryota > Metazoa > Chordata > Mammalia > Artiodactyla > Balaenopteridae > Balaenoptera > Balaenoptera borealis. Next base: position 148,312,455 of record NC_138867.1, read on the forward strand.
ATTATAAATAAAATTTGTCATGGTAAATATTTATAACTTCAAATAACATTTTTATATGAAAACTAATAGCTTGACCTATGTATTAGCACTTCCTAATGGATAAAACCTCTAAGGATTCTTTCAATACTTTTATTTGGATAAGCAGCCTCTGGTTAGCATAAAAATGGACTTCCATAGCAAGTATCATTTTTTTGTGTGTATCTTTAGGAAAAATAGGGAGAAAAATACTAATATATTAATACCTTGCAAAAAGGAAAGATATCTAGCTCAGAATTTTACAGTTTATTGATTTTTAAAATAGATCTGTACTCAGGATTGTAAAAAGCCTAAAAGAGATTTTTTTTTTTTTAAAGATTGCAAAGGTTAAGTTGTCTTATTGAAAATAAACCTTTAAAAAACTTATACACACACATATTTTCTAATATCCATCAATGTTCACATTCAAAATTATATATTTCACTCAAGTCTATGTAGTACAATATAATATTTTGTGTCTTAGGTAAATTATATTCTTGAAGAATTTATATATATATAATGCATTTGAAAATATTCATTCACATTAGCTTGTCCATAAGCTGAATTTATATTTTCTATCAGTTAAAAAAAATTAAAACTTGTTAACTACATTGAATGCAGCATCTAAGCTCATTTCCACAACAATTTTTCATATTGAAGATGTCATTAATATTTAGCTATTTAAACACCCCTTACATCTTTTACAAAAATTATAACTATCAATAATTCTAAAAAATAAAACTAAGAGAACTGCCCCTCTTAGAATATTTCATTAAAATACCTTATTTTTATAAATTTTAATGCTTAATGGGCTCAATTATTACTATCCACTTATACATTCTTATTAGTCACTCACATATGAAAATAAAGACCACTCAATGAGAACAGAGACTATTCAGAGCTTGCAATAGCAAGGAAGTCAATCACTATCACTTGTATTTAAGAGACTCAAAGCCAGGGAGGTAAATGAGAGCTTTACAATGAAAAAAGGAGGGCTTCAGGTATATTCAGACTGGAAGTTGTTGGCATGGAGAAGCTGAAGGTAGGCTAACTGAAAGCCAACGACCTTATGTGAGTGGTTTGGGAAGATTGTTTGGCTTTTTCTGGCTCGTCCTGAGTTGGAAGCAAGGGCAAAATATAGGGAAGTTGCAGTTATTGACTAAGTCCTAACCATTCTGGGCTGACTGCTACAGAAGTTGTGGTTTGGCTTCCCAGGCCAGTTGCTGCAGAATTTGTGGGTCAGAAACCTGTCGTCATATATGGTCTGGCCATTGTTCATTTGCATATTCAGTAAACTCATCCATATAATATTCAAACAACAGGATTCCTACATCTTCATGTGAACCTGCCATTAGATGAACTCCTTAGCGTGAACTCAGAGCTAATAAAAGTATCTGTTGATATTTCACAATATAAATTCTAATTAAACAAATAAGGTAAAGAGATGTCCAAATAATTATTTTTAATCCAGCATCATATGGTTCTTGTTGTATACACACAACAATGATCTGGAAAAAAAAATACTTTTTCACTTAACAAAGATTCATTGAACACTACAGTGGTTTAGTTGTCACATCCCAGGAAACCTAAAGCACTTCTGTAACATTTTCTTCACCTTCTAGTAGCAACAGGTATCGAGCTTTCCCTTGGGGTCCCCTGAAGTTCTCTCGATTGGTGGCTGCTTCAGCTGCCATATCCTAGACCTAGAGGTGGGGTAACTGATCACCCTGCCTCACATTGCTGCATTCAAATCACCATTCCTTCCTTCTCCCTAGTGAACCCCCAGATCTTACTGTCACACCGCACCATGTTTCCCAACCTGTGCTGCCATCTGCAGACTGATCTCATTCCTTCAAGATTTTAGCACCTTGCTCAAATACTTTCTTCCATCTTCTATTCCTATCATTTTTATTTGTGATTTCACAATCCAAAGAAACAATTCAACCAATACCTTAATGTGCTCACTTCAAATGACAATAAGTGATTCCCATGAGTAGCTAGGGGTGCAAACCAGTGTCATAAACCAGTAGTTCTCTGTATCAACAGCACCTGGGAACCTTTTTTTAAATTTCAGTGTTCTGGTTCCACAGCCCAGACCAATTAATGTCATAATTTCAGGGAATGGGGCCAGGCAACAGTTCTCCTTAAAGAAAGGAAGGCAGGCAGGCAAGGAAAGAATACATAAATGGATGGATAAATAAGTAAACACACAAATTTCCTGAGGGATTTTACAATACGTTAGAGTTGAAAAAGCTGTACTTTAGACCATTTTCATTACCAATAGTTCCCTTGCCTCTGAAATCTTTTTTTTATTAACCGTAACTCTGAAATCTCATTTCCCTCAAATAGGCTGAAATCACCAGTTCCTCAACCACATAGAGACATCTGATCTGCTGACCCTTCTCCCTTATATTCGCATTTCCCTCCGTAATCAATTTAGATTCCAAATTTACCATGTTAATCACTCTCTTACAAAATGCTCAAATCACTTGTCCCACTCTTTCCTTGCTGTAATAACGAACTGGTCTTTCTCCATTTATTTGAACCATGCTTCTTGCTCACTATAGAACATTTTTCTTCCAGTTTTCTGCTCTATCTTATTCATCACTAATATCTTTTTCACTGGATCATTTCCACCATCAAAAAAATTTGTTATGATAATTCTGCATTTAACAATAAGCTCTTACTCTGCATTCCTTTTTAGTTAGCACCCATTTATCTTCTTTTTACAGCATAACTCTTTGAAATGCTGTCTCTATTTATTATCTTTTCACATTCTTTCAATCTACTCCAGTCATCCAATCCATTCTTGTGAAGGTCAGTAATGACCTCTACATGAAGAAATACAATGGCCAATTTTTAGTTCTTTTATTATTCTATTAACTAGCATTTAATGTAGATGATCACTCCTTTCTTCTAGAAATACTGTCATTTTATTTATATGATACCCTGTTTTTTCCTTTCCTCCTACCTCATCCTACTTCCTAGCTCACTGTCTTCTTTGCTGAATTTTTATTTTCTTCCCCAACTCTAAATAATAGAGTGCACAAGGGTCTGTCCTTGGATATCTTATTTTACCTAGGTACACTCAATCTCTCGGTGACCTCACTGTTTATATGCCATCTTTATATTGATGACTCACAATTTAATTTCTTCGGGCTTGGCTTTCTTCTGAACTTAAGACTCCTATATCCATCTGCCTCCTTAATTTATCCTTGTGAATACATAACAGGAGCCTCAAATTGAACATGTCCCAAAACAAACACTTGATGTTTCTCCCCTGCTTTTTCCTCAATCTTCCCAACCTCAATAAATGACAATAACATTCTTCCAATTCTCAGGATAAAAATCTGGCATTCACTTTTTTTTTTTTTTTTTTAATTTTATTTATTTATTTATTTATTTATTTATTTATTTATTTATTTATGGCTGTGTTGGGTCTTCGTTTTGTGCGAGGGCTTTCTCTAGTTGTGGCAAGCGGGGGCCACTCTTCATCGCGGTGCGCGGGCCTCTCACTATCGCGGCCTCTCCCGTTGCAGAGCACAGGCTCCAGACGCGCAGGCTCAGCAATTGTGGCTCACGGGCCTGGTCGCTCTGCGGCATGTGGGATCCTCCCGGACCAGGGCTCGAACCCGTGTCCCCTGCATTGGCAGGCAGATTCCCAACCACTGCGCCACCAGGGAAGCCCTGGCATTCACTTTTGATCTCTCTTTCTCTTATACCCCAATCCAAAAGCAAATCTTGCCGTCACTCCCTTCAGAATCCATCCTGCCCCAACATCCCCTACAGATTCTACTGCTCGAACCTGTGGGACAATTACCTCTCACCCGGGCCACGGCATCAACCTTCTAACTAGTTCCCCTGTTCGACACCTCCACTCCTAGCATCATTCTCCTCTCCACATGTTAGCCATAGTGATAACTGTACAATGTGTAACAAATCAGCCATCACTGTTTCATGCTAAAGAGAAGTAAAAGCCTCTCTTTACAAATACAATTTATAAGTTTTACCTGGTCCCCAAATGTCCTATCTCCTATGATTTTCTTTTGGAATCACTTTTCTCCAGGCTTAATAAACGTTTTTTTTTTCTGTTATTTGCACATGCCCAAAACAATACTACTTCAGATATTCTGTACATGCTCTACCTTCTGCCTGGAAGGCTCTTCTCCCAGACGTCTCAGTGACGTACCCCCTCACTTAATTCATCTCTGTTGCAATATCACCTCCCCAAAGAAACTTTATCTGACCACCATATCAAAAAGAGCACCTTCCATCACTCTCTATCCACTTCCTACATTTTAAAATTTTATTTTATATTTTTCCTTATTCTTTTATTTATCTACTCATTGTTGTGTATTATTTGTCTTCCCTCATGAAAATATTAAGTTTAAAAAGCAAGGACTTTGTCTATTTTTTCATTGTAGTATTCTGGAGTCTAAACCATGCCTGACACATAGTAAATGTTTAAATATACTCAAATAAATGTTTGAGTGAACATTTACTATAAGCCAGACTTTTTTTTTTTTTTCCTGGTCCAGCCCTCATGCAGAAAATAAACTAATAGAAAATAAATAACCAAGACAAAAATCCAGATAATTACATATGATAATAAGTGCTGTGAGGGAAATATATACAACGATGTGTTTTATAGCAATCCAGACTACCTTAAGTCGGCCTGGGAAGACATTTCTGAGGAAGTGCTATTTAACTTGATGCCTATAGGCTAAGCAGAAACTAACCACTGAAAAAGCTAGAGGCAAAATACTCCAGTAGAGGAAACTGCAAATATTAAGGCGTCTTATTAAAGGAAATATCCAAGTGCTATGTAACTGAAAGGAATAAAAATACCAAAAAGGAGCTCTGTGAATGAATACACGAGTAAAGCAATGAGTCTAACGGCAAGTAAAGAAATGTTACTTAAGAGGATTTGTATAATAACCTAGGTCTACGGTAAGATTTAATTTTCTGATGACTCTCTGCATTACCAATGCCCTACGGCCTAAATATAATCCTGACCAATGTCTCAACAATAGCTATTTTCCCTGCATCACATGAGCTAAGCTATTCCACACTCATTCTAACCAGCACCACACACGTTGTCATTCTTCAAGAATATAAAATATACAGCTTGATTAGACCATCCTGACATCTGTTTAAACAACATGATGTGATTTTTTAAAAACTGATTACATCTGCAGCAAAGACAGAAAATTAGATTCTAGTTCCAGCTCTGGCAACAGCTTAGAAGGTAGCATTACATTAGAGACTTCAGTTTCTACATCTCAGGGGATTTTTATCTGCATAATAATGAGGTTTGACTCCATCATTGGTTGTCAAATTGTGTGCAAAGGAACTGACACAGTGGTCCCCTCAGGGAAGGGTTAACTAGAGCAAGTAGACCTCTGGACGTTAAGATCTAGTGTGATGAGAGCATCCTTGAGTTGATCTTAGGAAATACTGGGGTTCCCTGTAAGACTAAATTTTAAAATGTATGTTTCTGTATACATTGATAGGTATGTGATAAAAAAATATAGTTAAAATTTTAATAGTAGAATCTACATGCTGTGAATATGGTGTTCACTATGAAGTTATTTCAATTTTTCTCTATATTTGAACATTTTCTTAATAAAATATTGTCAAAAATGGGTTCCGAGGTTCCCTGGTGGCACAGTGGTTGAGAGTCTGCCTGCCAATGCAGGGGACACGGGTTCGAGCCCTGGTCTGGGAAGACCCCACATGCCGCGGAGCAACTGGGCCCGTGAGCCACAACTCCTGAGCCTGCGCGTCTGGAGCCTGTGCTCCGCAACAAGAGAGGCCGTGACAGTGAGAGGCCCGCGCACCGCGATGAAGAGTGGCCCCCACTTGCCGCAACTAGAGAAAGCCCTCGCACAGAAACGAAGACCCAACACAGCCAAAAATAAATAAATAAATAAATAAAAATAAAGGAATTCCTTTAAAAAAAAAAATGGGTTCCACTATAAAAAAATAAAGTTATAGAATCTTTTGGACTACTTAATTAAAGCTTTATTAGCTCTTATATCCTATGGATCAATGAAGTTGTAATCTAGCCTTTGGATTTAAGGAACAGTTTTTAACATACTACTAATACACCAATGCTTCTATTGTTGAGAAATCATTAAATCAACATAATCCTCTAGAAGACTGTATGCAGCTTAGTGGCAGAGCTGCTCTTATTTCTTTCCAGGTTCCCAGATACTAGAACAGGGACAAGCTCATCAGAGGCTCATAAATATTTGTGTGTGATTTTTAATGAAAAAATAAAGAGATGGCATAATAGCTCAGTAGTCATTTTGATAAATAATTTCATTTTATTTTATTAAGTGACAAGGCCTTCAAAATCAGTTTGTATATCTGAGTTTACAAAGTGGCTTTTGTACAGGTGCAATATTCCTTCATTTTCTCTCTTTGGCATATGTTAAAAAATAATACAAGGCAAACAGAACAAAGAAGTCTGAGTTCAGCAAAGTACTTACCAAAAAAGGCCCTGTGGGCTTTTTAAGCCACCATTTCAGTAAGTGACAGAAACTAACTAGCATCATATTGTCCCAAACACTTTGCAATAATGAGCAAATCCCTCTCTCCCCCACCCCCAGTGAAGGGACAGCCTTTTCTTCTTTCCTTTTTCAAAACATTTTAGGATTCCACTCAATCTCACAATGTCAGTCCTTTGAAGATGGAGTTGAGGTTGTCTAGTTTTGAACCTTAATTGCAAACAACTAATTTCCTTGTGTTCACTTGGCACAGAGATTGGGATATTAACTCTTTCATGGGTATCTCCTAGGCACATTTTAGAGAAACCATTTACTGTAATAATTATCAAAACAGAACAAGCAATAAATGAAAACCTGATGTTCTAATAGTCATAACGGAGAAAACAAGTAATAAAATATACAAAGGATTTTCACGCCTGGCTCACAGGTTGTGACACTAAGCACTCAGGTATTTCAATTAATGTTGCCTACATTTCATAATGATGGCAGCAGGAGGTTACAAGCAGTTTCATTTGTGATGTGCTGACACATTAGCAAGTAAGTACTTCTCCCCAAATGTCTTCCACTAAGTGAGCAAACATGAATAGAGAATTTTACGTGTGATCAAATGGAATTTTTCTCCCATACTTTAATGAATTTTAAATGGTATGTGTTCATTTTACTTGTTAATTACAGTCATGTGCACACTGAAGCTGATGAAAATCTAATTCACTCGAATTAGGACTGAATGGTGTATTTCCAAATGTCTTCATTAATGAGAAGGTAGTCCACTGACAGAGCAAATAAAACAGTTTCAAACAGCCAGCTGGAAAGGTTATGCCCTGAATCACTATGGTTTAGAAGTCATTACTTAGTGGTTCCAATAAGAAAATAAAGAATGACAAACTGAATACTTATTTTGTACCAGGAACTATAATGAATGTTTCAGTTGCTTAATTTCATATAATCCTGACAATTTTTGGAAGAAGACCGTTTGATTTTAACTTCAAAGATGAGGAAACTGAGGACTGGTGAGGCAAACTGTTCAAGGTCACACAGCTGGTAAGTAATGAAGCTGTGACTCAACCCAATTCTATTTGATTCTAAGGCACAAATGCTAAACCATCAATTTTGATGGCCCCTGTTCAATTATGCCTCAGTGTGGCCCAGCACCCTGACTGGATTGTAGGAAACTAATTTTCACCCAGAGCTCTTTTGTTTGCATAACACTTCTAGTCTGTGAATATAGAATATGAAGGTGTCAACTCTTACAGACATGTCCTTTCTGAATTCTTTTCTCAGCACAGTGAAAGTGAAAAATGAAATGTTAAAAAAAATCAAATAAAAGCTTCCAGAACTTTATAGAGTATATTTTGGCAAGGAATATATATATTCTGAAAATTAAGTATAAAAATATGTAATGACCAGCAGAAATAAAAGACAGGAATTTAAATAAACTTCCCTTTAAACTTATTTTTCATTTGCCAATAAAAGTGAGGACATAACACTAATTAACCAGTTTGTTAATACTTATTCTTTATTTACAACCTTTAAAGGAAGACTAGGCTTTGGAATACTATGATCAGTACTGTTACTCAACAAATATTTTTCTATTTTGACATATCAAATATGAATGGCTCATTAATATCCTGTAAGTATTATCAACTTACATCTCTCAAGGAAGTATATCTTGTAAAATTACTTTTTTTCTCTATTTTTCTCCTACAAATATATCAAAAAACACATCACTTTATTTAAACTTGAAGGAACGACTTCATTGAGTATGCTCAGTATCTATTTTTCCTTTCTGCTAACTGATACCTTGATTTTTTCCTGGTGGGTCATCCCACCTCATGCTCAGACAATGTGATTGAAGGGGTCTGAGACTAGTCCAAGGACTGAGAGATTAGCATATGGCTAGTCAGAGCTACATATCATGGTTTAAATATGGCCAAAGGACCTGATACAGGCCAATGAACTCAAGCCTAGAACTTTTGTTTGTTTGTTTGAATTGGGAAAGAGAGTATCTTTCACAAAGAGTTACTAAGCTGGTAAAATGTGAGCCTGGATCTCCTGGTGGTCCTTCTCCTACTTTATAAGACAGCTTGCCAGAGACTAAGGTCAACTTCTAGGACAGCAAATCCAAGAAAAGGTAGAGAAAGAGTTCTGAAGACATTCTGAAACACCTAGATCCAACTGTGCCAGAAGCTTTGATCTTTCCAGGTAGATTTTCATTTCCTGAGCCTATAAATTTTGTATGTTGCATAATCTGTGTGAGCTGGGTTTTTAGGACTTGTACCCAAAAGAGTCTTGCTAGTATATTTTGACACAAAGGGAAAAAAATATTCACCAAGATGTGACAACACGCAAAACTGAGAGGATTATTTATTTGACTAAAAATCGTCTTCCTATAGGATTTCTCTTCTCTATGATAGAAGGCAATTAGGCACAGCATAGAAGTTGTATGAAATGGATTTCTAGCCTTAGTCCTCAAATTTCTACATGAACACAATATAACACAGTTAAATACATCTACTTATTCTAGAGTTAACTCCAAAAAAGAATCTATAATTCTTTTTGATTGTGAAAGTACAGCATTAACTTAAAAGACATAGCTTCCTTACAAGGCAAGGAGATAATAAGAGACAATGCATAAAGGTGAAGTTGAATCAATAGACTGGGTTCTAAACCCCTGTGACTTTTTCCTCTCTGGTTGTCAATGTTCTCATCTATAAAATGAGGATAATAAAATATTCTCTGTGTGCTCCTCAGCTTTATTGATAATATAACAGTGTATTTATATGTAACCAATTGGAAGGCATGACCCACATAAATAGCAAAGCTTTATTGTCTGGACTACTTTAATCACTAAAACCTATTTCACAACACAATGCTGACTTTATATCATAAACATAGATCAGTTTTTACCATCCCAACAGAAACATCTTTTGTGACTTTTTTTTTTAAAAAGGCATTTTACTTGTATAAGTTATGCCTCCTTAGTTTTCCAACCACTTGAGACATAAGAAAAGGGATAAAGTTAAGCATGTCTATCTCCTGTGTGTTGGGAACCATGCCATTTCTGAGCCTCTAGAAGCAGATGTCCCAGATCCCAACCCTGAAGTTGATTATTGGTGTTTTTCCAATGGTCCCTACCATATTTCTTATAGGGTATTACGGTTGTCCTCTGTAAATGCTATCGGCTGTTTACCTCTGCACCCTGCCAGATGCAGCCTCCTTCTGTTGTCCTGCTGATATGGTCACTTCTCCACATGTGTTTTACCAGCACTTGAACTGACCACACCCTTTATCCCCAAATGATTTCTTACTCTTTACCTACAGTCTGGGAAACTAAAGGCCAAAAGCCACCCCACTGACCATCACAGGCTGCCCGTCTGAGCTTTTCAGAACAAACTGCGAACAAGACTACTTGAATTCAATGCCATACACAAACCCCCATCACTCTCACACCTCCTGTTGTGTGGCTGACTGCACAAGGTACCGTCCATGCTCATAAATTGACATTAATTAGCAAATGTAACCAAGGGTGAGTAAAATTAATTATACAGTTATGAACATTTCAAGTTTAATCCCTCCAAAATTACTTCGTGAACTATGTTATGAATAATGCCTGGTTAAAGAAAATAGATATGAATACTTTTAAGTCACATTCAATAGTCACATGCCCCATGCAGCCAACATAAATACGCAGAATTCTGATCACATACCCCATTACTGACAAAATATTAACATCTCTAGATTTGTAATCATTTCCAAAGACACAGTTTGAATTTCATGCTGACTTTGGCATTAGGTATTGTTTTGTGAACTCTTAAATTAGGTCATGTCCTATAGTGGTACAAGTTGCTCTGGTTAAGCCAAAAATAAGCTCTCTTTCCACAAAAGATACCCTTCCTTCCTCCTTGCTTCCTTATTTCTCTCTCTTCCTTTTTTTATTCCCTCCTTTCCTTCACTTTCTCCTTCTTCAGTCTTTATGGAGCTCCTTCTATGTTTCAGATACCATACTAGTATGTAGAGGTTATAATATTGAACAAGACAGAAGCTCATTTTCCTTCAAGGATATTAAAATCCAGCAATAGATACTAAACGGGAATAATGAATACATTGAGGGAGGAATAGTTGGATAGATATATTAACAAAAAGATAGCAAAATATTCATTATGAAATATAGGTGGTCGAGTTAATATAGATGCTCAATCTGTAATTGTTTCATTTTTCTGTACACTGGAAATTTTTCACAGTAAAACTTTGGAGAAAAGTTCAGTAGAAGAGATAGAAAATAAAACAAGCAATTCTATAAAGTATAATAATTGCTTTAAAGAGAGATGTACAAAATATTATGGGAGTGAATCCTGTCTAAGGGATAAAGGAAGAAGTCAACGATTTCTAGATGAAAATCAACAATTTCGAGATGGGCACTGATGGTGACTCCAACATCCATTGTGTGAGAGCCATGTGGTTTGTGGAGATGGACTCCATCCCCCAGTTCGAGATTCTATTGGTTCATCTAACCTAGGCCTAAACCAGGGAGAAAGCAAGAAATGTGCGTGTGACTCAGCTGGGGCCAAAGCAAAAAAAAGTGGGTATTTTCTGGAGATAGAAATTTCTTTCCTTACACTTTTGAAAAATGATACCAAAAGCCATTATGTCTCTCTTTTTGAATAGTGTGATATGGTTTGACAGCTAGGACTGCTACATTCATATTTCTATCATGACAAACAAGACTTCATATGTGGTTGACAACTCAGACCTTGATGACATCTTAGAACCAGTAATACAAACCAAATCTAAGGCCACATTTACTCCTAGATTTTCAAATTATGAGAGCCAATAAAGTCCCTTTATTTTTTAAATTACTTTGTATTTTCAATTATTGCAAGAGAGAATCCAAGTTTGTTTAGAGGACTATTTCTGTTGTTCATTTGTTCGTTTTGTTTCTAATATATACAGTTCCTAGTTCATCAATTTTAAGTGACTAGTTTTTCTAGTGTTTTGCAGCCCTTGACATGCAGCCTCAGTTGATGAGTCAAAAGATGATATGAATAAAAATACATTATTGTACCAAAATCCTACCTCTAGACCAAGGAATATGTGGAAACAAAGCTGGAACATCTTGACCCTCTCTCCCTGGTTCCAACTAGCTTAGCTGTTGTCAACCCCAGGTACCCTAAACTAACTTATCCCCAACATTCCAAAATTCTCAATTTAGTCATATATTAAACTGGACAATAAACTTTTGACAGTGCTACATTTATTGGCCCAGAAGTCTTTATTTTCTTATCACAAGTAAAAAAAAAAATGTCTGGAAATAACTCAACCCATCTGTAAGTATTTTGTTTCTGTTTTTAAAACAAAACTTTTTCATGTTTGTATTCGTAGAAGAATAAACAAAAACAAATGTTGGCATTGTTAAAAAAAAATAATTCAGTGTTTGGGAAATGAGGGATTTTTTCTATGTAAATACTGAATATATGATATTGGCTTACTTTTTATGCCTATGCCTGCATATTCATTGAGAGAAAAATTCTAAAAAATAAAAAGAGTTCTGAGTATATTTTAAGGTTTATGGGTCAGTGCAACATATTTCATCCCCTAGACTAATCAGCAGAAATTCCAAACTGTCCTCCATTTTTATTGGTCCTTCTTGCAGATAGAAAATAAGGATCTTTTGATCTGTAAATGATAGTAATATTATTCTATCAGGAGAAGCATGTTTAGGGTGAAAGCCACTTAAAAACAAGAATAGCCAATCAAACAAAGATCAAATGTGTCTTCAATAGCCTTCAAATTGCTTTTTATGGTCCTCTTTTTCTCTCCAAATTCTGTTTCCTATTCCTCTCAATCCCTACACATCCTAGCACTTGATGCTAGGATGCTGTCTTAATCTATATGGCTCATTTTTTTGTACCAGAAGGCCAGCTATCACTCTCTATCCCCACCTTTTCTTATTTCCTTGTATTAGTTTTCTATTTCAAAACAAATTACCATATGCTTAGTGGCTTGAAACAACACAAATTTATCATATTACAGTTCTGAAGGTCAGAAGTCTGGGCTATCCCTGGTTCAGCTGGTTTTCTGCTCCACGTTTCACCAGGTTGAATTAACGTGTGAGCAGGACTGAGATATTTTTTGGACCCCCTGGGGATAAATCTGCTTCCAATGTTATCCAGGTTGTTGGTCAAATTCAGATCCTTGTGACTGTATGACTGAGGTCCCCATTTCCTTGCTAGCTGTTGTCTGGGGGTCCTTCTCAACTTTTGATGGTTGAGATCCACATTCCTTGGCTCATAGCTCTCTATCTCCATCTTCAAAGCCAACAGTACATTTAGTTTTCATGCTCTGAATCTCTCTGACCTACCCTTTAACTTCATTTCTTCTCTGCCTTCCTCTTCTGCTTTCAAGGATTCATGTGACTGCATCAGGCTCACCAGGATAATCTCTTTATATTAAGGTCAGTGGGTTAGTAGACAAATTCCTTCTGTAAAGTTTGTTCACAGCAGTACCTAGATAACTTTTTAAAATAGTTTTATTGACATATAAATGATATACAAAAAACCTACACATATTTAATGTATACAATTTCATGAGTTTGGGCATATACATACACCCATGACACCGTCACCACATTCAAGGTAATAAACATATCCATCACCTCCAAAAGTTTCTTTGTGTCACCATGTTGTTTCTTGCTATTGTGTTGTGTTTTGTTTTTGTTGTAGTAAGAACACTTTTACCCAGGATCTACCCTCTTAACAATTTTTTTAAGTACACAATACTATACTGTTTATTATGGGCACTATATCGTACGGCAGCTCTCTAGAACTTATTCATCTTAGATAACTGAAACTTTACAACCATCAAGAAACAAATTCTATTTCCTGATGCTCTCAGCTCCTGGCAACCACCATTCTACCATTCCACCATTCTGTTTCTACGAGTTTGTCTATTTTAGACACCTCATATAAGTGGACTCATGTAGTACTTGTTCTTCTCTGACTGGCTTATTTTACCTAGTGTAATGTTCTCCAGGTTCATAATGGCAAGGGTTTGCTTCTTTTTTAAAGTGAATATTTCACTGTATGTATATATCACATTATCTTTATCCATTTACCTGTAAATGGACATTTGGGTTATTTTCATATCTTAGCTATTGTGAATAATGTTGCAATGAACATGGGAGTACAGATATCCCTTTGATATCCTGATTTCAATTCCTTTGAATATATACCTAGAAGTAGAATTGCTGGATCACATGGTAATTCTATTTTTAGTTTGTTGAGGAACCTCCATACTGTTTTCTTCAGTGGCTGTAGTTTTTTACATTCCCACCAATAGTGTACAATGGCTCCAATTTCCCCACATCCTCTCCAACCCTTATTATCTTTTGTACTTTTGATAATGGCCATCCTAACAGGTGTGAGGTGGTACACACTGTGGTTTTGATTTGCATTTCTCTGATAATTAGTTATGTGGAGCAGCTTTTCACATACCTAGTAGTCATTTATATGTCTTCTTTGGATAAATGTGTAATCAGGTCCTTTGTCCATTTTTTAATTGTGTTACTTGTTAGGGTTTTTGTTTGTATTTTGCTTTTGAGTTGTAGAAGCTACTTAGATATTTTGGATGTTAACCCTTTATCTGATATTTTCTCAAATTCTACTGGTTGCCTTTTCACTCTGTTGATTGTTTTCTCTATGAAACTTTTTAGTTTGACGCAGTCCCACTTGTTTATATTTGCTTTTGTTGCCTGTGTTTTTGTTGTTATATCCAAGACCAGTGTTAACAAGTTTTTCCCTGTATTTTCTTCCAGGAGTTTTACAATGCAGATCTTATGTTTAAGTCTTTAATATATTTTGAGTTGATTTTTGTATATGGTATAAAATAGAAATCCAGGCTCATTCTTTTGCATAATGATATACAGTTTTTCTAGAATCATTTACTGAAGAAATAATATTTTTCTCATTGTGTATTCCTGGTACCCTTGTCAGAGATCAGTTAACCATATATGTGTGGGTTTATTTCTGGTCTCTCTACTCTGTTCCATTGATCTATGTATCTGTCTTTATATAAGTACCATACTGTGGCTTTGTAACATATTTTGTAATCAGGCAGTGTAATGCCTCCAGCTGTGACCTTCTTTTTCTTAAGATCACTTTGGCTTTTCTGGGTCTTTGTGGTTCCATATAAATTTTAAATATTTTTTTGTAAAAAAAGTTGTATTAGATTTTGATGGGGATAGAATTAACTACGTAGAACATTTTAGGTAGTATGGACATTTTAACAATATGAAGTCTTCTAATTCATGAACATGATATGTCTTTCCATTTATTTGTGCCTTCTTTAACTTCTTGCATCAATGTTTTATAGTTTTCAGTGTATAAGTCTTTTAACCTCTTGGTTAAGTTTACCCCTAACTATTTTTATTCTTTTGATGCTATTTTAAATGGGATGATTTTCTTAATTTCCTTTTCTGATAGGTTCTTGTTTGTATATGGACTAGCAATTGATTTATGTTTATTTTCTATTCTGTAACTTTACCAAATTTATTCATTAGTTTTAAGTTTTTTTGGTGAAATTTAGGGTTTTCTACATATAAGGTCTGTCATCTGCAAAAAGTGACAATTTAATTTTTTTCCTTTCCAATTTGAGTGCCTTTTATTTAACTGTCTTGCCTAATTGCTCTGGCTAATACTCTGAGTACTATGTTGAATAGAAGTGGCAAGAGTGGGCACCCTTGTCTTGTTTCTAATCTTGAAAGTCTTTTAGTTTTTTTATTGTTGAGTGTGATGTTAGCTGTGACTTTGTCATGTATGCCCTTTAATATGTTGAAATACATTCCTTCTATACCTAGAAAAGCAATAGAAAAGATCAACAGAAGGAAGAACTGGTTTTTTGAAAAGATAAATAAAATTGACAAACTTTTAAGAAACTGTATAAGAAAAAAGAGGGAAGACTCAAATAAAATTAGAAATGAAAGAGAAAGCATTACAGCTGATGCCACAGAAATACAAAGAATCATAAGAGACCGTGAACAATTATACACCAACAAATTGGAAAACACAGAAGAAACGAATAAATTCCTGGAAACATATAACCTACCAACACTGAATCATGAAGAAATAGAAAATAATCTGAACAGATCAAAAAACAGTAAAGACATTGAATCAGTAATCTAAATGGCCATCATCAAAAAGTCTACAAATAATAAATGCTGGAGAGAGTGTGGAGAAAAAGGAACCCTCCTACACTGTTGGTGGGAATGTAAATTGGTGCAGACATTGTGGAAATCAGTATGAAGTTTCCTTAAAAAAACTAAAAATACAGTTACCATATGAGCGATCCTGCAATCCCACTCCTGGACATATATCCGCAGAACACTCTAAATTGAAAAGATACATGCACCCCAATGTTCATAGCAGCACTGTTTACAATAGCCAAGACATGGAAGCAACCTAAGTGCCCATCAACAGAGAAATAGATAAAGAAGATGTGGTACATATACACAATGAAGTATTACTCAGCCATAAAAATAATAAAATAATGCCATTTGTAGCAACATGGATGGGCCTAGAGATTTTCATACTGAGTGAAGTCAGTCAAACAGAGAAAGACCAATACCACATGATATCACTTATATGTGGAATCTAAAAAAAATGATACAAATGAACTTATTTACAAAACATAGATAGACTCACAGACATAGAAAACAAACTTATGGTTACCAAAGGGGATATGTGGGGGAGGGACAGATTAGAAGTTTGGGATTAAAATATACACACGACTATATATAAAATAGATAACCAACAAGGACCTACTGTAGAGCACAGGGAACTATACTAAGTTTCTTGTAATAACCCATAATGGAAAAGAATCTAAAAAAGAATATATATATATATATATATATATACACACACACACACACACATACACACACACACACACATATATATATATATACTTTGCTGTACATCTGAAACTAATACAAAACTGTAAATCAACTATATTTCAATAAACATTAAAAAAAATAAAGAAATAAAATTTAAACAACAACAACAAACTTCCTAATAAAAAAGCACCCAGGACTAGACGGTTTCACTGGTGAAGTCTACCAAACATTTAAAGAAGAATTAATGCCAATCCTTCTCAAACTCTTCCAAAAAATCAAAGAAACTTCCAGACTAATTTTACAAGGCCAGCATTATCCTGACACTAAAGCTAGGTAAAGAAAAGAAAACTACAGGCCAATATTCCTGATGAATATAAATGCAAAAATCCTCAACAAAATACTAGCAAACCAAATTCAACAGGACATAGAAAGGATCATACACCATAATCAAGTGGGATTTATCCCTGGGATGCAGGGATGGTTCAACATACACAAATCGATAAATGTGATACAAGACATTAACAGAATGAAGGATAAAAATCATATAACTATCTCAATAGATGCATAAAAATTCAATAAATTTTATTCAATAAAATTCAAAACATTTTAGTGATGAAAATGCTCAACAACTTGGATTAATATTTAGTTGTAAAATCAAGGCATGTTTATCTGGGGAGTGAGCAATCTTTAGAATTTTGACTACTCCACTTCTCCATCCTTCAAAATGTAATTGTCATACATTTTATTCTGTCAACTAAGGGAAAGAACTTACATTTTATTGACGATTAATGGTGATATGAGCTTAATAGGGTCCTTCTTCCAAATCTGGGTTTAATATACACCTTCAAGGTGTTTAGGTAATGAGAAAGGCTGATAAGAGAAGTTTCTTCAGGTTCTTTGAAGCATGCTATAAAACATTTTGTCTACAGTTATAGTGTACTGTGTGTCTTCCTGTGATTCCATGAGGGTGATAAATTCTGTATTGCATTTTTTAGAATACTGAACTTCTTTCCCATGTTTGGGGAGTTCCTCACTTTATGAATGAGTATCTCCAACCATAAAAGCTGGAAAATACTGGATACCCATTTCCCTAGGTGTCAATGCTATGACACAGACATGTAACCTAGATGCAGCCTTAACAGTGCATCAGGCTTAGTGACTGGATCAGCAAGGGTGGTAAGGATCTCTCTCTTTAGAGCGACAGTAACAGTTTCTGAAAATAATAAATCCCATCAAAACTGCCAGTTCTATTAACAAACGAGCTCTATGGTTTATATTTAGACATGGATTCTGGCTGCATACCTTTGAGTCTTGTTTTCCAGCACCCCAACAATTCTATGAACTCTCAATATTCTTATAATAAATTCTTTTTCTGTTTATTCAGCTAAAGTCTGCTTTAGTTGCTTTCAACCAAGAACATTGAACAGTACAGACAACATCAAATTTCCTAATGGAGACTCTGAAGGAGCTGAGAGCACTTCAAAGGGGACCTGATTTACTGCAATCCAGGGCTTAGATTCTGAGAGAGTAGAATACAGCCTTGCCCCTGATGTAGTTTTGTCATTCATCCAAGGAATCTCATTTGAAAGAATGTAACTATGCATTTGGAAATTGCCAATTTAATTCATACTTTGTTTTTGTTTTGCTATCAAGTCACTATTTTTTCTATTTACATGACTAAGTGTTCAATGAGTTATAAGCAAAATAAAAATTGTCAGTTTTGACACATTTGCATAAGAAATTAGTGTAATGATCTTTAATTGCATTCCAGTGAAATAAATTCATAGCCATATGGAAAACCATGCATATTTTTCCTTTAATGAAAAATAAAGCTTTTCATTTAGAAGAGTAAAATTAAACTCTGTATGTTCTTAAGGAAGACTTGAAAGTAATTTCAAACAAGAGCGATAGAAACAATAAAAAGTCAAAGTTAAACATTGTACCCAGCCTAAATTATTCATTTGGCCACACCGTGCATTATTTTATTCTTCCATTTCCCACTCTTTCTTTTGCTATAGATAATATGAAGCTAAAGACAGCTTAAATATCTAATTGTGGCAACGTCCTCCAAAACTCTGGATGATGAGTAATACTGGAGACAGACATCTATTATAAGTGACTGTCAATGAAAAAGAGAAAGAACATAAAAGTCACACATCAATATTTATTGTTTATTGATACTACTTCCATTTTGTTTCAGATATTGGCTAGAAAAGTAAATAGTCAGGTTATCCAGAATACACCTTTGTATTCTCTATCTTACCTTAAAACAAAGCCTGGTTCTGAGTCTGGACGGTGCGTATAACTGACTTGGTTCTCTACACATATACTTGGTTTATTATGAGATACAGTTTTAAAGGTCATGTTAATACTAACAAATTCTTTAAAACATGACATTTTTGTGAATTATGATTCTTCCCCAGCCTTTTCAAAAGAAGCTTTTACCAGAAACACTATTTATTTTGTGTCAATTTAAAATTCATAGAAAACAGATTCCAGAACTCCCTCTCTAAGCTGTGACTGACTAGCTTTAACAAATCTTTATTAGTAAATCATACCAGATGACTGTTTTGCTAAATTAGATTTATTTAGTCTTACCAATCTTAATTGCAATAAATAAACAAGTAAGTGTTTTCTGAGCACTAACTGTATATGTTTCAGGGCATGTATGTACATGTCTGTGTGTGTGTGTGTGTCCGTCCAATGCTCCATGCCCTTCCTCCTTGAGGGGAACCCTTCATTGCAAATATAACAGGTGGGATACTTTACATCACATCCCTCTGTAGAAGGCTGGTCGGGGAGAGCTACAGAATTGTTAATCCTTATTCTGTCCGCTTTGCTTACAGTTGTATGTAAGTACACGGACTAGGTCACCAATCACAAGTTCCCAAATCTACTCTTATTCACTTGATGGTGAGGTAAAGAGGACAAGCACCTGCCTCTTTAAGCATGGTATATGCTACCTACTGTCAAACCAGCTTTCTTTCTATCCCTCCTGCCCACATGCACACTTTACAAATCTGGTTCTCCAGCCTTTATTCTCCTCTGTGAATTCCAAAGAGCTTTTTATTAAATACTTTTTTCTCTCAGGACAGCTAGAGATGGTTTCAGTTGCTTGCAATAAAGAAATTAAAAACTCAAGAGCCCTGACTGTTATACTGTCAGATTTAAAGGATGGTATTGACTACTCAATACGGTGCCAGACATTCAGAAAAAGTAATTGTATGTGTGGGTAAAAGGGATGGAAAAGAATATTGATGCTAGGTTTGCAAATGCTAACTGATGATCTTAAAACCCCCTGCCTTTCCATCTCCTTTTTTAATAGCGTGAGAATGACTGTATGAAAATATCTCACTATTCACTTTTCCGAGTAAGATCATCCCATTTTTTAAGGTTAAAAAATGTGAAGTTTAAAGCTTTCATTTAGCAAATATGTACCCTTTAAAAAAGATAAAAATAAAACAAATATTAATAAAATCGACTTTGACTGCAATCACCATTACATACAAAATTTTAGAAAACTCATTATGTTTGCATCCCTACCCTTCTAAAATTGAGCTTATGTACTTTCACTGTTTACATTTTATTTGACATAAATGAGAAGCTAAGTAAGTAAAGTAGCTCTAAAAAAGATCTGCAACTAGCATCATTGTGTTAGAGTTGCAGACAACCAAACTCAGGCTCATGAGCTTGCCTTCAGATTTAATTCTAGATGCCCTTTCTCTCCTGCACATGTGAATAAATAGGGAAATGATTTCTGTTAGCTAGATCTCTGGTTTAAGCAGAAATGCAATCATCACGGTTCCTAAGTGTTGTGTGTACACTCTCTAACTCAATTTTCTCAGCATTATTTAGACACGCTCACTGCTTAAACCTGATATGAAGCCTTCCTGCCCATACCAATTAACCTAACCTTGCAATTTAGTTTTACCCAGTCGTCCTTGAAACCTCCCTTGTTCTCCTCTGTGCTGCTCATTTGAATTGGTTTGAATCCTTTCCCAGAAAGTGTTTGTAATCTAAAAATTGTCTTAATCTCTTTGGTCCAATTTTTCCTGCTCTTTAATTTCCTGCAGGACCCAAGTGGATTTCCAAACTTTTCCACACATCGCATGGAACACTATTTTTTAGGTACAATTTTCTTTTTGTGTTTTGCCCACGGGAAATGGCACTCTTAAAAAAGAGCAGTCATCGGCCAAACCGCATTAAAGACTTTCTCTTCCTCCAATTCTCCTGGGATTTCTAGCTGTTTCTCTCAGTAGGATCCAGGAGGGAAAGAAGAGACAAAAAAATGTCTTAACTGCCAAGCTAATGCCATTCTCTACAGGTTAGGCACTGGAAAATAGAAATCAATTGAGAGCTATGAAGTCAACGGTGACCTTGGAATGACTAATTCTATGAGTACTTGGGACCAGATTTACATAAATAAATGTAGCTTAGAGAAATCTTCAATTTGGCTCAAATGGGAAATTAATTATGAACCCCATATCACCTAGCAACATAAAAGCAAGATACACTCATCAGAGGGGATAAGTTCTCTGAAGGTTTCATTTAAAACTTGGTTATCTTTTAGGTCCTCACCTTTACATCTTCTATGATTACCCTTGAAGTGACAATATGGGTTCATGTGTTTAATTGGCTTAATTCAATGCATAAATTCATGATTTTCTGCAAAAACATAGACAAATATTATGTCACTCTTCATGTGTTCACATTTTTCTTATATTTCTCTAGGTGGAAATTTTTTTGTTGATATTCTCCATTCAGTAAACAAATTAAGCCCTGTAATAGTATGTCGTAACAAACTGGTTGACCTTGGATCTAAAGGACATCTCCACAAAATAGATTTCCTATAAAAACAATAACAAAGCAACATAAAATATGGTAACATATCTCATTTCTCTTTGGCATCTTAATGATTTTAAATGGTGTCTCTATCAAGTTATATATATTAAAGAAAACTAGTTTAAATTTTAAAATGTCCACAACTCTTTACCTCCTCCATTTCCTCAAGTTTTTTCTCAATTGTTTTTCTTGGCAAAACATGGAACAAAGACGCTAACAATAATAACTTAAATGCTAGACACTATATTTGTATCATTTCACTTTGTCCTCAAAATAACATAATTTAGGTATCCATGTTATTTCAGTTTTACAAATGGTGTGACTAAGGCTTACAAAGAATTGTTACCTGCCCAGAGTGGCACAGGTAGTAAATTGTAGAGCCAGTATTTGAACACAGGTCTATGTGGCTACATAGTTCAAATTCTTAAATACATCCCCACAGAGGGTCACAAATGTTTATATCATAAATGTAAATCATACAAGCAACAATTTTGAGATTAAATCTATGCTTGGTAGGAACAACTGTACTGTGCTATTTATCTTTGGCAGTGGGAGGAAAAGTCTTTCACATACACCAGAGTTTTTCCATTTGTGCAATAATGATTTTCATTTCTCTCTAAAAGAGTAGAGAAGATTTGAAATTTCCCCAAAGACCATGACATGATTACCAATCTACTCACAGCTTTTTGCTTAACCTGAACTTACATTAATCTTTACGTCCGAAAGTTCCAAATATTAAGACCAAACATACTTGTGAACAGTGACCTGGTGACTCAGTATTTTTGTAGTATTATATAATGGACCAGGGATATGTCCTAGATACACAGGAAAGCAGAGTGGTTCACTTGGCCTACTTTTAGTATGCATGTGAGTATGTGTGGGAGTTTGCATATGGTGGACATAGAGAAAAAGGAGAGTATTCAGAACCATCTAGCCTCACAGATTTATTTTAAGAGTCACCAAATGATATATGTCTTCAGAGCAAAGGATATTTTTAATCACTTATTTAAAGAATCCCATGTATTCTGTAATTCATGCATTAGTTGAATTTTCTTCAATACTTTGAATATTTTTATCCTTTAAAAGTATGCAGCCAAAATTACACACTCTTGAAACTGTCTTTCTTGAGTTTGATTTACTGCTCTGATGCTTGCTAAATAGAAATATATCAGAAAAGGCTAAAATAAATAGCTAACCACATGACAGAAGCTAGTGCTAAGCTATGATAGGCCTAGAACTGTATATATTTTGCATTACCATGTGTTAGTAGTTTTCAGATTAAAAACGATTTATAAAATAACTGTTTTTCTCAAAACAGACATTTCACCAAGGAATACTATTTTTCTCTGTTCATGCCCTAAAATATTTGAAAGGAAATTTTTAAAACCTGGAATGTGTGTGTTATAAATCAGAGACCACAAAATTAGAGGCCACAGGCTTTTGTTATTCCACAGAAAGGTTTTACTTGAGTATAAATTTGAGCCATATGAAAATACAGACTTTGCATGTCAGCACTCTCCTATGTAAAATGTAATTTTTGGACAAGGTGATCTCTGAGCTCTTCTTCTTTGAAACAGTTTGACATGCTGAATGCTGAAAATTGCTATCTGCCATTTTAAAATGGAAGGAGGACTGCCGATTTCCACTAAAGTGATACCTTCCTACGGTGGAGCTGAAGAGGTGGTTAGTACGAGTGGATAGTAATGTTGTTTGCAACTCTGTAAGGCAGTACTTTTCAAACTTTAGAGTGTGTAAGAATCACCTAAGAATCTGAGAAAATGCAAATTCTGGGGCTATACCCCCAGAGATTCTGACTCAATAGGTTGGGAGTAGAAACCTGCGTATTTGCATTTCTAACAAGCTTCCAGGTGATGCTGCTGTTACTGGACCTCAGACACATTTTGAAGAATACTCACTGACCTGAAAAAGGGTCTCAACTTTTCAAAAGGCATTCTACTCACATCACATACAAAAATTAGCTCAAAATGTAATCAAAGACCTAAATGTGAGAACTATTTTAAAAAGCAGTAAAATCCTAGAAGTTATAAAAAAATAAAACTTAGAAGAAAATGTAGGCATAAATCTTCATGACCTTGAATTATACACCAGCGACAACAAAATCAAATAGATAAATAGACATCATCAAAATTAAAAGTTTTTCTTCAAAGGACACCAATAAGAAAGTGAAAAGACAATTTATGGACTAGGAGAAAAATTTTGCAAGTCCTGTATATGATAAGGGACTATTACAGCTCAACACCACACAGAGACTTGTGCATGAATGTTCACGGCATCATTATTCATAACAGCCAAAAAAGTAGAAATAACCAAATATCCATCAAATGATGAATGGATAAATAAAATGTGTTATATCCACACAATGGAGTACTATTTGGCAATAAAAAAGAATGACACATGCTACTATATGGATGAATTTTGAAACTTTATGCTAAGTAAGAGAATTCAGCTACAAAGGAGCACCTATTATATGATTCCATTTACATAAAATGTCCAAAATAAGCAAACCTATAGAGGCAAAAAGTAGATTCGTAATGCCTACGGCTGGGGAAGGGGGAATATAAGGATTGCGGGGGGGTGTGCTAAGGGGTGTGGGGTTTTGTGGGGGGTAATAAAAATGTTCTAAAATTGGTTGTTGTGATGGATGTACAACTCTGAGAATATATTAAAAATCACTGAACTGTATACTTTAAATGGGTGAATTGCATGTAATGTGAATTATATCTCAATAAAGCTCTTTTTAAAAAGGCATTAAAATGTTTATTGAGCAACTACTGTATTTTGAGCACTGTCTTCCGATTAAATAGCAATTTCTCTGGAAAATTTTTGTAACCTTTACCCTTCCCAGTGACTTGATTTGATCCTTTGACTATATGGTTTCAACACACCCTCTACTACCCCCTCAGAGCATGTGTGACACTTTAATGTGAAAGAGTGTTTAACATTCTGTCATCTTTCTCAGATTCCAAATTCCAGCGACAAGGAATGTTTTTGTCTGCTATGTTATCCTCATAACTTAACACAGTTTTTGGTAGAGTTGCTGCTTAATGAATTATTCTCAAATAATTAATGAAGGGCTCATGGTCTTATAGGAAAATAAATCTCCTCGTTTATAATCTCATAACAGTCTGGTAGCATGAGGTGAAGAGAAAGCCAAGCACTTCCTAGGCTATCCACAGGCATACAGGCATAGTTACTGTGGAGACAATGCGACTTTTGTTACAATCAAAGAAGAAACCAAGAGAATAGCTTAAAAAGGAGCATAGGCTTGCAGAAGATTTAGATTAAAATTCTGACCATGTTTTTCGTTATTGTTGGTTTTGTTTTTAAGCCGTGCAGCTCTGGGCAAGTTGCCTCATCCAGCTAAACTTCAGTTTCCTCATCACAAAGCGCTGGTAAAGATACTCACTTCTTTCCTCTCTGGGTGGTTTTGAAGAACAAACAACATAACCCAGATGTTAATTCCTTGCAAAGATATGAAACTGTACAAATATAATTTGCTAATGGTGTAGCGTAACAGTAAAGAATTAAAAATATGACAACTAAAGAAAGACATTTATTTAGATCAGAACCAAACAGCAGACATTCTTACTTGTCCTCACAAAAGCTATTTCCCCTTTCTTCCTTGCTAACAGATCCCAATTTTGTTTGGGCAGCCAGGAGTCCTCCCTAGGAAATAAATTATAACTGGTTGAAGCGAATCATTAAAATTATATTTCTGTTACCTACAATTGGTCTTGGGATAGACATTAATTCAATTCTGGCCAATGACAAGCAGGGTGAACCTATTTTGTGCTCCAGGGAAAGATTTTCCTCCTTGAAAAGAGGCACGCAAGAGAAATCCTTTGACAACCACCCATCCTACTTCCTGCGTGAGACTCTGTCCTATAAGTTCCTCAGGCAGAGCTCTGCTGCCTCCAACCTCCAATCAAGAAGGAAGGGCCAAGACAATCACAGGGACGCTGCACCAACAACTGCCACTGACCCAGCAACCCTGGAACCACCTCCCCCCAGACTTGTCACCACGTGAGCAGAATAGCTGCATGTAACATGGAAGCCGCTATTAGTGAGGTTTTAAAATAGTTGTTTTTGAAATCATTCTAACCAATACCGAGCTCTTTGGGTAAGTACAACGGCATGGTGACATGGGGAAGGCTAGGAATCTCTCCTAAGGGCTTCCTCAGCTATGTAAAGCACTGGCAGTCCACTGTCTCCTTGTTTTTTTGCTACGTTAGAGCTGTGACAATAGGCAATTAAATTTTTGAAAACTGGGAAACTTGCTCTTGAAATTAAGCAGATTAATTGAAATGATAAAAGGTATTTTTAAATGTTCACGTCTAAGTACTTGTCACACTACTTTTGATAAAAGAAGAGAAGACAAAGCATAGGAGAAAAGAGGGTGAGTTTTTTAAGCCTGAAGAATTTGCTCATCTCTAACGCAGATTCCTATGGGTTCACAGCACCGTTTTAAACAAGGTACATTGTATAGTTGAAGACTAATGATGCAATTTTCTGTGTGGCTTTTGTAGCCTCGCTGTCCCAGCCAATGTTTGTCTCTTTTATTAGAGTAACCAGGTCAAAGCAGCTGTGAGGCCCAGGAATGCATAAGCAGAAACACATACACACATACACACACATTCACACAATTATTTATGACAATTCTTTAAAGTAAATGAGATTTAATTTCTACCCACTTGGATTTCTTTGGGGGATACTTTCATTGAAAATACAGAAGTGCTAACTCTTAGGTAAATAAAGCATCTCGTGGGAACTCAGACAATGGATCTTAATGCTGCTTAACACTGTGTCTAAAAGGAATGATTACTGACACATAGTTTTCAATGAATTTATTCCTCTTCCCTTCAGAGATAAATCCAAGGCAGTTTCAGCCTTGGTAAGCATGGATAAAGCTGAATGATTCTAAAATACAGTAATGAGTCATTTGTCTGACAAGGTTGACTCTAAGCTCATCGATGGCAAGGCCCTTCCTTTGCCTTATTCATTATTGAGTTCCCAATGGTGGGCAAAATGCCTGGCACAGAGTAGTGGCTCAAAATTTTTTGCAGAATAAATGTTTGAATGAATGAGGGAATTAATAAATCAGTAAGTCTCCAAATTGTATCACTGTTTCCCTTTTAATTTCTTTTCTAGATCATGGACATTTTTATAAAATATCTTTCAAACTCCATGTATTACGAATTTTTTTGAACCATGAGGACATATATGACACTACACAATTTAGATCATTATGAGCTAGAGTGAAGAATTGTTAGATTTTAGTTTTATAAATGTTATGCATTTATAAACTGAGAGTGGGTAATATGTGGTTTCCAGTAGGGACTCAGGACACGAAAAGTAACTCACAGACCCGATAATACCTAAGAAATCCACTAGGTTTAGGGTCATCAGTGTAATCATGGCCTGTTCTGGACAATAAACTTTGACCAAGAAATGGTTCTCTTGTATTTGGTAAGGTCATCCTTTTTCGTACAATCCCACAGCTTCAAGTAAGACTCCTAGGAAGGAATAAAAGAGGATCCATCTAGATCGGCAGTACAGCTTAATACTGGGATGGAAGATGATGTAGCCAAGTTGCTCTAGGCTCTCACCCTTCGCCATCTAGAGGAAAGGAAATGGCCTAAACAACCTCATATGCAACCTCCCAGATCAACCATCTTGTTGCTTTATTTGATACTATCCTTTATACAAACTTTGCTCATTCCCGTTTTAATTTCCCAGGTCATGACAACCTCAAAAGTATCCTTCTCAGCTCTCCTATACTCACCATAATGCCCTTCTTCTTCATAACAATTTATGCAATCAATACATTCTGAAGTAATTTCTTCCTTCTCTGAATTCCTAAACCATGTATAACCTGCCCTATGTCATGTGCCTATGCATGATCTGTCCTATATTATTTCACTATGCATAGCCAATCGCATAAAATTTCAGCATATATAGCTTGTCCTATATCATTTCATCATGATCACTATTATTTTTAACAATAGATACCTCTTATTCTTTATATGTTATGTGTTAGGTGCTATGTTGGGTGCTTCATAAATGTGTGCCATGGTTATATCTCACGTATATCCTGACAACAGCCTTCTGCATTACCCAGCCTATGCCAAAGTAGAAACAAAGACTCAAAAAAGATGCTGACATCAGTATACATTCTTGACTAAAAAGTGACTGTGCCTCCCCCTGAGTACTAGACAAAGCATTTATCCCTATGCTTTCTATTTTCTTTCTAGATCATGGACTCTGTGCTTTTATAAAAGCAGGGTTTGCAGAAAGGCCAGGAGAAAGAGGCGGAAAGAGTGGAGGGTTCTGAGTAACCAGAGAAAAAAGAAGTTTACATTCTGAAGGACCAGGAAGTAGCATAGAAAGGACAACTCTCCCAATTTTTCCGAAGAATGGAGGACCCATTATCTAAGGACAACCCACTAAACCAACAGTCCTGGTCACTTGTAAGTCCCTAAACTAAGGGTGCCCAAGTATAGGACCTGTTATGTAGTTTTTCCCATTTGCTCTGAATTAGGAAGCCTTGGTCTATATGATATTTGGAAGGATTTCGTAAAAACTATCACCATGTCTATATATCTTATGAATTCACCTTGATTATAAACCTCTAAAGGACAAGAATGGTATTCAATTCATCCTAGAGGTATAGTAATTATCCTATTAACCAATATACTCAATTACCCAAGATGTCCTATTCATCGAAAACATACTTAATAAACAGAAGCTCATTTAGATAAGAGAAAGCACAGGCTTCTGAAACACCAGTAAATTTCAGGTGGCAATAAGATTAAGAAACAATTACAATCCATTTCTGTCCTCTACCATCCAAGCAAACATCAAACTGTCATTCTTTTGATACTAAATCATATAAAATGTTAACAAGGCTAACGACTTTAAAAACTAAGCAAAGCACAGAGCATATCTATTAACGGGGAGTAAGATGGTCCCAGAAACTTAGGCCTTTCTTACTAGTTAACCAAAAGAATTGAAAAATGACTTTTATCATTTTTACCTTTCCCTCTAAGCAACAAAGTACTAGTTAAGAAAGTTTTCAGGTTTGTCTACTGCATAATTTGTGATATCATTAATCATGAAGGAATTAATTATTTTTGCCACCTAATTAGTGAAACAAACCTCCACTTAACACCTTGTGCTGAAAACGTGTCAGCACTTCATTACACAGATATTGGAAACTGCAATCTGGTTGCTATGGTAACAATAAGATCCAATGGGGATTTTTGTGTTTAGCTGACATATCTAGATCAAACAGAATACAATTAAATGGAAAAAATCTAACTTAAAGCACTTTTGTACTCAGAACAATGCAAAAATTGTTTTTTGAAACTGCCAATTTCAAATAAAATGATTGCATAAGTCTCCATAGAAATAAAAAACTTCTTTTTCGTATTTCATTATCCTTGGACCTGCATTTTTTTTTACTTTGAAAATGAAAATCATTATTGTAGAAACACTCAGATCATAACCCCCATTGTTTCAAAATTTTATTGATTATAATAATGTAAAAATCAGGTTAGAAGTCACAGAGTTAAGCCAAAGCAAGGAAAACAAAAGATGTGTGGCCTTAAAACAACAAATAAATCAGAAACAGAGATTGCTTTATGTTAATATGATTCTGTGACAGTAATTGGCAGGGAAGCTTGTTAAAAAGGCAATTCATTAAAAGTTATAGCTTTGGTTGGTTGGATGCCAGATTTTCCCCATCCATCCTTTATGCTGTGCCTCTGCCTTCATTTGCAATACTTGATTTGTACAATTTGACATATGTATAGTGGAGCTCTTGGGTCAATATTAAAATATAAAAAATATTCCAGTCAGCAAATAATTATTGAGCCCTCACTCATTCCAAAATAAATATAACACACTATAATTTGTATACTTTAATCCTCCTTTTAAAATTTCAGTTGATCTCAAAATATGCAATGCCTGACTTGCACCACCCAATTCAGCACCTAAACAAAGAATAACGCTGCATAGCCTTGGGTAGTCAGGACCTAGTTTCTGTCAAGACTAAGGTGCCATTAGCCACAGAGCAGGCAAGACCCAAGAGACTAAGAGAAGCCTAGGGTGGGTGTGGCTCGTGCTTAGCAAGTGAACTCAAGAGCAAATAATGCCAGCAAAGTGTAACAAAAAGAGAAGTTGCTTGACAGTTGGAACCCCAAATGGTCAGTGCCCAGGAAGGCTCTTAGCAGCAAAAAGGATTTGAAATTTAATTGCAGCAAAGATCTCACCATTGAAAAACATAAAATACTGGGCAGGAAAGCATGGTATTAGCGAACCTGCTACTTAGTTTGGGAAGCTGTTTTAAGAAGTAATTTTTGCTGATGCAGAGTCCACAGGAGCCAACAAGCCATTACTGAAGTCCCAGATGACACAGAATAGGTAGCTCTGCCACTGGACATGCAAGTTTGAGAAGTGATAACTCTTTTGAGACTCTGACCATATTTCAGAATATATTAGTGACTGAAGACTCAAGAGAGCCCTAAAATAACTATAAGAAGTGTGTTTATAGAAAATCTTTATATAGAAATTATTTTGCCAGTCTTAATAATGAATTATCAGGATTATAAATACAGGGAGACCCTATCCATACAACTTCAAGAGTCATGACCAAAGCCTTCTGCATAAGTTACTGTGCTGGCTTCAACTTCACTGGAAGCACAAAAGGTAAATACTCTTCTATAAAATAAAAATATGAAACCACACTTTGATAATCCAGATCCCATTTACTCAAGGCAAAATAATATACATTAAATTTTCTATATTTCTGTAGAATTCGTAATTATTTAAGTCAGCAGTAGTCATGCATATTGAGTATAACATGTCTTCAGGGCTACTTTGGTGGCTTCAATTTTGTGGCTTCACTTTTAGCTGTCATTATGCTAACTAGAATCTCTCTTAGCACTACACTGAGTTCTCACCTCCATGATTGGAGATGTAATACACAGGCTTACAGCTGTGGAGCAGACTGAAGTTTTGTGCATGATTTACAAAAAGTGTCTGAGCTTCACACATTATTGTTAAACATTTATTTAGTCAATTCCTACTTATCACTTAGGAAGATGGATGGCTTTATTATGAGCTACACAAGACTATTTAAACATCAGTCTATAGCAAATATGAAAGGATACACTATTTTTTGTTTGTTTTATAATTAAACCTTTTGAGGCAATTTTAATCCACATAGTATAGTTTTAAGAAATACTATAAGAAGCTCCTGTGTACCTTTATTCAGTTTCACCCAATGGTAACATCTTGTAAAACTATAGTACAGTATCCCATTTAGGATATTGGCACCGATACTATCAAGTTACAGAACATGTCACCAAGTATCCCTCATGTTGCCTTTTACAACCGTACCCACTTTACTGACAGCCCTAGCCTCTCTTTAGTCCCCGGCAGCTGCTAATCTGTACTCTGTGTCTGTAATTTTGTCATTTCAAGAATGTTATATAAAGAGAATCATACAATACGTAATCTTTGGGGACTGGCTTATTTTACACAGCATAATTATCTGCAGATTCATCCAGGTTGTTGCATTTATCAAGAGTTTGATCCTTTTTATCGCTGAGTTATTATTCCACAAGTGTGTAACCATTCATTCATTGAAGGACAACTGGATTGTTCCCAGTTTTTAGATAGTATGAATAAAGCTACTATAAATATTCATATACAGACTTTTGTGTGAATGTGTTTTCATTTTTCTGTGATAAATGCCCAGGAATGCAACTGATAAGTCATATAGTAGTTGCTTGTTTAGTTATACAAGAAACTGCCAAATTGTTTTCCAGAATAGGTGTACCATTTAACATTTCCAAAAGTGATGTATAAGTGATCTAGTTTCTTACCATTCTTGCCAGCATTTGGTGTTGTTACTATTTTTTATTTTGGACATACTGATTAAGTGTATAGTGAGATCTCATTGTGGTTTTAATTTCCCTAATGAAAATGATATTGATTTTCTTTTCATGAACTTGTTTGCCATCTGTATATATCTTCTTCACATCTTTTGCTTATTTTGGAATAGGAATGTTTTGGGGTTTCCTTTTACTGTCGGGCTTTTTAATTGAGGTAACATTGATTTATAACATAAGTTCCATATATATACTATTCAGCCATCAAAAAAGATGAAATCTTACCATTTATGATAACATGGATGGACCTTGAGGGTATTATGCTAAGTGAAATAAGTCAGATGTAGAATGACAAATACTGTATGACTTTCACTTGTATGTGGAATATAAAAAACAATCAAACAAAAATACTGCTGAGCTTTGAGAGATCTTTATATACTCTAGATTCTAGTCCTTTGTCAGATATGCAGTTTGCCAAATTTTCTCCCAGGCTGTAGCAAGTTTTTTTTATCTTCTTAACAGTCTTTCACAGAGCCAAAGTTTTTAATTGTGATCAAGTCCAGTTTACCAAATTTTTATTTTATGTATCATGTCAAGTGATAGAACACTTTGACTAGCTCTAAATCCTGAAGGTTTCATCCTAACTTTTCTTCTAAAAGTTTTATAGCATTATGTGCTACATTTAAATTCACAATCAATGTTAACTCAACGTTTGCATAGTGTGTGAGACTTAAGTTAGAGCTCGCTTTTTTGTTTATGCTACGTATGTGCTCCAGCACCATTTGTGGAAAAGTTTTTTCTCCACCGAATTAATTTACTCCCTTGTCAACAGTTAGTTGGCTGTATCTGTGTGGTCCATTTCTCTGTTTCTAGTCTGTTCAATTGGTCTCTCTGTCTATCTCTGCCAATAACGTATAGTTTGGATCATAAGTCTTGAAAGTAAGTAGACTGATTCGTCCCACTCTATTCTTTTGCAAAATTGTTTTAGCTATTCTACATCTGTTGTCTTTCTATTAAATTTCAGAATAATTTTGTCTATATAAAAAGTGTTGCTGGGAATTTGCTAGAAATTGTGTTAAATCTGTATATCCATTTAGGCAGAACTGATATCATTATTCGTTTTCTCTTGATGAACATGGTACATCTGTGTATGTATTTAATTCTTCTCTGAATTCTTTTTATCAGCATTTTATAGTTTGCAGCATACAACTCTTGTACATGTTCTGACTGGCTTACATTTAAGTATTTTAATTTTTTGAGTGATTATAAGCAGCTCTGTATTTTTAACTTCAGTGTCTCAAATTCATTGCTAATATATAGAAGTACATATTAAATTGTATTTAAATTGATTTTTTAAATTGTATCTTGTGATCATGATGAATTGACTTATTAGTTCTAGGAGTTTTTCTAGTAGAAAACTATGTCATCTGCAAATAGGGGAAGTTTGAGATCTTCATTTCCAATCTATGCATTTTATATCCATTTCTCGCCTACTGCACTGGCTAGAAGTTCCAGCAATATGTTGTGTAGGAGTGCTGACATATTTGCTTTGTTACCAATCTTTAGGTGAAAAGTATGTAGTCTTTCACCATTAAGCAAAATATTATATATGGTTTTTGTGGGGGGTTTTTTAGATGCTCTTTATCAAGTTGAGGAAGTTCCCCTCTATTCCTATTTTTCTGAGAGATTTTTGTGATGAATGAGTGTTAAATTTTGTAAAATACTTAAATTGTGTGATTTGTTCTGTGATTGTTATTATGGTGTGTTACACTGATTTTTTAAAATACTGAACCAATCTTGCATCCCTGGAATGAACCCAACTTGGTAATGGTATATAATTCTTTTCATGTATTGCTCAGTTCTGTTTGATAATATGTTTTGGGGTTCTGCATCTTATTAATGAGGAATAACAGTCTATAGTCTATTTCTATTTTTGCACTGTCTTTTTCTGGTATTGGTATCAGGGTAATAACTGCTTTATGAAATGACTTAATAAGTGTTCCCTCGTCTATTTTTTGGAAGCGTTTGTGCAAAACTTAATTCTTCTTTCAATGTTTGGTAGAATCCTCCAGTGAAACCTTGTGCCCCTGAGGATTTCTTTTTGGGGAAGTTTTTACTTACAAATTCAATTCCCTTAATAGTTATAGGGCTACTCAAATTACTACTTCATACTGGGTGATTTGTATTAGTTTGTACTTTTTGAGAAATTTGCCTATTTCATCTGAGTCGTCAAATTTCCATGTGAAGAGTTGTTTGCAACATACCCTTATAGGCTTTTCTGTTGTCTGCAGGTCTGTAGTTACACCCCCTATTTCATTTCTGCTATTGCTAAATTGTACTTTCTTTCTTTTTTTATATTTTGTCAGTCTGGCTAGAATTTTATCAGTTTTACTGATCTTTTCTCAGAGCTAAATCTCTCTTATAGATGTACTCTATTGCTTCTGTTTTCAACTTAATTGCTTTCTGCTCTTATGTTTATTATTTTCTTCCTTCTGCTTGATTTTGGGTTTATTTGCTCTTCTTTTTCTAGATTTTTGATGTAGAAGCATAAATTACTGATTTGAGATTTTTCTTCAATTCAAATGTATGTATTTAGTGCTATAAATTTTCCTATCGGCACTGCTTTAGCCATTTAGCCCCATCAATTTTGATATGTTGTATTTTCCTTTTCATTCAGCTAAGTATGTTTTTTATATTTCATTTGATACTTCCTCTTTTACTCATAGATTGTCTAGAGGTGTGCTGCTTAATTTTCAAGTGTTTGGAGATTTTCCTGATATATTTTATTATGATTTCTAGTTTAATTTTATTTTAGAGAGTACAATTTGTATGATTTCAATTTTTAAAAATTTGTTCAGGATTTTTTATAGGACCAAGATATGGTCCATGTTGGTATATGTTCCATTGGCACTAGGAAAGAATGTGTATTCTGCTATTGTTGGGTGGAATATTTTATAAATATCTATTAAATCCTGTTTGTTAATAGTACTTTTGAGTTTTTCTATATCCTTGCTAATTTTCTATTACTCTAATCAATTACTGAGAGAAGACTGTTAAAGTTCAACTATATTTATGGATTTGTCTACTTATCCTTTCAGGTCAGTTATTTCTCCTTTCAGTTTTTATTTTACATATTTTGTAGCTTTGTTATTTTGTGGATACATATTTAGGATTGTTATGTCTTCTGAAGGACTAACACTTTTATCCCTATATAATGACTTTCTATGTCTCCGGAAATTCTCTTTGTTCTGAAGTCTACTTTATATGATATTAATATCTTATACTAATATCCTGCTTTATTTTGATGAATCTTTGTATGATATATTTTTCTATCCCTTTACTTTCAACTGGACTATATCCTTACATTTAACGTGAGTTTCTTCTAGACAACAAAAAATTGGGTTATTTTTTATTGTTGTTTCAGCAGTGGTGTTTTTTTAAATCTACTCTTTCAATCTTTGTATTTTAACTGATTTTTTAACTCATTTATATTAATTTAATTTTAATATTTTAGGGCTTAACTATGCCATTTTACTTTTGTTTTATCTCAATATTTTTCATTTTTCTCTTTTTTCTGTCAGCTTATGGAATACTTGAACATATTTCTTTGGAATTCAATTTTGATTTATCTATACTGTTTTGTTTTTTTTTATCTTTATTGGAGTAAATGTTGTGTTAGTTGCTGCTACACAACAAAGTGAATCAGCTATATGCATACATATATCCCCATATCCCCTCCCTCTTAAGCCTCCCTCCCACCCTCCCTATCCCACCCCTCTAGGTCATCACAAAGCATCGAGCTGATCTCCCTGGGCTATGCAGCAGCTTCCCACTAGCCATCCATTTTACATTTGGATGATACTCTCTCACTTCGTCCCAGCTTCCCCTTCCCCATCTGTGTCCTCAAGTCCATTCTGTGTCTCCATATTTATTCCTTCCCTGCCACTAGGTTCATCGGTACCATTTTTTTAGATTCCATATATGTGCATTAGCGTATCTATATTCTGGTTTTGAGTGTGTGTCTTTGTATAACTTTTTAGTGTTTGCTTTAGATATTACATTATACATTTACACAGTTTATCACAGACTACTACTGTCAACATTTTATAAGTTCAAGTATAGTATATATACTTTACCTCCCTTTCAGTCCCCTTAAGCTCCATTTAAAATTTTTGTAAATATTTTCTCTGCATACATGTAGAACCAAATCTGATGGTTTTATAATTTTCACTTCAACCATCAAAAATTTAGAAAATTCAAGAGAAGTATTTTTCCATATTTTTGCTTACTGTGTTGAAATGATGTTTCAACATTTCATCTTTTACCATTTCTTTGTTTAGAGAACTCCTTTTAGCCATTCATTAGGGTATGTCTGCTGGAAACAAGTTCTTTTTGTTTTTCCTTATTTGAGAATGTCTTGATTTCCCCTTTATTTCTGAAGGATATTTCCATTTGGTATAAGATTCATGGTTGACAGTTCTTTTCTTTCAGCACTTCAAAAATGGTGGGTCACTTCTTTGTCCTCTATGGTTTTCTATTAAAATTCATTGTCATTTGAATATGTTCCTCTATAGGCAAGGCATCATTTCTTTCTCTTTCTGCTTTCAAGATTTTTCTTTGTCTTTAGTTGACAAAAGTTTTACCATGATATGTCATGTAGATTTCCTGAGGTTATTCTATTTAGAGTTTGCTTAGAATCTTGAATTTGTATGTTTACATCTTGCTATAATTTGGAAGTTTTCAGCCATTCAAGGACTTTCCAGTACTTCAAGTACTTCTTTATCTCAGCTCTATTTTTTCTCTTCTACTGAGACATCAAAGACAAAAAAGTTAGATCTTTTGTTATAGTCCAACAGGTTCCTGAGGCTATGTTCATTTTTTTTCACTCTTTTTTCTTTCTGTTGTTAATTGGATAATTTCTATTGTTCTATCTTCTTGTTCACTGATTCTTCCTTCTTTCCTGCTCTACTCTGTTCTTAAGCCCATCAACTGATTTATTTTGGTTACTGTATTTTTCAGTTCTAAAATCTCTGTTCACTTCCTCTGATAGAACTATTTCTTTGCTAAAACTTTCTATTTATTTTGCTGAGACTTTCTATTTGTTCATTTGTTTCAAATATGTTCATAATTTCTCACTGAAGTATGTTTATGATGGCTGCTTTAAAATCTTTCAGACAATTCTAATATCCCTGTCATCTTGGTGTTTCTATATGTTAATTTTTTTTCCCTTCAGTGTGCAATCTTCCTGCTTCTTGGTATGACAAGTTATTTCCTATTGAAGCCTGGATATTTTGGATATTACTTTATGAGACTCCCATAGTGACAAATCCAGTGGTCAATGATCAATCCTTATCTTACTTATCAGTAATATTTGGCATTTTCTAGATCCTTCCTTCTTAAAGAACTTTCTTCACTTGATCTCTTATTATCCTTCTACTCTATTGCTCTTCCTTCCTTTAGTTCCTCTTGTAACTATTAAAGGGTCCAAGGTCAGGCTTTAGACCTATTCTCTTTCTACATTCCCTAAACAATCTATTCCAGGTTTTAATATACTATAATGCACACTGCCAACTCAATACTCACATATCCAAGTGAGACTTCACCCATAATTCAAGATTCATATACTCTACCAACTACTCAACATCTCCATATGATTGTCTAATAAACATCTCAACCTAATCATATAAGTGGAATTCTTAAGTTGTTCTCTCAAACCAATGTTTTCTGCCATCTCCCAAATCTCAGTAAATGGCCCTACATTCCTTCATTTGCTCAAACCAAAGTCCTCAAATCATTCTTAATTTTTAATTTACTCTCTTACCTCATACTGAATTCATCAGAAAATACAATCCTTCAAAATATACCCAGAATCTTATTAGTTCTGCAAACCTTCATTGATATCATCCTGGTCCAAATTATCATCATTTCTCACCTGTTCTTCTTGCTTTGGTGCTTGCCCCTTGCAGACTAGTCTTTCTTCTACAGTAGAAATAAGATTATATGACCCATCTGTTAAAAATATCCCAGTGTTTTATACATTCCATAGAATAGTATCAAAAGGCCTCACCATGATATATTAAGCCTTACATGATTTGGTCTTTTTCTTTTTTAACAATAAGATACAATGGACAAAAAGTGGTAGAAGTAGCAAGTGCCCTAGTAGCTACACCTATTACTTTTATATCATCTTTTCTATTGAAAGTTACACAAATATTTGTTTATACTCTTTTAGCAGAGAAACTGGATTACTTAAGGGGTTACTAGCAAGTACTTTTTAAAATCAGATTTTGTAGTGTTTTTTAAATTTAATGAGTGTCTTCATGAAATTAAAACTTTTCCATAGCAGTCAATTAAAACAGAAATTGTGCTTAGAGTCTCACAATTTACTTTCATACCTTAGTATGCCATGTAAAACTCAGAAACTGTACTCTTACAAATCACTGTCCTATTACTGTTATGGCCCATCTTTCTGAATCCTCAAAAGATGTTTCATAACCCTTTCAATAAATTGTTCTAACTTAAAATTAAAAAACAATAAACTTTATGTCAACGCATAGCATGGCACACCATGCTAAACTCTGAAATTCCCCCCTTTAATTCAGAATAGTATATAATTAAGGAAAGAGAAATTTTATATTGAGAAAAAATTATTGGGACAATGAAAAGGACAAATACTATTCTAGATAAAGAGTTCTCCAGGTTTTTTTTAAGAGTTCCTTTAAGGGTCTCTTTATCACAATCATCAATGGCTATTTTATGATTATTATGCAGATGTACACCTCAAAGTTTAAGAATTGATAATATAAAGGATCCATTACACCAAAGCCTATTACCATTTACTTATTCTCTAAACAAAAATTTATTGAATATCTACTTTTATACAAAGAATTATATTTGACATTCTTGTATTTGATGAATGTAAGCAATAAAAGTCCTTAGTCACCTTTTCTGAATAAGGCAAATACATTTATAGTTATAAAAACTAAGGAGATTGGAATGACATTTTGCAGCAGAAGATGATTTTTCTTTTTTTTTTTTTAATTTTATTTCATTTTTTAATACAGCAGGTTCGTATTAGTTATCTATTTTATGCATATTAGGGTATATATGTCAATCTCAATCTCCCAGTTCATCTCACCACACCCCCACTTTCCCCCCTTGGTATCCTTACATTTGTTCTCTACGTCTGTGTGTCTATTTCTGCTTTGCAAACTGGTTCATCTATACCATTTTTCCAGATTCCACATATATATGTTAATATACAATATTTGTTTTTCTCTTTCTTACTTACTTCACTCTGTATGACAGCCTCTAGGTCCATCCACGTCTCTACAAATGATCCAATTTCGTTCCTTTTTATGGCTGAGTAATATTCCATTGTATATGTGTACCACAACTTCTTTATCCATTTGTCGGTCGATGAGCATTTTGGTTGCTTCCATGACCTGGCTATTGTAGATAGTGCTGCAATGAACATTGTGGTGCGTGTGTCTTTGAATTATGGTTTTCTCTGGGTATATGCCAAGTAGTGGGATTGCTGGGTAATATGGTAATTCTATTTTTCATTTTTTAAGGAACCTCCATATTGTTCTCCATAGTGGCTCTATCAATTTACATTCCCACCAACAGGGTAAGACAGTTCCCTTTTATCCACACTCTCTCCAGCAACTATTGTTTGTAGATTTTCTGATGATGCCCATTCTAACTGGTGTGAGGTGATACCTCACTGTAGTTTTGATTTGCATTTCTCTAATAATTAGTTATGTTGAGAAGGTTGTCATGTGCCTCTTGGCCATCTGTATGTCTTCTTTGAGAAATGCCTATTTCAGTCTTCTTCCCATTTTTTGATTGGGTTGTTTGTTTTTTTAATATTGAACTGCATGAGCTGTTTATATATTTTGGAGATTAATCCTTTGTCCATTGATTTGTTTGCAAATATTTTCTCCCATTCTGAGGGTTGTCTTTTTGTCTTGTTTATAGTTTCCTTTGCTGTGCAAAAGCTTTTAAGTTTAATTAAGTCCCATTTGTTTATTTTTGTTTTTATTTCCATTACTCTAGGAGGTGGGTCAAAAAAGATCTTGCTGTGATTTATGTCAAAGAGCATTCTTCCTATGTTTTAGAGTCCAGTCTTACATT
Organism: Balaenoptera borealis; assembly: GCF_965194805.1. NCBI lineage: Eukaryota > Metazoa > Chordata > Mammalia > Artiodactyla > Balaenopteridae > Balaenoptera > Balaenoptera borealis. Next base: position 148,351,760 of record NC_138867.1, read on the forward strand.
TAGGTCTTTAATCCTTTTTGGGTTTATTTTTGTGTATGGCATTAAAGGGTGTTCTAATTTCATTCTTTTACATGTAGCTGTCCAGTTTTCCCAGCACCACTTACTAAAGAGCCTGTCTTTTCTCCATTGTATATCATTGTCTTCATTGTCATAGACTAGTTGACCATATGTGCATGGGTTTATCTCTGGGCTTTCTATCCTGTTCCATTGATCTATATTTCTGTTTTTGTGCTAGTACCATATTGTCTTGATTACTGTATCTTTGTAGTATAGTCCCAAGTCAGGGAGTCTGATTCCTCCAGCTCTGTTTTTTTCCCTCAACATTGCTTTGGCTATTCGGGGTCTTTTGCGTCTCCATACAAATTTTAAGATTTTTTGTTCTACTTCTGTAAAAATTGCTGTAGGTAATTTGATAGGGATTGCATTGAATCTATAGATTGCTTTGGGTGGTATAGTCATTTTCACAATATTGATTCTTCCAAACCAAGAACATGGTATATCTCTCCATCTGTTTGTGTCATCTTTGATTTCTTTCATCAGTATCTTATAGTTTTCAGAGTACAGGTCTTTTACCTCCTTACATAGGTTTATTCCTAGGTATTTTATTCTTTTTGTTGCAATAGTGAATGGGATTGTTTCCTTAATTTCTCTTTCTGATCTTTCATTGTTAGTGTATAGGAATGCAAGAGATTTCTGTGCATTAATTTTGTATATTGCAACTTTACCAAATTCATTGATTAGCTTTAGTAGTTTTCTGGTGGCACCTTTAGGATTTTCTATGTATAGTATCATGCCATCTGCAAACAGTGACAGTTTTACTTCTTTTCCAAGATGGATTCCTTTTATTTCTTTTTCTTCTCTGATTGCCGTGGCTAGGACTTCCAAAACTATGTTGAATAATAGTGGTGAGAGTGGACATCCTTGTCTTGTTCCTGATCTTAGAAGAAATGCTTTCAGTTTTTCACCATTGAGATGATGTTTGCTGTGGGTTTGTCATATATGGGCTTTATTATGTTGAGGTAGGTTCCCTCTATGCCCACTTTCTGAAGAGTTTTTACCATAAATCAGTGTTGAATTTGGTCAAAAGCTTTTTCTGCATCTATTGAGATGATCATATGGCTTTTATTCTTTGATTTATTAATATAGTGTATCACAGTGATTGATTTGCATATATTGAAGAATACTTGCATCCCTGGGATAAATACCACTTGATCATGGTGTATAATCCTTTTAATGTGTTGTTGGATTCTGTTTGCTAGTATTTTGTTGAGAATTTTTGCATCTATATTCATCAGTGATATTGGTCTGTAATTTTCTTTTTTTGTAATATCTTTGTCTGGTTTTGGTATCAGGTTGATGGTGGCCTCGTAGAATTGAGTTTGGGAGTGTTCCTTCCTCTACAATTTTTTGGAAGAGTTTGAGAAGGTTGGGTGTTAGCTCTTCTCTAAATGTTTGACAGAATTCACCTGTGAAGCCATCTGGTCCTGGACTTCTGTTTTTTGGAAGATTTTTCATCACAGTTTCAATTTCATTACTTGTGATTGGTCTATTCATATTTTCTATTTCTTCCTGGTTCAGTCTTGGAAGGTTATACCTTTCTAAGAATTTGTCCATTTCTTCCAGGTTGTCCATTTTATTGGCATAGAGTTGCCCGTAGTAGTCTCTTATGATGCTTTGTAATTCTGTGGTGCCCATTGTAACTTCTCCCTTTTCAATTCTAATTTTACTGATTTGAGTCCTCTCCCTCTTTTTCTTGATGAGTCTAGCTAAAGGTTTATCAGTTTTCTCAAAGAACCAGCTTTTAGTTTTATTGATCCTTGCTATTGTTTTCTTTATTTTTCATTTATTTCTGCTCTGATCTTTATGATTTCTTTCCTTCTGCTAACTTTGGGGGGTTTTTTGTCCTTCTTTCTCTAATTTCTTTAGGTGTAAGGTTAGGTTGTTTATTTGAGATGTTTCTTGTTTCTTGAGGTAGGACTGTATTGCTATAAACTTTCCTCTTAGAACTGCTTTTGCTGCATCCCATAGGTTTTAGATCATCATGTTTTCATTGTCATTTGTCTCTAGGTATTTTCTGATTTCCTCTTTGATTTCTTCAGTGATCTCTTGGTTATTTGGTAGTGTATTGTTTAGCCTCCATGTGTTTGTGTTTTTTACGTTTTTTTCCTTGTAACTGATTTCTAATACCATAGTGTTGTGGTCAGAAAAGATGCTTGATACGATTTCAATTTTCTTAAATTTACTGAGGCTTGATTTGTGACCCAAGATGTGATCTATCCTGGAGAATGTTCCATGTGCACTTGAGAAGAAAGTGTAATCTGTTGTTTTTGGATGAAATGTCTTATTAATATCAATTAAATCTATCTGGTCTATTGTGTCATTTAAAGCTTGTGTTTCCTTAGTAATTTTCTGTCTGGATGATGTGTCCATTGGTGTAAGTGAGGTGTTAAAGTCCCCCACTATTGTTTTGTTACTGTCGATTTCCTCTTTTAGAACTGTTAGCAATTGCCTTATGTATTGAGGTGCTCCTATGTTGGGTGCATATATATTTATAATTGTTATATCTTCTTCTTGGATTGATCCCTTGATCATTATGTAGTGTCCTTCCTTGTCTCTTGTAACATTCCTTATTTGAAAGTCTATTTTATCTGATATGAGGACTGCTACTCCAGCTTTCTTTTGATTTCCATTTGCACGGAATAGCTTTTTCCATCCCCTCACTTTCAGTCTGTATGTGTTCCTAGGTCTGAAGTGGGTGTCTTGTAGACAGAATATATACAGGCCTTGTATTTGTATCCGTTCAGTGAGCCTGTGTCTTTTGGTTGGAGCATTTAATCCATTCATTTTTAAGGTGATTGTCGATATGTATGTTCATATTACGATTTTCTTAATTATTTTTAGTTTGTTTGTAGGTCCTTTCCTTCTCCTGTGTTTCCCACTTAAAGAAGTTCCTTTAGCATTTGTTGTAGAACTGGTTTGGTGGTGCTGAATTCTCTTAGCTTTTGCTTGTGTGTAAAGATTTTGATTTCTCCCTCAAATCTGAATGAGATCCTTGCCAGGTAGAGTAATCTTGGTTGTAGGTTCTTCCCTTTTATCACTTTAAATATATAGTGCCACTCCCTTCTGGCTTGTAGAGTTTCTGCTGAGAAATCAGCTGTTAACCTTATGGGAGTCCCCTTGTATGTCATTTGTCATTTTTCCCTTGTTGCTTTTAATAATTTTTCTTTATCTTTAATTTTTGTCAATTTGATTACTATGTGTTTCGGTGTGTTTCTCCTTGGGTTTAGCCTGCCTAGGACTCTCTGCGCTTCCTGGACTTGGGTGGCTATTTCCTTTCCCATGTTAGGGAAGTTTTTGACTATAAACTCTTCACATATTTTCTCAGGTCCTTTCTCTCTCTCTTCTCCTTCTGGGACTCCTATAATGTGAATGTTGGTGTGTTTAATATTGTCCCAGTGGTCTCTTAAGCTGTCTTCATTTCTTTTCATTCTTTTTTCTTTATTCTGTTCTTGGCAGTGAATTCCACCATTCTGTCTTCCCAGTCATTTATCCGTTCTTTTGCCTCAGTTATTCTGCTACTGATTCCTTCTAGTGTATTTTTCATTTCAATTATTGTATTGTTCATCTCTGTTTGTTCTTTACTTCTTCTAGGTGTTTGTTCTTTAATTCTTCTAGGTCTTTGTTAAACATTTCTTGCAGCTTCTCAATCTTTGCTTCTATTCTTTTTCTGAGGTCCTGGATCATCTTCATTATCATTATTCTGAATTCTTTTTCTGGAAGGTTGCCTATCTCCACTTCATTTAATTATTTTTCTCGGGTTTTATCTTGTTCCTCCATCTGGTACATAGCCCTCTGCCTTTTCATTTTGTCTATCTTTCTGTGAATGTGGTTTTCATTCCACAGGTTGCAGGACTGTAGTTCTTCTTACTTCTGCTGTCTGCCCTCTGGTGGATGAGGCTATCTAAGAGGCTTTGCGAAGATGATTTTTTCATCTAAGAAGTTTACCAATTTATTTTCTTAAGTGTAGAGCCTTCCTACATATTACATTCTTGAGGCCTTTTACAAGTTGCCTCCTTCTTTTTACATGATAGGTAGCTGTTTTTACTGGTGTGTGACATATTTATGTCATTTAAAAGGTTTGTGGCATACTTTGTGTCAAAACCTTTGAGTGGAAATTGTGATATAACTGTCATTTGTCATTATCATGAGACCCTCCAGCTATAAAAAATGTTTTCAAATATTGTCAATATTTAAATATTGTCAATACTCCTACCTCAAGCAAAATAATATACTTATTAGTTGTGAATAACAATGGTTAGCTACTGTACCTTGTATCCGACTAAGCACGTACTTGTTGAACATTTGTGTTAAATTGTTCTATATGTTTAGAAGTTCTGTTCATTACTCCATGCTGACAGGCCAGTACCATGCTGTGTTATAGTTGTCTCAACAAACCATAGTGTACTGATCCATGCTTTTAGCTAACAGCAATAACTTCACTGATTGATAAGAAATTATAACAGAGATTATAGGAGAGCCCATCATTTTTTTTTTTTCATTTTATTTCTCCCAGAGAAATAAAAGGTGGGATATCTGGCCTCATGTTTGCTCTGATTTCATACTGGCTCTATCTACTCTAATCAATCAGGCCTCCTGTTGCTCCTACTTTGGGATTTTCATTTGCTGTGTCCTCTTCCTGAAATGCTATTGCCTGAGATATCGGCATGGCTTGTGTGCTTCTTTGAGATCTGTACTCAAATATCAAATCTTTGCGAGGTGTTCCCTAACCACCTGATATAAAATAGCCCTACCCCATCACTCTTTACTATGCCTTATTTTCCTTCAAGTTACATATCCTCATCTGACCCACTGGATATATGTTTGGTATGTGGTTATTCTCCATAAAGCAGAATGTGAACTCCTTGAATACAAGGACTTTTTTTGTTTTGTTTATTGCTATATCCCCAATGACTAGTACAAACAGCCAAAGTATTCAGAATATTTTTTAGTGATTGAATAAATTAATGTATGTTATCAAATTATCTTTTTCTCTTTAACAACTGACGCTTTATACACCTTGATGCTAGGGTTATATTATTTGTATTATGATTATATATCATTTTTGTAACTTTTCAGTGACTTGTACTTAAACTATGTTAAATATTCCTGTTTTATTTATCTAATGCCTTTTGCCTTGAATTCACCTGTTTCTCATATAAATGTCATCAACTCTGTTTCTATGTATTTTTATTTCTATAATATTTTCCCCAGCATCAACCAAAAGATCAATAGGAAGTTTCGTATAGTCCTCAATATTTAGACTAAGAAAAAGTTTTAAATATATAAATGTATTACTGTTACGGACTTGAGAGTCCTTGGAAGGCATTCATGAGTTCCATTCTCAGCCAGTGAGTATGTTCAAGAAAACGTCACAGCAAAAAGGATCTTGAATGCTCAGAGTTTTTGAGTTATAATTTCTTTTTGATTAATATAACAGCCTTTCCAACCTAAATAACCATAGTTGGTTTATTTTTATTTATTTATATGTCTTGCCTACTGTCAAAAAGGACTGTAGTCAGCTTATCCAAAAAAAAAATCTCACATATACAATAAAGCACATTAAAACAGAAATAGAAATAATGAACCATGGAAAAGAAAGAAAACTTATGGCAAAAATCTCAGCTAATGTGGTTTCTACATGTATAATACATGATTCTAATTTATATTAGCTTTAAGCTGCTTTATTTTTATAGCAAAATAGAAGAGAGAGAAAGAGAAGGAGAGAGGGAGAGAGACAGTTGGGGAGGAGGGGAAGAGGGAGAAGAATATGAACTGTTATTTAAGTTGATATTTCTGCATTAAGGAAAAAGTGAAAAGCAGTGGACAAGAGGGAAACAAGAATCATTTATTAAGTGCCTACTTTGTTATAGGAACTGTACTAGGACATACACATACATATTACCAAGAATATAAATTCTTTGAGATATGACTATTATCCTTACTTTACAGTTAAGAAAACTGAGCCCCAAAGAGATGAATAATTTTCCAGAGTTCATATGACTGGATCGTGGTATACCCAGTATTGAATTTTGGTCTTGCTACACCAAAATAGCCTTCATAGATCATAATTAAGAGTTTTAAGGATAAATAAATATAATTCCAGGATATGCACACACACATACACACATGCATGCATCTAGTATATGCACACACAGTATGCAGAATATCAGAGAGCTTTTCTCCATGTTCAAACACTGGGAAGGGAATACTATCTACCTTCAGTCTGCAGGTAATTTCTATCCTGGTGTACTGAGTTAGGGAAAGTTAGGATGTTGTAGATCAAGCCTCTTCTTTCCTTTCATTATAGGAAGATATTTCTGACTTAGCAAATTAAATCAAATTGAATCATCATCTCAAGAACACAGAAGAGGCTTCTATACCAATGGGCCACAATCTAATGCTCTGTAAGTCATTATATCCATGCTAAGGTGTTTCACAGACCTGAGCTGGAGAAACAGAAGCAGCCCTAGGGAGACAAGTTTCTCCTGGTTCCTAAATAACAATCTTCAAAAGTAGCAGTCCCACTTAAAACTATTTTATATATTGGTCCTTTTATTAGTTAATCATTGCTGTGTAACAAATTTATCCCTAAATGTAATTACTTAAAAAATATTTATGTGTTCCCACAGTTTTTAGAGTCAGTAATGTGGGACGTAGCTTAGCTATGTGGTTATGGTTCAGGGTCATTCATGAGGTTGCAGTTAAGTTCCTGGTCAATGCTACAGTCATCTGTTTCCAAGATGACTCATTCACACAGCTGTTAGCTGGAGGCCTTAGCTGCTCACTGTGTGGAACTCTCCATAACACTGTTGAGGATCTTCATGACATAGTAGTTAACTTCTCCCAGTGGTTATCCAAGAGATAGAGCAGAAAGAAAACCCCAATGTCATTTTTGACCTAGTTACTCACGATCATTATTGCCATACTCTATTTGTTAGAAGAGAGTCAGTAAGGCCAGGCCACAGTCAAAGCAAGAAGACTTAGACTCCTCCTTTTGGAGAAAAGGGTGTTGAAGAATTTGTTTTAAATCCACCAGCTAATTCCAAATAAGATGCTATTTTTTTTTGAAAAGTGTTTTGCTATTTTAAAATCTAAAGGTTAGAAAATATTTTTCTAAATTAATTTCATTAGTGTACATGGCAATTCAATTATATCACTATTTAGGCATCATAAAGCTTGTTCTTGGTAATCTTTAGTAGGGGAACATAGGAAATTGCAAAATGAGGAATCAACAGTATAAGAGATAGTCTAATATTTGATTATAAATCACATAAATGTTAAGTGACACTTAAATGCTGTCAAGAATCTCTTTATTTTCTATCAAGATCTCATTAGTTTTATTTTGTTTTGTTTTTTTACACTTTAGTTGGAATGAAATATATAGGAGGCCCTAAAGCAGTAGTAATGAAATGTAACCTGGGCTTTAGGCAATAGTACTGGGCAGACAAGTGCTGATTGTCTTACCTGAGATCAGTAATACATACTAGTTTCTAGTTTCATCTTTTTCAAGTTGTGCTAAGTTTAGATATATATCCTATGATTTGATTTTAGCATTGAGAGAATCATAAACTGACATCAGAGTGAACACAACTATAAAGCTCAAATGGGAAGCCAGTTTACCAATTCCAATAAGAGTCAAGATTTTTCACACTGTCAATTTTCATCATACTGAACTAGTTTAAAAAGAAAAGAAAAAGTGTCTGCTGCAAGCTTTGCAAGACAATTTAACATACAACCACACACACACACGCATCTCTACTGTCCATGCCCATATCCAGGCACATACACTCATACACACTCACTTGTCTAATCCTAAGTTTTCCCATGTGTAAAACAGCGATAATAATAGTATGTAACACATAAGACTGTTGTGAGGGTAAAATGAGATAATACATGTAAAGTACTTAGCACAATGCTTGATCCATGGTTAAGGCTCAAAATATGTTAGCTATTTTTGTTATTTAAGTGACGTTATAACTAATATGCCTTTCCAGTGATTGTGAATAGGAAGATAGAAGTTATACAGCTTTAATTCTGCCTTCTGGTATATATAATTCTAAAATTAAATTTCTGAAACAGAACCATCTTATTTCTCCCTAACTATATTCCTATTTTTAAGACTCAAGATTACTCAGCTAGTAAGTAGGCAAATTGGGATTTAAGCCCACAGTTTTCTGATCTTTCTTCTACACTACAAGAACTGAATAGATGGTCTCTCAATATATATCTTTAAGTGTGTCTTTTTGTAATCATCCATTCATGTACAGGTTTCTAATATAATCTTCATTATACAGATATAATATATTCTATATACTTAGATGTGTGAGGTCCTCAGGGGTAAGGTCTAAACTCTTACTGCTTTCACTCTCCTCTTTGCCCATCCCTTCTCCAACATAATCTCTCAAGACAATACAATTCTTTGTACAGGTATTCAATAAATTCATGCTTCTCGAGAAGATGAATTCCTTCCAGCACCTACTTATTTGCAATAGCTGGTGTTACCTAAAAACAATCATCTCTGACATAGGAATTGATCCAAATCCGATATTCAGTAGCTAACTGATTCTATAAATATGGTAGTCATGTGAATACATTGACTTATATGTGTCTTACCATTCTGAAGTTAGTTTTTCTCTTCAATGACTACAGGTTGTACTATAAACAGTATAATCATGTTGGTATTTCAAGTAAATGAAAAAAAAAAAAAAAGACTTTTCTCTCAGACTTTAACTCTACTCAAAAGCAGGAAATTTACTGTTGTTTTTCACTGCAAAAGATACCTAATGATGGATGTAGCTCACTGGTTCTCAGAAACAAAGAATAAGTATATGAATGGAAAACACATTTCAGTTCCTATATGGGTAATAACTTCTGAAGAACTGATGGATAGAAGGAGATTCTTATAAAATGACAAATTGAAATTGGCTCTGGTTCCCTTGCTCATGAAGTGTAATCCAACAGATCATCTCCCAAATTAAGCTGGTTTTTCAAAGATAGAGTCAAGTCCTCTGGCCGTGCTGAGTTCTCAAGAAGAGATAAGGAAAAAGTGAGAGTCTGGTAATGGTCTGAAGAGACCTCTAGAATGGGTATCTAACCAAACATGGTGAAGAAATACTGACACACTGCCCCTGCATAAGTAATGTGTCTTGGAGGTTGGATGTGACTCTGGATCAGAGGACCTAAAAAGGAGTAAATGTTACATGAAAACCTCCCTTCTCTCACAAGATGAGGAACACCAGCTTTAGCAATAATGAAGTTGGTAAGCAGAGAACCTTCCCTCAGGGATCTAGACTCGAGAAGGAGCCTTACAAGTTGCTGCCTGGCTCACTAGCTCAACCAAGACTATCCAGATAGATATTGCAGATGGTCAGGACTCAACATGCTCCAGAAATTCAACCTCAGCACCAAGAAGCAAACAAAGGGGAAAAAAAAAAAAGGCCCCTAGATAAGGAAAACATAAGCAGAAAAAAACAGAATGAGAGACTCAGTGAAACAGAACTAATGGGGGAAAAGACAGTAACTTGAGTAACAGAAAAAACCAATAAGAGCAATTAAAGACATTCAAAATTAGCACAAAAAAGCTTATGTGAAAGAAAGTGATATACAACTATAAAATTCAAGGACAAATTGATGAGGAATTGAATAGGCATTTTTGAAATCCCAATTAGTGGTCTGGAAGATTAAAAGAAAGACATAATACAAAAAATAATAATAGAAGAGATGGGAAGCAAGACTTGCAAGATGAATCTGAGAGTACTAGCTAAAAATAATAGGTGGTCCAGGAATAAAATATCATTAAGTAAATTAAAGAAAAATTTCGGAGAAAAATTCTCAGGAAAAAAATATAACCAAAAATACAAATGTTAGGGCAGAGACCTCAAAGTAAGATAAAAAATTGAAAGAGAGTAGAACAATGAACTTTGCAGTATACACAGCTGAATCTAAATGGATAATAATATAGTGGTTGACGGTATGTAATTTAAGAGCCAAGTAAGGATTCTTGGCATAGAAAAGAAATACTACTGGGGAAAACATAACAATAATCTGGGACTTCCCTGGTGGCGCAGTGGTTAAGAACCCACCTGCTAATGCAGGCAACATGGGTTCAAGCCCTGGTCCAGGAAGATCCCACATGCGGTGGAGCAACTAAGCCTGGGTGCCAACTACTGAGCCTGCACGTGCCACAATTACTGAGTCCGTGTGCCACAACCACTGAGCCCATGCTCCTAGAGCCCGTGCTCTGCAACAAGAGAAGCCACTGCAATGAGAAACCCACGCACCACAACGAAGAGTAGCCCCCACTTGCTGCAACTAGAGAAAGCCCGCGCGCAGCAACAAAGACCAAATGCAGCCAAAAATAAATAAATAAAATAAAATAAATTTTTTTAAAAAAATAAAAAACAATAATCTGGAACTAAAAATACTAAGATATCTCAGAAAAAATAAATAAAACATTAAAATGTAGTAGGATACAGATGTAGACTATTCTCAATGTCTCTTCTTCTTGGAATTGAAAAACATAGTTTACTATGAGAATTATTTATAAATTACTTTCATAAAATGATACATGTAGGGCTTCCCTGGTGGCGCAGTGGTTGGGAATCTGCCTGCTAATGCAGGGGACACGGGTTTGGGCCCTGGTCTGGGAGGATCCCGCATGCCGCGGAGCGGCTGGGCCCGTGAGCCACAGCTACTGAGCCTGCGTGTCTGGAGCCTGTGCCCCGCGGCGGGAGGGGCCGCGATAGTGAGAGGCCCGCGCACCGCGATGAAGAGTGGCCCCCGCTTGCCGCAACTGGAGAAAGCCCTCGCACGAACTGAAGACCAAACACAGCCAAAAATAAATAAATAAATAAATAAAGTAGCTATAAAATTAAAAAAAAAAACTTAAAAAAAAAAAAAATGATACATGTATTTTGCCATTAACAAACATAGGCAGACATTAGAGAAATAGAATAAACAATTAAACTCCAAAATAGCAAGACAGATTGGGAGAAAAAAAGCAGCTTGGTCCAACCAACGAAAAACAAAGTGGAAAAAAAATACACAATAATATAAAATATATAGTAAACATATATGAACCAGAAGAAAGAAAATCTATTATATCCATTGTTATGCTAAATATGAGCATTGTAGAACTTTATATAGAAAAGATATTACAAAAGAAGGAAGGCACATGAAAAGATGCTCAGTATCTCTAATCATCAGGGAAATGCAAATCAAAACAACAATGACATATCACCTCACACCTGCCAAAATGGCTATTGTGCTTGGGATCCTTCTGAAGTTAACACAGACACCACAGTTTAAGGGATCAGGCCCACAAGATTGCCCCCACCTTTAGATGCCAATTGCAAGGCCCTGGTTGTCACCTATACAGTGAGTCCCCTACATATGAACAAGTTCCGTTCTGAGAACACGTTCATAAGTCCAATTTGTTCATAAGTCCAACAAAGTTAGCCTAGGTACCCAACTAACAGAATTGGCTACATAGTACTGTACTGTAATAGGTTTACGATACTTTTCACACAAATAATAGATAAAAAACAAACACACACAAAATAAAGAAAACATTTTTAATCTTACAGTACAGTACCTTGAAAAGTACAGTAGTACAGTACAACAGCTGGGATACTGGGGCTGGCATCGAGTGAACAGGCAAGAAGAGTTACTGGCTGGAGGAGGGAGAGAAGGTGGGAGATGGTGGAGCTGAATGATCATCAGCAATAGGAGACGGAGGGCAAGCTGTAATGTCACTGACGCCTGACATTGATGGCACAGGTTCTAGTTCCATGCTGGAACCAGATGCATGTTTGCATCTTTGAAAGTTCACAACTTGAAGGTTCGTATGTAGGGGACTTACTGAACTTCTGCATGAGCAGCTATAAATTGGAGGTTCCCATGACTTTCTCCTCGGGTTCAATTATTCTCTGGAATGGTTAACAGAACCCAGGGAAACAGCTGACTCACTATTACCAATTACTATGAAGGATACATTAATGGATACAAATGAACAGCCAGATGAAGAGATACATAGGATGAGGTCCAGAAGGGTCCCAAGCACAGGAGCTTCTTTCCCCATGGAGTTTGGAGTGTACCACCCTACTGGCACTTGGATGCATTCTTGTTCACTAACCCAGAAACTCTTCAAACCTCTTTGGTTAGGGTTTTTAATGAAGTTTTTACTAAATAGGCATGAGTGATTAAATTATTGGCCACTGGTGATTAACAATCTCCAGCTCCTCTCCCCTCCCCAGAGATTGAGTGTTGGGGCCAAAAGTGCCAACTCTCTAATCACATGATTGGTTCACAGTAATCAGCTTCCTATCCTAGGTACTTTCCAAAAGTCACTTCATTAAAATAAATGCAGGTGTAGTTGAAAAGGACTTGTTATGAATAACAAAAGATGCTCCTTTTACCTTTATCACTTTGGAGCTATTTCAGGAACTGAGGGGAAAAAAACCAAATATTATTTTATTTTATTATATTAGTTGTTCTGTGCTAAGAACCAAGGACAAAGATCAAATATATATTTCTTATTATATCACAATGCCACACTTGGAAAGACCCAAAGATATGATCTGAATCATCTTCTTTTCTTCGCAGGGGTGGTATTCTCTTGAATCAAGTATATTTTTGGTTAATTATAATAATTTTTAAGTTGCAGGTGATTAAGATTTTACTATTACTTTTAATAATTCAGGATAAACCTGACCTAGTGGGGATAGAAAAGATCATATAAACAGGCCCAGGTGAGCAGAATAGGTTGGTGTTTTTGAACAAGAAATGTCTCCATTCATTTATCCATCAAATAAATTTTATTATCTCTCATATTAAAAGTCCAGTACTAGATGCTAAAAACTCACTAATAACTAAAACAGACTGTATTTGTCTTCTTGGAGTATACAACCTGGTGGGGAGAAATACTATGGGCTGTGTACTCTCTTCGGATTATACACATCACATAAAATGATAGATCAAACTTAGGATTAAAAAAGTCTAGTATATCTCACTTATTAAGAATTTGAGCACTCTCAAGTTTCTACTAAGAAATTATTATTTGAGAAACACTCAATTAAAATGGATTGCTGGATAGACATTTCTCCAAAGAAGAAATACAACTGCCTAATAAGCACATATTAGCCACTGGGGAAATGCAAATCAAAACACATTGAGATGCCACTCTACACCCACTAGGATAGCTGTAATCAAAAAGGCAGATAATAACAACTGTTCTTAGGACGTGGAAAATTGGAACCATCACACACTGCTGGTGGGATTGTAAAATGGTACAGCCACACTGGAAAACAACCTAAAATCTCAAAATGTTAAACACAGATTTATCATTTGACCTAGCAATTCCACTCCTTGCTACGTACCCAAATGAAATAAAGACATCTGCTCTCACACACACACAAACTTATACAAAAATGTTCACAGCAGCATTACTGATAATAGTCAAAGAATGAGGAAAACCCAAATGCCTGTCACCTGACCATTTGATAAGCAAAGGTGGTATATGCATACAATGAAATATTATTCAGCAATAAAAAGGAATGAAGTATTGATACATGCTACAACATGGACAAACCTTAAAAATATTATGCTAAATGAAAGAAGTCAGTCACAAAAGAGTACACATTGCATGATACCATTTATATGAAATGTCTAGAATAAGCAAATCTATAGAGACAAAAAAGTTCATTAGTGGTTTCCCAAGACTGGAATGTGGGAGTAGGGGAAGTTGGAGGGAAATGGGGATTGACTGCTAATGGATATGAAGTTTCTTTTTGGGGTGATGAAAATGTTCTAAAATCATGTTGTTTGTTGCACAACTCTGTGAATACGTTAAAAACTACTGAATTTTCCACTTTAAATAGTTGAATTATATCTCAAAGCTATTTTTTTCCTGTTGTGATTCCTTTGGTGTATTCTTTTTTTAATTGAAGTATAGTTAATTTACAATGTTGTATTAGTTTCAAGTGTACAGGAAAGTGATTCAGATATCTATCTATCTATATATACACACACACACACACACACACACACACACACACATATATATGTATTCTTTTCCAGATTCTTTTCCATTATAGGTTACTACAAGATACTGAGTATAGTTCCCTGTGCTATACAGTAGGTCCTTGTTGTTTACCTAATTTATATATAATTGTGTGTATATGTTAATCCCAAATTCCTAATCTATCCCTCCCCTTTCCACTTTGGTAACCATAAGTTTGTTTTCTACATCTGTGAGCCTATTTCTGTTTTGTAAATAAGTTTATTTGTATCTTTTTTTTAGATTCCACGTATAAGTGATAGCATATGATATTTGTCTTTCTCTGTCTGACTTACATAACTTAGTGTGATAATCTCTAGGTTCATCATGTTGCTGCAAATGGAAATATTTCATTGTTTTTATGGCTGAGTAGTATTCCACTGTATATAGGTACCACATCTCCTTTATCCATTCATCTGTCTATGGACATTTAGGTTGTTTCCATGTCTTAGCCCAGTGTTTGCAGCAGCACTATTTACAAAGACGTTATTTTTAAAATGCCAGCTGCTCTCATTTTAGGTGTCTAATTCTTGTCAATATGATCTTAAACAAAATGTGAAAATAGTCACTGAAGTATAACAACACCCACTACTGATATAAATTGATTAGCCAGATGAGCAAATTATGCTTTTATTCTTTACAATGTTTGACAAGATAATGGCTCAACACTAGCAAAGTCAGGTAAGGAATCGCACTCTTCCTGCTCTCAGAACAATGTTTTTTCCATTATACCACTGTGATAGAATTTTTTCCTGATATGTTACATAACTTTAAAAGGTGCCACTGACAAGACAGTACAGTGAATGGCACCCCCTTGGAGTGTACCATATGAACAGCGGTACACGGTTATCCTGATTGGGCCACTGCTCCAAAGAGTAATAGAGGTTTACTACTAAGTATTTGAACTTCCCAAAGGTAACATACACCCTGATTTGTTTACTGAGATTTATCATGCACCTTGCCTTCTATTATTCTTACCCAGACCCATGAAATCAGCATTAGGAAAAGCAAGGCATTTACTGACATCTGCAAGACACCTCTCTAAAAAGCAACCAGTATGCTGGTTGGAGTCATGGACTGTTGTCGGGATGAACAAACTTGTCTCGGTGATTTTCTACAGTAAAGCAACCCAAGCAACCTTCAAATCAAAACTTAAATCATTTTAGTTGTAGAGAAATATAAAAAAATAAAATAAAATTAACATATGATAGAATTCGGCAATTTAATTTGTTTCCCTTAATTTAATTTTCACATGCCCAAAGTACAGACTAAAGAGGTATTAAAATGCAGGGAACAACTTTATAGAATTAACCTTGCTCCCTGTAAGAGGTTATAAAGATTACATTGGTGAGCATTTCCCTGAACCACTGAATTTTAATGCAAGGTTGATGTGGGCATTTTGAGATGAAGTGTGTAAAGGGCTGAGTTCCTTGAGATTTCACTGTGTACATAGATCGTAAATGCATATCCTTGGTGTTTCCCTAAGGTCCTTATGTTATCTGTTTAGAAGGCAGTGCATTATTCAAGTGAAATGCGGAAATCATGTCCCCTCTGTGTAGTTAGCAAGTAAAATTGCTTCTGGAAACGTTGATTCTTCTTCAAAAGGTACAATGAATTGATGAAGAAATACTTTTTTTTGTTGTTTTTGTTTTTAACATCTTTATTGGAGTATAATTGCTTTACAATGGTGTGTTAGTTTCTGCTTTATAACAAAGTGAATCAGCTATACATATACTTTTAAATGTTAGACTGAAACAAATAAATATGTTTAAGAAATATTAAGTTTGAAGAGAACCTAAGGAAACGAGTCTTTCCCCGACAACAGTTATAGATAAAATGATAAAGAATGTTACCTTTATTTTTCATTAGAAAAGTAACCCTTATTCCTTAAAGAAAAGGTTGAACATAGACATTTTTAATACCTCAAGAACCACCATCATATATATCCATAAAATATCTTTGAAGATTTAAGACATGAAAAAAATAGGGTATAAAAGTATAAATTCAGCATGGCCATATGTTAGCAGTGGTTACGTCTTGAAAGCTGGATTACAGATGGTTTGTTTTCCTAATACTTTTCTCTATGTTCCAAACTTTCCACAGTAAACATATTATACTGGACTTAAACAAAAAATGAGTTTTAGTACAAAATATAAACTAACAAATAAAAATGTGAGGGACAGATAGACATAAAAAGAAATGTCCTCAGTTGAATGTGTGGGGTTTACTTTAAAATGATCCACCATCCTCCCCCCAATAGTTGGGAGAAAGATGAACAAAAATGGCAAAATGTTGAAAATCATTCAAGATGAGTAATAGAAACACAGGGTTTATTACACTACTCTCTCTACTTTTATGTTCAAAAATGTCCAATAAAACAGGGAAAAAGAAAAAAAAATCACTATCATAAAACAATCAATGTTAATGTTTTGCTGTACTTCCTCCCATCTTTCTTCCTCATGTATAATTTTTGTTTGTTTTGCAAAGCATCAATCATCTCTTGTAACCATACTGTTTATCTTTACAGTTTGGTTCCAAAGCACAATACTTAAGCTGGAATCAGGCCATGTTTACACACACACACACACACACACACACACACACACACACACCCAACACACACAACTTCACCTGCAATTCTCTCATCATCCAAAGGACAATTCCTGTTTGCCCTCATTTCCTTACTTGAGCCAGAATATGTATGTACTACCTTGAAGATGAAAGGTTCCAGAATAACGACCAGAGCTGATTAGTCTGGTCCAAACAGTTCCCAAAACAGATGACTGGGATTGAATCGAAAAGTGGAGAATGGCAGAGTCGCCACTGCGGACTTTGAAATACATCATAAGCCTGTATGTTTCCAATGCTAATGCTTGGGCCTGAGCCTTCTTTTGAAGAAGTTATTACCCTCCAGGCAGATCACAGGGCTTCTTCAAGGTGGGAGACAGGATGAACTTTCCATCAGTGTGATGGGAGCTAAAGATAAACATCTTTGTACTACCATTAGTCTTGGATCCCAGGATTATAACTGGATTCAGTCACAAAAACCACTTTGCAGGGCACAAGCCTGTCTAGCATAGGGCATATCCCTATATCATTCATCCCTGTATCACCCATAGAAGCACACCATTCCCTTTTGACCTATAGCTTTAGAGCAGTGGAGAGCCCACAGGGTCATTCTGTACTTTTCTGCTTTTATTCAAAGTTTATCTCTGGAGTCATAATTGCTCTTCCCTGATCCCAGAGCATCACTCAGGGCCACCTCAGTCCAACTGGCTTAGGAGAAAGGAGTTAGGTCTTGATTCTTTCTCTTCAAAAACCTCCCTGGCACCTTAGGTAAATGAGCCCACTAATTCCAAGACAAATTTCAAGTCACATCAATCAATGCTTTCCTCAAGCAGACAAAATAGAATTTTACCCCACCAGGCATAGTCACTATATTCTACATATAAGGCAACATCTCCCGGCAGTTAAGAATATGGGCTCTGAAGCTTCAGTGCCTGGGTTCAAATCTCATCTTTGTCATTTACTTTCTTTATGACCTTGATCAAGATACTATAAATCTTCTGTGTCTAGACTTCCTCATCTGCATAATAGGGATACTATCAGGGTCTTCTTCACAGGGATCTTATGATAATTCAGAGTTAACACATTTAATGTACTTAGAAAAGCACCTAACATATAGTAAATGTAGAATATGTGCTAATCAGTATCCTGATTTTTTCACTTAATATTATGAATATTTTTCATGTTATTTTTAATAGTTGCCAATTTTCTATCAAATGAATACGTTTATTCAACAATTCTCTTCTAATTGAACATTTAGTTTCTTTTCAGTTTTACTATTATAAACTATATTGATATAAATATTTTTATGCATGGATTTTCTCATGTTTAGTGTCAAATCTTTGAAGTTCCCAAAATGGAAATTACCAAATCAAGGAATAAACATTTAAAATTGTCTGATAAATTTTGCCAAAATATCTTACAGGACCAATCTGACTGTTTTCACTAACTTTGATGCCAATTTAGTCCCAGACTTCAAAAGATAAAATTTGAAGGAAAAAAAGACTGCGCCAGAATTTTTAAACCAAATTTTCAAACACAACCTTCAGACATTATTTCAGGTATTATTTGTCCTCATCTTTTGCTCTGATAGCAATGATACTATGCCAAACCAATATGTAGATGTCTCTTGTTTTCGACTTTTCTGGGACTTTAATTTAAACTTGATAAATATGCAAAAGTGGTAGCTAACCTCAATACAAACTCTTTCAGTCTATATACCGATCTCTAAATATTGCTTACATTTACACTGTGTCCAAAGCCTTACAATGGAATCAGAGGAAATAAAGGGGTGACTCAGAGACCAATACTATAAATATCTGAAATAACCAGGAATAACATAAAACTCAGGATAGAAGATGTAGAAAACTTAGAAAACCAAACACTGCCATCAAAATGTTGCTATAGAATAGTAGTAACACAGTGGTTACTACAAGCTCTAGGTTAGAATGCTTAGTGTGAATGTGAGGTCTATCACGAAGAATTTTTATTTTGAGTTACTCTTAAAATAGGTAAAAGCTCATGGAAGGCTGAATGTAAGTTTCCACCTGTGGAGATTATTTTGCATGGTACAGGTGTGACTGATTTTAAGTTGTTCCTGAATAACTTCCCCACTTCTCATAAAGTTTTAGATGAGTATGTGGCCACCCAGCTAAACTACATTTCCCAGCAACCCTTGCATCTGGGTTTGTCCATATGCTAAAGTTCTGGCCATTGGAATATGAGAAGAAATGAAGTGTGCAATGCCTGGATATTGCCTTTAAAAGGAGTGGATGTGTATCCTCTACGCTTTGCTCCTTCCTATAGGTTGATAGATGGTGAGAAGTAAACGATCTTCCTTGGTTACATAAAGTGAAAATGGCAGCTGACTGTGCTGGACTGTTATATGAAAACAAAATAAAGTTACAGGCACTTTAATAGTAGGGTTTCTTAGTTAAAGCAACTTAACCTGTACCCTTCCTAATATAATATGACTCCAACCGAAGTCAAGCTGGTTTTGCTTTGAATTTTTGAAAAGAATGACAATAAAATATTATCAGAAAAGCATATTCAATATTCGCTAATGACTTCTACATTGCTGAGTGATCTTACCCCAGCTGCTAGGAGTAGTGGGGGCCCACCATCTTCATCTGTCAGTTCAGTTAGTAGACATTTGGTCATGTTCAAAACGTCCATAAGACATTTGGTCCATGCCAAAAGGTCCTTAATATTTGGTCCTGTCCAAAACCCAGTGGCATTAACCAAATATGCTCACAGACGTTTTGGACAGCACCAAATTTCAAAGACCTTTTGCCAAAGACCAAACGTCTTATGGACCAAATATCTTATAGATGATTTGGACAAGACCAAATGTCCTACAAGGGTCAGTTCTTCATAGTTTGCCTCAGCTGTATAAAGCCACCTTGCCCAGGATCTCACCCTAATAAATGGCTGGCACACTAAACCCATCTCATGGTCCAATTCCCAGAAAGTTCAACATGCAATAGTATGTAACAGGAGTGGTACAAAAAAATTAGGCAATAGAATGGATTTTTGTAGCTGGATTAGTCACTGTCTGCCTAGCAATTAGGGTCACATCATTGGTGATAGATATAACACAAATAGACGCTGGTAAAACAAAATGCCCCAATTGCTACAATTTTCACTGGTAGTGAATTGTAATGATGTGCTAGTGCAAGGGGAGGCAAGAGCTAACACAATGCATCAGGCATTTGAAAAATACGGGGAAATAGTAACTATAATGATAATGGAATTAAGTGGCTATTACTAAGCTCCATTGATGGAGCTAGAAAAAGACAATAAAAGCTAAGAGCAATTAACAGGCAATTGAAAGCCAAGTGTGAGAGCCAGAGAGCCTCTTTGGTGGTATACAAATAAGCTCTCATCTCCTGCAGCAAGCCAGAGAAAGTTAAGAACCAGACCTAGGATTTAATTGTCACTTGAGGGATTTGTAATTTCTCTCCCCAAAACTCTAGGTACTGCAGAATTAGAGGTCTCAGTAACTAAATAAGGCTAGGGGACCAAGCAAGAGTCCCTTTGAATTATAAACTATAGATGCTGCCTAAGCATTTGTGGCTCCTTATGTCCAGAGACCAGACATCAAAGAGTCACCACCTTGACAGGGTTACGGTTACGCAATGAGGGCAAGAAGGAGTATTTTTGGCACTCCAGTGATACACTTAGGTGCCACTTGATACTCTCTTGCTAAGTCTTTATGATAAATCAACAAGTGAAGTAACATTAATTTGAGAAGAGCATGGTGACCAGAAATGAGGTTCTGGGCCATGCTACCAGACAAGCCCTGAAATCACCAGAGATGCTAACTTTTGCTGAGGGAAATCTGGAATATATAGCAGAGGAGAAAGAAAATGAGCATTCATTGTGACCCCAAAACCAATCAGAATCATGGAGGATCTGCTCTCTGAAATAAAAGTAAAACAAAACAAACAACAAATGCAAATATATACATATATATACATGGGAACCGACCCACCCAACACACACACACACAGTCAAAAGTCCACATACTGGGGCTTCCCTGGTGGCGCAGTAGTTGAGAGTCTGCCTGCTAGTGCGGGGGACAGGAGTTCGAGCCCTGGTCTGGGAAGATCCCACATGCCGCGGAGCAACTGGGCCCGTGAGCCACAGCTACTGAGCCTGCGCGTCTGGAGCCTGTGCTCCGCAACAAGAGAGGCCACGATAGTGAGAGGCCCGCGCACCGCGATGAAGAGTGGCCCCCGCTCGCCACAACTGGAGAAAGCCCTCGCACAGAAACGAAGACCCAACACAGCCAAAAATAAATAAATAAATAAATAAAATTAAAAAAAAAAAAAAGTCCACGTACTGCTATCTCTGCCTCAAAAACAAAGGAATTGATAAAGGACACACACAAGGGCAGGAAGCTGAAACAGTATGGATAGAATCAAGACTCAAACCCTAGCTCTTTTGATTCCATGCACTGTGATCTCTAATCAAACACAAAATTTTCCCCATATTTAGTTAATTTAAAGATCTGTAAAATGAGAATATTAGTACTGTACTTATTGAAAAACACTGCATATAAGTGGACTCATTCAGATCAAATCCATGTTGGAATCTGAGTGCAAAGAGTGGATTATAGTGGGCACAAAGATGCACCACTCAAGAAAGGACCTGTTGCCTCAGCCATTATGAAGGATGTCAGTCAACAGCCTGTGGTTGTCAGACCCTTAAGGAATTGCCTCAGCTGCGAAGAGTCACCTGGCTCAAGGTTATACCCTTCCCAGGGAAACACAAATTTAATGACTAATTGTGGTAGGGCATTAAAAGTCCAACAATTTCAATTTAACAAGGGACAACTATAATGAGCCATTTTACTTCTGTGGGATCAACCTAGGCTCTCACCATATCACGGCAGCTCCATCTCTCTCTCTGCCCCATGCTGCTTTCTTCCTCTTCCTCCCACAGGTTTTCCTCCCACCAGCGTTCCCTAATAAACATGGCATATACTGCAACTGGTCTCAGAGTGGGCCTGCCACAGAATCCATTCTTTTGGGACACACACTTTATTCCTCATACTCCTTGAAACACGTTACTCACGTAGATTATAAGACACCATAGGCAGATTTTTCATCTACTTGAATGGCCACTATTTCTTACTCTCTTTTGCCACTTCTCTAATTTAGTGTACCCCAGGACTCCCTTTCTAGTCCTGTTCCCTTCTTTTCATTACCTACACTCTTGCTAATATTACCAGTCTTGTTGCTGTAAATACCATGCAATCTGTTTTTAATAAAGCAGCCAAAGCAGTTATGTTAAAACACCAATCATGTTACTCCTCTCCCAAAAACCATTCCACAATTTCTCTTCTCAAAGAAAAGCCCCATTTTGTTCTTGTTGTTGTTTGTTTTTTGGGTTTTGTTTGTTTTTTGGTTTTTTGCTACAGTGGTCTGTAAGGGCCAATACCAGAGGTTCTCAACCCTGGATATATATGTTATATATGTGAGACTTTCTTGTAACCTAGATCAAACCCACAGCTTACACCCAAGCCCTACACAGCCTTCTCTATGTCAAAGAACGGAACCCAGCGATGATGATTCCCTAAGGCTTGGGGAATGCTCTGAGAGGAAGCACAGAGATACAGGATGGGTAACTGGCCCTACCCTGTAGTGTGGGCCTTGGTCTCACACAGGTCCTGGAGATAAGGAAGAGAAAGTAGGAAAAAGAGCTGCAGTAGAAAAAAGACCCTAATTACTAATAACAATGGTCCAACCACTGATCCAGAGTCTGAGGAATTAGATTTCTCTCTCTAGGAAAACAGAAAAAAAAAAAAATGTTTTGGAGAGAAGGACGCTTCTTCTCCCATGAAATTAGTAAATGTTGAAACCAGAATATGATCTGGGTATATTCACTCCAAGATTCCAAGTTTATTATTTTAACTGCTCTATTTTTTTAAAAAAAGAATGTGTTACCCTTGTTTTTTGTTTGTTTGTTTTTGTTTTTTGGCCACACTGTGTGGCATGCAGGATCTTATTTTCCTGACCAGGGATCGAACCTGAGCCCCCTGCAGTGGAATCAAGGAGTCCTAACCACTGGCCCACCAGGGAATTCCCTATCCTTGTATTTTTAAAAGGGCTTTATTTACAAAAATGAACCTCTAAATAATGGAATACTCAAAGGATTCATTTTAAAGCATAAATGATTCCTCTCGGGACTTCCCTGGTGGTCCAGTGGCTAAGACTCCACGATCCCAATGCAGGGGGCCCAGGTTCGATCCCTGGTCGGGGAACTAGATCCCACAGGCATGTCGCAACTAAGAGATCACATGCTGCAATTAAAGATCCCGTGTGCCGCAACTAAGACCCGGTGCAGCTAGATAAATAAATAAACATTTTAAAAAAATGATTCCTCTGCTTCTCTTTCTAGCAAATTGCCTCTTCCCACTATACCTATTCACTCCACTCATTCCTCACATGTGAATTCTTACCAAAGTGGTTTTCTCAGGTTTTATCAACCATTATTAACCCTCCAATTTGAGGAACAATCTAAAACTTTACATTAATGATATTTGATGAAAACAGAGAGATCAAAATAATTATCATGATTAAATATCAAGCAAAGCAATGGCCATTTTAGAAGAAAAATTATTTAACCTTCCAAGAAATATATTTTTCTTTATTTTTTAAACTTTAAAACTGTAACATTAATGAAAGGATAAAATTGTCTAGTTCATCAAATATTATTATTTGAGTAATATGGAACATATAGCCCATGAAAGTCCACTATTACTGTTAAGTAAGCTCCGTTGTGCTTTTTTTTTTTTTTAATTTTTAAATACTCATTTCTTTCTCCCACCACTAGATTTCAGGGTAGTATTCTCTTCAATGTCTCTGTGCCCTTGAAATTTGTTTTCCCTATTTCTGGAATTATTTTCCTTTCTCTCTAATTTGTAAACTATGACTTGTCAATCTTTAACACTCAGATAATACGATGAGGGCATTGGCACTCCACCTCATAGATTTACGTGCCTACAAAATTGTACACTTCCTGATTTCAGAACTTGCAACAATACTTTCTGTCCCGTGACACTGTGACATCCTTGAAACAAGAGACTATATTCTATGCAACTCTGAAATCTTCTTCCCCCAAAGCCCATCACTGTTCCTGTCTAAGGAATGAATGAACAATTTTTGGAAGGGAATGAGTACAGAAATTCACAGCTCTAAACTCTCAGAAAATTATTCCTCTCCCCTCACCCCTACATCTATTAATACCCATATGTATATAACAAGCAAGCTCTGACTTGGTATTTTAACCTTTATATAGTTCTGGGAAGTCTATGTCTTTTAGGATGCTACAGCATAAAAAGAATGATTTGTGATGACTGATTCTGATCCATGTCAAGTAGGACAATAAAATATATAAAACTCTTCACATTTTTAGAGTCTAGCTCCTACATGATTTACTGGAAGAGAGATATGGTATCTTACCAGAAAATTAAATTGACTAGCCAGCTCTTTGCCTATTTAATAACTCTACTCTCATAAGGAAATATTTTGATTCAGCCATTCAACTTCATAACACAAATCTACTTGTAAAAAAGAAATAAATTACTGGCAAAGAATTTTAAACTTGATAACTTAGGAATATGAAAGAAAAACTCTTCTTAGTTACTGGAGTTGACTGGAAAATAGACATAACAAAGTATTCAGATGGGCTGCTGACTTAAACTATCTAAATCATTTTAGATTTAGAATCATGTTTATACAATTCTTAAAAGGTCTGTTTCATTCCACAAAGATTTTTGACCATTTACTAAGCACCAGTCACCCCTCCGCTAGGTAAGGAAGAAAGCCAAACACAGCATCATTTGCATGAGCTGTTATTAGAAAATGCCTGGCAGAAGGATTTTAAGGAGTATCTAACTTGTGTTATAGGGCATTAGCATGAGGAGGCTGGCCAAAATGCAGCCATTTTCAGGAACAATGGATGAAAGATGGTTCTGGGAAAAAGGAGGAATTTTTCCTGTAAATTACCATTCATTGATTGGACAATGTGGATCTTATCAAGAGGGATGCAGAGGAACGGTAAGGAGATAAAGTCTTGTGCAAGAGGGAGTGGGGGAAACAAAGGCAAGAGGGACAAGGACATGCATTTTCAAATGCACAGAGACAAGGGGATGAGGTACCACTGAAGACATATATTATCACCAGCAATGCCAAAACAGACCACTCATTTGATAAAAACACAAAGTACACAGATGCCCCACCTCCAATTCTCATGCATAAATAATAAAAGTATAAGGCATAGTTATAAGTTGTGTTTATCATGTGGGAGTTATCAGAGATTTTTTTTTTCTTATATCTTACAATACCCAGAGGAAAAGCTTCACTCTATTCTGACATCCAGAAAGATGTTGTGCTTCTCCTAATAAACTATTTTGCGTTTATTATATGAAAAGAAATGTATTACATGAAAATGAAACATGTAATTGATAAGCATTCCCTCTTCGTATTGATTACTAGAAAACTCAGGACCTACTTTATAATCCTCCTAATGCAAATGTTCATGCCTTATAGAGTGTAATTTTGTTTTAGATACCATCCCTGTATTTATCATATTTTTCTTGCTTTGCCTGGATATCTTGAGTACAATTTAAAATATGTCATATATATTTCTTTAAATGACCTTAAATCATTCTTAGAAATGTGAGGAATGAATGAATGTACAGACAAATGAATAAGTGAATTAATGAGTAAATGAATGAATAATAAATAAAACCTATCCCTCCAGAAAATTTTTACAAGTAATGGGCAAATGCAAGTTCAATATAACACTACATTAAGTTGAACACTAAAAACAAAATTGGTTATTATTTAAAATTTGATGTTGGGCCTTCTCCCAGCTCACATTTTCCACACCAGAAAGTTAGAGTTTGACTGGCTTTAATTCCTGTCTCTACACTCATTTCATATCCAAACAAGCTGTTTTATTCTATAAATATTTATAAAGCTCTCTCCTGACATGCATTCAAAGTTGTTCTGTCAAAGAGAAAAGGTTAGCGAAGCTCAATTAGACCAAATGGAATGCGTGAGAGAACAGAACTGTCTTTGGCATTTTTTGAACGTTAATACTGAGCTAGTCGATTCTGTGTCCTTGGACAAGGAATTTTGTAGCTCTGGGCTGGAACTGACAAATGTGTCAGTAACACCTGCCCACACCAATCTCTATATGGAAATGGGTAATAAGCCATCACATCAGGGTTACACATGATAGTGTAAAGAAAAAAATATATTTTCAGGTAAGCATTTTCCAGCTATTTCATGTCCTTAAAAAAGTGACTGCACTGTTGCTTTGAGAGTGATAAACAGATGGCTCAGAGGAATGTACCATTTAATACAGAAATATTTGCAGAAGAGACAACTAAGCAAAATATTTAGGGAATCTTCTGGAAAAAAGGAGGTGTTACTCTCAAGTCACTGAAACTCTATTTTCTCATCTTCTAATTCTGCCTCTTAAGTAAAAGCTAAAATGTGCATTAATTCCCAGCTTGGTCACCAGAGAATTCTCATTTAAACACTGGATACAAACAGTCGAAATTGAGATTCAAACTGAGCAAATGTTCAGTTTAGTAAGACAAGCACATGTTATAGCTGTAGATTTGGGAATTACCATGAGGATCTAAAATGCAATGCCTATATCTCTATGGGATAAAGCAAGAACAAATACAGATCTTTTTTGTTACATGACTGATTTGTGCAATTGGATAGAGGAGAATTCTACTGGTTATTAAGGAGGTATATAGAAACATGAAGGAATCTCTGGTAAGAATGAAATCAAAAGAGTGAAATGGATTAAATATCAGCAGTTTTACTTCTTTTCTCAACTATGTGTTACCAACAGAGGTTACCACATAAATGCATTTTTAAGTCATTAGTCAATGTTGGACATTTTCTCACCACATCAAAAATGCATACGTTCTGGTACTTAACTTTACCACTAACTTGCTATTTGAGTTTAGGCAAGGTTCTTTGTGAGACACTATTTTTATCAATAAAAATGAAACTAATATAGTTCCTCCCTATCTCCCAAGATCATTGTAAGGTTAAAATGAGATAGTAGGTAAATGTAAAGTTTGGCATTTAAGTTCAAAAAGTCAATTGCTCAAAATAAATCAACTGTTCAAATATAGGATAGAAGAAATGTTAAAATAAGATTACAATTGCCTACGAATGGACATTTCAATTAATTGGTTGCTAAAAAGCTAATGAAATCCAAGACTACAAAACAGAACTATTGTCTAGCTCAAGGGACAGACAGGGTACCACATGCTGTACTGGTCACAACAAGTAGACATTGCTCAGAACATTGAGAGCCTAAGTAGGATTAAGTGAAGTGTTCGGAATCTGTCATAAGAACAAACTTTCAAACAATCAGGGATGACTACCCAGGACAAGTAAGGTTTCAGAAGTGTTGTCAGTAGAACACTACATGAAAAAAAGAAATCTGAGTTGAAATATGCCTAGCAATTAGAGCTGTCCATAAGTGAAAAGACAAAGCTGCAATGTAATGAACTTTCTGTCACTAGAAGGGTTCAAGCATAGGCTAGGTAATCAATCAACTGTTAGTGTGCTATACAAAAGATAGTACTAGATATGCTCCAAAGTCTCTTCCAACTAATTATTTTAAAATTGTGAATATATCCAGTGCTCTTTCCTACTGCATGAAATTATTTTCAGTTCAGCATTTGAGAGCTACCAGAAAAGAAAAATAGAGTTATTGCCAGGACATCAGCACATTCAGAAGAGACTGAAAATGCTATGCTTCTGTATGCAGGGCTGGGATTGTGATTTGGACGCATTAAAAGTTAGAAATAGAATGTCAACAGTGTTGTCCTGCTGGAATTGTGTACTTATTAAGAAGATGGATGGAAGTTTTGAATCAGAAGATCTAAAGGACTTTGCACTTTTCCATACATGTGACGAGTGGCAAAGGAGAAGGGGCAGGAGGAGGACTGGAGGTGTGTGCCAGGAGTTCAGAGACAAGCCACATGCAGCAGTTTGGGGAGGTGAGCCAGGTTACCAATGTTTATCGCAGCTCTATTATGAGATGGAACTTTCCCTAGACCCAGTGACAGCAGCCTCTCACCTTGGGAGTAAAGAGCTATACCAGGTTCCACCATTAACAACAGACCTCTCCACTGCCCACAACATGCCCCTTCCACAGTGTCCCTCCTTTGGAACCAGGGAGTGGCATCTGGCACCTCCCTGTTTTTAATGACCCTGGTCCTAGGGGGGGCAGAAAGAGAAATATTCCAACAGAAGATAATGCAAAAAATATGCAAAATTTTCATTTTTTTCATGGCTAAGTCGGAAAGGTTACTCAAAGGAAAATATCCAAGGATGCGTTTTTCTGGTAGTGTGAAGACTGGCTCCCTTGTTCATGAGAGAAAATGTAAGCAGTATTTAGATAAGCAACAGTCTCTACAGCATTTTGTGTGAACTCTCCAAGTTGTGTTGTTTATTGTTTTTACTTTTACACTGGCTTTCCCAACTATATTTTTAAGAGCCATGGGGCAGTATCACTATCACATGCCTCCATATATTATTAGCACTGTATATGGCGATTTGCAAACAGCATATGCTTAATAAATGTTTGTTTTCTGACAATAAAAGAAAATAGTGAATATAATAGTAATTTTAAAATTAACAATATTATGCAAAGGAGAGACATCGTCATTTGTAGGAATAGGTTCCTCCAATGAAATATCATTGAGTAATATGCTAATATGCCACTACTCTGAAGATGATGGGTCTAAGCGGTAAAAGGAGAGGGGGAAAAAAACCAATTAGTTCTTATTCACCATTTTCACAGTGAATGCTTATGACTTAGATGCTGCTGTCAAATGCATTATTAAAAACATACTCTTCAACGTGAATATGCAACTTACCTATCATTTCTATTAGTGGAGGCATGAGTTGCTTTTGTTTTGAAAATAAACGTCAAAGAACTTTCTGCTCAGAAATAACTTGAAAGGAGAAAAACTGATTTTATTTAGAGTTAATACTAGGAAAACAATATTGAGACATATGATCAAAATGAAAACTGTTTCATGAAATAAGTTATGACTCAATATTTAGTGACTTGAGTTTTGTTTGTTTGTTTCATTTAACTCTATAGCCCGTTCAGACTGAAACTGATGGCATAAATTTAAATCAGTTTTCAGAAAGCATAACTTTCCATGAGCTATACTGAAAACCTCTTGTATATGTATAGTACACATACATTTATCTGAGGTTACATATAAATAAACACATTTTTGTAGACGTATCTGGGGAAATCAGAAATTCATTCTAAAATCGTATTTGATTATAGGATAAAATTAAATGTATAATTTGGCTCCCCAATCTTTTTGCTATTCACTTATGCTAAGTAAGCTCCAACAGGGCTAGTTGGCCCACTCCAAACCTACATAGTTAGAATCATAAGATTTTGAGAACATAACTATCCTAAGGGAACATTTCCTGAAGGGAACACAGAATCAACTGTCTTCAAGGACCAGGCAGGTAATAGAAATAGAAGACATCAGAGAGTGACAGAGTTTGTGGAGAACTGCAGACTCTCCCCTGATGAAATGCATCAGATTCAATTTATAAAAATTCCCTGATGATGAAACAAACATTTGTCTGTACTAGATCTGACTCAGAGCCAACTAGGTGAAATTCCAGGTCTAATGTTCAGCTATCTTACAGATAGAAAACTGCAGTGGATATTGGGTTAAATAAGTGACTTAAAGCCATTATAGCAAGTTGTGGCAAAGCTAGATCTAGATTCCAAGTGTTCTGTCTTTTGGCTGTATACTTTTATATTATACAACTGATTCTCTTTCCAATATCCAGATCCTATCATTCTGGCCTTTCAAATATATTCATGTATATAAAAATTGTGTTGAATTGTACATTGATGCCTCTTGTAATCCTAATTCTCTGTTCTTTTTGCTTTTTTCTATTAACAAAAGACATGAAGTAAAATATAGTGAAAAAACCTTATAAACATGTCTAGGTTTCGATGGCAAAGTGATCCTCCTTTACAAGTTACAAAGAACCAAAATTTTCTATTCTGAGAGGTGGACTTAACTAATAATAAAAACTGAGCCTACCATATTGTTTATTCATATCTAGTTCTGCTACATTTGCATGCCTATTTCCTTGGAGAGAACAATAAACCATTTTATAATCCCCTCTGCAGTTAGCCTGCCATGGATCTTCATAGTCTGCTATTAATAAAAGAAAGTCTGTTAGGACAAACCAAAGAATAATAAATTTTTGCTTTCTAGAAGTAATTTGCAGATAGACTATCATCCCACTTTTTTTTATTTTTTGCACATCCTAACCGTGTGTTATTGCATCTTGGGAAAGATTTGTTTTTGCTTAGATGAGACAAGGCAAGCAATTGGAGCCTTCAATCTGGTGATCTGCAAGGATGACATCGTGCCAGGAATAATCACCATGTTTACGTCGGTTATGTCCATCAGGACATTAAGCAATTGTTGCTCCTAAATAGTCCAGAGAAGAGAAACAAAAAATCTGATGAGTATCATTATTGAAGTGGCTCCAATCTCTTGAGTCCGAATTATAATTATTATTTGCCTCTAAGGCTTCTGATTATATAGGAATTCTTCAGTAACAAGTTATCTCTCCTCGAAATTTGTTCTTCATTCTTGAAATAGAAGCATAGCTCTACCTTGAACACAATGATGAAAGATGAGAGAATGCAGCCCAATCTATTTGTATGAATGGGTTGGATTGATTTCCTTTTTGGCAACTGCAAACTCAAAGCATTAGGAATAAATGTGTTCATTGAACAGAAGTGTGTCTTATTTGATTGAATAATGTCCTGATCCAAGCAAAAGAGTCTTAGAAAAATGGAAAAGATTCGTTAGGAAGTGAATAAGATATTCATGTAGTAATGGAAATAAAACCACACACTGGAATTTGTTAAAGACATACATAGACATTCTCATCTAGAATATAAGAATGATATACAGCTCTTCTCACTGACCCTTAGTTGCTAAACAACTATAGTTACTCAGTTATTTCCTGGTCCCGAGACTGTTTATCCAGCCTCCAGTA
Organism: Balaenoptera borealis; assembly: GCF_965194805.1. Classification (NCBI taxonomy): domain Eukaryota; kingdom Metazoa; phylum Chordata; class Mammalia; order Artiodactyla; family Balaenopteridae; genus Balaenoptera; species Balaenoptera borealis. The sequence goes on from NC_138867.1 coordinate 148,382,552, forward strand.
TTAGTACTGCCTATGTCAGTTAGGATTTTGTTGGTTGTAATCAACAGAAATCAACAGTGAATAACTACAGACGTTAAGAAATTAACTAGAAGGCTGTTATGTAGCACACAGCTTCAAAGATAATACTAGTGAGCCAGACTCCAAAAAAAAGACAAGAGTCAGGGAATCTGCTCGAATTCTCAGAGGAACACATCCAATTGGTCTTATCTGGGACATTATGCCCAGAGAAGGCACAATGCTTTAATTGGTAATCCCAACAAAACTGCATAGGGCAAAGGTGATTCCCCAAAAGGAAAAGGGGATGCTATCATCAAATGGGAGAGAGGGGAATAAAGTAAACATGCACTGCACTGCTCTTCACATTTTGGCATTGATCAGGGTAAGACTGAAAAGGCAGATTGCAGCAGAGGCCCAGAACATCAGTACAGGCTTTTGCCCGTGCCTGTCTATTTTTGTCTTTATGTGACTCTAACCTTGCTGCCTGACTGCACGTATATTTTCAATACTGATCTGAGACCAGGCCTGCACATGGGGATTCCTGTTGTTTTGCCCTTCTTATCGCAAAAAGGAAACCAAACAAACTGCCAAGACCCGTTTAACAGGAATCAAGCTGAAAACCTGTGAGGTTCTGTTTTATTTTACTTTGTAGAAAACGTAACTGCTCACTGCCAATAGTTTCTGGCTGTTGCTACACATCAGTATATGAGTTTATCATAACAGAAGTAGCACTAAACAAGGAAAAATTAGTTTTATGTAAATCAGAGGCGAATAACCAATTTCTGTTTTTCAGATTTACAATCTTTTACTTATTTATTTATTTTTTGGCCAGGCCTCGCGGCTTGCAGGATCTTAGTTCCCCAACAAGGGATCAAACCCATGCCCCCTGTGGTGGAAGTACGGAGTCCTAACCACTGGACCATCAGGGAATTCCCAGATTCACAATCTTTTAAACTTGATGTGGAAATAAAGATTTGGGGAATATTTATTTATTTACCAAGAACACCTAAAAACAGTTTTACATGCCCAATATGCACAGTGAGAATTTTGACTGATGAATTTTATTTTATTATGTGCTTAGTAAGCCTAAATGAAATCCTTATCAGCAGCATCAATCACTAAAATTTGCTATTTCAGCCCTGTGATGGATGCTTTCCAGACAACAGTCACTGACGCTTACAGCCACTTGTAAGAAGAATGGTCCTATTCCCATGTTATAGGTAAAGATGATAAAGCCCACAGTGGTTAAGTAACATACTGTACTTGGAATCATTTAGCTAGTAAATGCTTAGAACTGGTGGTTAAGGCTTCCTGGACCTCAGTTTTTATCCACTATGTCATAATTCTCTAAAAATCATCAGACAGCTTTGAGCAATATTTAAGAAAAATGAATCTAATTTATTCCTATCAAGTGGCTCAAATTTAATTGTTTATTTAGTCACAGATGTTGTCTATAAAATGTTATAAAATTTAAAAGGAGGTAGAATTCAATGTCGGGGGGGTCAAGAGCACCTATAATAGTCACATTTCATATTATAAAAACAAATTATAGTAACTCTGTAATGAATTAAGCTAATTCCTTTTTTTTTAATTGCTCATTATTCCCGTGTTACTAGGAAATAGACATTACTAGAGACATAGTTTAATTAACCATGGCTAATATTTATTGGGTAGTCACTATGTGATTAATACTGGATGTAAAAATATGCCCACTTCTTGCTCCATTCTATTCCTCTACTCTTTTCTTACATTGAAGTTGTCTGTTCTTCTAAACATGCTTACTCATCATCAACACTACTGTCATTTTGAACGGAATAATTCTTTGTTGTGGGGACTGTCTTGTATGTTGTAGGATGTTTAGCACCATCCCTGGCCTCAACTTTCTAAATGCCAGTAGCACCGCTTTCCCACTTGTGACAATCAAAGATATATCCAGAATTTCCCAAATGCCCTGAGGGGTGGAAGAGGAAGTTATGGGTTAAATCACTCACAGTCAATAACTACTGCTCTAGAGTTACTCCCTTCTGTACCTATTTCTTATACTCACCCCTGACATTTTTTGTAAGAATCTTACCCTCTCTATAATCATCTCTCCAAAATCTTTAAACTCTCTCTTTTAATTACATTATTTCCATTGGTTTTAAATACGCAAGCTACCCCCTTTTTAAGAATACTAATTAATCAATTAATTAAAAATTTTATCTGGCCCCTTAACATTTGTCTGAACCCTGTCCTCTCTTCTCCCCTTCATAACCCAAGTTTCTTGGAGAGACATCTATTCTTGTTGTGTCATTTATCCACTTTCCTTTCACTCCTTACTCCACCCCAAACTGATTTCCATCAGTCCCTCTCCTTCCTTGGCTTCTGTGCATAACAGTCTCCCAATTTTCCTTCCTTTCTGGGAAATCTCTCTCTCTCCCCCCTTTCTCTCCTCCCTCCCTCCCTCCCTTCTGCCCTCCCTCTCTCCCTTCCTCTCTTCTTCTTCACTACCTGGCCATAAAATGGTGGTGTTTCTCAAGGCAGATTCCTAATTCACCTCTTCTTTTCACTCAAGCTTCTATGCCTCAGAGATCCCATGGCATTAATAGAAATGTATATGGTGAGAGCTCACAATAACCCCAGGTCTCTCCTCAGAGAACCAACCCACTGTGTCCAATGATCATTTGACATTTCCTTTGCAGATCCTAGAGCACCTCAAACTCTACGTGTCCAAAATAAAATTTATGACCATGTCATCTCTACACCTATTTTTGTTCATTTCTCTACACAGTCATTGGATCCTTGACTCATCTTGTTGTGCTATTGAGAAACCTAAATGTTATTCTTCAAATCTCCATTTCCTTTGACCTCCATATCCATTTAATCACAAAATTATGTACACTTTACCATTTAAATATCTTTCATTCTATCCAGCTCTAGCCTAGTACATACTACTTTTTTTCATGCTCAGAGTTTTGACAGTCTCCTAGTAAGTCTGCACGAGTCCACTCTGGGCTGCTCCAGGGAAAGTGATATATTTTACTTTTATTTTATTTTTAAAATTATTTATTTATTTAGCTGCACCGGGTCTTAGTTGTGGCACATGGGATCTTTAGTTGCAGCATGCAGGCTCTTTTAGTTGCAGCACGCACGATCTAGTTCCCTGACCAGGGATCGAACCCAGGGCCCCCTGCATTGGAAGTGTGGAGTCTTAACCACTGGACCACCAGGAAAGTCCCAAGAGAGTGATATATTTTAAATGGAGATCATTGATCTCACTATTCCCTATGCCTTTAAAAACTTTAAATGGCTCCCCAATGCCATGTGAAACACACATTATTTAAAGTTTATACTACAAGCAAATGACTCTACAAACACTGTAGCTAACTCCTCCTCAAGCTATACAGCAGTGAAATCTGTAAGAACAACAGTAACAACAGTAACATAACAGCAACCATAACATAAAAACTTTATTATGAATCATGTACTATTCTAAGCACTTTACATATATTAAATAATTTCATTCTCACAAGAGTCCTAAGAGGTAAATATTATTTTTATGCCTATTTCATAGATGAAAATATGGAGTCACAAAGAATCACAAGTGATCTGAAAAGGTCACACAACTATGAATGGTCAGAGGCAGGATTAAAATCCAGAACAGACTGGTTCTGGGTTCACACCAGGTCCTGGACAATCACACTATTTTTGCTCTCAGTAATGTAAAAGTTTTAACTACCTCACAAAATATATACCAGGATTTTTATTTCACTGAACTTTCCCTGCTACTTTTACAGTTGTAACTGCTGTAAAAATTGGAAGAAAAAAAAGGTATTCAATTGCGACCATTTAAGAAACATTTATCATTTTCAATCAAATGTATATTATAGTAATGCCCCCTTCCAAACAGCTTGGATGTGAATGGAAATGGGATCACCCAGATAACTCTGAAACAATATGTATCACGGAAGAGCATGAGAGAGCCATACTAACGATATAAAATATTATCCGTGATATTCAATACAAAACTGGATTAAATACATTACAACTTCTAAAGGAGAAGAGGGCATTAATCAGAAGGGAACAGGGAATTCACAAAGGTATACCTCTACCATCAACAACCACCCCGAAGAACACAGGAAGGGCTGATATTTACTGAACATTTACAAAAGCAAAAAATTGAGTGGAGCCCTTCACGTGCTGCAACTCATTTACTTCTCACAGTAACTGTAATAAATATTATTACCTATAATTTACAGGTGAGTCAACTGAGACTCAAGACCATGGAGCTAGAAAACCTCAGGGCTGGAATTTGAACCCAACCTAATCTAACTCTAGTGATCATAAAAAAAATAAACAACCTACTTCTTACAGAAAAAATAAAATCATAAAGCATACTGATGCAAAATATAGGTGGAATCTTTCCAGGTCCTGGTCCAGTGGTGAGACTGCCTTGCCAAGAAGTGACAGAGAAATGTATGAGAAAACCTTCAGAGGCTCAAGGAAAAGGAGCTGGGTTTCCTTATAACAACTGCCCTTCTTGCCTGCTCTGCTTTTTGCTTCTGCTCTGCTCTGAGAGCTTAGTCATTGGTTTTTAAAGTGAAAGTTGTTCTCTAGCAAAAGCTTTTGGTCCAGCCTTTAGGTAGATTAATTTTTTAAGCTTTCACAGCTTGTTCTTCAAACACTACTCTCTGGCATTGCCTGAAGATGGCAATAACTGAAGACCCTTGACACACAGCCAGAACTGGGGAGTGTAACTGCTGTACAACAGCAGCAAAAAGGAAGAGATGATGAAATTCAAATAAAAGTTGAATTGAAAGTTTTCTCCTGACCTCCGGAGAACTTGCTTGAAAATACATCTCTTAACATGTATTCAGAATGCCAGAATCAGAGGCTGCCCTTCTGAAGTACACAAAGTAAAAGAGCCTGAATACTGTCCACAGACTCCTCTAAGTGACAGACTTTCTAACCCAAGTCCTCCTGTAGAATTCCTTGCAGGATTTGCCTGACCATAAGCTTCTCTCTCAGAGACATCTGTAGCGGCAAGATAACTTTTCTGCATATGAAAAATTAAATTTCAAAGACTGATAGGAATTTGAAAAGAACAAAATTATCTGGTTGTGAAAAAATAGGCTGCATAATATTCGGGGACATTTGTAAAAAGAAGTGTGTTTTCCTTCCGATGGATCCGCCAAAAAGCCCATCTCAGGCTCAGTGATTAAGCATATGTCAAGACTTCAATAAACATTCATTCATCACGCCATGGACCATTATATGATAAATAAGAGCGCAATCAAAATTTCTTCTGCACTTGCAAACAGAAAGAAGTCTGACTTGAGGATGCAGGGCACAGTTCACAACCCAAGCCTAAATCCAGGCCACAAAAGAACTTTAGATGCCAGGTAGCTTGGAAGAGCCACTAGGCGTCTGAACATGTCTTACAGAAGATAATATAGAATTATATTCCACTATTACTATTATAAAATAGGACCCATTTTATGGATAATAGAAATGTTAGTAACGTTAGACTAGAATACTCTTTTAAAAAGAGGTCCAAAACTCTAATGTCTCAGACACAGTAGTTGCTTATTTCTTCCTCAGTGCAAAGCAGGTGACGTTGGCTGGTGGCTCTTCTCTGCACAGTGATCTGGGCCCATAGTTCTTCCATTCTTACATCTCCAGAACCTTGTTAGTGCCCATACCCCACTAGATGAAGGGGATAAAGACCCACACCAGCTTTTTAAAGGCCATAAACCAGAAAAGGCACACAGCAATTGCACTCACATTAATGAAAACTAGGTGCATGGCCCCGTGGAGATGCCAAAGGGGCTGGGAAGTGTAGTTCCTGTCTGGGCAGCCACCATACAGTGCTTCTATTGACACAGAAAAGGACAAAGGGTTTTTGATAGTTACTTAGTCATCTGCATCTCAACAAGAGTACAAGCAAGTTCATCTTGACTGACAACAGAATTTCAAAGGCAGACTATTACTAGTTCAGGTTCTAAGGACCACTAATCCAAAATCAATGTAAATCTATGAGGAAAATAGCAAATTTAAAAGTAGAAAGAATCAAAATGTTGGAATGGCATTATACAGGAGAACTGAAAATTCAACCTTGGATCAATGGTCAAGGGAGAGTAGCATCAACATATATACACTACCGAATATAAAATAGTTAGCTAGTGGGAAGCAGCAGCACAGCACAGGGAGATCAGCTCGGTGCTTTGCGATGACCTAGAGGGGTGGGATAGGGAGGATGGGAGGGAGGCTTAAGAGGGAGGGGATATGGGGATATATGTATGCATATGGCTGATTCACTTTGTTGTACAACAGAAACTAACACAGTACTGTGAAGCAATTATACTCCAATAAAGATCTATTAAAAAAATAGTTATGCTATTTTATGCTGTTCTATTTCACTGAGACAGTATGTAACAGGATAGTCAGACAGACCTGATTTAAACTAAGGTTCTGTGTATTTCTAGCTGGGTGAGCTTGGGAGAGTCAGTTAAGTTCTCTGATTCTCAGTTTTCTGTTCTCTTAAACGGAATTAACATCATCTACTCATAAAAGTTTTCATGATTAATTAATATGTACATAGAACTTCGCAGGGTTCATGGTACAAATAAATGTACATAAGGTACTATTACCATTATTATTCTTTGTCATATGTTTTAATTTTAGAGGTTACTGCAACATATCCAAAACCAAGTTCATTATCTTCCCCTGTTAAGTCATTTCAAGTTCTTTGCCTGAGAGGTACTTCTAGTATTAGAAAAATACTGGACCTGGGCTCAAAACTTTGTAACCAGCTTTGATTTCCTCTTATCTCTTTATCCAAATTCCAGGTGTATAAATACCCATCATGTGCCTATCCAATCTCCCTAATTCACATTTCTATCATGTTTCTTATGGACTACCACAACATCAACCCAGGCTAAATGTCCTAAGGAAAATACCTTCAGGAAAACAGGGAGGAAGAAAAAGTGAAACTTGAATCTATGTGTTTAAAGTCAGAAAATAAAATGAATCTCTAGTATCTCTAGTTTGATGCTTGTGGAAGCTGGTAAGGATTTGTCTCCAAATGAATGAAAAAAGGCATCAGATCCCCTTGACCGGGTTTCTGATTCAAAGTGGGCTTTATAGATATCGTCACTGAGATGGTATGGCTATACTAAAAGTAGGACAATATTAATAAAATCCTCTTTAACTTCATGTGCACTGAGACCATCAAAATGTGGTAAAGCCCTGACAGCACCATCTGCCTATCTTTTTACTGATCCCTGAACTAACATGTTCTATTCACTAAATAAGCATCTCATTGTTTAAATCATAAATTGGTCTTTTTTACCCCAGGTTTTTTTTTTTTTTTTGGAACTGCATGTTCCCATAAAACAATAAGGTATATTTTAATTTTTACTGCATGACATGACACATTCAGCTCCAATGACTTGTGTTGAATCACTCGAATTATAAACAGCGGTTCCAGGCAAAAATGCAAACTAGGTCTGGGCATGTTTTTGTAGTTTAAAATACAGGGGGAAAATGGCAATTGGAACAACCACTGTTCAGTGTCTTATGGAGCTTTGCTTTTAGTCAATGCCACAAACTGAGCCACAGATTCAGCATGGTACCTCTAAAACCAAGCAATCAATAGCTTACCATAAAGATATACTATAATGCTGGTAGACTTAGTAAGTTGTGTGTTATAATTTCCTATTTTCCGGTACCTCAGCACTTTCTAGCTCTTTTTCACAGAGGTGACTTTAATATGCATCAAAGAACGCAGCCCTGCAGTTCTGTTCCCTCTTGAGTCTGTGCTTATCAGAATATCAAACCAAACAGCAGAAACCAGAACTGGAAAAAAAAAAAAAAACAGGGTAAGAAACATGTCTGAGAAGAGGCAAAAGACAGGGTTGCTTGGGTTGATTTTCCTCCCTTCATCTGTGATCCTTTGTAAGGCTAAAATAAGGGGCCAGTACCATTCAAGCACATTTACATGGTGTAGGGCTTTGTAATGGGCATATTCTTCCAGACAGGCCTATAACACAAACCCCCATAGTGCTGAATCACAGGGCTCAAATCTACAGAGGAAGCCCAGGTTCTAGGAAATTGCAGCAAGAGTCCCACATCCTTCAGTGATGCAAAGAACAGTTGCCCGGAAATCGTCAAGGGAGGCATCAAAGTGAGCAGGGATGAAATACCATTTATATAGGTACAACAGTCATTAAAAAAAAGTCTTCTTAGTGTAACCCAGATGTCTCAAAGTCCTCTGGCCTTTGGGGGTCCATTTGCAATATCCAGATAACGTTGATCCATTCTGTGCACAGTAGGAAAACATCCAATATCTTCAAGGTCTCCCAAGGGGCTCACATTCCTGTTCATCCATTTTTAACATAGTCTAATTTCTAACTATTACTCTCATCCTCTCTGTTTCTCCTTTAAGGATAGAGCAGGAAGTGTAGCACATGGGAAAAAGAAAGTTGAAAGAAGAGCAGGATTCTACTCTGTAACTTATAACACAATTCAAAGGATTAAACGCTGATTAAAATTGATAAAAAGTTTTAATGTCCTGGCAGGAAGTTCCTCATAATTCGTTATTATTAGCTCTGTATTAGGATTTCTGAATTACGAGTTCTAGTAGCAATTGCCTTGCCTAACTTCATCAAGCAAAAAATGCAGCATTATTGCAATTCTTTATTTGTTTAATGAATGAGTTACTTAAGAGGTATCCAGAGTTTTCTGAAGGCCTCTAGGGAAAGATCAGAGTACATATTTAAAGCATTATCTGTTTTTCTGACCCTAGTAGTTAGCTTGTCCCATTTTAGAAATGTGGAGACTAACAACCAGACATGTTAAATATCAAGCTCAAAGTCACAGATGGAAGCAGGAGCCCGTTTTAAAAATATGCTCTCCTGACTGGTAGGTTGTTTCTTTGTTGGGCAGCGGGCCCGAGCTTTCTGAACCAGCTCCAAGATCTCCACCTTGTCCCAGAATTTACATTTCACTGAAGCCAGCAAGTCTTTCAGATTCTTCTTTATCTCTAGGGCACTGATTAAAGCCAGCAATGGGACAAATGCAAAAGCCTTTTCAGAGGAGCATCTTCTCATGATGCTTGGGCACAACTGGCTGCCATCTTGATTTTCAGCCATATGACCTTTCCATAGAGGATTAAATTCATGTGAGGATACTATAAGGAGAGGTTGCTTCAAAGATGGTAGGGTTTCATAGTAAGAATCATTTTTACACCAAAGGGCTTCCCTGGTGGTGCAGTGGTTAAGAATCCGCCTGCCAACACAGGGGACACGGGTTCGAGCCCTGGTCCGGGAAGATCCCACATGCCGCAGAGCAACTAAGCCCACGTGCCACAACTACTGAGCCTGCGCTCTAGAGCCCACAAGCCACAACTACTGAAGTCCGTGCGCCACAACTACTGAAGCCCACACGCCTAGAGCTCATGCTCCACAAGAGAAGCCACCGCAGTGAGAAGCCCACGCATCGCAACAAAGAGCAGCCCCTGCACGCCACAACTAGAAAAAGCCCACACAGCAACAAAGACCCAATGCAGCCAAAAATAAAATAAATAAATTAAAAAAAAAAAAAAAAGAATTATTTTTACACCAAAATACTGAGGCTTCATTCTTTTACTGCTCTAGGAGTAAAATATAATACCTGGAAGTTTCTAGGTGCAAAGAGAAGACAGGTTTTAAAATTTTTGTTGTTGTTATTACTGCTGCTGCTATTTTAATGTTCTCAAAGAAATAAAGCTGATTAATGTCCTCATATCTGAATGGCAAAAGGTATTTTGAAACAATTACATTACCTAGATATGTCTAGAAGTCAATCTGCCAATCAATCGTCCCTTTAGAAACTTTTCAATATAAATGAATAGCAGGTATGGGATTATTAAGCACGTAACAAAATGTCTTTGGTTCAATTAACTAATGGTAATAACAGTCACCTTTTTTTGAGTGTTTGCTATGTGCTAAATTGTGAGCTGAGCACTTTACATCAATTATCTCTAATCCCTACAACAATTTTTTGAGAGATGAGCATAATAAATAGTTGTTAGAATAAAAAACGTTTAATAGTGTCAGTGTAGCACGGCCCCTCCTTTTCTATAGTTCTTGTGGAATATCCTTCCTATACTCTGTCCTCTGGGTGTGTTCAGTCATGCTGCCCTACCTTCTCCAAACAAAGGGAGGGAGCACAAACCCCAAACTGGCCATCACGAATGCCTTCATGTGCCTGACCACACTCATAACCCAAGCAGATCTAATCAGATCTGCCGAGGCCTCTGTGAGCAACAATTCCTCTGGGCTTTCTATTGTGGAGATGTAAGTGGAGATGGCAGAGGCCTTCCTGCCTGATCCAGAGAAAGCATGAAATGAAGCTGAGCAGAGAACAACCAAGCCAAGAGGTGAAAAGAGAAACACTGTCTCAGCAACTATCTTATGAAACCTCCGCACCAAACTATGCCTAAAGCCAGAACTACACTTGGATTTCAGTTACGTGACCATTCAATTCCTTTTCTGGTCAATGGAGTTGGATTTGGATTTCTGACACCTCTAGCCAAAAGAGGCCAGACTAAACTTTATGAATGAAATCCATTTTACAGATGAGAAATAAATATCAAATAAATTACTCAAGGCCACTTAAGTGGTGAAGCCGAGGTTTAAAACTAGGTCTCTAGACCCTACAGTGCATGTGTTGGAAGTTGGTATGAGAGTCTAATGCTTGCTGTCCTTGAAGGCATCATATACTTAGATTTTTTTGTTCCTCTAGCTGGAGATAATTTGTCAGTTGTGCTCTAAATCTCAATCTTCCTTATCACCCATGGAGCGCAGTTCTGAGACAGTGGCTGAGACCAGCACAATGAAACTAAATGGTTATCCAACATCCAATTTTTAGCCTTGTATTAATCAATGGATGGAAGGGGGTGTGGGGATAACAAAGAAAAAAGAAAATCCTGCCCTCAAGGAGCACTGAATTAAAGAAAGTGCAGAGAGACAGATGAATAAGCAATTACAATATGATATTATAAGTCCCAGAGTTATTTATGCAGTGAGGTACAAGGGCAAGAAAAAAGTGTGAAAAGATAACTGGAGAATGTGAGATTTCCCAAAGGGACAATACTTAAACTGAGGGTTAAAAGAAGAATAGAAGCTTGGCCATTATAGAAAATTGAAAATACACTGTTGGTCAGGAATATTCTAAGACATAGAGAGTCAGCCAGATACAGTTAGAAAATGGATTTGGATAAGCATCAAATCCATGAGTCTAACTTCATTAATGCTGGTCTTGCATTTCTTTTTGAACTGACTAAATCAGTCCTTGAATTCCAGTGCTTTACTTACTCTTCTAGGATGTTTTAAGGCAAATCTACTTCATTCAGTTCAACAAATATTTACTGAGCAATTTTATTATTTTTTGGTCCACGTGGCGGCTTGCAGGATATTAGTTCCCTGACCAGGAATTGAACCCGCACCGTCCCTTGGCAATGAAAGTGCAGAGTCCTAACCACTGGACTGCCAGGGAATTCCCACTGAGCACTTTTTATATCCAGGCTCTATGCTAGGAAATGAGTAGATGCCTGTGGGCAGGAGTGGGGCATAGCAGGAGGAGTGGCTGGGGAACAGAGCTGGGTTATAGAGGATACACTCTCAACAGTCAGGTTCTTCAAGGACTTTATCCAAAGAGAGAAATACAAATAGATAATCTCAAAGCAAGACGGTAAGTACCGTTCTTCTGCTCTAAGAGCACAAAGAAAGGGCTCAGAGGAAGTATTTGGAGGTTATGGCATTTGACCTGAATCTTGAAGGAAGAATTAGAATGAGACTAATTGAAAAAAGGGTGAGAAGGGCATTCCAGACCGGAGGAACAGGAGCAAATACAGAGGAGAGAAACCACACAACGTATGTAAAGAATTCACAATAATGTGGTATTATTTCAGCAGCAAGTGGCTGAGAAGTAGACAGAGACTAGGACACAGAAGACCAAAAGATCTAAAACTTTATTCCATGGACAATGAAGGACCACCAAAATGTTTTAAGCAGAAGTGTGACAATGCCATGCTGGTTTTAGCTGTAATACGGAGAATGGAGCTAAGCAGGGGAGAATTGAAGATCAAGTTGTTAGTAAGAAGGCTAGTGTAAAATTTAAACCTACTGAATGCATTTTAAAATATAGTTTGGAGAGCAGCTATAATTCAGGAGCATTTAGACTCCATTCTCTATCAGCCAAGGCGTTGGTGCAAAGCTGTCCAAATCCTCTGGCCTCTTTGGATTATAAAAGCAAGGTAATTGTACAGTTGGCTGTGCAGGTTACAGATGAAAGCCATATTTAAGGTTAGCTGTTACAGAAGCCTCTCCATCCTTTAAATATTCCTCTACTCAAAAAAGGATTTTACTCGGTTCTTCCTTCAGCAAGCCTAACCAAACAAAATATTGTTGGCAGGGAAACAAATTATACAGTTCACTGCTAAAACCAATGCAATAAAATCAACTTGTTTGGATGGCCTTTTGTTTATTTTAAAGTCACATCGAAGCTCTTATTATAACATCTCAAAGGTAAATTCCAAATACAGATCATTTCAGAGTCAGGCTGAAATAGATCAAAAAAGTGCATTTATACATTAATCCTGGGGGTTTTGTTACGTACAATTTTTTTCTAGAAGTGTGAAGTTTGAGCATGCAATCCATAATTACCACTACAGTAAATAAGAAAATTAATTCCAAGGACAGTATTTTTCACAGTTATAATATGTAAACTAACTGGAGTTTTTAGAGTTAGTATAAACTAGGAGGTGGTGAGGAACTGGCTTTTTGGAGTATTTGAAATGTTTAGAAATTTTATAAGAAGCCCAATATATATTCTGCATTTTGAAGGTAATCTGCGCTCATGTGGTACAGTCTTTCTCTGAGATTCTTCTACATTGTAGAGTTTATGAAATAGTGGGAACCATCAGTATTTATCATTACAGCATAACATCTAAACTGATGAGTTTTAATTTGAGAATTCAGTTTTGACTGGGGTTAGTTTGTCACATTGACAGTGATTGAAAGTCAATTCAATTTTTCTCATGTAAGAAAAAAAAAAAATGAAGAATACTGGTAGAAATCCAAAGAAAATAGAACTATCAAAGAGCTAGGCATAGATGATACAGATGACGTGGAACTACTAGTGGATCAGATAAGTATTCATTTTACTGTCCCTCCTCTATTCAACCACTTCTATAAACAGAACATCCATTAAATGCTAGATTTGTGAAAACCAACTCCTTTCCTTCACCCCAAACTTGGTGATCTGATGACATGCCTCATCTCCCAGCAAGTCCCATAGCCTGTGCCTAAACTACTCAGCATATGTTATTCTTTTGACAGCAGTAATTTGGTCAAGGATGGAATTATGGCTTATATTATAACAATCATAACCATAAAAACTTACTTCTACGAGTTTTTTCTGAACTGTTAGCAAAGTTGACTACCCATCAGGTTCGGGTAGATCATGCTCTATATTGGCAAGGGGTCCCTGCCTAATGGCATGTTTCCAGGACTCAGGCTGATGGAAGCACCATCATGACAGGCTCCCATGACCACAGCTCCAGGAAAGAGAGAATTTGACAGACTGCATATGTCCCTTCCCCTCGCAATTCATAGGCCAAAAGAAACCATATGAGTTCTAACTTGCATTTGTAGTGCAAACCCCACAGATAATCTCTGTGTTATCTTCTACCCAATGGAAATGAGACTCAATTTCCAATCAGTCCTCTTCCAACCCTGATATTCTAAACTCTCTCCTTCCCCCTTTATTCATGCTTATACACTGACCAATAATTTTCTGAGTTATCTGTTTCTTGCAGCTCCTTGTTAAAGGCAAAAAATAATAAGCAAACATCTTAATAACATTCTGTTTGTTAATATCTTCACCTAAAACTCATGATCATTAGGCACATTATATGTCTAATAATAAATCATAAGTATCCACTAAACAATAAATATCTACTAAATTAAAACTTTAGAGGTAAATTGTATCTAAGCATTTTATCATTGGATATAATCATAATTAAGTAAACTCCATTAAATAATTTAAACTATATGGCACATTTGATATATATTTTTTTGCTGCAGCAAATTACTGTAATATTGAAAACAACACAGATATACTCTCTTTCCATTTTGACAGCCAGAACTCTGACACAGGTTTCACTGAGCTAAAATCAAGGTGTCAGTAATGCTATGTTCCTCTCTGGAGTCTATCAGGGAGAATCTGTTTCCTCACCATTTCCAGCTTTTAGAGGCCCCCACATTACTTGTCCCATGGTCATCTTCAGAACCAACAATACTGCATCTCTCTGGCTCCTGCTACATGGTCACATGTCCCTCTGACCACAGCAGAAAAATGTTCTCTGATCTTAAGGACTCATGATTAGTTTGAGCTCATCCAGATAATCCAGGATATTCCCCCAATCTCAAGGTCCTTACCTTAATCACATCTGCAAAGTCCCCTTTTCCATGTAAGGTAACACATTTACGGGTTCTGAGGATTAGGAAATGACATTGCCAGGGGAGTGTGGCATTATTCTGCCTGCCACTGTGTACCTGATTCTTTTGGATGCTTCAAACCATGTAAAGCAGACAAACCACACCAATAAAAGTATCATACAAGTTAGCTCTATTCTTAGACACATGTATTCTAAAAATAACACCAAAGGTTTAAGAAATTTGTGAACTATTTTGAACTGGTTTTACGTCACCCTACAATAACAGATAGGCTTAGCTTGAAACGTCCATCAGGAAAATGACTGTGAAAGCCTTTTGTAAGGGTAAGATGAACTTTTAAAGTCTCACTTTTAAAGTTCGCATGACACATATACATTATTGATACTATGTATAAAATAGACAACTGATAGGAACATACTGTATAGCACAGGGAACTCTACCTAACACACTGTGGTAACCTAAATGGGAGGGAAGTCCAAAAGGGAGGGGATATCTGTATGTGTATGGCTGATTCATTTTGTCATGCAGTGAGGCTAACACAACATTGTAAAGAAACCATACTCCAAAAAAAATTAATTTTAAAAATAAATAAATAAAAATAGAGTTTGCATGACATAATCCATTGTTCTGTCAGTTTGCCATATTGACCTGACTTGTTAGAATTATTTAAAAGTTGATGCATCCCTTATTAACATAATATTGTAATTAGCAGGGCCATGTAGAGGTTTCATCTCCTAGAAAGTAAGAGATTGAGTCTATGTAGTTAGCTGTCTTTTTTGAGAAATTTGCTAATTTATTATCCAGGAACAGGCTGTATAACTTTTGCTACTTGATAATTGTGTAGGAACTTATCATTCCTTGTCATACAATAGAGTTCTTAGCTTTCAGGGACTACTTGTCTTAATTTACAACTCCCTATGTTCATGCTTCACTGCTTATACAGTTAGAAAATAATTTTGTTAGACGTAATATGTAGACAAATACCTAATGAATATAATAATATTTTAAAATATGTATATATATACACATATACACACGTGTGTTTATGTGTGTGTGTGTGTTTGTGTGTGTGTATATATCCTGACTCATGAATATAAATTTGAAACAAGGAGTGCTATTTAAAAGTTAACAACTGGGAGAGTTCAAATGCCAGTTCATCAAAACAGATGCCAGCTGCAAAAAAATGAATGCCAGCTATAACGAACCGCTGGTACCTCCATAAGTCATGCTTATTGAACCTTTTTAACACTATGTAACTTTTTTTATACTCTGTATTTTCTTTTCTAATTATCATTATGAACATAGTAGCCTTAACAAACTGAAATTATTTCAATCAGCCATAATAGCTATGATGGTTTTTGCTGCTGTCATTTTTACTGAAACTGTGCTCAGATTTCTTGGCCGATGGAGACTCTTTAAGTTAGCTCTATTTTCTTCCAGCACTGCCCTTTCAAGGGATTCTGACCTCTTTTATTAGAGGAGACTTTGGGACACCCATATCAAGGAGTGAGATGCATGAGAGCTCGTGGTGGTCAAAATTGCCGTTGTAATTGAATCACTTGTGAAAGAGCTGTAAAAAATATATTTCAAAGTCACTGATTATTCCAAGTATTCCAATATATACTGTGATATTTTATCACACTATTTTTAAAGAATAAGGTTTCACACTTTAAAATTTTTCTACTACATAAACACCTCAGAAGCATACCTATACTCAAACACTTTACTCCATTTCTTGAGGAAATAAATCCTATTTTCTTCCAAACTTTTCAACAACTACACAAATCTTTTAAACTTATGAAATCTGAGGACTATATACGTATGCATTTATTAAAATACATTTTACTAGCACTAAGGATGTTTGGTATTCATTTTAGATAGCTGATTGGAGACACACCACAAAACTGGGGTGAACCATGCTGAATGCCTATACAAATTGATAGATAAGTCGTGACATTTATGAACAGTGGAATTATAAAAATACCTACTCAAGTGAAATAAACATTTTTTCCTGTTTTTCGTAAGTTATAGAGAAAATCAAGTGAATAGTTATTAGGGGCTTAAAAGCTTAATAAATGGCATGACTTAGGTTTAAAAAACATAATCTTATTTCAAAGTACATGTATTTAGCCTCCATATTTTCCAGAATTTAAAAATGCACATGAGAACTACATTTACCATTATGGCCATTTGCTGAGAATAATACATCTTGAAAATATATTCTCCAAAATGATTATGTCTTCTAGAGAATCCAGTAGTTGGGGAAAAGTGGTTTTTTTCTTCTCTTCTCTTGCTAATATGACTATGAGGCTATTTAAAATAGTAGGCATATTAATTTTTCTATGTTTAGGAGAGTTTAGCCTCTTCAACTCAACCTTGGATTCTTGAAATTTACCTACTCATTCATACAATTATAATGAATCTACCATTTGCGGTTCTAAGTGCCGGGAACAAAATAATGCAGAAAGTAAATGCGCTTTTCCTGAAATTCTGTTTTGTCTTTTGCTATTCCACCCTAGCGCCTTCCTCCTGGCTATTTCTTATTATACTTAAGAACTCTGCTTAGGTACTATATTTTCTGGAAAACCTATCTTGATTCTCCAAGAGTGAAAGATGTTCTTTCTACATGCTTCCACAATGCTCTCTATTTAGTTCTTTTGTAACATTTTTATCTTGGACAGTCATTGGCTGTTTTCTTGTCTGGACTCTCCCTGCCTCTCAGAGTCCTACAAGCAATCACTGTGGCATTCACCATGGTGTTTCCATGGCCTAAAATGTGCTTGAAAAATTCAGATATCCGTAAATATTTACTCATTAAATTAATGTGGGTTAATGCAGGGGTGGTGTGTCTACCTTCCAAACACGTACTCTTTAATGAGTACAGTAAACAGACATAGATATTGCAGGATTATACATGCACCACTATAGTAGTTATGGAGTGCGATGAGAGCGAGAAGCAGAGGCAATTAACTGGGACTTGGTGAGCCATGGTCCTCTCAAGGGAGAGATAACATCTACAGCTGTCCGCATCCGAAGGGCCGTATAACACGCGAAGGAAACATGGTCCTTGCATTTCCTGACTGCTTATTTTGAACCTTACCCAAATTATAAACAGCTATTTCCTGTTTATCCTTACCCCAAAAAACACCATGGAATGCCCTAACTCTGAAAGACAGATAACAGAATGTCTCTCCATTTCAGGTTAACCAACGTTTTACTGTGAATGGAATGAAGAAGTAGATAAATATTCCACACCAAGGGCTAACTGACTGAAAGACAGAAGCTTATCAACTGCCACTTCTGTCAAACTGCCCCAATTTCACACTCTGGCACTCTTCCTATCATGGAAGGGAAAAGATACTAACTTGGAACAATGATCAAGAGAACTATAATATAACAATGATCAGACCAAAATGGAATGGGTTTCCTAACCTGTCGTCAAAACACATAACTAAAGGTAGCGGTTAGAAATTCACATTAAAATAGAGGGAGAATGACATCTACTGGTTGAGAGAATTCGGCCTACTGGACAGCTGATAATGGTTTCTCCCTATAAAGTTTAAATGTTTCCCTTTCTTCTTACACATAAAACTCCACTTAATGATAAAGGGAATTATCTACACACAAAGGGGGAGGAATTGACCTATTATCTGTGCAGGTCTAATAGTAATGAAAGAAAATTAATCTTTAATTGGCTAGCATTGCAATTGGAAATATTTTACAAATGCCTTTAAATGCCTTTGATTTTATTTCTGTACATTATGTAAGCAGTATTTCATAATCATCTCTGGTACAAAACTAACAATCATCATCTTGCTTATTAATAAAACAAAGATTTGGGTGAGAATTTTTTTTAAAAAATCATTTATTATAGTTATCACAGGAGCTTCCTGCACTACAAATTATTTGTACTCTGAAAAATAACCATCAGGAGAAAATGTGTGTGACCTCAGGTTTAGTGATGAGTTCTTAGGCAGAGCACCAAGGCATAATTCCTGAAAAGTATTTGATAAGTTGGACTTCATTAAAATTAAACACTGTTCTGTGAAAGACACTGTTGAAAGAGTATAAAGACAAGCCAAAGATTGAGAGAAAATATTTGAAAATCAAATATCTGGTAAAGGGCTTGTATCTAAAATATGCATAGAACTCGTAAAACTCAACAATAAAACAAACTTTAAAATAGCCAAAACAATTTAAAAATAGCCAAAATTTCTGAACAGACACTTCCTCAAGGAAGATATAGAGATAGTAAATAAGCATATGAAAAAAAATGTCCAACATCATTTGTCATTAGGAAAACGCAAGTAAAACAATAACTGGTTACCTCTACATGCCTATTATAATGACTAAGATCCAAAACACTAACACTACCAATTTGCATGGAGCAACAGGAACTCTTATTCATTGCTGGTGAGAACGTAAATGGTACAGCCACTTTGGAAGTTTAGCAGTTTCTCATAAAGCTAAATAAAGCCTTACCATACAACCTAGCAATCAGGCTTTTAGGATTTACCCAAATGAGTTGACATTTATGTCCACACAAAACCTTCACATGATTGTTTATAGCAGCTTTATTCATAATCATCAAAAACAGGAAGCAACCAAGATGTCCTTCAATAGGTGAAAGGACAGGCAAACTTGATATGTCCATACAATGTAATGCTTTCAGCAATAATAAGGAATGAGCTGTTCAACCATGCAAAGACAATGATGAATCTTGCATACATATTGCTAAGTGAAAGAAGCCAGTCTAAAAAGTCTACATTCTATACATTTCCATTTGTACGGCACTCTGGAAAAGGCAAAACTATAGAAATGGTAAAAAGGTCAGTAGTTGGCAGGTGTTTGAATAGGTGAAGCAGAGGGGATATGTTAGGGCTGTGAAATTATTCTGTATAGCAATGTAATGTTGGATACATGACTATGCATTTATCAATACTCATAGATTCTTACAGCACAAAGAATGAACCTTAATATATACAAATAAAAAAATCAATTAGGAGATTGAGGGGCCCAAGATGCAATGCGGACACTGGCAAAAGTATCTAACTGTGTAAAAATGTATGACACACCTCTGAAGTGGGTGGGAGGAAAAGTGTTGCCCTAAGTAACATGGGAAACAATGTTAGACTGTAAAACTAAAGACAAAAGGAATTGTAGGCAAGCACGCTATGCACTGTAGTTGCTAAGTGGTTTCCTATAGGGATATGGATTAACAATTCTAAAATCACAGGACAAGTGTACTGGGATTGAACAAATAAGTAAATGGATGACAGATGGTAGGAGCTAGGATTCTCACTGTTGGAGTGAAAGGTTACAGATAAGCAAGGGAAGAAGACTAGAGTAATCCATGTGGTACTGGATAAAAGTCAGAGACATCAGGATGAATTCGTGTTTAGTTTAACATTGATACAGATGGACATTGCATTATATATGATTATATATATAAATACATGTTATGTGTGCACACACAGGTTGGTATTCACACATGTATTTTCTAGCTCTATCTTTTGAGAGGGCCTAGAAGCAATGACACTCAATAGCAAAAGGTCCCTTTGGTCCTAAATTCCACATTACTTAGCATTTATCATTTCACTGCATCCCATTTAGTCATGTGTGTGTTTCACAATCTGCCCCTGACTTCAAGACTGTATAAAGAGGACCCATATCTCTTCTAACTAGCAGCTCCGGTGGGATGGTTAAAGGAATCATACATAACTGTAACCAAGGGAGAAATGCCTTATGACATTAAACTTAAGAACTTAGACTTACATACATTATTCATATATTCAATCCTTCATAAACTTTTACTGAGTGTCTACTATATTCAGGTAACTTTAGTAAGTGCTGGAGATGCACAAAAGAACCAAAGAGTAAAGCCTCTGTCATCAGGGACATTAGTCTAGGGTCAAGAGACAAAAAAGTCAAACCAAGTAAAATGTAATAAGAGCAAGAATATCAAAATTGTGACAAATGTTACAAAGCAAATAAATCAGGGTGATGTATAGAAAGAATCTGGGTTAGGCCTACTTTAGAATATGAAAGGTCTCTCTCAGATTACATTTGGATCTGAGGTTGAAGGAGTTAAAAGATGAACATTTATTCTATTATTAACATGTGAAAAGTCTAGGAGAGAGCTTGACAGTAAGAAGGAAAAGTAGGTCCACAGGAGCTGTTGAAAGAACAGAGAGGAGCCAGTGTGGCTGAGGCATATAGTTCCAGAGGGAGAGCCAGGTGGCATCAGCTATAACTGCAGGGGGAAGACAATGCAGGGCCCCACAGATTGTGCTAAGACAAAGCACTGAAGAGTTTTGAAACTGGGGATGATTTACGTTTTAATATTACAACTCTGGCTGCTCTGTGTAAAATGAATTGTGGCACATCAAAACTGGAAGCAAACAGACCATTTAGGATGCTACTTTAATAGACAAGAGATAACTACCCAAACTTTGACCAGCATAGGACTCCCAAAAAGCAGCCCCTGGCTTACATTAGTCCTCTGCTAGAGAGATACCACAAATAACTTTTTTTGGAAAACCTCTAAATTCTTCATTTTCCCCAGTTAACCTTCTGAGAAAGTCAATTTCAATTCAACTCAGCTCTATGGACATATATTGACCCTTTTTTTTTAACTTGGCCACTATGTTTATTTTTTTTATACATCTTTATTGGAGTGTAATTGCTTTGCAATGGTGTGTTAGTTTCTGCTTTATAACAAAGTGAATCAGCTATACGTATACATATATCCCCATATCCCCTCCCTCTTGTGTCTCCCTCCCACCCTCCCTAGCCCACCCCTCTAGGTGGTCACAGAGCACCGAGCTGATCTCCCTGTGCTATGCGGCAGCTTCCCACTAGCTATCTATTTTACATTTGGTAGTGTATATATGTCAGTGCTACTTTCTCACTACATCCCAGTCTCCCCTTCCCCTTCCGTGTCCTCAAGTCTGTTCTCAATGTCTGCATCTTTATTCCTGCCCTGTCTCTAGGTTCATCAGTACCTATTTTTTAGATTCCATATATGTGTGTTAGCATACGGTATTTGTTTTTCTCTTTCTGACTTATTTCACTCTGTATGACAGACTCTAGGTCCATCCACCTCACTACAAATAACTCAATTTCGTTCCTTTTTATGGTTGAGTAACACTGCATTGTATGTATGTGCCACATCTTCTTCATCCATTCGTCTTTGACACCTTTTGTACTGTGGCAGATGTGTATGACAAGATGCGTAGGAACAGACCCCTGCCCACAAGGTCTCCCAATCTAATAGAGGAAACAACATGGGTACAAATAAAATCAGAGAATTTGCCATATACTGCGTGAAATAAGATCTCAATTTGTTTCTCTTATATCTACCTCCTTCACAGTTCAGAGGATGTTTCTAGGATTAGATAATCAAGTCCTAACAGTTAGGATTTTTATGTCTCCTTTCTAAACCCTATCCACCTTTTTTCTTTCTCATGTGAAAATCTATTTTTAACCTCAATCCAAAGAGAACTGAGACTTCCAATGGTCTTTAGATGTACTCTTGGGAGGTCACAGCTGAAGGCAAGAATGCAATCTAAGCAGGCTGTTTAATTTTTTTATATATATAAAAGCTTCAGATGAGAAGCAAAATGCTCAGAGATCAACATTTTTGCAGCTAGGAGAAAGATGTGATGGAAGCAAATTAATTTGAGCAGATACTTTGCTCTAAATATTTCAGAGCAATTTCATCTCAAGATAAAGTGGAATTCTCCGTATGCTGGTGATATTGCCATCAACTTAATCATTTAATCTGGCCCTTTCCAGCACTTGCTTTCTTCTTGTAAATAATATTTAAGGACACCAATTTGAATCAACAGTACCACACTCATCTAAATAAATCTAAGTAAAGCATCATTGCACCCCAACTAATCTCTGCTTTCTCACATTTATTCTACATGTTTCAGGAATTAGAATTGTATTTCTTTAACACTGATTCTCTTCACAAGTCAACTGGGAAAAATAAAGGCTTTTTTTTTTTTTAAATCACAGCAGAATAAAAACATGCATAACAAACTAATTGAGAGTAGTTAGGAAAAGGGATTCATGACCCTCTCATAATCAGATTTGCAAGATTTGACTTATGGGAAATGATATGAATCTTTTTAAGCAGCAGTGTATTCATTAAAAAATAAAAAACTTCTCCTGAATTCAAATATGTAAAAAGAGAAATAGATGAGAAAAGGACTAATTAGAAAAGCTAACTATACCACAACAGATTTAGAATGTAGATTTCAAGTGAAAAGAAGAAAATTTAAGATGCAAAATTTTTAATTAGCAACATGGAGGATAAACAGAAACTTCTCTAGTCATAAAGGTATGAGGGGCTTTCTGCTTTCAATATCTTAATGGACTAGAGTCTCTGAATTGATTTGTAACTAACATATAACTAGACCCTTGAAAAAATTCAAGGCATTTCCCAAGCAGGAGGGGAAGAGAGGAAGAGAAAGCTGATACCTGAGAGCCATAAATAATGCAAGATCCAAGAGGAAGGCAATGCCAATTCCAGGACAAATATAAGACGGAGCTTTAAGTCCTACAAGAGAAAGATGTAGACCCAGAGACGCCCTTTCAGAGAATTACAGTGATCCAAGGGTGTGACAAATTCCTGGCAATCAGAAGAACAATTATGAATCCTCTCTGAAAATAAAAATTGTCCCTAATTTAGACACTTGGGATTCTCACAGATTAACCTCAGCATATAAACTAACATTAAAAAATGATGTACAAGAAAACAAAAGTCTGCATGAGATTGATACCAAAACCAAAAATAAACAATGGGCAGACGCTCCCAAGAATTTAAGATTTTAGAATTGTCAAAATGAATAGATAATAGCTAATACAGAAATATATTTTAGAGGATGGAATGACAAGCAATAGGAGGCTATTAAGAATGACCAGTCATATCTAAAACACAAATTCAAAGGGAATTTCTATCACTTAAAAATATAATTATTGGAACAAAAAACAATAAGTGGACAAAGAGTAAACTAGGAACCAACTAAAGAGAAAATAATTGCACGAAATATATATCTAAATAAATTATTCAAAGTAAAGCATTGAGAGACAAGATGAGAAATATCAAAGAGTTATTAAGTGAATATATAGAACAGAATAAGGTCGAACATATATAATCAGTGTTCCATCAGGAAAGAATAGAGAGAGTGGAGGGGAAGAGGTATTGAAAAAATAATGGCTAGGAATTTTTCAGAACTGAGGATGGAGATAAAAGTAAATTATAAACTAAACAGTATAAATTAAATTAGATCCAATATTAGACCTATTGTAGTGATACTAAAGAGCACAAAAAACAAATAAAATATTAAACTTAAGCAGAATAAAAAAGGTTAATCAAGCAGGAACAAAAACAGAGTAACAGCAGACCTTTTAAGAGCATTAATGAAAACAAGAATACAATGGCATAATATGTCCAAACAGCTGAGGTGGAGGGGAGGGGGGGGAAGTCATCCTAAAACTGTATTTCCAGCAAAACTAGCTTTCAAGGACAAGGGTAAAATAAAAACGTTTCTGGATAAACAAAAATGTGATCAGTTTTACAGAACTTCACTACAGAAATTTCTATTAATATATTTTAAAAAGAAGGAAATGACCCAAAAAGAAAGTCTGTGATGGAAGAAGGAAAATGAGGGTAAAATATCCATGAATACGTATACGTAAGGTTACCTAAATGTAGCCAAATGAATACGTATGGCTACCTAGTTATTTTTAAATAGGAATGTAACTATCCCTCTCACAGGGTATTCAGAAATGTGGTGAGGGGAGTATTTTTGATTGTCACAATACTTAATGACTATGCTACTAGTATTTAGCTGTAAGGCCAACAATACTAAATACCTGTAAAGAGAAATGGCAAGATCACTTTCAATGCATGTTGATAAATGAAGCATTTCAGTTAATATTTCATTTTAGTATTATCCGTATCTCACTATCAGAATCCCATTTTTTCCCAAAAACATACATTTTTATCTCTCTAAGCATAAAAGCTATTTATGTTATCACTTGGAAAATATTTAAGACCATATATGTTTAAAACTACACATAATCTCACTACCCCAAAAAGAAAGGATACCAATATATCAACATTTGAAAGGATACAGATCCTAACATTTTCATTTTGTGTGTATTTACATATTTGAAGAATTACATTGTGGCTATTACAACTGCTATTTTTCACCCAGTTTATGTTGTTTTTTTCAAAATACATTTATAGTCATAAATTTTCTCCCATGTTAATGTCACGTTTCCTAGTCTCTAAGGCTGCTTAGCATTCCAGCACTCGATGTAACACAGCTGATCTAATCAAGTCTCCAATGGCCAATATCTGAGCTCTTTCTGATGTTCACTGTTATAAGTGATGCTGCTATTTCTTGCCCTTATTGGTCTTTTTAGCCACGTGAACTACATTTCCTTTGGTTGTATCTTCTCCAAAATTTCGGAATTCTTACAACTGGCTCAATTCCAATTGTGGCTACTTTTGCTTTTTTATAGTAACCAACATATAATTGTTCAACGCACATATTTCTAATGTGTGAAAGATGCTTATATATATAACTGGTTTTAGTGCCCAAACCCTGCCATGTTATACCACAACTTTCCCATTATAGAATACATTAAATCACACATTTACTGAAATGTACTTCACATATCATAAATTTCACC
The DNA here is from genome assembly GCF_965194805.1 of Balaenoptera borealis. NCBI lineage: Eukaryota > Metazoa > Chordata > Mammalia > Artiodactyla > Balaenopteridae > Balaenoptera > Balaenoptera borealis. The sequence continues at coordinate 148,407,739 of NC_138867.1, forward strand.
CTTCTAAAGTTTACAGTTTGGAGTTTTTTAGTATATTTTACAAAGTTGTGCAACCATTACCATTATCTAATTCCAGAATATTACAATCATCCCCAAAAGAAACCCCATACACATTAGCAGTTATTCCCTTTGGCCCCTCCCTGCAGTCCCTGAAAACCACTAATCGGTTTACTATTTCTTTGATCTTTCTCATCTGAACATTTTACATACATGGAATCAAATAATAAAATATACTGATTAAAGAACCAATCCCAATGTCATGCAGTAAATATTTACTGAATTACTACATTGCACACTTATTTATTAATATAATCCTAGTTTTCCACGAGGTCTCAAAGATTATCAGCCCGTTTCACTTTATAAGTAAGGAGAATTATGACTGCAAGATGAGATGATTGCTTCAGACCACGCAGAGAAAGGGGCAACCCTGATCTTCTGATTACTATTTGAAGTTTCCTTTTTCTTTACTAAGCTACATGCACCCTATACTGAGACCCCAAAAGACACACCATGACACTACAGATACTGACCTAACTAATTCTCTTTCTAGGTAACACAAAATTAATCAAAGAAGGGAGAATTAGGGATGTGGGAGTGGGAGGTATGCATATTGGTAAACCAACCAATGCTATTAAGAACCAATATAAACTAATTCAACTTTCATTTGCAGCCACAAGCAATGTTTCTTTTGCATCCTTCTAAAAGGATTCATTAGTTTAATTTCTAATTATAATCTGGTTTGTTCTTTCCCTTCCTTTTCTGTCCTCTCCCTTCCCTTCCATTTTCTTAGCTTCCTTAATAGTTAATTCTTATATCCATTAAGTACAACAAAGCAAAGTAGGTATTCACACACTGGGAGAGGAAGAATGTGTTGGTCCAGAGAAGGACAGGTTGAGATATTGCCATAGACGGGGGACCCCAAGCAGAGTATCAGAGCCTGTGCAAGACAAGGAAGGCAAATCTGAAAAGGGGCGACCTGGTACGGAGTGCCAGGGTCTACATAGGATCACATGGGATGGGAATGTCATCCATAGGGTGGAGGGAGGGAAGGTGTAGTCAGCAGTTTATGGTACCATTTGATGAAAGGAAAGCATCCCCATGAGGGTGTGGTCCAGCATGGTGGCAGCCCATGCAAGGTGAGAAGAAGGGTGTCTACATAGTGTGAGCAGGCATCCAGGAGTGGGGAGTCAGAGTCGAGCATAGTGAAGGGGGCATCAGCACACAGAAGGGGTGGCAATGGTAAGAGAAGATTGGCTGTATAGAGGGTATTGGTCATATAAATAAATATATAAGGATGATGCAAGCCAGTCTTCCTACTGTCAGAAAATGGAGTTACAAATACGAAAAAGGAGAACTCTATTATGACCCATGTGGTGGGGGATTGCAATTGGCAGTATGGTGTGAATTCATGGTTTTCAACATATACAGATAGATATACAAATAAACATAAAAGTAAGTGTATATACACCTATGCGTGCAATGCATACTGTGTTCAAAGAGATGGTCTAGGACAAATGACACCCTAGCAATAAATATACCTAATGCCCAGGTCTTCACCAAATATCATTCTTCACCAAAAGGACGTAGGACCCTTTGTAGAAATGACTGTTTCCAGAGCTGAGGCACGAAAAGTAGAATGAGCCAGAGACAAGTTTTTGCGTGCCTAAAGCAGGTATGTATTCAAGAAATGATTAGATCATGTCAAAGGGACATAAAGAACAGCTTGGAGGGACTCTTGTTGACTAGATCTGAAGCAAACTTGAGTATCAAAATAAATAATCAAATTAATGGATTATAAAGCATTGACAAAAGTAGGAAACCATGAGTCCATAATATGATAAGTAATGGTTAAAAAATAAGGTCCACAGATATTTATTAATTTCAAAAGAGAAAATAGTGACTGGTAGACACCAGCTTAATTAATTAATCAAAGCAAACAGCATTAGTAACACCACAGATCAAAACTGTGTGCCATCTGACAGGATGCATCAGACATACAATCAATTCTGCAATATTGCTCCTAGAAATGCATAATTTAATATAATCATGAGTAAGCAAAAGACAAACACAAATTGAAGAACATTTGAAAAAAATAACTAGGCTTATCTTTAAATGGGTCAAGGTCTTGAATGTCAAGAAAAAAATTGGAAAAAAACACTTCCATAGTTCAGGAGAATAAAGATCCATGACAACCAAATGTAGTAAAAAGTTCTGAACTGGATTATTTTGCTATAAAAGATATTATCAGGACAATGGTATAACATGAATAGGATTAAATGATGGTAATGTATCTGTGTTAGTTTCCTGATCTTGGTAGTTTATTGTGATGCTATAAGAGAACTGGGAATGTACTGCATATAGGTCAATATTCTGGTTGGTTCAAGAGGATAAAGGACAAATTTCAAAACCACAGATATCATAGGAAAAATTCTAAAGTAATATATTAAATAAATACAATATACACACATTAAACCAGTAGGGGGTCAGGAGACATCAGGTCAGATCACCTCCTCTCAAATGTTAGAGTGACAAAAAGTTATTTGTACTTTCCTAAAAATTTGAGACTGCTTTGAAATATTATAGAATCCTAGTAAAACAAATTATCTGAATTTTATATAAACATTAACATTCAATTCTTTTCATCACATATAGAAGCCAACATATGACTTCAGGTATCATAAACAGTTCATTAGGCTCAGCAGGATTGTCATTTATTTTTCACACCTAAGAGAAACAAAGCAGAACCACAGAAGAATTGTGCCTCTTTGTCAGCTGAAAGGGAACATTTGCTAATCAAAGCACTGCTTTCTTTCTGCTTCTTGCATACAGTTTTGTCACGCATATTTGCCAAATATCTCCTGAATCCAGAACCAAGTATAGTGTTTGGCATACAGTATTAACAGAAATACTAGTAATCATCCTAACACTCTTAAATATTGCTAATTATATACAAGGCACTGCTCTCAGCACATGACATAGATCAATTCATTTAACCCACACAGCAAACCAATAAGATTATGCTAACATCATTCCCATTTTATAAAAAAGGAAATCAATATACAAGAAATTAAGCCAATTACTCAAGGTCATACAGCTAGTAAATGTCAAAGCTAGAATTTAAAGGTGGAGTATTTGACGACAGAGTCATATAAATAAATATTTGTTTACTAAAATTTAATAAATTTACTTCCCTGAATTAAACAACGTGTAAAGGATAAAAAGGCTAATTCACCTACTGGATTGCATTTTGAAATCACCAAAGACATAATATAGCTCTGGTTTCTTTAAAAAAAAAGAAAAAAGATCAGCATCTAAGAGGACTATAAACCATATCATATTTACATTTATATATACAATATGAGTCATATCCACAGTAGACACACTCTTTTTCTGTTACTTTACAAAAGTCACCAGTTTTAAGATAAATAGAAATTTTGAAGTTAAAATATTTTAAGCATTTTCTCTTATGAATACAAGCTCATAAATTAAACTAATCCATTCAAAACTAAATTTTGAAAATGCCATAACATATTAATTCATTGCTTCAACAAATACTGAACACATACCATGCACAACTCTATTCTAGGCACTAGATAAATGATTAAAAAAAGGAGAAAGAAGCTAATTAAATTAATAGCATTATATAAAGGTCTCATTAATAAATCCAGTTTTTTAAAGATGCACAAAGTATCATTCATTCGTCCATTCATTCAAAATAAACTCATTCTCTACCATGTTCCAGAATGTAGTTGTAGATACGTATGAGGACAAGGGCAATAAAAGCAAAGAAAAACAAGAACAAGCTTAAGAAAGTCACTGAGAAAAAAATACCCAAAATGTTATTACAAATCAAAAAAAAAAAAAAAAAACAAACCTATTTTGGCATGTACAAACAGGAATACTTAAAGTCCAAATAAGAACAAGGAAATAGAACCACAATATTGAGACAAAATAACAATAGCTAACATGTTTTCTATGTGTCAGTAAAATTATATATTATTATCTCATTAACTCTTCAATTCCCCAAAACAGTAAGGTAGGTATGATATGATTCCTACCTGTCAAAGAAAGCAGAAATATTCAACTCGGTGTCACTGTGAACTGCAACTGAATTAGAAAGAGCAGTGTTAATATAAAAATTAACTGGAGAAAGGAAAGGTGAAGAGAAAGCTGCTTTTAAGTGGTTTGATTTTTCAAGTACACAGTAACTGCTTTTCAAACATGTTTTAGGTTAGTGGTGCTGTTTGGGGAATCACAGAGAATTTAGAATAAACTGCATATAGTCCAATGTTCTGACTATTTTCAGAGGGAAAAGAAGACAAATTTCAAAACAGAACTCCTAAAACAATGTTTAAGCTATTTACTATACAGAAAATTTATGAGTATTTTAAAAGTAAATTAGGGGAAGAACTTCAACATGGCGGAAGAGTAGGATGCGGAGATCACCTTCCTCTCCACAAATACATCAGAAATACATCTACATGTAGAACAACCCCTACAGAACACCCACTGAACGCTGGCAAAAGACCCCAGACCTCCCAAAAGGCAAGAAACTCCCCATGTACCTGGGTAGGGCAAAAGAAAAAAGAAAAAACAGAGACGAAATATAGGGACGGGACCTGCGCCAGTGGGAGGGAGCTGTGAAGGAGGAAAGGTTTCCACCCACTAGGAAACCCCTTCGCGGGCGGAGACTGCGGGTGGCAGAGGGGGGAAGCTTCGGAGCCACGGAAGAGAGCGCAGCCACAGGGGTGTGGAGGGCAAAGCGGAGAGATTCCCGCACAGAGGCTCGGTGCTGACCAGCACTCACCAGCCCGAGAGGCTTGTCTGCTCCCCCGCCGGGGTGGGCGGGAGCTGGGAGCTGAGGCTCAGGCTTCGGTCGGATCGCAGGGAGAGGACTGGGGTTGGCGGCGTGAACACAGCCTGAAGGGGGCTAGTGCGCCACGGCTAGCCGGGAGGGAGTCCGGGAAAAGGTCTGGAGCTGCCGAAGAGGCAAGAGACATTTTCTTGCCTCTTTGTTTCCTGGTGCGCGAGGAGAGGGGATTAAGAGCACCGCTTAAAGGAGCTCCAGAGACGGGCGCGAGCCGCAGCTATCAGCACAGACCCCCCGAGACGGTCATGAAACGCTAAGGCTGCTGCTGCCGCCACCAAGAAGCCTGTGTGCGAGCACAGGTCACTCTCCACACCGCCCCTCCTGGGAGCCTGTGCAGCCCGCCACTGCCAGGGTCCGTGATCCAAGACAACTTCCCCGGGAGAACGCATGGCACGCCTCAGGCTGCTGCAACGTCCCGCTGGCCTCTGCCGCCGCAGGCTCGCCCCGCCTCCTCCGTACCCCTCCCTCCCCCCCGCCTGAGTGAGCCAGACCCCCCGAATCAGCTGCTCCTTAAACCCCATCCTGTCTGAGCGAAGAACAGACACCCTCAGGCGACCTACAGGCAGAGGCGGGTCCAAATCCAAAGCTGAACCCCGGGAACTGTTTGAACAAAGAAGAGAAAGGGAAATTTCTCCCAGCAGCCTCAGAAGCAGAGGATTAAATCTCCACAATGAACTTGATGTACCTGCATCTGTGGAAAACCTGAATAGACAACGAATCATCCCAAATTGAGGAGGTGGACTTTGGGAGCAAAGATATATATATTTTTTATCCCTTTTTCTCTTTTTGTGAGTGTGTATGTGTATGTTTCTGTGTGTGATTTTTCTCTGTATAGCTTTGCTTTTACCATTTGTCCTAAGGTTCTGTCCATCCATTTTTTGGTTTTTTTTATTACTTAAAAAAAATTTTTTCTTAATAATTATTTTTTTATTTCAATAACTTTATTTTATTTTACTTCATTTTATCTTATCTTCTTTCTTTCTTTCTTTCTTTCTATTTTTTCTCCCTTTTATTCTGAGCTGTGTGGATGAAAGGCTCTTGGTGCTCCAGCCAGGCGTCAGGGCTGTGCTACTGAGGTGGGAGAGCCAAGTTCAGGACACTGGGCCACAAGAGACCTCCCAGTTCCACATAATACCAAATGATGAAAATCTCCCAGAGATCTCCATCTCAACACCAAGACCCAGCTTCACTCAACGACCAGCAAGCTATAGTGCTGGACACCCTATGCCAAACAACTAGCAAGACAGGAACACAGTCCCATCTATTAGCAGAGAGGCTGCCTAAAATCATAATAAGGCCACAGACAGCCCAAAACACACCACCAGATGTGGACATGCCCACCAGAAAGACAAGATCCAGCCTCATCCACCAGAACACAGGCACTAGTCCCCTCCACCAGGAAGCCTACACAACCCACTGAACCAACCTTAGCCACTTGGGAGAGACACCAAAAACAAGGGAAACTACAAACCTGCAGCCTGCGAAAGGCATACCCCAACACAGTAAGTTAAGCAAAATGAGAACACAGAGAAACACACAGCAGATGAAGGAGCAAGGCAAAAACCCACCAGACCTAACAAATGAAGAAGAAATAGGCAGTGTACCTGATAAAGAATTCAGAATAATGATAGTAAAGATGATCCAAAATCTTGGAAACAGAATAGAGAAAATACAAGAAACATTTAACAAGGATCTAGAAGAACTAAAGAGCAAACGAACAGTGATGAACAACACAATAAATGAAATTTAAAATTCCTAGAAGGGATCAATAGCAGAATAACTGAGGCAGAAGAATGGATAAGTGAACAGGAAGATAAAATAGTGGAAATAACTATTGCAGAGCAGAATAAAGAAAAAAGAATGAAAAGAACTGAGGGCAGTCTCAGACACCTCTGGGACAACATTAAACGCACCAACATTCGAACTATAGGGGTCCCAGAAGAAGAAAAGAAAAAGAAACGTACTGAGAAAATATTTGAAGAGATTATAGTTGAAAACTTCCCTAATATGGGAAAGGAAATAGTTAATCAAATCCAGGAAGCACAGAGAGTCCCATACAGGATAAATCCAAGGGCAAACACGCCAAGACACATATTAAGCAAACTATCAAAAATTAAATACAAAGAAAAAATATTAAATGCAGCAAGGGAAAAACAACAAATAACACACAAGGGAATCCCCAAAAGGTTAACAGCTGATCTTTCAGCAGAAACTCTGCAAGCCAGAAGGGAGTGGCAGGATATACTCAAAGTCATGAAGGAGAAAAACCTACAACCAAGATTACTCTACCCAGCAAGGATCTCATTCAGATTTGATGGAGAAATTAAAACCTTTACAGACAAGCAAAAGCTAAGAGAATTCAGCACCACCAAACCAGCTTTACAACAAATGCTAAAGGAACTTCTCTAGGCAGGAAACACAAGAGAAGGAAAAGACCTACAATAACAAGCCCAAAACAATTAACAAAACGGTAATAGGAACATACATATTGATAATTACCTTAAATGTAAATGGAATAAATGCTCCAACCAAAAGACACAGACTGGCTGAATGGATACAAAAACAAGACCCGTATATATGCTGTCTACAAGAGACCCACTTCAGACCTAGGGACACATACAGACTGAAAGTGAGGGGATGGAAAAAGATATTCCATGCAAATGGAAATCAAAAGAAAGCTGGAGTAGCAATTCTCATATCAGACAAAATAGACTTTAAAATAAAGACTATTACAAGAGACAAAGAAGGACACTATATAATGATCAAGGGATTGATCCAAGAAGAAGATATAATAATTGTAAATATTTATGCACCCAACATAGGAGCACCTCAATACATAAGGCAAATACTAACAACCATAAAAGGGGAAATCAACAGTAACACAATCATAGTAGGGGACATTAACACCCCACTTTCACCAATGGACAGAACATCCAAAATGAAAATAAGGAAACATAAGCTTTAAATGATACATTAAACAAGATGGACTTAATTGATATTTATAGGACATTCCAACCAAAAACAACAGAATACACATTCTTCTCAAGTGCTCCTGGAACATTCCCCAGGATAGATCATATCTTGGGTCACAAATCAAGCCTTAGTAAAGTTAACAAAATTGAAATTATATCAAGTATCTTTTCTTACCACAGCGCTATGAGACTAGATATCAATTACAGGAAAAAATCTGTAAAAAATAGAAACACATGGAGGCTAAACAATACACTACTTAATAACCAAGAGATCACTGAAGAAATCAAAGAGGAAATCAAAAAATACCTAGAAACAAATGACAATAAAAACACAATGACCCAAAACCTATGGAATGCAGCAAAAGCAGTTCTAAGAGGGAAGTTTACAGCAATACAATCCTACCTTAAGAAACAAGAAACATCTCAAATAAACAACCTAAGCTTACACCTAAAGCAATTAGAGAAAGAAGAACAAAAAAATCCCAAAGTTAGAGGAAGGAAAGAAATCATAAAGATCAGATCAGAAATAAATGAAAAAGAATTGAAGGAAACAATAGCAAAGATCAATAAAACTAAAAGCTGGTTCTTTGAGAATATAAACAAAATTGGTAAACCATTAGCCAGACTCATCAAGAAGAAAAGGGAGAAGATTCAAATCAATAGAATTAGAAATGAAAAAGGAGAAGTAACAACTGACACTGCAGAAATACAAAGGATCATGAGAGATTACTACAAGCAAGTATATGCCAATAAAATGGACAACCTGGAAGAAATGGACAAATTCTTAGAAATGGACAACCTTCCAACACTGAACCAGGAAGAAATAGAAAATATGAACAGACCAATCACAAGCACTGAAATTGAAACTGTGATTAAAAATCTTCCAACAAACAAAAGCCCAGGACCAGATGGCTTCACAGGCGAATTTTATCAGTTAGAGAAGAGCTAACACCTATCCTTCTCAAACTCTTCCAAAATATAGCAGAGGGAGGATCACTCCCAAACTCATTCTACAAGGCCACCATCACCCTGATATCAAAACCAGACAAAGATGTCACAAAGAAAGAAAACTACAGGCCAATATCACTAATGAACAGAGATGCAAAAATCCTCAACAAAATACAGGCAAACAGAATCCAACAGCACATTAAAAGGATTATACACCATGATCAAGTGGGGTTTATCCCAGGAATGCAAGGATTCTTCAATATACGCAAATCAATCCATGTGATACACCATATTAACAAATTGAAGGAGAAAAACCATATGATCATCTTAATAGATGCAAAGAAAGCTTTTGACAAAATTCAACACCCATTTATGAGAAAAACCCTCCAGAAAGTAGGCATAGAGGGAACTTTCTTCAACATAATAAAGGCCATATATGACAAACCCACAACAAACATTGTCCTCAATGGAGAAAAACTGAAACCATTTCCACTAAGATCAGGAACAAGACAAGGTTGCCCACTCTCACCACTCTTATTCAACATAGTTTTGGAAGTTTTAGCCACAGCAATCAGAGAAGAAAAAGAAATAAAAGGAATCCAAATCGGAAAAGAAGTAAAGCTGTCACTGTTTGCAGATGATATGATACTATACATAGAGAATCCTAAAGATGCTACCAGAAAACTCCTAGAGCTAATCAATGAATTTGGTAAAGTAACAGGATACAAAATTAATGCACAGAAATCTCTTGCATTCCTATATACTAATGATGAAAAATCTCCAAGCGAAATTAAGAAAACACTCCCATTTACCACTGCAACAAAAACAATAAAATATCTAGGAATAAACCTATCTAAGGAGACAAAAGACCCATATGCAGAAAATTATAAGACGCTGATGAAAGAAATTAAAGATGATACAAATAGATGGAGAGATATACCATGTTCTTGGATTGGAAGGATCAACATTGTGAAAATGACTATACTACCCAAAGCAATCTACAGATTCAATGCAATCCCTATCAAACTACCAATGGCATTTTCCACAGAACTAGAGCAAAAAATTTCACAATTTGTATGGAAACACAAAAGACCCTGAATAGCCAAAGCAATCTTGAGAATGAAAAATGGAGCTGGAGGAATCAGGCTCCCTGACTTCAGGCTATACTACAAAGCTACAGTAATCAAGACAGTTTGGTACTGGCACAAAAACAGAAATATAGATCAATGGAACAGGATAGAAAGCCCAGAGATAAACCCACGCACATATGGTCACCTTATCTTTGATAAAGGAGGCAAGAATATACAGTGAAGAAAAGACAGCCTCTTCAATAAGTGGTGCTGGGAAAACTGGACAGGTACATGTAAAAGTATGAAATTAGAACACTCCGTAACACCATACACAAAAATAAACTCAAAATGGATTAAAGACCTAAATGTAAGGCCAGACACTATCAAACTCTTAGAGGAAAACATAGGCAGAACACTCTATGACATAAATCACAGCAAGATCCTTTTTGACCCACCTCCTAGAGAAAGGTAAATAAAAACAAAAATAAACAAATGGGACCTAATGAAACTTAAAAGCTTTTGCACAGCAAAGGAAACCATAAACAAGACGAAAAGACAACTCTCAGAATGGGAGAAATTATTTGCAAATGAAGCAACTGACAAAGGATTAATCTCCAAGATTTACAAGCAGCTCATGCAGCTCAATATCAAAAAAACAAACAACTCAATCCAAAAATGGGCAGAAGACCTAAATAGACATTTCTCCAAAGAAGGTATACAGATTGCCAACAAACACATGAAAGAATGCTCAACATCATTAATCATTAAAGAAATGCAAATCAAAACTACAATGAGATATCATCTCACACCAGTCAGAATGGCCATCCTCAAAAAATCTACAAACAATAAATGCTGGAGAGGGTGTGGAGAAAAGGGAACCCTCTTGCACTGTTGGTGGGAATGTAAATTGTTACAGCCACTATGGTGAACAGTATGGAGGTTCCTTAAAAAGCTAAAAACAGAACTACCATACCACCCAGCAATCCCACTACTGGGCATATACCCTGAGAAAACCATAATTCAAAGAGTGTCATGTACCAAAATGTTCACTGCAGCTCTATTTACAATAGCCAGGACATGGAAGCAACCTAAGTGTCCATCGACAGATGAATGGATAAAGAAGATGTGGCACATATATACAATGGAATATTACTCAGCCATAAAAAGAAAGAAAATTGAGTTATTCATAGTGAAGTGGATGGACCTAGAGTCTGTCATACAGAGTGAAGTCAGTCAGAAAGAGAAAAACAAATACCAAATGCTAACACATATATATGGAACCTAAGGGAAAAAAAATTGGTCATGAAGAACCTAGGGGCAAGACGGGAATAAAGACACAGACCTACTAGAGAATGGACTTGAGGATATGGGGAGGGGGATGGGTAAGCTGTGACAAAGTGAGAGAGTGGCATGGACATATATACACTACCAAATGTAAAACAGATAGCTAGTGGGAAGCAGCCGCATAGCACAGGGAGATCAGCTCGGTGCTTTGTGACCACCTAGAGGGGTGGGATAGGGAGGGTGGGAGGGAGGGAGATGCAAGAGGGAAGAGATTTGGGAACATATGTATATGTATAACTGATTCAATTTGTTATCAAGCAATAACTAACACACCATCATAAAGCAATTACTCCAATAAAGATGTTAAAAAAAAAAGTAAATTAAATCAGTAGGCACTAAAATAGTAGATGACAGTTACTGAGGACTTAACTATGTGCGAGGCACTATTCCAACTATATCTATATAGTCCATATAAAAATTGACTCACCTAACCCTACAAATATCCTATGGGATAGGTATTATTAGTATCCTCATTTTACAGAGGGGAAACTGAGACTTAGATAAATTCAATAACTTCTCCAAAGTCGTATAAATAACCATTGGCAGTCAGAATTTGACCTTGCGTGGCGTGATTCTCATCTGCACTTTAGATCTACCTTTGTTAGAAAAAGACACAATTGAAATGCCATTGGCAAAATGCAGAGTCCCCCACAATGGGGGTGCCTGGCACATCCTGAGCATGCAGTAGATACTTGTTGAGTGAATGAATAAATAGCCTTCTAGCTTATTTCCACCTCAGCATCTTTACACATGTTGTTCCCTCTGCCTAGAATGTTTTCCCATTGTTTTTTGAAGGGAGCTCTTTTTCGACAATTGGATCTCAGCTTGGTTATTTTCTCCACAGGGAGAATTCCCTGACTACCCTTCCAAAAATACCAACATGTATGCCCATCATATATCCAGATATATATCCATATACATCCAGGTATATGTCACTTTTTTTTCCCATAAAACCATGGAATTTATCTAGTTTATGTATTTATTTACTTGTAGTTTGTCTGTTTTTTCCCAGTAGGATATTGGCTGTAGGAGAACTGGGGTCCTGTCTGCCATGTTCATCACTCTGTATAGCTACTAGGCTTTCAATGAATGTCGAATGAATAACTGGATAGATGGATATGTGCATGGATGGATGATTGAATGGATGGATGGACAATGTATCTGGATTGCAGCCAGGCATTCGGTCATAATTCTTATGATGTCGAGATGGGCTATATATATTTCCAGCTGGTTAAATGACTGGACTCCAAAAACCTTGATTTTACCAAAGTAATAACAGCTTAGAGAAGTTCTCGTTAACACTTTTCAAAAAGGTTTTTTGTGTGTGTCAAAAGCATGAATGTGAAATATGTAATTTGTAAGCTCTAACTCAAGTGCTCAAAAATATTTTAGATTCAATTATTTTATTTGATGTTCTAATATTAATAGACAATACCTAGAATCATTTCCATGCTCAAAAATATTATCATTTCAACGTACTACATGGTAAGGCTTCAGCTATACTTTTATTGTTGGTGGGATGTGTGTGTGACTAAAAGTTAAGCAACAAAAAAATAATACACACAAGAAAAAATTTTTACAATTGTTTTGCGATGAATATGGAAGGCTAAGTTGTTACTTTATTAATACACAAATCCAGAAACGTTATTTAGGAAGATGTTATAGTTTAGTATCATTTATAAACATTAGAGGTACAGAGCAAACATTGCTTTTTAAGCATATACTAAGGATTAGAAGGTTTGAGAACTCCTGATTAAAAGATTACACATCAAGCAGATATTTAAAATAAAGTTCATTCTTCCCTAAACATGAGCAGAGTGTGTCTTCTTAGGTATAGCCGCAGACAATATGGGTGTGAGGAAGCATGAAAATGTGGATCACTTCCTCTTTCCATTCCCTACTTTCACCATCACTTGGTATCCTTACCCAAGGACAAGACAAGGACCCAGAATCCCAAATCTTCTCTTCTCCTCTTTCACACCACTGCATGCTCCCTCTCTACACACAAACACACTTGACATTTTTTTTTTTTTTTTTTTTTTTCTGATACAAAGTCATTCCAATGGCTCTAATGAATAGAACCATTTTTAAAAGGCTCTTCAGGAGCAACAACTAACTGACCAGGCAATGTGAGTGCCTGTTCAGAAAACAATTTCCAGGCAAAGAAGATGTTTCAATTCCCCAAATCATACCACCATGGACACTTTCTCTATGCCTCATACCAGCCTTGCCTCCTCTCTCTAAGTCTGTGTGTAATTCAGGTCCTAGCTTTAGTCAAAATGAAAAGACTGCCACCTACTGAATTACAGGCAAAGACAAATGGAATCTTGAGGCACGTTTAATTTAACGCATGGAGTCAGTCTTTTTCCGAGAGCAGGCACCACCTGTTCTGAGGCATTATATGTAGGGAGAAGGCAAGAGGATGACTAGCATGTGGGTGGCAACTGGCCGTTGACTGGGAATAATTTCTACAAAAGCCTCTCCTTGAGTGACAATATAAAGTGATAATAAGGTAATTCTCAGCTCAATAAGAATCAGTGAAAGCAGGATAATAAGTTCTTTGGGATATTTCCTAATATAAATACTGAGATTGTGTTTCCCTATTCATCTCTTCTGCCTGCTGAGGTTGTTAACCACCTTCCCTTGCTGAAACAGTAAAATCAAAATGGGCAGCTGAAGCACTATAAAAACTATCAAATTAAAGGAGGACAAATCATACAGATTTTTTATGTTTGTCTGTATTTGCATCTTCATTCAGTGTCATCCCTGCCACTTGTTACCTGCAACTTCACACATCTCACTCCGCAGATAAAAGTGAAGGGTCTCTTCAAAATTCAGATTACAGCAAGCAAGCAACAGTCATATCACTGACAGTGACAGGGATTGCTTTTTATGATCCACAATAGAAAAGAAAAAACATGATTTTTTTCCATTAACCATAATTACCTGAGGTTTAAAGAAAAATTAATGTTGAGAAATCAAATATTAACTCATTAGGAGAAAACAGTAGATCACCTTCAAATTCACTATTCATGAATGTTGGCCTTCATTAGCTAAAACAGAAAAAGCACAGATGCAGGAACTACATAATTTACACAAAGGCTACCTGAATGATGCCAAATACTCTCCAAATACAACTAAAAGCTTGATTAATCGCTTTTAACAGCCAATGAAGCTCATTTAAATTCACTCAGGGGAAAACGTAATTTTCAAACTAAACTAATAAAAGTCTCACTGTTTCTTGAACTAAGTTAACTTTATTAACTTCTTTCTTTAAATTCATGATGACTTAACATTTAAAATGTGCTTACTGTTAAAAACTCAATAGTTTCATTATTTTAATTACTCATTAATCCAATACTAAAAAAAATCTAAATCATGTCTGTCAATTGTTGATGTGCCAGTTTATTTGGAAATGTCCTGATTCCTAAAGATATATAAATACTTCCCACAGATATGTATTTCCTGAATACACACACACACCTATTTCCTGCATATACATATATATGTACTTCACTATTATTTTAAATTTTCAACACGTGCATAAATTTTGTATACAGATAATGTGAGGTTTTTTATTTAAAAAAAAAGAAAAATCCCAATTAGGCACATTTATAGAGACAGAAAGTAGATGAGTGGTTGCCTAGGGGTGAGAGGGTTTATTGTGTCTTACAGGTATTGCTTACAGTTCCAGAAATTCATGAAGCACCAGGAAAATTTTTACCCACAGTTTATATTCAATGTCTCTGAAATGCCATGTTCTCTTAATATCAGATGTTCATGTTCCATCTTCAAACCAAATCACCTGGTACCATTTTCTTCATAGGTCTTATCACTGTTACTTTTTAATATTTTTTCTCCTCCTGCTAAAATATAACCACGATGAAACAGAAAACCTATCTTTCTTGTTCATTGCCTCATCTTCAGTGCCAAGAACAGTATGTGATACATGATAGGCACTCAACAAACATATGTAGAATGAATAAACACTCGTTAATCTCCCAATTTCATTTACCTGCTTGAACTAAGAAATTCTGAGAATATCTTGAATCTACAAACATTTATAAATATTTCCTATGACTAAAGAGCAGTTGGTTATAGGGCAGGGGCTAGGAAAGTGTCATGAAACTGTTTTTTCCTCAGACCTTAGTTTTTTGAAAGACAGATATCATTTTTCTTGAGAAAGCTAAGAACATAACATCGACCGTCTCTTTGGTCTAAAAAGAGTCTCATCAAAGTATTGACCTTTGGAACACATGTCGGACATAACTGATCTTCCCAGGTAAGAAAACTCCAAAGCTTCATCTGGATTTTCTATTTTCCTTTATAATATTTAGTTTTGAGAAACCTGACTTAAATGGTTGCCATGGAAATGAGCACAATAGTGAATCATAAAGCTTTTAGAAGGATGCGGCATAAATGTAAGAAAGGGTTATTTTTATTAACTTTTTAAAACTGATAAATCTCAGGGTAAGGAAGGTACTATAGAAAAAGAGAAATGATTATTATACCTCTCACCTAGGTTAGGTTTTGTAAATGCTGTGAAAAAAATAAAGACATTGTTGCAATGAATCAAAGCAAATACAAGAAGACTATTTCTATATACTGATTTATTATTTTATAAATGTGCATAAATCATAAGCCCTTTGAACCAATATAACAGCTATTCATTTACACACGTATATAGGTTATCTTGTCCAGTCTCAGCCTTGTAAGGCATGTCCTCTTTATTTTCTACTATAGCACTCAGCTCTTTCTTTAAAGCCCAATAAGCAATAAACAAGCAGTTTAATTAATTAAATTGTTAACTATGAAAATAAACCAATTTTATTTTTTAGAGCAGCTTTTGCTTTTGCTGCCTTATGATGTAAAAAGAGACAAGTACAGATCTGTGAACTCAACAAAGCAACTGTAGTGGGAGACAAGGTGTTAAAACAATTTTAAGGGTATTGCATGAAATGTTTATTGACCAGAATTTGGTACAATGGAAAAAGGCTCCAGCATATAATCAGATTTCCCACATGGAAAATGAACACCAAGGAACTACAACAATAGCCTTCATTTTTTTGTAATGTATTTTTAATTACATGTTCATTATTTTAGGCTTATATAGAAATTTCCCCTATCCAATTAAATAATTTTAAATTGACCTCATTCAGTGTATATATAATAGCTACAGTCAGTAAGTGGAATGATTTCCCACAAGGATTAGCAAGGTAGTAGACTGTGCTTTTGCTGTCCCTTCTAATTTCAAACTAAATCATTTATTTATTGCCTTTATGGCTACTGCCATTTTTGAAGACTATTACCACATCTGAATAGGGTTTATTGAGCATGTATGTTTTCCTCTTCTGTTTCAAAGCTAATTTTTAGAATTCTTTTGTCAATTAGGAAATGGAGGTAACCATGAGGACTGGTAAGCTAAGGTGAAACCTAGCTACTAGTTTCCTATATATTTACTAGTTTCCTGTATATTAAGGTATATTTGCCAAATGGCACACTTCCCCTTATGATGTTAAAGAGTATAAAATAAAAACTCATTTTCAATTTAAACTCTAAGTCCTGATAGTGTTCTGGAAGTCCTTTCTATGAGAAATGGATTTTTTTTCCGTATCAAGTATAGGAGGATTAAAGAGTTACCATTACGTTTCCTACAATTATAACTCATTTGAACCTAATGAGTCCCATTTACCCTCCCTAGAATATTATATTATAAGATCAATAAATATTACCAAATACATTTGCCTGTTATGGAAGGTCAAGAAAAGTAATTTTCTTCTAGTGATAGGGAGAAATATTAGGAGATGGAGGTAATGTTCAAAAGATTGTGTGTGGTTTTGAAGTTACCTGCCATGATAGAATAATCAATAGATAACTAGGAAGACCTTCATTTGATCATTCATGCCTCATTGCTCATGAACATTATTAAATATTCTCTTGGTTTCTTAGCAGGTTGTCTTTGAAGTTGCCACATGGAACATTTTTCTGCGTGAAGAATTATATTTCCCAAAAATGCGATACTGATGTGTAGCAACAAGATAAAAAGAGATATAAACTTGCACATAGCCCATTAATTGCTCACTGACCTTGGATCATAAGATTATTTTATCAAAATATGCATGTCTCCTCCTGAGAAGTCAGTTTTGCCAAATGGCCAACCTTTCCTGTGGACCATGGGGTCATACGGGACAGAGGAAAACCATTTAAACCATAACTGTTACAGTATATATGTCAGAGTTTCATAAAGAAGCAAGTCATCTTTCTTATCCTCATACTTTTTGTCAAGAGTTATGGTAAATTAAAATCGCTTTCTTCAGGTGTGTGATATTTGTGATTATTAATGGAAGCATTTGATGAGTCAAAATTAAAATTTAGAAACCCTGTGCCATTAGCACTGATATTTTTCAAAACCTGAAATACGTAGCAACCGTGAAGCAGAGCACAAGTGGTAGCCTACAACGAGGAATTTTATGCACAACCACAAAGGACATGTGGCCTAAAGCACTGAAATGATTTATGTTTACAAAAACCCAAGACCCTAAAGAAAATTCTGTCATTTCTGAAGAACAAACCCTTAGGAATGAGTCAGTTTTGACTAGCTTTATGTTCCCACACAGAAAACACATTTATTCATTTGAAAAGATCTCCAAGACCCCTCCTAAGATTAACAGTGAGAGGAAGTTACACTGAGAAGTTATTCCATAATCTCTCAATAATGGCAAATCTTTCACTCTAAAATAATGTTTCCCATTCAGTCAAAAGGCATTTATGAGAATCAACTACGGGCTAAGACATGCAAAAGGAGCTGAGAATACAAGGATAAATAAGCCGCACTCACACAGTGGGGAAGCGAGGCACACATACAGATTGCACAGTCCTGTAACAGAACCAGGCTCAGAGGAATCATGCCTGATCTACCTGGGACATTCAAGAGAATGCCCACAGAGAAAGTAATATTTCAACTTAGTCTTGAGGAATAAGTTTGCAATACTGAGAAAATATGAGAAGACAATCTATGGAAAGAGCACAGAATGAGAAAAGGATTGGAGTTTTGAAACTCATGGGTGATCTAACAACTGTGAAAAATTCCGTGTTACAAGAGCATAGAATGCAAAGGATGAGGCAGCTAATACAGCTAAAGAGAGATTTGTTACCAAATTTTGATATTTTCAATGGTTAAGACAAGAGATAGCAGTTTGAACAGTTATAGTAGGGATAACATTAAGGGGCCTAATCAATAAACTTTATAATTAATTATGTTGGGAAATGAGTGGAAAGGCAGAAGTTAAGAATGACAGCAGTCTTTCTTGTATAGATTTAAAGTCAATAGTAATGTCATTAACCAAGATAGGAAATAGAAATAAGGAATTAATATCAAGAGAGTGAATTCTATTTTGGACATTTCAAGTTTGAATTTCCTAAGAAACATCTACTGGAAATGCAAAAATTCTGTTACAAATACAGAAGTGGATCTCAGGAGAGAGATCAGGTGCAGGAGACATGTAGTTAGAAATCAATTGCTCTAGATGGTATGGTACTTGAAATCTTGAAGCAAATGTTATCACCCAGGGAGAAGAGGAAGAAAAAGCAGAGAATCAAGGATAAAATCTCAGAGAGTGTCAAAGTCTAAGAAATGAAGGAAAGTGAGAAGGGGTCAAATTTTAGAGGAAATCTAAGGGCACAGAGGTCGGGGGAGTGGCTAATGGCAAAGCAGAACAGTTTTCTTGAAGCCAAGACAAGATTACATCAAGGAAGAAAGACAGAAGGACTTGGTCAAGAAAAACTGAAGAAAAGGTCTAAGGACAAACTAAAATAGGTCATAGGATTTAGCAATTAGAAAATAAGCCCCTGGACTTTGCAAGACTCTCTGTGTAGTAGAAATACAAGCCAGGTGTCAGCTGGCTGAAGAGAAGGAATGAGGTGATGATGTGGGAAAAATAATTATATACTACTTGACCTAGAAATTCCAGAAGGATGGAAGAGAGTGACAAAATGGAGGCAGCTGAAAGCAATAATAAGCATGAGGGCAGGTTTTTTGTTGATGTTTCATTTTATTTTTGTTCAGAGATGGAGGAGCAAATAGTGTGCTTTAAACAAAAGGGCTTTTAAATAAAGGGGCTGCATAGAGAGGCAAAAATGAATGCACAAAGTTCTAAAGAATTTGCAGTAGATGAGAGGCTTAATCTTAAGGTAAAAGGTAAAATGCACTGCTTGCTCTCAGATAAGACTGCTATAATGACACATGAATCTTTTTAGGTGTATTTAGAAACTGAAAAAAGAAAAGTGATAAATGTTGTAAACTAATAGATTCTATTTTCTTTGGGCTGTACACTTATCTTCTGAAAGGTATACATCAGAAGGGAAAGACTCTACAAATTACACTGTAGCAAAAATAGTTTTGTTAATCTAGTGATTAGAAAGATGGAGATAAAATGGCTGTGAAATCTATAACATTGAAAAATACACAAGGTGACAAAAGTTGAGGGTCAATATCAATAAAACATGGGTCATTTTTAACACTAGATGTGTATAACCTTCCCACCACACCCACATGCACACATACATTTAACTCATTTCTCCACAGTTGCTCAACAAAGCCAAAGTGTGTGGGCTAGGAATTCAGAACACAGTCTCTCAAATCAGAAATACAAGTTGGTCAATGGTATTAAAAGACCATCAAGCATTGTGTTGCATTTGTATTGAGTCACATGATACTTAAAATATTTACCAAGCATTAATATTAATTATATAAATTAAATATATTAAAATTGAATTATAATAATATTAATTATATAAATTAAATATATTAAAATTAAAATATATTATATAAATATTGGGCATATTTAACCAAGAATTCCTAGCTATTGGTTAGAGATTTGAAGATGGATTTAATGACCTTTTAAAAAATATTGTTCTCTCACTCCTTATTGTTTTGTTGTTCTACCTTGAAAAGCAAATCTGGAAAACTAGGTCATTCAAACTTTATTCCTCCAAAGCACAATTCAATCACAAATGTCAGGAAAAATTTTTCAAAACTTGGAAATGAATGGGCAAGAGATTACTGGGTGTCTTTAAGGAGTATGTCCATGCTTTCTAGCATGCCCTCTGGGAATTACTTGATTCTATTAGTTGAACATCTAACTTTCTATTGAGTAGATTATTTTACATCTCTCTAATGGCAGAAGATAACTTGAAGAAATCTGATAGCAATGCAAATTATCCTTACCCATAACAATGCAAATGAAGATCATCTGGTGGAGAATCAATTATTTATACCTTGTAGAATAGATCAACATTACACTGTTTTATTGTCCTATACGATGTTAACCAGTTTTACATCTATTAGCAACTTCATTTTTACATTCCTGTATGTGCATGCATGCACACACACACATAGAATCACACACGCATCAGTTCTTCAATTTTTTTTTAAACTGGTTTTAACATCTTATTGGTTCCCTCACTAATTAACGAAGCAAATAAAATTTTGAATATGTGTTCATTTTATATTTTTAAGAGAATAGTGGTTTACCTTTTTTAAAACTGAGTTTTAGCACAAAAAAATTAAGTGAACTGGATAACTACATTTAAGAATACCTGTCTAGAAGCTTGTCCTCCAGATTTTCTTAACAACCGTCATTGTATCAACCTCACAGCATTAATAATTTTAAAATCACAGTCTCCCATTTATATGGATTCACCACTTGAATATATGCATTTTTGTCAACCACAAATAAAGTAAAATGCATCTAATCAAATTAGAACTGTACATATCTGTATAGTAAGAGAATCTCTATTTTATTGAAAAAGAAATGTTACACAGATTGAGTATTAGCCAGAATGTTCAAGAGTATATCCTTAGTCACTGTGGAGCTATTTTTGCAATAAAACCTGCACTTTGTCTAACAAGTTCCCTTGGGAATTAAGAGAAAAACATGTTGAAATGGCGAAAAAAATGCAGTTGGAAAATTTCAGCCTAACAACTATATGATCTAGCTTCATACTTTAGGGTAAATATTTGCAACATATTATTAATGCCCTAAGTTTTCATGTAATGAAACAGAATAAATTATTCAATATTTTAATTATACCTATAAAATAAAATTTGCATAATAATGAGCTATTTGAAAAAGTAGGCATAAATTAACAAAGTATGAACCATGATCCTTTTAAGAAAATAAGTATGGACTTACTGATGTTAATTCACTGGTGCCATGGAAATTACTTCTTTTATGAACTCCATTTACCTCAAAAATAAACACTTTCATGACTCAGGGAATGCATTATTTTGACTACCCATAAGTGTTCACCTTATCTAGTTAGTGATTCATACAGATAGACTCACCTTCAAATACAAAGAAAAAGCCATTTGTATAATGACCGCATCAAAAGAAACAAACACACCAAGCCACACTATTACTCTTAAACACATGACGGTGCAGGTGGAATTTTCTAATTCAATCTTGTGAGAGATAATTCTAAGATCAACACGCTCCATATTTTCTAACACTTTGGATTTGGCCTCCAACCATGTTTTAATATTTTACTACAGGTTAAGTATTTGTAATTATGAAAAAATAATCAGGATATAATTTGAAATGCAAAACAAAAATATTACATAAAATGTCAAATGAATAAAAATAAAAATAAACTATGTTTTATATATACACACATGTATACAGGCATGTAAAAACTGGAAAGAAACCCTCTGAACTCTGAACTGTTAATAGTAACATTTCCTGAAGCAGTTTATGGTTGATATGTTTTGTCACCTTCTTCATAATTGATTGTCTAAATTTTTGACAGTGAAATAAAAAATTACTAAAAAAATCTATGCTTTTCCATTGGTCACACAATGAGCTACACATTTTTCTCTCTTTAAAGTTTTCATCTGCCATTTCTTCACTCAGGTGTTTCAAAAGCTCAAGAAGAATAATGATTCCCACTATTTGCACAATTGTTTCTATCTTTTTAATTGAACTGAATTCATAAAATATGGTTCATAAGCTTCCAGCTATGGCAGGTTTACTTAATACCTTGTCCCTGATGCGTTATAAATGTTTTACATCCTTTCATACCCATTTTGAGTAAGTCACTTGGCATAACTGTTCGCTGTTACAAAAAGAATCCACTCTGAAGTCATACCCACGACTAACTAGAAACACATTGCCTGGACATTTGCAAAGTCAGCATGGAGCTGATTATTTTCAAGAAATTGAACAGTATATTTTCAGTAGTAATCAAACTAGAAGCAAATAGCGTTGCTCTAACAGACATTTTAATCACTAATGATTATACTCCTTCAATTTTTTTTAATATTTATTTGTTTGTTTATTTATTTATTTTGGCTGCACTGGGTCTCAATTGCAGCATGCTAGATCTAGTTCCCCTACCAGGGATCGAACCTGGGCCCCCTGCATTGGGAGCATGGAGTCTTACCCACTGGACCACCAGGGAAGTCCCACTCCTTGAGTTCTTCATGTTTACAAAATAAACATGTAAAATGAAAATGGCATTTTAAAAGTAATTTTTTGGTATATTCGAATGATTGAGAAGTATTAGGTTCATCTAGCAGTTAGGAAAGTTCCTTGGAAATACAATTATTTCCACAGCACAAGGATTCTTGGAAGATGGTGGCTTGAATGACCCCCACCTTGGTTGGTTAGCCTCTCAGTTCTCACCTGTTCACTTTTGCTAAACGAGCCCCTACTGAGAAGAAAAGGTAGGCAGAGCCTAGGAGGGTAAATGAGAGGTTACAACTTTGTCTTCCTCCTCATGGAGACGGACAGTCTCTCTGGACCAGAGGCGAGTCTGGAGAACGGCAACAGAGAGGCCTGAGACAGGATATAGATTGCCAAAAACAGGCCTGTTTTCCTTGGAGACCAAGCACTCAGTAAGTGATGGAGAAGTGGATGGAGACCAACCTCTCCATGAGACTAAAAGACTGAGACGAGAACAGGGAGCAGGGAAGCTTTTTCCTGTGTATCTAGAGGTGACTGCAGCTTGTCAGCTGTTATAATACCAACCTACATATACTCAGAGTCCTGCAACTTACCTCACTCATGGGATGCCAACATTTAAGGTATCAAGCAACTGGCATACAAAGGAAAATTACCACAAGCTCAGTGGCACCCTATCAGCATGAAAGAGGAAACGGACAAGCAAAATGAGCCCTTACAGATACTAGAGATTCTGAAGGAGAAAGATAACATGACCAAACATAAAAAGAGCACAAGAGCACATCAATATATTTAAGAAAAGCACAAAACAAGGTTCTGAAAAGAGAACACATCATTTTCAAGCTAAACAAATATTCTGAACTGAGAGAAAGAAAACTTATTGATGACATCTGAATTCAGTAGAGCAACAGGATCTGCTCAAACCTTCCTAATGATTTCCCATCTTATTCAAAATAAAACAGCCATTTCTCACCATGGCTGGTAAGGCCCACTGTGATACCGCATTGCATTACTCTCAGACCTAGAATCTGACCTGTCTCCCCTTACTGTAATCCAGACACATTTCTGTTCCTCCTTAAACGCTATCAGCATGATCATGCCCCCAGATTTTTACACTTGCTATTCCCTCTCCTAGATAGCCACATGTCTTGTTCCCTCATGTCATTCAGGTCTTTGTTCAACTACCACTTCATCAGAATATCCTTGGTCACCCTATCTAAAACTGCTGCAGCCCTGCTCTCTCAAAATTCTTATTCATCTTTATTTTCCTTAAAGTATGCATCATCATCTGTTACACATTTAATTATTCATTTTTTAAATTGTATCTCTTCCCCAACAAGAATATTCTCCCTAGGAGCTTATCTGTTTCATTCATTTCTGAAACCTTAGTGCTTAGAACAATGCTTGGGACATCGTAGACACTCAATAAATTTGTTGAATCAGTGAATAAATGAGTGGTGAGAAAGTTCCTGTTAAAATTGGCCTCTCAATGTCCTCAAATTTTAAATTGAAGTATGGCTGATTTACAATATCATATTAGTTTCAGGTGTACAACACAGTGATGCAATATTTTTGTAGATTATATTCCATTTAAAGTTTTTACAAACTAATGGCTATATTCCCCAGTGCTATACAACATATCCTTGCTGCTTATCTATTTTATACATAGTAGTTTGTATCTCTTAATCTCATACCCCTATCTTGCCCCCACTTGCCTCTCCCCAGTGGTAACAAATAGTTTGTTCTCTATACCTGTGGGTCAGTTTCTGTTTAGTTATATACATTCGATTTATTTTTTATATTCCACATATAAATGGTAACAGAGTATTTGTTTCACTGCTGACTTATTTCACTAAGCATAATACTCTCTAGGTCCATCCATGTTGTTGCAAATGGCAGAATTTCATTTTCTATGGCTGAGTAGTATTCCATTGTATGTATATACACCACGTCTTCTTTACCATTGATGGAACCTTAGGTTGCTTCCATATCTTGGCTACTGTAAATAATGCAAACCTTGGGGTGCATATATCTTTTTGAATTAGTGTTTTTGTCTTCTTTGGATATATACCCAGTAGTGGGATTGCTGGATCATATAGTAGTTCTTTTTTTAGTTTTTTGAGGAACCTCCGTACTGTTTTCCATCGTGGCTGCACCAATTTACATTTCCACCAACAGTGAGTGTATGCGGGTTCCCTTTTCTCCAAATCCTTGCCAATGTTATTTGTGCCCTTTTGATGATTGCCATTCTGACAGGTGTGTGGTGATATCTCATTGTGATTTTCATTTGCATTTCTCTCTTGATTGGCAACGTTGAGTGCCTTTTCATGTACCTGTTGACCATCTGTATGTTTTCTTTGGAAAAATGTCTACTCAGGTCTTCTGCCCATTTTTCAATTGGGTTGTTTGGGTATTTTTTTTTTTTTATATAAATTAAGTTGTATGATCTGTTTATACATTTTGGATATTAACCTTTTATTGGTCATATCATTTGCAAATATCTTCTCCCGTTTGTAGGTTGTCTTTTCATTTTGTTGATGGTTTCTTTTGCCGTGAAAAAGTTTATTTTTAAGTTTAATTAGGTCACCTTGTTTATTTTCCCTTTTATTTCTTTTGCCTTAGGAGACAGATCAAAAAAATATCGCTACAACTTATGTCAAAGAGTGTTCTGCCTACGTTCCCCCTGAGGAATTTTATGGTTTCAGGTGTTACATTTAGGTCTTTAAGCTTTTTTTTAAAAAGCTTTTTAAAAAGTAATGAGAAGCATTTGTGGAAATGAATTCCTATATTATTGTGTATGTGTATAATACTGCTGAAATAGTGATACCAAGTAGAACAAAAAGTAACTACTAGAAAAATATTTACTACCGGGGTGAATTTTATTAAACAATAAACAAATTAAATTGCTCACAATTTTTTGCTTCCTCTGCACCCCTCCCATGCTTCCTTGCAGGCAGATTATAGTTACCTGCCCCACCAATCTCAGCCTTAATTATGTGACTTGCTTTAGTCAAAGAAATGTGAATGGATGCGACTATTGTTGCACCTGGGCAAAAGCTTGAACAGTAGCTGTGTCATTTTGTGTTGAATTTCTTGCTCTGAGACAAATACCATGAGAAATGAATGTTCAGTGGTCACCTATTCTTTCAGCTTGGGTTCTAGAGAAGATATATGGAGCTCAAGCAATCTAAACAGAATCAAAGCCTTCACAGAGCCACATAACATAAACAAGAAATAAATACATATTGGTATATGTCACTGTGGTATTGGGGTTGTTTTTGCTACAGCAAAAGATGAATAACACAACTAAGTATTTCAGAGTTTAATATCTTTGCAAAAAAATAATAAAAGTAATGGGTATTTTTTTTATCTGCAGCTGTATCCCCAGTGGCTAGAACAATGCCTAGCATATAGTAGGTATCCAGTGAATAGTTGTCAAACACAAGGGACCACTGTCTATCCATTAAAATCTCTCATGTATGACCAAGGTGAGCCTGTACATCATCTGTAAATACTTCAATGACAGTTTTACATTATGAGATAAAACCCTGATGAATTCTTAGTGTGTGAAACCTGTGTTTTCTAACTAGCAGACAGACCTTCCCTTTATTACCTCATACTTTGAATTTGGCCACCCATACTTAGGTGACAACACCTGATTAAGCTGACAGCTGAATACACATCTGAATGAGCATCTAAAGTTTGTTAGTATCACTATATTCTTAAATTGGTATTCAATGTCAGTTTAATTTGAAGAAACTCTCCCTCCTTGATTTCTAGAGGGCTCCCTTCAACATAACAACCAAATACATTTTTTGTCTAGTCTGAGTCAGTCTCTAAGCTTTCAGAATTACACAAATTCTTTCAGATACGTCTTCCTTAACAAATGCAACAAGAATAATAGAAGTGACTACCTTTAATGTTGTATTTACCTAATTGTGATTTAATAGGTTAGGAAAAATTAAGTAATAAAAATAGATAGATATATATATGTATATGTATATATATATATATGTAAAAAGTGAGAATGTTCATGGCATATTCTTGAAAGAAAGAAGTAAATGAAGGAAATTTGTGGTCATCACTAGAACTGTTGAAATATTTCTTAATCTCCATCTTCTAGACTGAGTATGATTGCAGTTCCTGGCCTTTCACAGTTCAGTGGAAACAGACAACTAGTTCTAGACAATGAGTTGTGAGTGGAAGTGACATGGGTCACTTCTGGGACAAAGCATTTAATTGCTGGTTTGAGACATTAAGAGTTCTACGAGACTGTGAGCCATGTGGCAGAGCAGTTCTCCTGGGTTCCCTTACCCTACTGCTCTCCACCTGGGCGCCCCTTCTGGCACCGTGACTGGCAAGGTCCCACACGGTAGCTTCTCCATGAACTTGGGTCTCTGCGGCTACAAAGAGCAAATCTCCAACCAACCCATCTTGGACATGTCATGTGAATAAGAAAACCATACCATTGTTTTAAGACTGGGAATTTTTGGAGTGCTTACTGTAATGCACAACTTAGTGTAACCTAATTAAATAAAACAGCATACATACATATAATTGAATGTATATCTTCAGTGTGTATGTATATGCACAACATAATTGGTCTAGAAGAATAACACAAACTAGTTAGTAGTTATAATTATGTAACTATTAATTTTAACTAATTGATTAAAATTAATAACTATGATTAACTGTAAATATTAATATTATAATTATAATTATAATATAATTATTATAATATAATATAATTATATAAATAATATATAATATAATTTTATAATATATTATATAAATATATATAATATAATATATATAAATAATATAATTTTATAATATATTATATAAATATAATATAATATAATTAATTATAATTATAATTAATATTATAATAAAGGGAGATTTTAACATTTATATACTTGCATGGCTTTCTTTTTGCACTGTGCATGTAGTAATGTTATAAATTTTCAAAATAATTTATAACAATAAATGCAACCTCTACACTCCTGAAAAATGTATCTTTTAGTAGAAAAGTATAGGAAACAAGGTAAGTCATGGGAGCTCTGTTTGGAATAAAGAACTAGCAGCAGAATCTCAGAAAGGTAAACTATCAGCTTCATGCCCACGATTTCACTTTTGTGTGGTATCCGGTAGTAAACAGTAAGATTCATGTTCCACCAGCACATATCTCATATAAACTGTTGAAACCTGTGGTGTTTCAGGTGGAAAAAATTTACAGCAGTAGAGACTTGGGCCCCTAATTCTGCTAGCTTTACATCAAATGTTAGTACTGTAAAGCAGAGGAACACAATGGATAAACTTGAATCAATTCAGAGCATCAGAGGTAAAGTTTAACAACCTCAGATTAAGAAGATGCAGCACAACCTAAAGCACTTTTTTTTTCTGTCTTTATTCATACTCTTTTCTTTTTCTCTGCATTGAATTCGATCCTCCAAAGCAGACTTTTTTAGCCATTTTTCTAAATTACTGATCTCCATTTTTTCTCTTTGATATCCAATGCACTGTTTCCATCAGAGCATTTATTTATCATAATTTGTAACTGTTAATTATTTTTTTGTATTTGTTTATTGGCTGTATTTCCCCCTATGATCTGTGTTTTATGAGGGGAGGAGCCATGTCTATCTCTTTTAGTACTTTCTTCCCAGATTCAGGCAGTGATGGACACTCAATAAATATTTTTTCATAAATAAATGAGTCATTAAGTCAGTCAACATTATTCCATAAACTGAATGGCTCTAACAGGGATAAAACATGAAAATACTGATAGTTACTTATATTTCCCATTGTAGGAATTATCTTATACAAAATACAGTTCATTTTTAATGAACTCCCTGGTATCACATGTAAAGTAAATGGGATTGTTTCTGTCTTTTTTTCTTTCAAATTTTGGAAAAAAAAGTTATGTTCATTCTTTGGAATATCATTGGATCCTGAACAGAAAAAAAGATTTGAGAAACATGTCCTGAAACTTACATAAGAGTTCAAAATTCCTTGAAGATTTTTTAAATCTTACAAAAATAGATCAAATTGCACACTAAAGAATTTTTTAAAATCATCAATTGATCAAGTTTTTCTTCAAAGGCATGACTTTTGAAAGAGTTAATTCAAATAATTAATAGCTAAGAATTTGGCTGTTCCTTAGCAAATTGTTTTGAATACCTCTACAGATTAGACTACTCTTGTTTGAAACTGGAATTAGAAATCTCAAGGAATTGCTGGCATTTCTAATTTGATCCATACCAAGAATAACTCAAAGAAGGGGCATGATATGTTCAGATTAATTAAAATTCTAATTAGAAATGAATTTAAGAAGCCACCCCTGAGAACTGTAGAAAAGAAATACCTGAATCTGCGTATTTTAGATCTTGCAGGGATTTATCAGATACCCTTAAGTCCTTGTTCATTGAAATATACTGTCAAGACATTATCTACATTTTGAAAAGAGGTTTAAGTTCGATTTATGCTTTAAACTAGATTTTAATCCTTTCAGAAAAAGTTCATCTTTAACTGCTTTCCTACAGCTAAAATTCCTTACACAGAATTTTCTCTTGGTCAAAAATACTTTCACAATAACTATTTGCTAATTATTTTTAACATTAGGGCTAAACAAACTTAACTCAGTCCTCTTACTGAATTAGGGCTTCACCACCACCATACTAAATGCAGATCATGAGATCAGGCCCTGTTTTGATAAACAAACAACAACAAAAAAAAATCCTAAACTGGGCAATCTTCAATGTTGCAATTACTGCTGCTTCTGTAAGTACATTCACTGATTCACAGTAACAATGAATTCAGTGATAAGTTGGTTGACCCTCTAAAGTTTCTGATGCATATCAATATTCATGAGCAAAGATTAGAAGAGTCTGCTATTTATATTCCTAAAAACTGTCATGGTCAATAGCATTTCTAAATCCTGCTCATCAAACTGCTTGACTCTGCTTGTGAAATTGAGAGAGAAGTGGGCTTGGGTCTGAATTATCCTCTGCTTAATTCTGGTAGGACCAATTCAAATCTAATGACTTTTTCCAGAATGTACACATTAGTTTTTATGGCTTATTCCCAGGTACCTTCTGGTAGGCTGTACTCAGGTTGTAGATTTGATGACAAAGCAAGGGAGAAAAATGTAAATAGGTCGATCGTGAACTATGGTTTTTAGTGTGTAGTCCCTGCACCAGCAACAGGAGCACTACCTGAGAACTTGATAGAAATGCTGTTCTCAGGCCTGTCTCAGATCTACTAAATCAGAAAGTCTAGATTATGGGCCCAGTAATCTATGCTTCAGCAAGGCCTCCAGTCGATTCTGATGTTAAGTTTCAGAACCACTGCATTAGCATGTTCTTCTACAGTAGTCAGTGGACTCTTGCATGCTGGCATCTCCCCCTGCAGTGGACCAGGCCTCAGAGCTCCTCTGACCTGAAGAGTTTCTACCTCCACATGGGCTGTGTTGGCCCCTGAACTTTAGGCTTATCTCCCCTAGGAACCAGGAGGGTGTTGGCTACTTGCAGAGCTCCCCATGTTTATATCCTTAACTACTGCATACCTGCGGTTATGCTCAGATCCTGATTAAAATTAAATTAAACCAAAGCCAGCATGATCCTAATGAGTTAGCATCATCACCAATCTTCAAACCTAGACCAACACTTTACGTCCAAGCCCAGCTCAGTGACAGTCCAAAAACACAAATGAAAAACAAATCTACTGTCCTTCATATATGAGTAATGGTTCATGAGGACTGTCTAGATAATCTAGATTTCTGAATAATGAGATTTACACTTTCTATTCTGATCTGAATAACTTACTTTCAATATTTAAGAAAAGATGTAAGCCCCCCCACTGATGTTTTGCCAAAACCAGCATCATTCTCAGTATTTGTTTTGATAGTTCAGAGGGTGTTGCTTATACTCTGATCAGTAAATACAGGTAGTTAGCATATGGTCCACAGTATCCTTTGCCCTTCTGAAAGAGCCATTGAATACTGCTTGAGAATTGCTGTTTAAAATCGTCATATATTCTAAACAGCATTGTCTACATATGTCTAAATTCAATTTCTGTGCCACCTTCTTCTGAAATAGTTACCTCCTTCAAACCATTATTAATCTTATATAAATGTAACGTTCCAGAGAGTCAAAGGGTCATGCTGGGAAAACACCAGTATCATTTAAAACTCTGAAAATATGTGACATAAATTTGAAATAAGGTACTAAGACCAGAGACATTCAATATTGCCACTAAGGGTCAAATTTAAATATGAACCAAGAACGCAGCTGGAAGGAAAAATGGCAATTTCCATGAACCTAAGTCAAAAACAGAAACAAAGCATTTTCCCAAAATTGTCCTCATTCTCTATGTAGAAATACAAAGTCCTGATAATTAGTCTTGTGTGATTACAATTCCCATTGGTAGGCTTCCATGCCTCAGTGATAGGCTAACACTTGGGTGGTAGTATTAATTGCATTTCCATTTTCAGTTGCACTTTGACTAAGTAGAATGTCACTGCCATTCTACCGCTGGCAGAATCTTAAAGGTAAGTTATAAATTTCAAAAAATTAAGGAAATTTATCTAAGAAACTTGAAAATTGGAAGTTATTCTTTGTTGCTGCATTTGTCCCGAACTACTGTTACCATTCATCTTTTATATCCTTTTTCACTGAAAAATATTATAGTCTAACCTTCAAAACTCATGACAAGAAGTTGTTTATTCTGATTTTTGACACAATTTATTTAAATTTAACTGGTGTAGTCTTAGGCAATGCTTCTCAAATATTTCATGGCATACCTAAAAAATGGTAATTTTATGTAGCACACTGAGGCAAGTGACCAAGAGTATTTTCAGCTATCCTAGCCTCTCCCACCAGTGACCACCCCTGAGTCACCCAAGCACATTTGTGGCCCATTCGTTGAATACTAAAGCACTTATACACTTCAGTTGTCAGACTCTGCCTTCAGTTTTTGACAATCTGTAATTCCTAGAATGAATTATAGAACAAGAAGAAGGAAGGAAGGGAAGGAGGGAGGGAGGGGGGAGGGGGGAGGGGGGAAGGTTAGGGTGGTAGAAAGGGGGAAAGAGGAGAAAAGAAATTTCAAAAAGAAAGAAAGAAACAAAAGATGGGAAAAGAACAAAAATGATATTTTAGAAAAAGAAACAATTAAAGAACAAAAATACTGGTCAAACCTGAAAGGTCCAAATTTAAAAAGCATAGAACAAAGATACAAGCCAAGCAACAAAGGTCAAAAGACAAATTAATTAACAAAATAATTATTATTGTAAGGATAAGTAGATTAACAGGAAAAAAAGTTAGTTTTGAGGAGTGTAACAGATAATTATAGGTGGTACAAAGTGACAGGCATTAATAAATAAATGTATTATGCACCCTTTCTCTTTATTTTCTGATTAGTCAAGGATAAATGTTCAGATCAATACTAGTATGTCTTTCAAACTTCTTTTAAACTTTCTAACCTTTTTTTTTTTAGCAAAGAAAGAGCTCAGAGCCTTTGATCTCTAAGTGGAATTCAATATTATTTTGTTACTCATTGTAATTACACCATTAACTTACATACAAGGTACCCAACTGGTGCAAGAGTGATAGAATTTTGAAATCTGGTCTTGCCCAAACTTTACATTGCAAGAGTCTTCTAACTACTGAACTGGACATTAAAAAAGTATGCTTCTTTCTTAAAGTCGCATGGTTTCCAAGAGCCAAAGTGGACACTGGAAAACAGTTCTCTGTCTCTCTATCTATCTCTCCCTAATGAAAAGAGACTTAGAAACATACTTCAACTAATTTGTTACAGGTTTCTTAAAATCATCCTCATTTATGTTCAACCATCCAATTTTCTAAAAAAAAAAAAAAAATAGTGTATGTCTGTTTCATTCTCTTAACATAAATAAAACTACAGCCAGATAAAACCATGCTTGCCAAGGCTGCTTAACGAAAAATGAAAACTCTTCACTACCACAAGATCTGGTCACATTCCCTCTAAGCAAAAGCAATGCTACTTAAACATGAGAACTACAGAGCCCAGTGCAATAGCCATAAAGCTATTAAACACTTAAAATACGGCCAGTCCAAAATGAGATGTGTTGTATTAAACACTGAT
This sequence comes from Balaenoptera borealis, assembly GCF_965194805.1. Taxonomy (NCBI): domain Eukaryota; kingdom Metazoa; phylum Chordata; class Mammalia; order Artiodactyla; family Balaenopteridae; genus Balaenoptera; species Balaenoptera borealis. The sequence goes on from NC_138867.1 coordinate 148,440,521, forward strand.
TTTAATGGTTTAACATGAAAAAGGAGTGTCAAATATCTTATTAATAATTTTATGTGGATTAAAATAATATTTTAGATACATGGATGTTAATAAAATATACAATTAAAATTAATTTCATTTCTCTACTTTTTTAACATGTCTATTATAAATTTTTAAATTACATGTGTAACTCACCTTATATTTCTATTGGATAGTGCTATTCTAGAAGCTCTCACCAATGGATTCAGCAAAGTGAAGGCCATTAATGACTTTGTGGAAAACATAATTTTTGTGAAATTTTTTCACAATTCCTTTCATAATCATGAGTCTATTCTTGAATTATTTTTTATAATTTAAATTTTCCTAGAAAATAGTTCATTTCAGAGCTTTTGAAATATTTAATACATATAACTTATGTATACTATCCTCATGAACTTCTGATTTTCTCTGGATTGCTAGTTATATTTCTAATGTTGAATTGTGTATATTTGGAATTTACCTTTTTTTGGAATTAATTTATTATTTTTATTGCTTTTCTGTTTTCTCCTTTACAAGTTTCTCCTTCTAGATTTACTAACATTTTCTGTTTATTTTACTATAATTTTGTTAATTTCTAAAATTAAATCCTTATTTTCTTTTTCTTATTTAACAATAAACAGCATTAAGAATGTACATTCACCTGATTTTTGTAGCATGACATACTATTTTTATGTTAATGATTTCTTTGACATTGTTTACTAAATGGTATATAATTTGAGCTTGATGTCTACCTTATGTTGAGTGTTTAGATTTTCTTTTTAATTTCAAACGTCTTAGTGCTTTCTATTTAAACATTCATATTTAGCATACGGTATTGATAATGGTAAATGTAAACTGTATGGCTTCTACTTTGAAAAATTCATTGAACTTATTCTAATGACCTAGAATGTAAATAGTGTTAGGACCCAGGGCAGTCCACCCAAAAATACCTCAACAGAATATTGATTATTTTGAATTAAAGTTATTTAAGAAATGGCCGATGCAAGAGGACACTTTGACCCTCCTCTATATCTCCCCGAAAGCAGGAAATAAATCTCCAGTGTGAAAGGTACCCTTCTTGTAACAAGAGGTAGAAAGACACCCTTATCACCAGAGACAGGGAATTCAGGGCCAAGAAGCCCATATAAACCAACTTTGTTACTTCTTCACTAATTTACTACCCAAGCCCAAATTTGGCTTAAATTCCTTACTAATTAAGCACCCAAACTTAAGTTTCTTTGTCCTGTCAATTTCTCTCAAATTTATTGTTTCTTTTTCTAAAAAGTATAAAAGCTGCCTGCTTTGGCCACTTCTTAGATCCCATTTCTATAAGACCTCCACTGGCATGAATTAAATTTGCTTCGTGGGTTTCCCCGGTGGCGCAGTGGTTGAGAGTCTGCCTGCCAATGCAGGGGACACGGGTTCGAGCCCTGGTCTGGGAAGATCCCACATGCCACGGAGCAACTAGGCCCGTGAGCCACAACTACTGAGCCTGCGCATCTGGAGCCTGTGCTCCGCAACAAGAGAGGCCGCGAGAGCGAGAGGCCCGCGCACCGCGATGAAGAGTGGCCCCTGCTCGCCGCAACTAAAGAAAGCCCTCGCACAGAAACGAAGACCCAACACAGCCAAAAATAACTAACTAAATTAATTAACTAAGCACTTTTTAAAAATAAATAAATAAATAGGCTTCTTTTTCTTCTGTTAATCTGTCCTGTGTCAATGTTATTATTAGTCCAGCCATAAGAACTCAAGAGGGGTAGAGAGGGAAACTTCCCCCTCCCCAACAATAGTCAACATTTATTTAAAAATTCCTGTACTCTCTGTAACACAAAAAAATTTATATTTATATGGTACATATAGCCTATTAATTCATATTTCAAGTTTTCTAAATCCTTGCTTTTATTTTCATGCTTTGTCAAAAGCCTGAGAGAGCATTTCTCTGCATATTCCTAATGGTTTGCCCAACTCCACAGAAAGGGTAATCTTATATTCCATGCTTGAATAAGATGCTTCTCTTTCTTTCTCTTGATGTTTGTAAACAAGAATGTATGTTATACCAATTCTGCTGTTAGCTATCTTGTAACCCGGAGGGAAGCCAACTTGAGATAAAGCTGATACATATAGTAGTCAGCAAGTAGAAAGATGAAAAAGAACTGGATACTTTATTCGTATTTCCTAAGTTTTTACATAATATCCTTTTCCTGTTCTAGGATCCATCCAGGATACCATATGAGATTAAGTCATCATGTCTCTTCATCTCCTCTTGGCTAAGAGTTTTCTTACCTTTTGATGACCTTGACAGTTTTCAATAATTTTGGTCAGGTAGTTTGTAGAATGTTCTACAGCTGGGATTTATCTGATATATTTCTCATGACTGGAGTAGAGTTATGGAATTTAGAGAAGATTACAGAGGTAAAGTGCCATTTTCATCATATCATATTAAGAATAGATACTATAAGATGATTTACACCTGTGGGTGTTAACCTTGGTCAACTGGTTGAGACACTGTTTGCCAGGTTTCTGCACTGTAAAGTGACTCTTTATTCTGCCGTCTCCATACTATACCCTTTGGAAGGAAGTCACTATACATGGCTCACATGTAAAAAGTTGGAGGTTATACTCCTTAAGAGTGCATTCTCATATAGGTTATCTGAAACAGTTCTTCACAGGGGATTTGTGTATTCTGTCCAATTTATTTTTTTCAATCAATTAATTACATCAGTATGGATTCATAGATGTTTAATTTATACTTTGGGTTATAATGCAATACTTCTTTATTTTGTGTCTCAACTTGTTTCATCTTCTCCATTGGGAGTTTTTCCAGTTGGCCCCAGTGTTCCCTGAATGTATGTTTTCGCGTGGGCAGGTTTTCAAATCAGTTGAATAAACACCTAGAAGCATAACTGCTGGACTGTAATGCCTTTGCTTTATTTGTTTTTGCTCATTATACTTTGACAATTTTTTTATTTTTTAAACTTCACATAATTTTGGTTTTAGGTATATCTCCTGTAAGTAATAATATATAACAATGAAATATACTGCACATGGCTTTTTTTATTCAAATAAAAATCTTTGACTTTTAGTAAGTTAAATGCATACGTATATATATGTATTTATATTTATATATATTCTGAAATTTGATGGTTTCCTTTAGGTTTTAAAAAATATATCTCTACATACTTTTATTTTTAAAATACTGCCAGAAAGAGACAGCATTCAGTGACTATCTCTGGGAAAACTGAGGAATTTAGCATACTTCTGCTTCATTATTTTTCCATCTTTCAAAGTTGTAGGTATAATCTAGAATAGTTAATTTAAATCTTTTCAGTAGTGGAAACCTGTCTTCAAATTTTACATGAAAATATAATAAAGTGGCTAAACAATGCAATTGCTCTAGTTGAGTCATAGTTATTCCTCCCTCAATTCTTTTCAATTTCTCCGAGTAGGCTCAAAGATTGTCTTTGTTGGATAACAGTATTTCTTTATCATCTCATTAAAATGTGTCGCACTCATCTCACAAAGGGTAGGCAGGCCTTTAGAAGCAATGTGTTTTCACTGTATGAATTTACTGTTACTCCTTATGGCAAATGATCCTAGAGTTTAATTCACCATGGTGATATAAGATCTCTTCCTGAGAGTAATTAAATTACAGAAGGAGTTGATCTAAAGAAAAATACTATGTAAAACTCGGGCAGACAATATGATTTTTAAAAATCTCAATGGTGGATAAAGGAATGATACAACCTTAGGAAGCTCCGCTCTATAACCAAGCCTCCTAGAAGAAGAAAAGTACAGTCAAGGAGAAATAGAAAGTGTTGTCTAGGACTACAACAGATAGATCGGGGATCTTTCAAAGATTTTGCTTCAACAACAAAATATTAGGGGAAATATAATAGGGTTAACAGATATGGTGATAAATGGTATAAGGCAACAGACCCATGTTAGAGCCATGGACTGCTCCAGTTTGCACACACCCCTCCTCACTTTATTCTTAGGAAGGAGCCAGCCTTCTTAAGGAATAAACAGTAACCAGAAACAAACCACCACAAGATGTATGCATGAAAATGCACAGAGCAAATGATAAATGTGGAGGATACACAAATCATATCCAAAGAAGAGTCCCAAAATGCAAAAGAAAAAAAATATTCGGGATGTAATAAAACTCTCCTTGAAATAAAGAAAAGATAATGAGATGTAGATTAAAAGAGCATCCCATATACTGATACATTATGCCAGTGATATATTGAGACATTACTGAACATCAAAAATAAGGAATGAATCTCATATGCATCTAAGCAAGAAAACTGAATAATGCACTAATGAAAAACTGATTTACCTCAGACTACTCTATGGCAATACTCAATGCCAAAATAAAGTTGGTTAATGTGTGTAGTAGGTTGAATAATGGTCACCCAAAGATATCAAGTTCTAATCCCTGGAATTTGTAAATGTTACCTTGTTTAGAAAAAAGGTGTTTGCAAGATTTGACTAAATTAAGATTTCGAGATGAGGTTACCCAGGATTATCCAGGTGGGTTCTAAATGCCATCGTCTAAGTGTCCTTGTACAACAGAGACAGAGGGAGCTTTCACACAGACACACAGAGGCCACGACAGAGTCAGGCAGCAGAATGATATAATCACAAAACAAAGAAGGCTAAGGCAGCCATCAGAAGCTGAAAGAGGCTGTTTGCCAGGTTTGTAAACAATTACTAATTGTACAGATTCTTCCCTAAACCCCCGGAGGGACTGCTGCCTTGCTAGACCTCAGGCTTCTAGTCTCCAGACCTGTGAGAGAATAAATCTCTGTTATTTTGTCATCAACTTTGTGGTAATTTGTTATGGCAGCCACAGGAAACTATCACAATGTATAAGATGTGATGAGGGAAAGAATATTATTCCCAAACATGCACAAGTATGCGAGAAACTAAGAAACAGAGGCCATCTTAGAAAATAAAACAAGCCAAAAATAACTCACTTGAGTATGAAATCCAACCAAGACATAGGTTAAAATAAATAATTAAGGAATAAAGGAACTGAAAAACAATAATAAGTCAATTTGAATATAGAATCAAGTTTTTAAAGCCGGGAGAATTATGGTTACAAACATTAACATATATATTTATAGATATAAACCTTAAGATAATAATAATATAACTAAGATGAACCGAGGGAAAGTAGACTAGGCAGAAATGAGGAAAATGAAACTGGGACAATAAAATATCTTTTATGAAAGGGAACAGAAAATATCTAAATTAAATACATAGTACAAATACCTAAGAATTTCAACCTATAATTTTTTATAATCTTTTTCTTAAGTTTAGTGTTACCTTTTAGGAACACATTAAAGTGTCAACCGTGTCAATTTAAATAGACTATAGTACCTCGTTATTTAAACACACACTGATCTCAGTGTTGCTGTGAAAATATTTTATAGATGTAGTTCACATCTATAAACAGTTGACTTTAAGGAAAATACCATCAATGATCAGGAGCTTACCTTCAATGACCCTTCATCCAATCAACTGAAGGCCTTATGAGCAAAGACTGAGATTTCCCAAAACAGAAGAAATTCTGCCTCAAGCCTGGAGCATCAATTCCTGCCTGAGTTTCCAGCCTCCCCACCTGCCCTACAGATACCAGACTTGCCAGCACCCAAAACTGTGTCAACCTGTTCCTTGAAACCCCTCCCCATCTGTTTCTCTTTTTCTCTCTCACCTATCTATCTACCACTGGTTCTGCTTCTCTGGAGAGACCTGACTGATACAGGACCTAATTCTGTTTTTCTTCAGATTCTTTTTTAATAAAATTAAATTAAAATGAAATTTTAATTTGGAAATATGGCCTGTATAATTAAATTATATTTAAAATATTTTCTTCTTTTTTCCTTATAGTTCTCTTTCTTTGTTTTGTTTTTCCCCTTCCATCCTTCTTTTCCTTCTATTTTGGTAGATCAATATGCACAAGGGAGAAACGACTACTAAAATGTTCACTAACAGTTATGAAAGTTGTATCTAGCTACTGAGATTATTTTTAAACTTTCTTTATTGTACTTTTTGGTGCGCTTAGAAATGTTACAAGTGATCTTGTGTGTGTGTGTGTGATTTTAAGCATTCAAAAATAAGTAGTCCTGATATAATCAATTATTTGGAAGAAAATCAAGTTGCGACCCTTTCTCTCTTACATACACATGCATGTATGCACACACATACAAATGAATTTTACCTTAATTATTTAAATGCAATAACATAAATGAATGTAAAAGAAAATAAATTAGCCCTAATATGAAAAATAGAAACTATTAGTGGATAATTTACTAAATATTAGAGTGAGATAGTACTTTCTCACATAAAATCAAGAAAAATGAATTACAAAGTGTATTCATCAGGGTTCTCGAGAGAAACAGAACCAACAGGATGTAGATATAGATACAGATATAGAAATAGCGATCTCATGCAATTATGGATGCTGGCATGTCCACAATCTGCAGGGTGAGCCAGCAGGCTAGAGACCCAGGGAAGAGCTGATGTTGCAGTTCAAGTCTGAAGACCATCTGTTGGCAGAATCCCTCTTCCTCGGGGGACTGACTGCTCTTCAACTGATTGCATGAGGCCCATCCACATTATTAGAGCAATGTGCTTCACTAAAAGTCCACCAATTTCAATGCTAATCTCATCCAAACACATCTTCACAGAAACGACTGCAATAACGTTTGAGCAAATATCTGGGCACTGTGGCCCAGTCAACTTGACACACAATTATTCAGCACACGAAAAGAATTGCTTAATATAAAAATATAATAATAAAAGAGAGGGAGATGCAAGAGGGAAGAGATATGGGAACATATGTATATGTATAACTGATTCACTTTGTTTTAAAGCAGAAACTAACACACCATTATAAAGCAATTATACTTCAATAAAGATGTTAAAAAAAAAAAAGAAAAAAAAAAGATGTGGCACATATATACAATGGAATATTACTCAGCCATAAAAAGGAATGAAATTGAGTTATTTGTAATGAGGTGGATGGACCTAGAGTCTGTCATACAGAGTGAAGTAAATCAGAAAGAGAAAAACAAATACCATCTGCTAACGCATATATATGGAATCTAACAAAACGGTACTGATGAACCTAGTGGTAGGGCAGGAATAAAGACACAGACATAGAGAATGGACTTGAGTACACAGGGAGGGGAGGGGAAGCTGGGACGAAGTGAGAGAGTAACACTGACATATATACATTACCAAATGTAAAATAGATAGCTAGTGGGAAGCAGCCGCATAGCACAGGGAGATCAGCTCAGTGCTTTGTGACCACCTCGAGGGGTGGGATAGGGAGGGTGGGAGGGAGGCTCAAGAAGGACGGGATATGGGGATATATGTATACATATATAGCTGATTCACTTTGCTGTACAGCAGAAACAACACAACATTGTAAAGCAATTATACTCCAATAAAGATGTTTAAAAAAAAAAAATTTAAAAAAATAATAAAAGAGAAAACTAAAACCCAAATATGTCCTAGAAACTTAAGTGGCAGACTATTTTAAAAATGTATTCATACATCTATTCCATCCATGAGGAAAAGGGTTACTTCTGTCTTGTTTACTTCTGGAACCTCCAACTCTTAGTACAGGCACGGGCACAAGATAAGAACTTAGCGCACTTTTTAAAATTGGAAGGAAAGAAAGGAGGAAGGGAGAAAAAAGGAATGGAGAAAATATGTCAAAATTTTAAGAGAATGACACTGTCCTCTTTATTTTTTCTCTATTTCTCATCTTTTTTTTTATAGTGAACGTTCTATTAAATACATATTATTAGTTTAAAAATAAATACCCTTTAAAAACTAAATAATGTGGAATTACATGCATTGACATATTCCTCTTTGATAAAATGTGATCAAAACTATATATTTATCATAATTTATTTTCAAAGGTAGCTTAAAATATGAATACTTATAAACTATGCCTCTGAAAAGATTTAGTTTTGGTCTTATAGAAAATATAACTCTTTAACTATTTGCCTTTGAAGTATTAGAATAATAGCATGGGTTTACAATTTAGGTATTAATACAAATTTTCTAATTCCACAGTTACTATAGTTATCTCTCAGTATCCACAGAGGATTAGTTCCAGCACCCCAGCCACCAAATACCAAAATGAGCAGATACTAAAGTCCCTTATATAACCTACATACATCTTCCCATATACTTTAAGTCATCTGTAGATTACTTATAATACTTAACACAATGTAAATGCTATGTAAACAGTTGAAAATACAATGTAAATGTTATGTAAATAGTTGCTTTAGGGAACTTTCTGGATTTTTAAAATATATTTTTGGTCTGTGGTTGGTTGAATCCACAGATACGGAACTGCAGATATGGAGGGCCTACTGTAGTTGTATGACCCCAAGCAAGCATATGAAATACTATTACAGTGTCTGGAAAATAAAAAGGGCTCAATAAAAATATAGCTATTAAGATGCAGCTAAAGAAATTTTTCAGTATAGTAATCTGAGAAAGTATATCAGTGGAAGTACCATAGCACAATAAAAACAAATTCATACTACCAAAAATTACTTTAATGCCATTGTAAAATATCCATTCATGTCCTCTGAAAATGAAATCTTGCTTGAATTACAAGCAATAATAATCTGGAGATTATTATTCTAACAGTGAGCAGATGAAACTGATAGTCTCATTTGTGACTGTGCATTGTTATTATTCAAACTCACAGCTACACAGGGTGAATTACTTCATCTCTCTTTACATGCCCAAGCATAGCTTTATTTTTATTTAGAGCAGTTTACATAGGAAAGCCAAAAAACAACAGGGACACTTAGATCCAACCCAGGTACTTTTAATAGCACAATTACTTCATATTTCCTTACATGAAACTGAACATTTCCGTCAAAAAATAATCACTGATTTAAGGAAATTTATGTTTTATAAGGGCCACATAATGAAGATAAAAGTCTAAAAAGAATTCCTGTAAACAAAGCCTATCCAAATCCATTGAAAAGAAAAATTAATTTCTCCTTTATATATCTACAGCCACCTAAAAATTATCTAAGGCAAAAGAGTGAATTGAAAGTAAATTTTTATAAGTTTCTGGTTCAACTTTACAAGTTCAAAGAATGACATAAGAACCACATAAGTAGAGTATGACGAATTAACTTTCCTTCGCCAAAGTTAAATAAATATTCTGCTGTTAGAAAAATTCACTGCTCAAACTGTGGATCTCTGTCTTCAAGGTTTATTATAAATTTAATTATCAGTCATTTTAATTTCCTGCATCTAAGTGTGGAGTCTCTAGCAGAAACACCCATTCAAACACTTGGAGTTAGCTATAGTTTGTGAATACAATGATAGCGCTTTTTCTATAGAAGGACTCTAACAATCAAAACACTTTAGACAATTTACAAATATTATCTCTATAGATTAGGATAACGATAACAGGCAAGATTTAAGTAACTGAGATCTGTTTTGTTGCCAAGATTACATAACATTTGCTTAATCCAATCTCCCCCATAATACTTTCACTGATCACTCTCACTGCATTAGTTTCATCTTTCTTTTCCCTCTTTATGCTCATCATCAGAGAGCAGCATGAGAATTAGCACTTAAATGCAGGGTGTGATCTAGTCTGGTTCCCTAGCCTGAGAAAAGGCCTTCCTTTATATGCATGGTATTGCCTGGCTCACTGTAAAAAGATCTTGCTAAATGCCAAACAGTTTCCTAAGGGATTTTACATGCAGTGCCTCATGTGATTTGCACAACAGCCCTGTGAGATGTGTATTGTTATCATACCAATTTTTCCAAAAGAGGGAGCTGAATTACAATCAAACTAGAGTTTAATCCTAAACCACCTGATTCCAGAGTCTTTCCTCATCTCATTACATACAACCACATAGTAGATGTCCAATAAGTACTTGGGAGCAGAAGGAAAAGGAAAACAGATCTCAGATTCATATCCTAGTAACTCAGTTTTAATGTTTCCTTATTCTATAAAAGTAATGGGGATGAAATAACTAAAAGCATACAGAAAGTAGTGGGATTAAACCAGTTCTAGTCAAGTTTACTGAAGGTAATTTTAAAATTAAATTCCTCTATCTGTCATTCATGCTTCTTTAAAAAAAAAACCTATGGAAGACCTACAATAACAAGTCCAAAACAATTAAGAAAATGGTAATAGGAACATACATACCAATAATTACCTTAAATGTAAAGGGATTAAATGCTCCAACCAAAAGATACAGACTGGCTGAATGGATACAAAAACAAGACTCCCATATATGCTGTCTACAAGAGACCCACCTCAGACGTAGGGACACATACAGACTGAAAGTGAGGGGATGGAAAAAGATATTCCATGCAAATGGAAATCAAAAGAAAGCTGGAGTAGCAATTCTCATATCAGACAAAATAGACTTTAAAACAAAGACTATTACAAGAGACAAAGAAGGACACTACATAGTGATCAAGGGATCAATCCAAGAAGAAGATATAACAATTGTAAATATTTAATGCACCCAACATAGGAGCACCTCAATACATAAGGCAAATACTAACAGCCATAAAAGGCAAAATCAACAGTAACACAATCATAGTAGGGGACTTTAAGTCCCCACTTGCACCAATGGACAGATCATCCAAAATGAAAATAAATAAGGAAACACAAGCTTTAAATGATACATTAAACAAGATGGACTTAATTGATATTTATAGGACATTCCACCCAAAAACCACAGAGTACACATTTTTCTCAAGTGCTCATGGAACATTCTCCAGGATAGATCATATCTTGGGTCACAAATCAAGCCTTGATAAATTTAACAAAATTGAAATCGTATCAAGTATCTTTTCCAACCACAATGCTATCAGACTAGATATCAATTACAGGAAAAAATCTGTAAAAAATATAAACACATGGAGGCTAAACAATACACTACTTAATAACCAAGAGATCACTGAAGAAATCAAAGAGGAAATCAAAAAATACCTAGAGACAAATGACAATGAAAACACGACAACCCAAAACCTACGGGATGCAGCAAAAGCAGTTCTAAGAGGGAAGTTTATAGCAATACAAGCCTACATCAAGAAACAGGAAACATCTCGAATAAACAACCTAACCTTGCACCTAAAGCAATTAGAGGAATAAGAGCAAAAAAACCCCAAAGCTAGCAGAAGGAAAGAAATCATAAAGATCAGATCAGAAATAAATGAAAATAAATGAAGGAAATGATAGCAAAGATCAATAAAACTAAAAGCTGGTTCTCTGAGAAGATAAACAAAATTGATAAACCATTAGCCAGACTCATCAAAAAAAAAAAGGGATAAGACTCAAATCAATAAAATTAGAAATGAAAAAGGAGAAGTAACAACTGACACTGCAGAAACACAAAGGATCATGAGAGATTACTACAAGCAACTCTATGCCAATAAAATGGACAACCTGGAAGAAATGGACAAATTCTTAGAAATGCACAACCTTCTGAGACTGAACCAGGAAGAAATAAAAAATATAAACAGACCGATCACAAGCACTGAAATTGAAACTGTGATTAAAAATCTTCCAACAAACAAAAGCCCAGGACCAGATGGCTTCACAGGCGAATTCTATCACACATTTAGAGAAGAGCTAACACCTATCCTTCTCAAACTCTTCCAAAATATAGCAGAGGGAGGAACACTCCCCAACTCATTCTACAAGGCCACCATCACCCTGATACCAAAACCAGACAAAGACGTCACAAAGAAAGAAAACTACAGGCCAATATCACTGATGAACAGAGATGCAAAAATCCTCAACAAAATCCAAGCAAACAGAATCCAACAGCACATTAAAAGCATCATACACCATGATCAAGCGGGGTTTATCCCAGGAATACAAGGATTCTTCAATATACGCAAATCAACCCATGTGATACACCATATTAACAAATTGAAGGAGAAAAACCATATGATCATCTCGATAGATGCAGAGAAAGCTTTTGACAAAATTCAACACCCATTTATGAGAAAAACCCTCCAGAAAGTAGGCATAGAGGGAACTTTCCTCAACATAATAAAGGCCATATATGACAAACCCACAGCCAACATCGTCCTAAATGGTGAAAAACTGGAACCGTTTCCACTAAGATCAGGAACAAAACAAGGTTGCCCACTCTCACCACTATTACTCAACATAGTTTTGGAAGTGTTAGCCACAGCAATCAGAGAAGAAAAAGAAATAAAAGGAATCCAAATTGGAAAAGAAGAAGTAAAGCTGTCACTGTTTGCAGATGACATGATACTATACATAGTGAATCCTAAAAATGCTACCAGAAAACTACTAGAGCTAATCAAGGAATTTGGTAAAGTAGCAGGATACAAAATTAATGCACAGAAATCTCTTGCAGTCCTATACACTAATGATGAAAAATCTGAACGTGAAATTAAGAAAACACTCCCATTTACCATTGCAACAAAAAGAATATAATACCTAGGAATGAATAAACCTACCTAAGGAGACAAAAGACCTGTATGCAGAAAATTATAAGACACTGATGAAAGAAATTAAAGATGATAAAAATAGATAGAGCTAGGGCAAGATGGTGGAAGAGTAAGACGCGGAGATCACCTTCCTTCCCACAGATACAGTAGAAATACATCTACACGTGGAACTGCTCCTACAGAACACCCACTGAACGCTGGCAGAAGACGTCAGACCTCCCAAAAGGCAAGAAACTCCCCACGTACTTGGGTAGGGCAAAAGAAAAAAGAAATAACAGAGACAAAAGAATAGGGACGGCACCTGCACCAGTGGGAGGGAGCTGTGAAGGAGGAAAGGTTTCCACATACTAGGAAGCCCCTTCGCGGGCGGAGACTGTGGGTGGCAGAGGGGGGAAGCTTCGGAACCACGGAGGAGAGCGCAGCCACAGGGGTGCGGAGGGCAAAGCGGAGAGATTCCCGCACGGAGGATCGGTGTCGAGCAGCACTCACCAGCCCAAGAGGCTTGTCTGCTCAGCCACCAGGGCGGGCGGGGGCTGGGAGCTGAGGCTCGGGCTTCAGTGCTAGCCGGGAGGGAGTCCGGGAAAAAGTCTGCAGCTGCCGAAGAGGCAAGAGACTTTCTCTTGCCTCTTTGTTTCGCGGCGCGCAAGGAGAGGGGATTCAGAGCGCCGCCTAAACGAACTCCAGAGACAGGCGCGAGCCACGGCTATCAGCGCGGAACCCAGAGACAGGCAGGAGATGCTAAGGCTGCTGCTGCTGCCACCAAGAAGCCTGTGTGCGAGCACAGGTCACTCTCCACACCGCCCCTACTGGGAGCCGGTGCAGCCCGCCACTGCCAGGGTCCCGTGATCCAGGGACAACTTCTCCGGGAGAACGCACGGCACGCCTCAGGCTGCTGCAACGTCACGCCAGCCTGTGCCGCCATGGGCTCGTCCCGCATCCGTGCCCCTCCCTCGCCCCGTCCTGAGTGAGCCAGAGCCCCCGAAGCAGCTGCTCCTTTAACCCCGTTCTGTCTGGGTGGGGAACAGACGCCCTCAGGCGACCTACATGCAGAGGCGGGTCCAAATCCAAAGCTGAACCCCGGGAGCTGTACGAACAAAGAAGAGAAAGGGAAATCTCTCCCAGCAGCCTCAGAAGCAGGGGATTAAAGCTCCACAAACAACTTGATGTGCCTGCATCTGTTGAATACCTGAATAGACAACGAATCATCCCAAATTCAAGAGGTGGACTTTGGGAGCAGGATATATTAATTTTTCCCCTTTTCTTTTTTTTGTGAGTTTCTGGGTGAGATTTTGTCTGTATAGCTTTGCTTTCACCATTAGTCCTAGGGTTAGGTCCGTCCGTTTTGTTTGTTTGTTTTAACTTAAAAAAATTTTTTTTCCTAATAAATGTTTTCTTAATAATAAAAAGAATTCAGAGTAATGATAGTAAATATGAACCAAAATCTCAGAAACAGAATGGAAAAAATACAACAAAACATTTAACAAGGACCTAAAAGAACTAAAGAGCAAACAAACAATGATGAACAACACAATATATGAAATTAAAAATACTCTAGAAGGGATCAATAGCAGAATAACTGAGGCAGAAGAACGGATAAGTGACCTGGAAGATAAAATAGTGGAAATAACTACTGCAGAGCAGAATAAAGAAAAAAGAATGAAAAGAACTGAGGACAGTCTCAGAGCCCTCTGGAACAACATTAAACGCACCAACATTCGAATTATAGGGGTCCCAGAAGAAGAAGAGAAAAAGAAAGGGACTGAGAAAATATTTGAAGAGATTATAGTTGAAAACTTCCCTAATATGGGAAAGGAAATAGTTAATCAAGTCCTGGAAGCACAGAGAGTCCCATACAGGATATATCCAAGGAGAAACACGCCAAGACATATATTAATCAAACTATCAAAAATTAAATATAAAGAAAACATATTAAAAGCAGCAAGGGAAAAACAACAAATAACACACAAGGAATCCCCATAAGGTTAACAGCTGATCTTTCAGCAGAAACTCTGCAAGCCAGAAGGGAGTGGCAGGATATACTCAAAGTCATGAAGGAGAAAAACCTACAACCAAGGTTACTCTACCCAGCAAGGATCTCATTCAGATTTGATGGAGAAATTAAAACCTTTACACACAAGCAAAAGCTGAGAGAGTTCAGCACCACCAAATCAGCTTTAAAACAAATGCTAAAGGAACTTCTCTAGGCAAGAAACACAAGAGAAGGAAAACACCTACAATAACAAACACAAAATATTTAAGAAAATGGGAATAGGAACATACATATCGATAATTACCTTAAATGTAAATGGATTAAATGCTCCCACCAAAAGACACACACTGGCTGAATGGATACAAAAGCAAGACCCATATATATGCTGTCTACAAGAGACCCACTTCCGACCTAGAAACACATACAGACTGAAAGTGAGGGGATGGAAAAAGATATTCCATGCAAATGGAAATCAAAAGAAAGCTGGAGTAGCAATTCTCATATCAGACAAAATAGACTTTAAAATAAAGACTATTACAAGAGACAAAGAAGGACACTATATAATGATCAAGGGATTGATCCAAGAGGAAGGTATAACAATTGTAAATATTTATGCACCCAACATAGGAGCACCTCAATACATAAGGCAAATACTAACAGCCATAAAAGGCAAAATCAACAGTAACACAATCATAGTAGGGGACTTTAAGTCCCCACTTTCACCAATGAACAGATCATCCAAAATGAAAATAAATAAGGAAACACAAGCTTTAAATGATACATTAAACAAGATGGACTTAACGGATATTTATAGGACATGCCACCCAAAAACAACAGAATATACATTTTTCTCAAGTGCTCATGGAACATTCTCCAGTATAGATCATATCTTGGGTCACAAATCAAGCCTTGGTAAATTTAAGAAAATTGAAATTGTATCAAGTATCTTTTCCGACCACAACGCTATGAGACTAGATATCAATTACAGGAAAAGATCTGTAAAAAATACAAACACATGGAGGCTACACAATACACTACTTAATAACGAAGTGATCACTGAAGAAATCAAGGGGGAAATCAAAAAATACCTAGAAACAAATGACAATGGAGACACGACGACCCAAAACCTATGGGATGCAGCAAAAGGAGTGCTAAGAGGGAAGTTTATAGCAATACAAGCCTACCTCAAGAAACAGGAAACATCTCGAATAAACAACCTAACCTTGCACCTAAAGCAATTAGAGGAAGAAGAGCAAAAAAACCCCAAAGCTAGCAGAAGGAAAGAAATCATAAAGATCAGATCAGAAATAAATGAAAAAGAAATGAAGGAAACAATAGCAAAAATCAATGAAACTAAAAGCTGGTTCTTTGAGAAGATAAACAAAATTGATAAACCATTAGCCAGACTCATCAAAAAAAAAAAGGGAGAAGACTCAAATCAATAAAATTAGAAATGAAAAAGGAGAAGTAACCACTGACACTGCAGAAATACAAACGATCATGAGAGATTACTACAAGCAACTCTATGCCAATAAAATGGACAACCTGGAAGAAATGGACAGATTCTTAGAAATGCACAACGTACCAAGATTGAACCAGGAAGAAATAGAAAATATGAACAGACCAATCACAAGCACTGAAATTGAAACTGTGATTAAAAATCTTCCAACAAACAAAAGCCCAGGACCAGATGGCTTCACAGGCGAATTCTATCACACATTTAGAGAAGAGCTTAACACCTATTCTTCTCAAACTCTTCCAAAATATAGCAGAGGGAGGAACACTCCCCAACTCATTCTACGAGGCCACCATCACCCTGATACCAAAACCAGACAAAGATGTCACAAAGAAAGAAAACTATAGGCCAATATCACTGATGAACATAGATGCAAAAATCCTCAACAAAATAATAGCAAACAGAATCCAACAGCACATTAAAAAGATTATACACCATGATCAAGTGGGGTTTATTCCAGGAATGCAAGGATTCTTCAATATACGCAAATCAATCAACGTGATACATCATATTAACAAACTGAAGGAGAAAAAACATATGATCATCTCAATAGATGCAGAAAAAGCTTTTGACAAAATTCAACACCCATTTATAATAAAAGCCCTGCAGAAAGTAGGCATAGAGGGAACTTTCCTCAACATAGTAAAGGCCATATATGACAAACCCACAGCCAACATTGTCCTCAATGGTGAAAAACTGAAACCATTTCCACTAAGATCAGGAACAAGACAAGGTTGCCCACTCTCACCACTATTATTCAACATAGTTTTGGAAGTGTTAGCCACAGCAATCAGAGAAGAAAAAGAGATAAAAGGAATCCAAATCAGAAAAGAAGAAGTAAAGCTGTCACTGTTTGCAGATGACATGATATTATACATAGAGAATCCTAAAACTGCCACCAGAAAACTACTAGAGCTAATCAATGAATTTGGTAAAGTAGCAGGATACAAAATTAATGCACAGAAATCTCTTGCATTCCTATATACTAATGATGAAAAATCTGAAAGTGAAATTAAGAAAACACTCCCGTTTACCATTGCAACAAAAAGAATAAAATATCTAGGAATAAACCTACCTAAGGAGACAAAAGACCTGTATGCAGAAAATTATAGGACACTGATGAAAGAAATTAAAGATGATACAAATAGATGGAGAGATATACCATGTTCTTGGATTGGAAGAATCAACATTGTGAAAATGACTCTAATACCCAAAGCAATCTACAGATTCAATGCAATCCCTATCAAACTACCACTGGCATTTTTCACAGAACTAGAACAAAAAATTTCACAATTTGTATGGAGACACAAAAGACCCCGAATAGCCAAAGCAATCTTCAGAACGAAAAATGGAGCTGGAGGAATCAGGCTCCCTGACTTCAGGCTATATTACAAAGCTACAGTAATCAAGACAGTTTGGTACTGGCACAAAAACAGAAATATAGATCAATGGAAGAGGAAAGAAAGCCCAGAGGTAAACTCACGCACATATGGTCACCTTATCATTGATAAAGGAGGCAAGCATATACAGTGGAGAAAAGACAGCCTCTTCAATAAGTGGTGCTAGGAAAATTGGACAGGTACATGTAAAAGTATGAAATTAGAACACTCCCTGACACCATACACAAAAATAAACTCAAAATGGATTAAAGACCTAAGTGTAAAGCCAGACACTATCAAACTCTTAGAGGAAAACATAGGCCGAACACTCTATGACATAAATCACAGCAAGATCCTTTTTGACCCACCTCCTAGAGAAATGGAAATAAAAACAAAAATAAACAAATGGGACCTAATGAAACTTAAAAGCTTTTGCACAGCAAAGGAAACCATAAACAAGACCAAAAGACAACCCTCAGAATGGGAGAAAATATTTGCAAATGAAGCAACTGACAAAGGATTAATCTCCAAGATGTACAAGAAGCTCATGCAGCTCAATAACAAAAAAACAAACAACCTAATCCAAAAATGGGCAGAAGACCTAAATAGACATTTCTCCAAAGAAGATATACAGATTGCCAACAGACACATGAAAGAATGCTCAACATCATTAATCATTAGAGAAATGCAAATCAAAACTACAATGAGGTATCATCTCACACCCGTCAGAATGGCCATCATCAAAAAATCTAGAAACAATAAATGCTGGAGAGGGTGTGGAGAAAAGGGAACACTCTTGCACTGTTGGTGGGAATGTAAATTGATACAGCCACTATGGAGAACAGTATGGAGGTTCCTTAAAAAACTACAAATAGAACTACCATACGACCCAGCAATCCCACTACTGGGCATATACCCTGAGAAAACCATAATTCAAAAAGAGTCCTGTACCAAAATGTTCATTGCAGCTCTATTTACAATAGCCAGGACATGGAAGCAACCAAAGTGTCCATCATCGGATGAATGGATAAAGAAGATGTGGCACATATATACAATGGAATATTACTCAGCCATAAAAAGAAATGAAATGGAGGTATTTGTAATGAGGTGGATGGAGTTAGAGTCTGTCATACAGAGTGAAGTAAGTCAGAAAGAGAAAAACAAATACAGTATGCTAACACATATATATGGAATCTAAGGAAAAAAAAAAAAAAAGGTCATGAAGAACCTAGTGGCAAGATGGGAATAAAGACACAGACCTACTAAAGAATGGACTTGAGGATAGGGGGAGGGGGAGGGGCAAGATGTGACAGGGTGAGAGAGTGTCATGGACATATATACACTACCAAATGTAAAATAGATAGCTAGTGGGAAGCAGCCGCATAGCACAGGGAGATCAGCTTGGTGCTTTGTGACCGCCTGGGTGGGTGGGACAGGGAGGGTGGGAGGGAGGGCGATGCGGGAGGGAGGAGATATGGGAACGTGTGTATATGTGTCGCTGATTCACTTTGTTTTAAAGCAGAAACTAACACAGCATTGTGAAGCAATTATACTTCAATAAAGATGTTTAAAAAAAAAAAATAGATAGAGATATATACCATGTTCTTGAATTGGAAGAATCAACATTGTGAAAATGACTCTACTACCCAAAGCAATCTACAGATTCAATGCAGTCCCTATGAAACTATCAATGGCATTTTTCACAGAACTAGAACAAAAGATTTCACAATTTGTATGGAAACACAAAAGACTCCGAATAGCCAAAGCAATCTTCAGAACGAAAAATGGAGCTGGAGGAATCAGGCTCCCTGACTTCAGACCATACTACAAAGCTACAGTAATCAAGACAGTATGGTACTGGCACAAAAACAGAAATATAGATCAATGGAACAGGAAAGAAAGCCCAGAGATAAACCCACGAACATATGGTCACCTTATCTTTGATAAAGGAGGCAAGAATATACAATGGAGAAAAGACAGCCTCTTCAGTAAGTAGTGCTGGGAAAACTGGACAGCTACATGTAAAAGAATGAAATTAGAACACTCCCTAACACCTAACAGTTTATACACAAAAATAAACTCAAAATGGGTTAAAGACCTAAATGTAAGGCCAGACACTATCAAACTCTTAGAGGAAAACATAGGCAGAACACTCTATGACATACATCACAGCAAGATCCTTTTTGACCCACCTCCTAGAGAAATGGAAATAAAAACAAAAATAAACAAATGGGACCTAATGAAACTTAAAAGCTTTTGCACAGCAAAGGAAACCATAAACAAGACCAAAAGACAACCCTCAGAATGGGAGAAAATATTTGCAAATGAAGCAACTGACAAAGGATTAATCTCTAAGATTTACAAGCAGCTCATGCAGCTCAATATCAAAAAAAACAAACAACCCAATCCAAAAATGGGCAGAAGACCTAAATAGACATTTCTCCAAAGAAGATATACAGATTGCCAACAAACACATGAAAGAATGCTCAACATCATTAATCATTAGAGAAATGCAAATGAAAACTACAATGAGATATCATCTCACACCAGTCAGAATGGCCATCCTCAAAAAATCTACAAACAATAAATGCTGGAGAGGGTGTGGCGAAAAGGGAACCCTCTTGCACTGTTGGTGGGAATGTAAATTGATACAGCCACTATGGAGAACAGTATGGAGGTTCTATAGAAAACTAAAAATAGAACTACCATACGACCCAGCAATCCCACTACTGGGCATATACCCTGAGAAAACGAAAATTCAAAAAGAGTCATGTACTGGGCTTCCCTGGTGGCGCAGTGGTTGAGAGTCTGCCTGCCAATGCAGGGGACACGGGTTCGAGCCCTGGTCCAGGAGGATCCCACCTGCCGCGGAGCGGCTGGACCCGTGAGCCACAATTACTGAGCCTGCGCGTCTGGAGCCTGTGCTCCGCAACAAGAGAGGCCGCGATAGTGAGAGGCCCGCGCACCGCGATGAGGAGTGGCCCCCGCTTGCCGCGGCTGGAGAGGGCCCTCGCACGGAGGCGAAGACCCAACATAGCCAAAAATAAATAAATAAATAAATAAATAAACTCAAAGTTTAAAAAAAAAAAAAGAGTCATGTACCAAAATGTTCATTCCGGCTCTATTTATAATAACCAGGACATGGAATCAACCTAAGTGTCCATCAACAGATGAATGGATAAAGAATGTGCGGCACATATATACAATGGAATATTACTCAGCCATAAAAAGAAATGAAATTGAGTTATTTGTAGTGAGGCGGATGGCCCTAGAGTCTGTCATACAGAAATAAGTCAGAAAGAGAAAAACAAATACTGTATGCTAACACATATATATGGAATCTTAATTAGAAAAAAAAAATAGGTCATAAAGAACCTACGGGCAAGATGGGAATAAAGACACAGACCTACTAGAGAATGGACTTGAGCATATGGGGAGGGGGAAGGGTAAGCTGTGACAAAGTGAGAGAGTGGCATGGACATATATATACACTACCAAACGTAAAATAGATAGCTAGTGGGAAGCAGCCACATAGCACAGGGAGACCAGCTCGGTGCTTTGTGACCACCTAGAGGGGTGGGATAGGGAGGGTGGGAGGGAGGGAGGGAGATGCAAGAGGGAAGAGATATGGGGACATATGTATACGTATAACTGATTCACTTTGTTATAAAGCAGAAACTAACACACCATTGTAAAGCACTTATACTCCAATAAATACGTTTAAAAAAAAAAAACCTTTAGGCAATAATTTTAGACTCAGTACAAGTTGCAAATACAGTACAGAGTGTCAATGAAAATAATCAGTAAACAATCTATAATAGGAATAGAAAAGAATTTTATTTGAGCCAAACTGAAGACTACAGCCTGGGAGATACAGATTCAGAGGCACTTGAATTGTGTTCTGCCAGACTACAAAATGGGGGAGGCAAAAAGTGAAAAATTACATAAGTTGTTTGTCAAGAATTTTAACTGGAGCCGGCAAGAAGGAGGGGTGCTTGTTAAGCAAGGATTGGTTGGGGTCTGAAATGGTTGCATAGTTTCAAGGGGAGACCTTGAGACCATAGCGTTGCAGCTGGTGGCAGCTAGCAGATAATGTTTTGAAAACAGCTGGTGATGTCCTTGAGTCTGACAGAGTTCAGAAAATTCAAGTTCTCAGTGATGCAGGAACATGTCTGAAGGCATGTCCACAGTGGCCACCCAGCTTCATTCTGCATGCCTGAACCACAGCTGAACCATTTAGATTTTTGAATACATTCTTTTCTTTAATGGTTAAAGCAGATGTACAATGCATGTTTAAGAAGCCACAAAACAGGCTGTTCTTTTGATAGTTAGCATAAAGTTTAAGTTAAATCATGTATAAGTCAGAATGACTTTCCCATACATCAATATGTGAAATTTTCTTCTATCAAGAGAGCTACTATATAGCCTTCACTCAGTTTCCCCCAATGTTAATATCTTATCAAATCATAGTACATTATTAAAACCAGGAAAATGACATTCACAAAACACTCTGTTGTTTTTGAATGTTATGGTTTGTGGAAATGGATAGGCCCATTTCCTAAAAGTTGTTTCAAACTAGTAGAAATGCCAAGCTTTTGCTAGGGAATTGTATCTTATAACGACTAGTCAAATCCTACAAGAGAAAGAATAAGAGCCTCATAAATACATTTTTGTTTCTGCTCTTGTAATTAAGCAATTGAAACCGAAAAGTTGTGTAGTTGGAAAAAGGTAGTATCGTATTCATGAATCGGCAGACACGGAAATGCTCTTAAGGAATATTGAGTACAACCCCTCATTTTATCAAATGATATAAGATGCTAGGAGACTTGCTCACCATCACACAGGAAGTCAGTGATTTAGTCTGGATGAGAACCCATGTGTTTCCAACCAGCATACTTTCCATTATACCCCACAGTTGTTTTATAAGTATAAAAATAGATATATAGACTGACTTCTGAAAAGGGACAGAGAGCCCCAGAGGAATCTAGCTTCAAAATCAGACCAGGTTTAGATTAAACAGGGATTGATAACATTTAAAGATTAGTGAGAGAGCTGCATAATTACACACGATATATAAAACTTCCAATTTTTCATTTTAGATGTGATAACATTTAAATTAGCTATTTTTATTCCAAGTAAATTTTAATGAGTAAGCTGAGCTGCATTAACTAGATATGTAGTCTGATAATATTTAAACAACAGGGAATCACTGAAATGTGATAGGTGGACATACATCACAAAGAACCAAACATTTAAAGATTAATAAAATTAATGAAAATTATACCTGCAAACTTAAATTTATAGGAATCATCCTCTTTTACCCACAAGTATAATTCTTAACCTATTTCTGTTCTGACTTTTCTCTCATGTCTTAATTAGTTCATACTAATCTAACTCATCTCTGATCTACTCTACTACTGCTTATAATCTGTATCAACAAATTTAATAACTGATTAAACCCTTTCATATTCTTCTTCTCTATATGTTCTCTCAACATTATGAAGAGCCCTTTGGGAAGGAGCTTGTGTTTAATGATTTTCTTGTCCAAAATGTCCACAGAATAAGTGTTCAGTAAATAAGTCCAAAATTATTTTGACAAATGTTCCAGCATAAAGAGCATTTTATGCCATATAAACTGAAAATCTTCTTTGTGTCAAGTCACTATCAGAAAAGAAAATTAATATTCTGAAAAGGTTGATAAAATAGGACTAAACATCTGACAATGAATCATCAGTAATTTATGCACAGAGTAGCTTTACAAAAGTTACCGCTTATTACTTTAGAAGGTTGGGGAGGAAAGCTCTAAACTTTAGAAAAGTTTCTAGCTTGGGCTATTCTTCCAGCAAGCTGCATGACCTTGGGGAAGATACATAATTTCTTTGGGCCTCAATTAGGATTGATCTCTAAAGTAGTTCTAGGTCTAAAATATTATGAGTTTATTTAAGTTCTAAAAGCATCCTTTACTTATACAAAGGAAAGAGGAATTTAACTTATAGCAGAGCTTAGAAAATCAAATGTTTTAGATTATCTGTTTCAATATCACATAACCATTATTTTAAGTTAATCTGTGAAAACCTATTTCAGAGACAAAAACTAAATAAGAAAAATTCTGAAGGTTTAAAAAACATATAGATGCTGGTGTCAGCTGACTTGAATTTAAGACTCTGCTTGACCCTTACCAGATATTAGAACTGGAGGAAACTGCTTTACTCTCTCTTTGCTTATTTTCTTATCTATTAACAGGTGTGGGTGCTGGTGGGGGTGAGGGTGTTATTATGATAAAAGAGTCTTTAAAGACCTTTCCACATTTTTTATTATATCATAGGAAAATGGTGTGATATTTCAATACCACCACTACCTCAAGAAAGAAGGCTCAAGAAAGCAAAGCATTAAATAGTATAGTAAAAGCAAAGAGTATGGGTCTGAGTCAGTCACAGCTCCAAAGGTGAATTTGGGGCGGTGGGGGAAGCCATCCTATGATCCCTAGAGAAGAGAGGTTAGAGGGAGGGTAAAGCTGGAACTGCAAGGTCACAGGAAGGAGCTAGAAAACACTCCAAGGAGGCAAATCTCTGTACGTATTTGCCAACTTACCCCTCGCTATAAACTGAATGTTTGTGTTCCCCCAAATTCATTTTTGAAGCCCTAATCCCTAATATAATGATGTTTGGATGTGGGGCCTTTGGGAGGAAATAAGGTCTGGAGGGTGGAGCCCTCATGGTGGGATAAGTGCCTTTATAAAAGAGATGAGAGGGCTTCCCTGGTGGCGCAGTGGTTAAGAATCTGCCTGCCAATGCAGGGGACACAGGTTCGAGCCCTGGTCTGGGAAGATCCCACATGCCACGGAGCAACTAAGCCCGTGAGCCACAACTACTGAGCCTGCGCGTCTGGAGCCTGTGCTCCGCAACGGGAGAGGCCGCGACAGTAAGAAACCCGCGCACCGCGATGAAGAGTGGCCCCCGCTCGCCGCAACTGGAGAAAGCCCTCGCACAGAAACGAAGACCCAACACAGCCAAAAATAAATTAAAAAATAAATAAATTAATTTTTAAAAAAAAGAAGAGATGAGAGGTGTGTGTGAATGAGAGAGAGAGAGAGAGATCTCCCCACTGTGTAAGAATACAGCGAGAAAGCAGCTAACTGCAACAGAGCTCTTACCAGGAACCAAGTCAGCCAGCACCTTGATCTTGGTCTTGCCAGCCTCCAGAACTCTGAGAAATAAATGTTTCTTGTTTAAGCCCCACAGTCCGCAGCATTTTGTTAAGGCAGCCCAAACTGACTAAAACAGTCCTCCACCGAGGCAGCCAATTATTTCTTTTAAACTAACACTTTCAAATCTAGCCCATACTTTTATTCTGAAGTGTGGATCTATATGCCTATTTTCACTTAGATGTCTTACAGCCATTTCAACCTCAACATGTCCAAAATCAGGGTGACCTGATTTGCCCCCTCAAAGTTATTCTTCTAGTGTCACAATTCATCCAGGTGCTCAAACCAGAAATTCCTGATTCCTCCTCTCTTTCTACCCACCCTCAACATCCAGTCCCTAATAATCATAACACTTCACCTCTAAAATGTCTTGAATGCATTCACTTCTCCCCATCATTACTGCTATTCTCTAGTCAAAGTCACTGTCAGCTCTTGCCTGGACTATTCCAGTAGACAACTTCCATTCCTTTTTTACCCGAACCAAAATCCATTCTCTCTCTCCAACAGTCAAAATAAACTTAAAAAATATAAATAAGATTGTCATGATTATGGTTAAACCCTCCATTGGATTCCCAGTGCACACTGTTTACCACACTCTGCAAAACCCTTTATGATTTATCACAGGCTTCTCTCCATCTTCACCCTGGCTGGCTCTACTCCTTGATCAATTTTTTCTAGGCGCCTCTGATCCTGGAATAGACCAATCTCATTTTTCCCTTTGGGTTTTGCACAGGCTGTCTCTAATTCTTCTGCCTGGCATGCTTTTCCCTTTCCCTCCTCTTATATCTTAGCCCATTCCCCTTCACGTGACCAGTTTGTTTTCCTCCTGTAGGGTTTAGTTTGATGCCAGACAAAGACAAGACAAGTTTTCCCTCACCACCCTACCAAAAATAGCTTCTCCTTAATCACTACCTAAGTCCTTTATTTGTTTCCTTCATGGCTCTTACTAGAATGTGCAATTATTTAACTCATCTGTCTCTTTATTTTTAATCTCTCTTCTCCTCCCTCCTCGAAGGTGGGGAACAACTATCTCATTCACCACCATTTCCTCAGTACTTAATACAATGTCTAGAATATGACAGGAACATGGTAAATATTTGTTAAATAAATACATTGTGTGTTGAGAAATTTACCTATCAGGAGACATCAAATTTTTTCATGAAAACTAATTATGAAATGATAGTCATTTTCTCCACTTTCTTCTTTGCCAGATTTATTCCACAAAGCAGGGGAAACCTGGAATGAAATAACTGAGAAACTGCTGTTCATGTGTCTTCTTATCACGTTGCTCATTTGAACTTGTATTTTATTTCTCATGACTCAGAAGTTTCTTAAAACTATTTCTTCTAGATATTAGACCATATCTTATACTTAAAACGTTTGAAGACTCCAACATTAGTATCCTCAGTATTCCTTGTTAGTAAATTTACTGGAGTTCAGAGTTGCTGATTAAGCTATTATACTGTGAAAACTCTGAGAATATTATTGGATACTTTGAACACAAATTGGTTGGTATTAAAAATGGTATTCATGGGCATATATACTGCCCATGGGGTATTCATGGGGTATGTATTCCACACACCATCAACATTCCACAGCACTTATAATATGCCATATAGTTTACTTCTTCAGGACAAAAATCAGTTTTCTAGGGAGACAGTGCAATCAAATTAAGCTTGCATTAATTTGAACCTTAAGTGATTTTTTATAACTCAAAAAGATAATGTTTCTAGCAATGAAAAGTGAAATTGTATTAAGTAGTGCTTTGAATAAAGTTGTATCTGCATTTATAAGTTATCATAATCCTATTTTAGACAATCTTATATTTTCAATGGGTCTGTTTCTGTATGAATTCTTCTGAAAATTAAAAACTAACGGGGAAAAAGAGTGAAAAAAATTAACCTACTGGTCAAAGCAAGGAACCTGTGAATAGACCTATTTACCTTTGCTTAATCAATATTTCTTTTGCAGCAGGGTTTCAAACCAGTCGATTGGATTTATATAAAACTTTGACCTGAATTAAGAGCAGATGGGGTCACATAAAATTCTACTGCATGAATTCTCTTAATAAAAAACATCTAGCATTTTAAAAAAATCTATCAGTTAAAACTAGTACTCAGAGTAAGTTGCAGAAAACTGTTAAGAATTAATTAACTCCTAAAATCTTAGTAGGAGCTGATTATGAACAGTAAAAACGGTAGAATCTGCAAAACTTGCCTGAGGCATCTCAAATAAAGAGTGGTAATAAGTAGTCAGAAAAAGTTTTCTTAAATTATTCAACTTATATTTGGATTTGGGGATAAGAAATTATACTTATCATTGTTCCGAGTGACTTCACTATTTTAAAATATAAAGAAGTCAACACATTTTTCCATATATTGTGAAGTGCCCAGAGGTAAAATTGATTATAGATATATGCAAAAAATTAGATCTTAAAATGCAGCATAAGACTGGATATAATAGAAGGTAGAAGGTATTCTCAGCACAGCAGCCAGAGTGATCCCTTTTAAACGGGAGGCAGATCCTGGCATTCCTCTGCTCAAAACCTTGCCAAGGTGCCTCCTCACTCAGAGTCCAAGCAAAACTCCTTAAA
Source organism: Balaenoptera borealis (assembly GCF_965194805.1). NCBI lineage: Eukaryota > Metazoa > Chordata > Mammalia > Artiodactyla > Balaenopteridae > Balaenoptera > Balaenoptera borealis. The sequence continues at coordinate 148,467,698 of NC_138867.1, forward strand.
GGGAACTTCAAGGCCTTCTGTGATCTGCTCGCCTACAGCCTCTCCAAAGCCACAGCAGCCTCACCTCGCCTCTGACCTCACCTCCTTCTCTCTCCTCCTCTTTCACTCCCCACCAGCTACGGTAGCCTCCGTGCTGTTCCTTGAATGTTGCAGGCACATTTTCACCTGAAAATCTTCATACCAGCTGTTTCCTCCGCCTGGAATGCTCTTCCCCAATATTTACAAAGCTAACCTCACACCTTTCTCACATCTTTGCTCATATGTCACCTTTTCAAGGAGGACCATCCCAACCACCACATTTGAAGTTACAGCCTGCCCCCCACACTCTCAATTCCCAGTTCTTGCTCTACTTTTTCCTTTTGTCTCCATGACGCTTACCACCTTCCAACATGCCATGTAATTTACTTCTTTATTGTGTTCATTGTTTATTACTGCTCTTCCATTATAAGAATGTAAGCTTCATGAAGATAAGGATCTTTATCTGTTTTATTCCCAGACACCCAGAAGAGTGCCTAGTATGTGGTAGGCATTCAGGACATATGTACTGAATGAATGAAATGATAAGTCCATGACTTTTCTTCATTAGAAAATTAAGTCTCTGGGAGAAAAACATAGCCTGAACCAAGACAAAAAGCCAAAAAGAACTAGAAAGGATATAGAGCCCTAGGAAAACCTAGACTAGGAACAACTTGGCTTGGAGTGATTGGACAAAGAAATTCTAAAATGAGGAAGTTTAAAGACTTTAAGTTAGCTAAAGTTGGGTTTTTTCTATAATTCCTTTACATTGTATAGTAATCTTTTTGATATCAGAAAGTCGGTTACTAATATTTTTGATACTAGGAGACATTTTCTGTGAAAGTATTCCAGATGCCTTCTTAGGAAAAGAAGAAGAAGAAAGTGAGGCTATCTCTGTTTGGCTACAAACCAGCAATCCAAGTATTAGTGGCAAGTGACCCTAGAGCCAATGAACCATTGCGAATCTGTAATATTTCCCTCAATACCCTGACTCTTGGGATTTCATTGACCATTAAAGAAAATTTTCTTTCATCCAAATTGACATTTTATCCAGAACAGGGATTTTTGGTTGAAGCTTTAAGATACTTTCTTTGTTATTTCTCTAATTAGAACTGCTGCTCTATCCAAAAATTGACTTTAAACTTTAAAATTAGGATAGACTTAGAAGCTGAGATCTATAATATATTCTCAAGATGAAAATTACTCATTCTCTAATCTTTATCAGAGAAGTTTAAGTTGCCTTTTAAAATCTGTATAATAAAAATGAACTAAGGTCCCTATAATTTCATGAATAGAGTAGGTAGGCAATAGGAGAAAGAAAGGCAAGACACTACCACTGGTGACAAAAATTCAGCTATTCTGCTATTTTGGCAAATTATAGCTTCCTTCACTCAAAATTCCATTCTCTCTTATCCCATCATTGCTCACCTATAAATTGATTTGTACAATTTCTTGCTTATAAATTTATTTACTTATTGACTTTAGGTAAAGAGGCTTCTCAGGGAAGTTTCATCCTATACAGATTCCAGAAACGTTCTAGTCTTTAGATCTGTGACTATGTCACTACCTAGGTCTAAATCTAACCAGAAACCTGCTAACATCAGCTCATACTTTCAAATGATTTTTATAAAAAATAAAATTTATAGCTCAAGTATGTATAAAATGACATGTATTAACATAACCTATTCAACTGGATGGATAACTACTAATCAGCAATTACTCTAGAAACTGGATATGAATTTACCATAAACTTTTTATGGTAACTGACATTTAGAGAAGGCAGATGATGTAAACTGTTTACATTTTTCTTGGGGAATAATACCAAATGATGTTTTCAAATAACATGCAATGTTTAATTTAGCCAGTTGTTAACTGTCTTCCCTTCAGACTTCATAATCGTTAGTAACCAAAGGGGTTTATTGATAGGCATTTTAAATCCCTAATTTGGTACTAGTGTTCAATAAGATATCATCTAAATTGGAATCACAGTTGATTCAGTCAGGTGGGTAGTGGACATCAGAGTCTCTGAGTGGCAATAGCTAAGTACTGAGGGTTGGTCTAGGGAGATTTCTCAATGACCTCAATCTTACATTTATAAGAAATAATCAAACAACTTGAATAGAAACATAGATTAAAATTAAGAGAATTTTTCATCATTAGGGAAATCATGGTACATCCATCTACTAGAATATTCTGAGGTCACTTATAAAGAGAACTTTGATGTTTATGTATTGACCTGGAAAGATATCCATTAACATATTTTTAGTAAAATGTCGTAAATAAAGAAAGTGAATAGCAATACCCCATTAATACCAGTTGCTGTGTTGAATACCAAACGCTTTTTATGTGCATTACCTCACTAAATCCTTATATTAAGCCTATTAAGTAGGTACCATTAGAAACTCTATTTTAAAAATGAAGAAACTAAAGCTCAGAAAGATTAAGTGACTTGCTTAACTTCACTCAGTAAGGCAATGGTAGAACTTGAGCTCTACCCTGGATCAGATCAAATTCAGAGCCTGCATAAGAAAAACACGCTTGAAATGTGCCAAACATCAAAAATGGTTCTATCTGGGGAGTAGAATTAAGTAAGGAGTAGAGGAAAAGAAGCAATTTTCTATAATCTCAATTTTTTAAATTTTATAATAAATATGCATTATTTTTTAAATTGGAAAATAAATGTATCAATATTTGAATATTAAATTTAAGAAAAAAGCTCTTAGGTGACATTTTTTCAACTGTTCTTTCCATCCTGAAAAAGAGGGATATTAGCAGTTCTTCAATCCCTAGAAATTGACTTCTTCTAGGATTAACTTTGAGAACTCTTCTTAGAGGAAAAGCATCTGTCTCAAGCTGTAGGCTGCTCTACTCTGAGGTGAAAATGAAATGACATATGTGGTCATGAGCAACATCAGACTGTGTGGAAGATCAGAAACAAAACTGCAACCCAATGAAACAGATTGGTAGATAAAATACGAGATCAACAAAGATTCAAAGCATATAGAAATTAAGATGGCAGAGACACACTGAGGCTGGAAAAAGGTCCAAAGTTTTTGCCAACAGCAGCAAGAAAGATCTTCAAATGAGTCCAAATTACCAGTCAAACTGACTACTTGAAGATTCTGAGGAGCAATGTTTAGAGACTACTGGATACTTGGCACCCACAACAAGACAGCTTGTAGGCCATCATTAATTACTTTTATTCCTTTACTTTCCTGGCATCCTATATGTGACACTATCAGGTTGCTATTTAACAGGATATGGAACAGACTCAGTTCTCTGGCAAGACATTACCCTAATGTGGATAGATGTGGGAAGTTGAATTCTTTCAACTTGAACAAATGGTTTCTGAATCATGCTTAGACTTAAATATTTTGTCTCTAATGCTTTGTAATGTTAGGATTCAGAATTAGATATTGCCCACCCAATTCCACCCATACAAGTGATAACTAACGAATGTATCTTTCATTCAACAAAGAATTAATGAAAGATTATAATAATATAAAATGGAGATCAAGATACAGAGACTTTGCCATCAGAAAGTTTATATGTATAGTAGAAAAGAGAGACTAGGACTTTCCTGGTGGCGCAGTGTTAAGAATCCGCCTGCCAATGCAGGGGGACACGGGTTTGAGCCTTGGCCCGGGAAGATCTCACATGCTGCAGAGCAACTAAGCCCGTGCGCCACAACTACTGAGCCTGAGCTCTAGAGCCCGCGAGCCACAACTACTGAGCCTGCGCACCACAGCTACTGAAGCCCACGCACCTAGAGCCTGTGCTCCGCAACAAGAGAAGTCACCCAATGAGAAGCCTGCGCACCACAAAGAAGAGTAGCCCCCACTCACCGCAACTAGAGAAAGCCCGCGAACAGTGATGAAGACCCAATGCAGCCAAAAATAAATAAATTAATTTAAATAAAAAAAGAGGAGACTAAATAAATTACTAAATAAATAAACATTAAATTTCAGTTATAGAATGTGATAAAATGGAGAGACAATGGGGTATTATGAGAATATGTAAGTGATGATTAAGCTTTATTGAAATTTCTAATCATGGGAACAAGAAGCATACAAATATGGAGGGCTTGGAATTCCTTTAACTATTGCTCAGGCAGATGTTTGTTTCATGGTTTAGACTTGTTTCTTTCAAGTGCAAAATAATTCTACACCAAGAGCAAGATTTATTTACTCTTTCTAAATAATCTAGTGCCCTGTCCTTATATGTAGCAACTGTAATTAAATTTAAAATATTGGAGCAGTGCCTTTACTTGGATTCTGCAGTAAAAACATTTGTCCAATGTGGTTCAATAAATGGAGGAAGGAAATTCAACAGCAACTGAGGCTAGGAGTGAAACTTGATAAAAGAATTACGTGCTGACATTTGTTCCTGAAAAACATTTGTGAAAAGGAAGGATTATGTTTCTACAGCAACCAACTTTGTTGGGTCCACTGAGCTCTATTAAAAATGAAGAAAGAAACAGAGAGAGACAGAAGTGAAGGACAGAGTGGGGTCTAATGTGAAATAGCATATTAGGCAAAAATTCAGACTGCTGAAGTCAAGGTCATTGGAAGAGGGATAGAAAAATCCCCAAGCTACCCATGCCTATCCAGTTGTGTCCCTTTTAACTTTCAGATCAGTGTTTTGATTCCCAATTTTTTTTTTTTTTTTTTTTTGGCTACACCATGAGGGATCTTAGTTCCCCAACCAGGGATCAAACCCATGCCTCCTGCAATGGGAGCGTGGAGTCTTAACCACTGGATGCCAGGGAAGTCCCAACAGATCAGTGTTTAAAAACACAAGTGCCAAAAGGGCAAATGAGTAAAGCGGGCCAGGTGATAACTTGTATAAATAAGAGTCCCAGGTTTCAACCAAATGGGGCCTCTACTACTCAACTCTAATCCAGTGTGGACAAAAAATATACTTAGACACATGAATTTCTGTGTGAAATATCTCAGTACTAGTTTCCTTTCACTGCCATAAAAAAAATTACCACAAATTTAAGGACTTAAAACAACACTCTTTTATTATCCCACAGATCTGGAGGTCAGAAATCCAGTTATAGCATAACTCAACTGGGTCCACTGCTTAGAGCTTCTCAAGGCTACAATCAAGGTGTCAGCAAGTTTAAGTTACTTTCTAGAGCTTCTAATGATAAATTGGCTTCCAAGCTCATGCAAATTTGGCCAAATTCAATTCCTTGTGGTTGCAGAAGTGAAGTCCCTATTTCTTTGCTGGTCTTTGCTGCTAGAGGCTGCCCACATTCTTCCTCATGCTTTCCATGCGGCCTCCCTCCTGTAGCAATGAGTTGAGCGTTTTTTTTCTAAAGCTTTGACTATCTCAGGTATTCCCTGCTGTCACATCTCTCTGCCTTTCATCTGGAGGAAGTTCTTTGTTTTTAAGGGTTATTGTGATTACATAGGGCTCACCTGGGCAATCCAGGATAAACTCTTTATTTTAAGGTCTGGTCCATAACCTTAATTATATCTGCAAAGTCCCTTATGCTGTGTAATGAAACATACACAGTCTAAGGAATAAGACATGGACGTCTCTGGGGAGCCATTACTCTGCCTACCACAACCCAAATTTAAAATGTGGACAAGTAATTACTAACACCACTGGGGCCAGACAAAACATGTCTGTGGTCCACATCTTGACTTGGGGACATAATTTGTGATCTCTACTTTAGGAGATACATGTTATTAACGAGACCAATATTGTGCTGTATCTTTTAAAATAAAATGTTCTTTCTTAAGTGAACTGGCATGAAAATAAAAATATCATTAAAAAGAAAATGGATATTTGGTTTTATGGATATTTGGTCTTTGCTCCTACATGCATTTGTTAGTACTACATAGAGGTCAAGATCCTTCAGAATGGACTTTGTTAATATTTGAATAATTAATAATCAACATTTGTTTGTAACCTTTCTCTCTTTTGCAACACTATTAGAGTCATTACTATTATGTACGCTGCTTTGAAGGCAGTTTAAATATGTCATTTTCTTACTGGGCTTGATTTATATAATCTAATAGATATTTTTCACTGGGTCAAGAGACAGAAATAATATTAACCCAAAGAGTAATTTGTTATTTGTATATTCTCATTAATCCTATGGTAAAATGAACCATGGAACTATATTAAAGTATGTTTGCATTAAAAGTCTTCCTTAACATTTTATTTATATTTTAAATCTTCAAGCTAAATTTCAATGCAATTTTAAACGCTGATAATTTAAAAAGGAAAACAACGAGTAGGACTGGGTAAGGCCACGGCAATAGAATTGCAATACCTCTTCACCAATTTGCCCTCACCATAGACAGCTGCCTTTTTTTCACTTTTTTTTTTAAAGTTTTATTTTATATTTTTATTGAAGTATAGTTGATTTACAATATATTAGTTTCAGGTATACAGCATTGCTTTAAACATCTCATTTAATGGGAGGCAAGGGTCTAGGCTTGGGAGACAGACCTGGATTGGACTCCAGGATAAAGCACCATCTAGTCAGTTAACTCAGGACAGACTGCTAAACAAACTGAGCTGCAGTTTTCTCCTCTGTAAAATGATTTACAAAAAAATTTTACCTATTGCTCATAGGGGCTGTTGTGAGGATTAAGTGAGATAACGCATGGACAATGCTTAGACAATGCACAATACATAGTATACTTTCAGCAATATTAACATAATTCTGATTTTAGCTCAGATAATATGTTTGGTTCATACAGCGAGTACTACTCATCTAATTTCCTTTGGACAATTCTCTTCTAATTTCTAAATTCCTCTTAAAAATTCAACCTGTTATTAATTATTACTGTCATTTTTCTGAGGACTAACACATTTCCATATACTGAGTTAAGGACTTACTGCATTTAGGATTGCTTTAGTTAATAATATTCTATTTATAAAAATAATTATTACAAAGGCCAAATAGAATTGAAATAAATGTATGAAAAAATGTGAAATACAAAAATACAAAAATTGCACATAAATGCAACTCTGTAAAATATATATAAGGAATATAGACAAGACCTAGAGGCAAATAAAAAATAATTTTGTCAGGGATTATGGGAGGACATCTTTTTTAGTAGTAGGACATCCATGTTTTCAATTAAAATAATAAGTTGTTTAAAATCCTTAAGAATTGTCAACAGGCTTTTTAACATGTATATACAGTTGCATAACAAATTTGAAGAATTCATCATTTACAAATAGAATTTTAAAAGGTAAAGGTGACCTTAGAGGCCAGCCAGCCAGGAAGTTTTCACACTATGCACAACAAAGCCATTGCAAGTCAATGGAAGTGCTTTGGGTATAATTACATGGCATGGTTTTTATAAAGCACAGGGCAAGCAGGCAGAGACCCAGGCCTCTCCAGCACTGCTTCCATTAATACAGTTTCACTCTTATTTGCTTTACATATTTATATATTTCATTAAAAGAAATGCTTCCACTGGTTAAGAAAATAAAACAAAGAATCAAAATCCCCTCATGTGGAAGACAAAGTCACACACACCAAATATTTCATTTGTTCTCCTCTATTTCTCAGCTTTCTTACAGTTAGAGAGGACCAAGGACTGTTCCTTACCAATGAAATATATCACTTCTAGGATGAGGCAGTAACAAGCTCATACACAATTCCCTACTCTCTCTCTTCTGTTGATGAGGTGAGATGGCAAGTGGGGAAGACGCATGTTCACAATGGCTCAACTCCAAGAGAGAGAAGCCTCCATCTCCTTGCCCAAGTGACTGTGGAGCAGACCCCTCTGTCCAACCACATGGGACATGCAAAATAAGTGAAAAGGTAACTTTGTTGTATTAAACTTCGAGTTACTATGGTTACTTGTTACTTCTGAATAATTTAACCCAATCTTACTAATACACTCCATTTTAAGATGAGGAAACAGGATTGCAGATAATACAAGTGAGTTCTTCAAGGTCACTGAGATCTGCACTGAAATCCAAGTTTCCTGACACCCCAATGCAAAGGGGGTATCACTATACCAATATATAAGGCCTTAGTGAGCACAGTGGAATAATAAGCCACGGTGTTGGGGGTGGACCTAAAGATCACCTAATCCAAACTCCTCTAAATTCAAGACGACAGAAGACCATCCAGATGATGGTGAAAACCAGTGACGGCGATCTTACCATTTCCAGGGTTGGTTGATTCCCATTTGATTGTTGCCATTATTAGCAAATCCTTTTCTAAAGACATGGCATTGAAAATAATGAAGCAAGGAGAGTGAAGATTTGTTCAAGACTTGTTAAGCAATTAATTTTCGAGCCCTTACTATGTGATAAACACTGAGTTATAGCATAAGCAAATATGTAAGCACTGATGAGTAAACATAGACATGATTCCTACTCTCATGGAGCTTTCAGGCCAGTGAAGTTATATATATATGTGTGTGTGTGTGTGTATGTGTGTGTGTATATATATATATATATATATATATATATATATATATACACACACACACACATACACACACACACACACACACACATATATATATATTCATGAAATAGTCACAAATATAAATCAATGATCACAAACTTCAATAAATCCTATGAACCAAAAATCACACAGTATTATGAGAGCACAAAAAAAGGGACCCAACTTAGTCTGAGTCATAAAGGGTGGAAGAGGAAGGTGTCAGGGATAACATACATATTTCTGGTTTGCCCACCTTGGTAGATTAGAGTATTATTTGTTGAAACAGGGACACTTCTGGTTTTGGGGAGTGAAGGGGTTGAGTTGAAGAAACCATGCATTCAACTTCAAAACATCTGGAGTTAGAGGCATCAATCTAACTTCCACATACAAAAGAATACATGAGGATGCCAGGAATCTTTGAAGGAGTATCTCTATTAAAATCTAAAAAAAGATGGAACTGGGCATGACAGCATATTCACTCAGCTGGAAGCATCAACCCTCCCTGCCCATTCATTTTCAAGTCACTGGCAACATAGGCAGATGACTGCAGCTGAAGTTCAGCAGCTGTTCCTCCTGTCCCCTCTCCTCTGACATTTGCCAGATGGTGTCATTCTGTGGGTGATCTTTATTAGAGAGCAACGCTGTCAGTGTGGACCTTAAAGAATGGCCTGAGTCAGGAGGTGGAAGTGGCTGCCCTTTGAATTCAGACCCATCTCCTGCCATCCCTTTGGCCAGGTGTGTTCCAGTGCTGAATAAAGTGCTCCCCTCTGAAGCTGAGAATCCTCCGAAGCCTTATAAAAACATCCCGCATCCTGACGCAAAACAACCTTAGCCTTTTCGAGCCTTACCCCTGGAAAACCTACTCAGCTAGCACTACTTGTCAATCAATTATGATTTTTTTTAAAGAAAAAAAGCTTTAAAAAAATTCACAGAAAACCTAGTGGACCATCACTGGCCTCTGGAATCTGGATCAACAGAAAGGCAAAAGCTTGAGCTTCAAATGTACCAACAATCTGAGTTATGGAAGCCGCTGTCAGTAACCGACCGGTTGTAGAGCTTTGAGCAAGTGATATAATCATTCTGGGTCTTGGTGCTATTGTGTATAAAATTAGGCTAATATCCAATTTTGGGTTGCCGTGATGACTAATGAATATAAGGGCTTATTTATGCATTGGACTTGGAAGTTTAATGCATTTATAATCCATATTATTTTACACATTGATTTGTTTCTGCCTAATACTATAAAAAATAATAGCTACCTTTTACTAAGTGCATACTGTGTACCAGGCACTTTCTTAAATGCTTTCTGAATATCAGTTTATTTAATGTTAACAAAAATATGTGAGGTATTTACCATTAATAACCTCAGGGTTTTTTTAGATGAGAACACTGAAGCAGAGCTGCTTACTCAAGGTCACATATATTACAAATGAGGGCAGTGAGATTTGAACCTAAGCAGTCAGACTTCAGAAGCCATATTCACACCCATCATGCTAGGGTACCAAGGATAAAAGAATGCAGTGTGACTAAGAAGCAGATAGACCTATGTACTGCACACCTCTTTTTTTAGGGGCAATATTAATACTTGAAAACGTTTCTATAAAAGTGCAAGTGCATCCTTCCTCAGCTGGGCTAGATGGGGAGAAAGCCGTGTTACAGGGAAGATGGGAGATGTGAGGCAAGGGTTTGTGGGAGATTAGCAGCAGGATGACTATTTTGACTAGCTAAAGACAACCTGACGGCTTTAAGGTGTAGCTGGAAGCATACTGAACTAGAAGCCAGGAGATCTATGTCCTCGTTTCAGCTCTGCCACTAACAAGCATCTAGCATTTCACCTCACGTAACCTATCACACTACTTTGGTGTCCTCATCTAAAATGAAGAGTTGGGTCTAGCACTAGACCAAATTAATTTAGACAGATAGTCTCTAAAGATCATCTCAGTTCTAATTTAATTGTTTTAGTGTATTAAAATCCAAAAACACCATCTTTAGCCACAAAGACCACCAGCAATATCTTTTAATCTTAGAAACAGGATTTTTAATTAAATTTGTCATTAAGTTTAATGAATGCATGTTATACTACTTGATTCAAGAAAACTGGATAGATATAATTTTGACTGAGGAATTGAATACCCACGTGTCAGTGTGTGATGTGCCACTAGCTGTAGAACTCTTGGGCCAGCCCATACTTGACCATAAAGCTCAATATCTTGACCAAAAGGGGTAATTTCCACATTCTTTTCCTGATATAACATTATTCATGGTCCAGTTTCAACCAAGTTAATAATCTCTTGGAAACGCGTTTGTTATATCGATTTTACCATTTATGAAAAGCACCTTATGTGCAAAAAAGGGAACCCCCCTGTACTGCTGGTGGGAATGTAAGTTGGTGCAGCCACTTTGGAAAACAGCAAGGAGGTCCCTCAAAAAACTAAAACTAGAGTTGCCATATGATCCAGCAATCCTACTCCTGGGCATATGTCTGTACAAAACCATAATTCAAAAAGATATATGCACCCCTATGTTCATAGCAGCACTAGTCACAAAAGCCAAGACATGGAAACAACCTAAATGTCCATCAACAGATGAATGCATAAAGAAGATGTGGTACATTTATACAATGGAATACATAAAAAAAGACAAAATAATGCTACTTGCAGCAACATGGATGCAACTAGAGAGTATCATACTAAGTGAAGTAAGTCAGAGAAAGACAAATACCATATCACTTATATGTGGAACCTAAAATATGACACAAATGAACCAATCTATGAAACAGAAACAGCCTCACAGACATAGAGAACAGACTTGTGGTTGCCAAGGGGGAGGGAGAGTGGGGGAGGGATGGACTGGGAGTTTGGGGTTAGTAGATGCAAACTATTACATATAGAATGGATGGACAACAAGGTCCTACTGTATAGCACAGGGAACTATATTCAATGTCCTGGGATAAACCATAATGGAAAAGCATATAAAAAGAATGTATATATATGTATAACTGAATCACTTTGCTATACAGCAGAAATTAACACAACATTGTAAATCAACTATACTTCAATTAAAAAAGAAAAGAAAAGCACCTTAAAAAAACATCCATTGTTTTCTGAAGAAACAAAGCTCTGAGGATTCTCAGCTGGAGACATTATGCAGCACAAATCTGCCACTGACAGACAGAAAGCCTCTGGTGTTGCTTCTTTTCAGAAGGCACACAGCTAAGTGGCAGCTGAAAGTTCCAGGAGTTAGCCTCCTGACTTTCTGATTTGTCTGGGTAGGAAACTTTCCACTACTAGTAATTAGTACCCTCTAAACATCTGTTTCCCTGGGGGGAAAAAAAATACATAAGCCACAGAAAGATTAAACCTAATTATTATGATTTCCATTTCTGGGGCAAGGCCTTTTCATAAATAATTATGTCTTAGTGCAACACTGGCAAATTTTAAGCACTGGCCCTATCATTCATAATAATAACTAGATTTATAACCCCCAAACTCATTGGCTACAGAAGGCTAATTAGGACTTTAACCAAAAACACCACTACGTGAACTGCCCATTGAGGTAACCACAGTATCTTGGCTTTGAAAACACCCACTTCTTACCAAATGAACGCCATATCCAGACCCCAGGGTAAAAGTGAAGTAGTGACTACAACTCCAGGAAAGAGGAGTTTACAGCTCCTGAAGAAGTAACCCTCAGACAGAGGCAGGTTTCTGAATTCCTGAGGATGTATATACTTAAAAAATGTGTGAATGGAAATCATGACAGAATAAAATACTAGAAAGAGCACTGGATAGGCATGAGAAAGACCTCAGGCCTAATTCTGGCTGAAATACTGCCCATTCTCTCAGCTTCATTTCCTCGCATTTAATATGAGAATATTGAACTAAATACACTCTAAAGCCATTTCTAACCACCTAATACGATGGAAAGGAATTAAGGCAGAGGCACATTTTACCTCCTGTTTCATAAGATGCGTTTATTATTTAATTTTATTTATTGTATACACACACTCCACTTACATGTGCCAGGCACTGTTCTAAACTTTTTACAGACATCATCTCATTTAATCATCACAGAAATGCCTTAAAACAGGGAGTATGACTCTACCGTAAAGACAAGGCAACTGGACCATAGAGAAAGGTTAAATAATTGGCCCAAGGTCATCCAGCTAGTGGTTCTCAATCCATGTGCTACGGAGTGCTGGTGGGCCACAGGTTCTTCACGACCCAATGCTGATCAAGGCGGTAATTTGATTTAATTACAATTGATATGTACTTTTACTAAAATGTCTGTCAGACAAAGTAGTTACTTGAGTGTCTTGTGTGATACGGAGATTTTTCATTTTTGAAAGATAACTATCAATATTGGAAATTATATTTTTGACATATTTTTTTGCTTTTTAATTTTCCACCTCTTGTCAGTAAGTATAAACTCCACGAAGACAGAATTTTCTCTGTCTTTTACAGTATTCTATCTCCAGAACCTAGAATGAATAAATAAATGATGAATGAGAATCTCTTTCCTCAGTGATTTAATAGATTATATTTGAAGAAACACATTATGAGGAAAAAAATTTGGAAATAATTATATAAATAACACTGCCAAAATACCTATGTTATGAAGTCATAAAATTCAAGACACATCTCTTTCAACAAAGAAATCTACATATACAAATTCTTATCAACCCTACCATAAATCATCTTCACTAATCAGAATTCAAATACTTTAACTTTTTATTACTTTAATAACATATGTTGTTTGCTATATTGCTTACTGTGTTTGACTACCCCATGTCATCTCTACCCCTAATCATTCCTCTAAGCTAATAATGATAAGCTCATCCCTTTTCCAATAATTGGCTCAAGAACAGACTGGTCATATAATGCTCTTCATACATGAGTAGGAATCTGTTGGATGGGACTCTGAAATACCTCCTCTTTTTTACTGACTGCATAGAAAGATATACTGTATCTTCTTATCCTGTCTAGATGTGGTGGAACTGCTGCCACCATTTTGAAATGGGATTGTAGAACAGAGAGATGGAAAGAAAAGGATCCTGGATGATATCATTGAGCCACTGAACAAACATCCCCTGCAAACTACCTTACCTCAGACTTTCTAGTTATGACGGCAAGGAATTTCTTTCTTGATTAAAGCAGTTGTAGTTGAGTTTTTTCAACATGCAGCCAAATTTATTCAGACACCCCTACAAAAGAATATTCCTTTAATTACCACTGCTATCCAGCGCACTCTTTCCTATGATAACAGGTAAGTTCAAAAGACTGAAACAACTGGTGGCAAGAGAACTACTTCCCTATCCTAAGCTGCCCTCTGTAACTTTCACTATTAACTTTCACTTCATGGAGGCATGAGTCTCCATCTGATATTTTCCCATCAAACACCAAGGAGTCTTGCTTCCTCTGTTTTCATCAATCCAATGTTTGTAGATGGTCATTAAATCCTGATACTCTGAATTCTCTTTGACCAACTGATACAGCTCTGATCTTTACCACATCAATACTCTTCCACTCACTAATGATAGTGTTGGCATTTGATGTTTGGCTGATAGGATCCCAAACCTTATTTGTATATTGATTAAATATACTACAGTTGCTTCTTTGATGTTCTCAATATGTCTTGGTAGCCCTAAATTGGCCAAAATGGGAAATTAGAGGTGAAAAAGCAAGATGATATTACATAATTAGTTTGGAAAAAGGGAAAAGAGGTAAAAAAAATTCTCTTTTTATTAAATGAGGAGCTTCTGCACTCATTATACTCATCACAAACCAAGCAATTTAGTCAAACTTAGCAATATGGCAGGAGCCAAACACTTCACTCCAAACTTCAAGGCTTTCAACTAATAGTAATTTTTCTCCTTATTTCCTCTTCATAAGAAACTTACTTTTGATTACATGTCAAAGCTGTTTCTGACTCTGCCAAGCCCACCTCCTTGCTAACTCTTGTTACCTCCTAACTATATCAGTTAACATGCTTTTCTTTCCATCTAAAAAACATTCTTATCTCTGCACAAGCCCAGCATATATTCCTCTCCCCCAATCCAACTGATGACTAATAAGATAAAATGAAGGAATGTGAACAATACTGGAAACAATGAATATGTCCAACAAATGAGATTAGCTAGCTATGGAATATGTGTATTGTGAACTAATAAGCAACTAGCAAAGGCATTCTGTACAAGAGTATATATAATAAATCGATATGTGGAAAAGAGAGGTGCAAACATCATAAATTCACCCACTGATAACATTTAATAGGCTCCTTCTATGTGTCACCTATTTGTCATATGATGATGAGCAAATTGCACACACTGCCCACCTTTCACAGGCTGATGAAAGTGACAAATATTAGTCAAATAATTACATGATATAAAGGACAGCTTACATGGACCTATTACTAAGTATAATAAGGATACTTGACTCAAATAAAGGTCCAAAGACTAAGCAGAGATTTGAAGCATGGCTTGAGGTTAACTTGGTAAAGACGGGATGGAAGAACATTCCAAGAGGAAGTAAGAACAGGAGAAAAACGCCTTATGATAAAAAAAAAAAAAGAGAGGATACATTGCAGAACACAAAATAGGACCAGTAGAGTTGGAGAACAAAAGCAGTGGAGGGAGTAATGTTACCTCACATGGATGTATGGATCATGATACTGCAAAAGCTAGGGGCCTTCTTCACACAGACTAAAATGTGTCAAATGCTTCCTGGAGCTGTACAGTATACAACATAACACAACTACACACAGCAGCCTTGAGGCACAGTGTGATTGGTGCAAGATGTTGCTAAAAAAGTAAGATGTCGCAGGGTCTTAAATCTATGATAGATTTATCTTCATCTGAAGTGTAAAGGGAAGCCACTGCATGGTTTAAGGATCAAATGTGCAGTTCACAAAGATCACTAGTGATGGAGAATAGTTTGGAGGGCAAAGAGTGGATGGGATTAGAGCAGTTGGAAGGTCACTGGAGCAGTGCAAGTGAAACGTGATGGTAAGGTGACCACTGACAGCCACAGTTGTAGTATAGCTGAAAATAACTCTCTAGATCTGGGAGATATTTTAGTAATAAAATCACCAGGATTGGGGTGGACTGGATATGAGGACAGAGGAAAAAGATTTTTAAAATGACTCCATGTCCTGCTTATATAACTAGTATCTACTAGTTGAAGGTGTTGCCTTCACAGAGATGGGAAAGAACTGAAGAGGAGCATGCGTGGGGTTGAGAGATTGTAGAGTGTCATCACATACTGTAGGACCCTATTTTTACAAAAGAACCAAGAACACATGCTCAGAGACGAACAAGATTTTGAAGGAAGTAAAGCCAAATATTAACATTTAAATGTGCACAGTGATAACAGAGAGGACTACCACATCATCGTGTGAGCAATATATTTAAAATACTTTATAGTTTTTTTAAAGGCTTTTTAAAAACATGTCCCTGGTGGCGCAGTGGTTCAGAATCTGCCTGTCAATGCAGGGGACACGGGTTCGAGCCCTGGTCTGGGAAGATCCCACATGCCGCGAAGCAACTGGGCCCGTGAGCCACAACTGCTGAGCCTGCGCGTCTGGAGCCTGTGCTCCGCAACAGGAGAGGCCACGATAGTGAGAGGCCCGCGCACCGCGATGAAGAGTGGCCCCCGCTCGCCGCAACTAGAGAAAGCCCTCGCACAGAAACGAAGACCCAACACAGCCAAAAATAAATAAAATAAATAAATAAATTTTTAAAAAAACAAAAAATATATTTGAAAAAAAAAAACATGTCATTCCAGTCTTTGTGTTATACTCAGGCTATCAATTACTACTCTGTGACTTCCCCTCTGATAGTCGTGTACTCTGCTTTAGAAGAATTTATAAATTCTACACTTTCTCACGCTTTGCTGCATCACTGATGTCCTAGTGGGCTACAAGCCCCTACAGGGGAGAAACTAGTTTCTTCTGGCTTCTTGCACTCACCCCACAGAGCCTAGTTCAGAGCTTGACATTCAGAAGCACCTCATGCATATTACAAATTGACTTTTTATCTACTTCCACAGTTACACTGGAAACATCAGTGAGGGATTGTTCAAGCTCCATCAAGGGAACAGCCAGTGCAGTTTAATTTAGCATATCATAAAGTACTCTGCAAAAACAAAAGAGGAAGAAATGAAGATTTGGCTGCGGAGAGGACAAGTTTATAATTTGTGATGTGCTCCCAACCAGAATTTACTCCCAGGAGGTATGGAATGGCATACAAACCAATAAATCACTATTCACTCACGGAGTCCTGCCCAGCTCAGAGCAGTCTGATAATCTACTGCCTTTCATTCAATTCCCCGGTATAACTTGGTAAATTAGCAATAAGGTCTGGCCTAAGTGCAGTTCACATGTAGTCAACTATAATAATGCATATGTTATGCTTCATTTACACAATCCGTTACACCTATTTCCACTGGTTGATTTTACCTTTTATTATTGTTTCAATGTTATTTCAGGAGCTAAGATGAATTGATGCCTTAGCAAACTTATCCACTGGCTCATATACTTCCTGTGA
Organism: Balaenoptera borealis; assembly: GCF_965194805.1. Lineage (NCBI taxonomy): Eukaryota > Metazoa > Chordata > Mammalia > Artiodactyla > Balaenopteridae > Balaenoptera > Balaenoptera borealis. The sequence goes on from NC_138867.1 coordinate 148,484,689, forward strand.
AGGCCTCCTTGAACTTTTTTGAATTGATGAAGGACCAAAGGAAATAATCCCTACCTCCCAATATGCCACCTTACAGTAATCATTTTCACTATACACAACCCTATTAAAAATCCTCCAGGTGTTTTCATGATTTTAAAGCAAGATGAAAAAATAAAAATAAAACCAAAGGAAGAATCAGAGATTCTGGGTGCTTCAAAAATGTGTTCCAAGGTCAGTGGCATAATACTAGCATTTTCCCTTCTCCTCAAACCTAAAATACTGGCTTCTGGGAAGCTCCAGGACTCTAACAGAAGTTAAGGCATGGCTTTTCCAAAAGATGGTTCTTTCTCATATTTTGTCCTGAGAAACTGGTAAACTTTTATTGCAGAAAAGGCATCTCCAGAAAAAAAAAAATGCAATCAGATGTGCTGCTATTCATTTTCAGGAGACCACATAGAAGAGCTATTCTAACATTTTTTGGTCTCACAGTCCCTCTACATCCTTAAAAATTACTGAAGACCACTAAAGGCCTTTGTTTATGTGGATTTTATCTATTTATATTTAGCAGATTTCAAAACAAAAAGTGAGAAATTTAAAAATATTTGCTTAATTCATTTAAATAACCTATATAGCATGTTCACATGAAGAGCATATTTTTATAAAAATAATAAAAAGTAATTTTAAAATAACTTAGTGGGAACTGTATCATTATTTCCCATTTTTGCAAAACTTATCAATGTCTGGCTTGATAGAAGACACCAGAGTTCTATTTTCCTCTGATATCAATCTGTTGTGATTTGTTGTGATGGTTAAAGTATGTGTAGGAAACTCAGCCTCTCACAGATAAGAGAGTTGGAAAAATGGTACCTCATGTGAAAAACAGCTAGCTCTGCCTGCAACTCAAACCACCACCATACTTCAGTAGACAGCGGAAGTGCTTTATGTGCACATCTGATTTTGTCACACAGAATGTTAAAAAGATGTGTACTCAGAGGTTGAGATTTATTAAAATTATCTTTTTTTTGGTTCCTTACAGATGTAAACTGAACTTTGTTTTTTTAAGATTTTACTCTTTTAAGCAGTTTTAGGTTCACAGCATAATTAAGAGGAAGGTGATGAGACTTCCATATACTCCCTGACACATGCACACATGCACTCCCTACGCACCCCCACCATTATCAGCATCTTCCACCAGAGTGGCACTTTTATTACCACTGATGAACTACACTGATACATCATAATCAAAGTCCACAGTTTACCCTAGGATTTACTCTTGGTGTTAATACATTCTGTGAGTATGGACCAATGTATAATGACATGTATCCATCCTTATAGTATCATACAGAGTATTTTCACTGCCCTAAATATCCTCTGTGTCCCACCAATCATCCCTCCTCCCCCAGTCAGGCCCTGGAAATCACCGATCTTTTTTACTATTTCCATAGTTTTGCATTTACGTTCATGAGAGATACTGGTCTGTAATTTTCTTTTCTTATAATGTCTTTGCCTGATTTTGGTATTAGGTTAAAACGGGTCTCACAGAATGAGTTAAGGAAGTATACCACCTGCTTCCATTCTCTGAATGATATTGTAGAGAATTGGTATAATTTTTTCCTTGAATGTTTAGTAGACTTCACCGGTAAACCCATCTGAGCCCAGTGCTATTTTGGAAGCTTATTAAATATTGATTTAATTTACTTAATAGAGATAGGCTTATTAAGTTTGTCTATTTTGTCTTGTGTGAGTTTTGCAAATTGTGTTTTTCTAAGAATTGGTTCATTTCAGCTAGTCTATCAAAATGTGAGCAAAGAGTTGTTCATAGTATTCCTTTAATTATCCTTTTAATGTTCATAAGTTCTATAATGATGTTCCTCCTTTCATTTGTTTTAGTAATTTGTGTCTGCTCTCTTTTTTCTTAGTTAGCCTGGCTAGAGGTTTATCATGTTATGGGTCTTTCTGAGCAACAAGCTTTTGGTTTATTTTCTCTATTGGTTTTCTGTTTTCAATTTCATTCATTTCTGTTGAAACACTTATTTCTTTCTTGCTGCTTACTTTAGATTTAATTTGTTTTTCTACTTCTAGTTTCCTAAGGAAGAAACTTAGATTACTGATTCTAGATTTTACTTCTTTTATAATATATGTGCTCAATGTCATAAATTTCTCTCTCAGCACTGTTTTTACTGCATCCCACAAATTTTGATAAGGTTTGTTTTCATTTTCATTTAGTTCAAAATCTTTTTTCCTTGAGATTTCTCCTTTGAGACCCATGTGTTATTCAGAACTGTGTTGTTCACACTCCATGTATTTTAGAAATTTCCAGTTATCTTTCAGTCATTGACTACAAATTTGTTCCATTATAGTTTGAGAGCAGATACTCTCTGATTTCTATTCTTTTAAATTTATTAACGTGTGTCTTATGGCCCAGAATGTCATCTACCTTGATGAATAGTCCGTGTGAGTTTGAGTAGAATGTGTACTCCGCTGTTGTTGGACAAAGTAGTCTACAGATGTCAATTATATCAGTTCATTGCTGGTGTTAAGTTCAACTATGTCCTTTTTTTTCCCCACATATTTATTGGAGTATAAATGCTTTACAATGTTGTGTTAGTTTCTGCTGCAAAACAAAGTGAATCAGCTATATGTACACATATATCCCCATATCCCCTCCCTCTTGAGCCTCCCTCCCACCCTCCCTATCCCATCCCTCTATGTCCTCACAAAGCACCAAGCTGATCTCCCTGTGCTATTCAGCAGCTTACCACTAGCCATCCATTTTACATTTGGTAGTATACATCAATGCTACTCTCTCAATTCATCCCAGCTTCCCCATCCCCCCCGTGCCCTCAAGTCTGTTCTCTACATCTGCGTCTTTATTCTTGCCTTGCCACTAGGTTCATCAGTACTCCTTTTTTAAATTGCATATATATGCATTGGCATATGGTATATATTTTTCTCCTTCTGACTTACTTCACTCTGTATGACAGATTCTAGGTTCATCCACCTCACTACAAATAACTTAATGTCATTCCTTTTTATGGCCGAGTAATATTGCACTGTATATATGTGCCAATCTTCTTTATCCAGTCATCTGTTGATGGATATTTAGGTTGCTTCCATGTCCTGGCTATTGTAAATAGTGCTGCAATGAACACCGTGGTACATGTCTCTTTTTGAATTATGGTTTTCTCAGGGTATATGCTCAGTAGTGGGATTGCTGGGTCATATGGTAGTTCTATTTTGAGTTTTTTAAAGAACCTCCATACTGTTCTCCATAGGGGCTGTATCAATTTACATTCCCACCAACAGTGCAGGAGGGTTCTCTTTTCTCAACACCCTCTCCAGCATTTATTGTCTGTAGATTTTTTGATGATGGCCATTCTGACCTGTGTGAGGTGATACCTCACTGTGGTCTTGATTTGCATCTCGTTAATGATTAGTGATGTTGAGCATCTTTTCATGAGTTTGTTGGCCATCTGTATGTCTTCTTTGGAGAAATGTCTATTTAGGTCTTCTGCCCATTTTTGGACGGGGTTGTTTGTTTTTGTGATATTGAGCTGCATGAGCTGCTTGTATAATGCAAATGTTTTCTCCCATTCTGAGGGTTGTCTTTTCATCTTGTTTATGGTTTCCTTTGTTGTGCAAAACCTTTTAAGTTTCATTAGGTCCCATTGGTTTATTTTTCTTTTTATTTCCCTTACTCTAGAAGGTGGGTCAAAAAGGATCTTGCTGTGATTTATGTCACAGAGTGTTCTGCCTATGTTTTCCTCTAAGAGTTTTACAGTGTCTGGCCTTACATTTAGGTCTTTAATCCATTTTGAGTTTATTTTTGTGTATGGTGTTAGGGTGTGTTCTAATTTCATTCTTTTACATGTAGCTGTCCATTTTTCCCAGTGCCACTTATTGAAGAGGCTGTCTTTTCTCCATTCTATATTCTTGCCTCCTTTATCAAAGATAAGGTGACCATATGTGGGTGGGTTTATCTCTGGGCTTTCTATCTTGTTCCATTGATCTATATTTCTGTCTTTGTGCCAGTACCATACTGTCTTGATTACTGTAGCTTTCTAGTATAGTTTGAAGTCAGGAAGCCTGATTCCTCCAGTTCTGTTTTTCTTTCTCAAGATTGCTTTGGCTATTCGGACTCTTTTGTGTTTCCATACAAATTGTAAAATTTCTTCTCTGTGAAAAATGCCTTTGGTTATTTGACAGGGATTGCACTGAACCTGTAAATTGCTTTGGGTAGTATAGTCATTTTCACAGTATTGATTCTTCCAATCCAGAAGCACGGTGTATCTCTCCATCTGTTTATGTTATCTTTGATTTCTTTCATCAGTGTTTTATAGTTTTCTGAGTACAGGTCTCTTGCCTCTTTAGGTAGGTTTATTCCTAGGTATTTTATTCTCTTTGTTGCGAAGGTAAATGGGACTGTTTTCTTAATTTCTCTTTCTGATATTTCGTTGTTATTGTATAGGAATGCAAGAGACTTCTATGCATTAATTTTGTATCCTGCAACCTTACCAAATTCACTGATTAGTTCTAGTAGTTTTCTGGTGGCATCTTTAGGATTTTCTATGCATGGTGTCATGTCATCGGCAAACAGTGACAGTTTTACTTCTTCTTTTCCAATTTGGATTCCTTTTATTTCTTATTCTTCTCTGATTGCCATAGCTAGGACTTCCAAAACTATGTTGAATAATAATGGCGAGAGTGGACATTCTTGTCTTGTTCCTGATCTTAGAGGAAATGCTTTCAGTTTTTCACCATTGAGAATGATGTTTGCTGGAGGTTTGTCATATATGGCTTTTATTATGTTGAGGTAGGTTCCCTCTACGACCACTTTCTGGAGAGTTTTTATCATAAATGGCTGTTGAGTTTTTCAAAAGGTTTTTCTGCATATATTGAGATGATCATATGGTTTTTATACTTTGATTTGTTAATATGGTGTATCACATTGATTGTTTTGTGTATACTGAAGAACCCTTGCATCCCTGGGATAAATCCCACTTGATCATAGTGTATGATACTTTTAATGTGTTGTTGGACTCTGTTTGCTAGTATTTTGTTGACTATTTTTGCATCTATGTTCACCAGTGACATTGGTCTATAATTTTCTTTTTTTGTGTGATATCATTGTCTGGTTTTGGTATCAGGGTGATGGTGGCCTCCTAGAACGAGTTTGGGAGTGTTCCTCCCTCTGCAATTTTTTGGAAGAGTTTGAGAAGGATAGGTGTTGACTCTTCTCTAAATGTTTGATAGAATTCACCTGTGAAGCCATCTGGTCTTTGACTTTTTTTGGAAGATTTTTAATTACAGTTTCAATTTCATTACTTGTGATTGGTCTGTTTATATTTTCTAATTCTTCCTGGTTCAATCTTGGAAGCTTGTACTTTTCCAAGAATTTGTCAGTTTCTTTCAGATTGTCCATTTAATTGGCATAGAGTTGCTTGTAGTAGTCTCTTATGATCTTTTGTATTTCTGCGGTGTTGATTATAATCTCCCCTTTTTCATTTCTAATTTTATTGACTTGCATCCTCTCCCTTTTTTTCCTGATGAGTCTCGCTAAAGGTTTATCAATTTTGTTTATCTTCTCAAAGAACCAGGTTTTAATTGTATTGATCTTTTGCTATTGTTTTCTTTCTTTCTATTTCATTTATTTCTTCTCTGATCTTTATGATTTCTTTCCTTCTACTAATTTTGGGTTTTCTTTGTTTTTCTTTTTCTAGTTGCTTTAGGTGTAAAGTTAGACAGTTTGAGATTTTTCTTGTTTCTTGAGGTGAGCTTGAGTTGCTATGAACTTCCCTCTTAGAACTGCTTTTGCTGCATCCCATAGGTTTTGGATCATCGTATTTTCGTTGTCATTTGTTTCTAGGTATTTTTTTAATTTCCTCTTTGATTTCTTCACTGATATCTTGATTATTTAGTAGTGCACTGTTTAGCCTCCATGTGTTTGTGGGGTTTTTTTACTGTTTTTTTCCTGTAAGTGACATCTAATCTCATAGCATTGTGGTCGGAAAAGATGCTTGATACAATTTCAATTTACTTAAATTTTCCAAGGCTTGATTTGTGACCCAAAATGTGATCTATTCTGGAGAATGTTCCGTGTGCACTTGAGAAGAAAGTGTATTCTTCTGCTTTTGGGTGGAATGTCTTAAAAATATCAGTTAACTCTAACTGGTCTATTGTGTCATTTAAAGCTTGTGTTTCCTTATTTATTTTTTTGTCTGGATGATCTATTGGTGTAAGTGGGGTGTTAAAGTCCCCTACTATGATTGTGTCACTGTCTGTTTCTCCTTTTATGGCTGTTAGCATTTGCCTTATGTACTGAGGTGCTCCTATGTTGGGTGCAAAAACATTTACAATTGTTATAACTTCTTCTTGGATTGATCCCTTGATCATTATGTAGCATCCTTCTTGGTCTCTTGTAATAGTCTTGATTTTAAAGTCTATTTTGTCTGATATGAGAATTGCTGCTCCAGCTTTCTTTTGATTTCCATTTGCATGGAATATCTTTTTCCATCCCCTCACTTTCAGTCTCTATGTGTCCCTAGGTCTGAAGTGGGTCTCTTGTAGACAGCATTATACAGGTCTTGTTTTTGTATCCATTCAGCCAGTCTATGTCTTTTGGTTGGAGCATGTAACCCATTTACATTTAAGGTAATTATCGATATGTATGTTCCTATTACCATTTTCTTAATTGTTTTGGGTTTGTTATTGTAGGTCTTTTCCTTCTCTTGTGTTTCCTGCCTAGAGAAGTTCCTTTAGCATCTGTTGTAAAGCTGGTTTGCTGGTGCTGAATTCTCTTAGCTTTCGCTTGTCTGTAAAGCTTTTAATTTCTCTGTCGAATCTAAACGAGATCGTTGCTGGGTGGAGTAATCTTGGTTGTAGGTTTTTCCCTTTCATCACTTTAAATGTGTCCTGCCACTCCCTTCTGGCTTGCAGAGTTTCTGCTGAAAAATAAGCTGTTAACCTTATGGAGATTCCCTTGTATGTTATTTGTTGTTTTTCCCTTGCTGCTTTTAATATTTTTCTTTGTATTTAATTTTTGATAATTTGATTAATATGTCTTGGCATGTTTTTCCTTGGATTTATCCTGTATGGGACTCTCTGTGCTTCCTAGACTTAACTATTTCCTTTCCCACATTAGGGAAGTTTTCGACTCTAATCCTTCAAATATTTTCTCAGACCCTTTCTTTTCTCTTTTTCTTCTGGGACCTCTATAATTCGAATGTTGGTGCATGTGATGTTGTCCCAGAGGTCTCTGAGACTGTCCTCAATTCTTTTCATTCTTTTTTCTTTATTCTGCTCTCTGGCAGTTATTTTCACCATTTTATCTTCCAGCTCACTTATCCATTCTTCTGCCTCAGTTATTCTGCTATTGATTCCTTCTAGAGTATTTTTAATTTTAGTTATTGTGTTGTTCAGCACTATTTGTTTGCTCTTTAGTTCTTCTAGAACCTTGTTGAATGTTTCTTGTATTTTCTCTATTCTGTTTCCAAGATTTTGGATCATCTTCACTATCATTACTATGAATTCTTTTTCAAGTAGGTTGCCTATTTCGTCTTCATTTATTTGGCCTTGTAGATTTTTACCTTGCTCCTTCGTCTGTAACATATTTTTTTGTCGTTTCATATTTTTTTTTTGATGGGTGGGGCTGTATTCCTGTCTTACTGGTTGTTTGGCCTGAGGCGTCCAGCACAGGTGTTTACAGGCAGTTGGAAAGAGCCAGATCTTGGTGCTGAGATGAGGACCTCAGGGATGCCTCACTCCGATTAATATTCCCTGGGGTCTGAGGTTCTCTGTTACTCCAGCGGTTTGGATTTGGACCTCCCACCACAGGAGCTCGGGACTGACCTCAGGCCTGGGAACCAAGATCCCACAAGCCAAGTGGCATGGCAAAAAAAAAAAAAAAAAAAAAGGAGCAATATAATTCCAAAGAATAAAAAACAAAATAAAATTAGAAAGATAAAAAATATATTAGGAAAAATAAAAATAAAATTGAAACAACTGCAACAAGATAAAACCACAACAGGAAAAAAAAAAAAAAAACCTTGGCTATGGGGGGTGGAGTTTAGGCGGGTGTGGAACTTAGGCAGGCGTGGGGTTTAGGGAGCAGCAGGACCTAGGCGGGTTGGGGGTGACCTCTGAGCGTGGGGTGGGGCCTAGGCTCAGGACCCACACAGCTGGAAAAGGCCTTCGGGGTGGGGCCTAGGCATGATGACGTTCAAGTGTGGGGCAGGGCCTCTTCTTAGGACCTGTGTGCAGAAGGGGAGAGGCAGCACATCGAAAGGAGGGTCTCCAGAGTGTGTAGTTCTGGAGTTTGGAGGTAAGGCCCTGGGTGAGGGTGTGTGGGTGGGGTTTAGGCCCAGCACAGTTGGAGGGGGTCTCTGAGGGGGCCTCCGAGTGTAGAGGTAGTGCCCTTTGTGGGGGGTGTAGTGGTGAGGCTTGGGTTCTGCACAGCAGGAGGGAGGCTCTGAGGGCAGAGGATTAGGCCCGGGAACCCAACAGGTTCCCCAGTGCCTAAGTGGACAGGGAAAGTCCTGGCCACGTTCCCTTCCGTTCCGTCGCGCCCCTCCCCTCACGGTCTCCCACAGGGTCTCCCCTGTCCCCTCTGGACCCCTAACCATGGGTGGGTCCTGCTGGATGTAGGAACTCCACCCCTCCCCCAGCCACCCCTCAGAGGTGCCGGTCCTGTAGGTCCAGACTTCACTTTTGCTCCCCCTTCCTTCCCTCCCACTCCTTCAGGACCCAGGCAGCTGGAGGGTGCCTCGGTGGGCAGAGGATCAAGCCCAGGATCTCATCAGGCTCCCAGGGGCCCAAGTGGGCAGGGGGAACCTGGCCACGCTCCCTTTTGATCCTCTGCCCTCCCAATGGTCCCTCAATTTACCCCTTCGGGAGTGGGATCCCTTCCCCTCCCCCCCGGCCACCCCTCAGGGGCACCAGTCCCATCCCGCCTCCACTCCTCCTCCCCCTTCACTCCCCCCATGCCCCATGTCCTACCCAGCTGCTGGGGTTCCTCCCATTCCCTTAGGTGTCCATGGTCGCCCACCGATGCCTGGTAGGGGCCCTAGTTGTGCAGAGATGCGAATTCTGCATCCTCTTAGTCTGCCATCTTGACTCCACCCTCCCAACTATGTCCTTAACTGATTTTCTACGGGCAGCATCTGTCCACTTCTGATAGAAGGGTGTTGAAGTCACCAACTATGAAAGTGGATTCATCTATATATCCTTACAGTTCAACTAGTTTTTGCATCATGTGGTTTGATGCTCTGTTGTTAGGTTTATCTGCATTAAGGATGTTTATGTCTTCTTGGAGAGTTAATCCCTTTATAATTATACAATGCCCTTCTTTATCCCTAATAATTTTCCTTGTTTTGAAGTCTTTTCAATCTGGAATTAATACAGGCAGACCTTGGAGATATTGCAGGTTCAGTGCCAGTCTACCACAATAAAGTGAGTCACATGAATTTTTTTGGTTTCCCAGTGCATATAAAAGTTATGTTTATACTCTACTGTACTCTATTAAGTGTTCAATAGCATTATGACTTTAAAAAGTACATATCTTACTTTAAAAATACTTTACTGCTAAAAAAAAAATTGCTAACCATTATCTGACAATGCAGTGTTGCCACAATACTTCAATTTGTAAAAAAACGCAATATCCGTGAGGTGCAATAGGCAAAGGGCAATAAATTAATGTATACCTGTATAGCTACTCCTACTATCTTTTAATTAGTGTTGGGATTTTATATTTTTCTCCATTTACTTTGAATATTTATGTACTTTTATATTTATAGTCTTGTGGGTTTCTTGTAGACAATATACTGTTGGGTCTTATTTTTTGACCAACTGATAATCAATCTTTTAATTAGTGCATTTAGACCACTGATATTCAAAGTGACTATTGATATAGTTGGATTAACATCTACCATATTTGTTACTATTGTCTATTTGTTGCCCTTGTTCTTTGTTCTTATTTTTGTCTTTCACTTTTCCTACCTTTTGTGGTTTTAATTAAACATTTTATATGATTCCATTTTCTCTCTTTCCTTAGCATTCCAGTTATACTTCTTTTTTCCTTTGTTTTCCTTAAAGTTTGCCATATACATTTACAACTAGTCTAAATCCACTTTCAAATAACACTATACCATTTCACAGGTATATAATAACAAAATCATCCTAATTTCTCCCTCCTGTCCCTTATAGCATTTGCTGTCATTGTTTCTTTCCTCTGGCTTTTTTAGGGACTTTATCTCCGATTTTCTGTAGCTTGAAAATGATATGTCTATGTGTCATTTGTTTGTTTGTTTTCAGGGGTAGCATTTATATGCTTGATGTTCTCTGAGCTCCTGGATCTGTGGTTTGGTGTCTGACACTAATTTGGGGAATTTTTCAGTCATTATTGCTTCAGATATTTCTTCTGTTTCTTTTTCTTCTTCTGGTGTTCTCTTTACATAAGTGTTACACCTTTTGTAGTTGTCCCACAGTATCTGAATATTCTGTTCTGTTTTTTTCAGTATTTGCTCTCTTTGCTTTTCAGTTTTCAAGGTTTCTAATGACATATCCTCAAGCTCAGAGATTCTTTCCTCAGCTGTGTCCAGTCTATGAATAAACCCATCAAAGGCATTCTTTATTCATGTTATGATGTTTTTGATCTCTAGCATTTCTTTTTGGTTCTTTCTTAAGACTTCCACCTCTCTGCTTACATTGCACATCTGTTCTTGCATGTTGTCTACTTTATCCATTAGGGACCTGAGCATATTAAACATGGTTGTTTTAAATTCCTGGTTTAATAATTCCAACATCCCTGCCGTATCTGCTTGCTATCTCATCAAATTGTGGATTTTGCCTTTTAGTATACCTTGTAATTTTTTCTTGCTAGCTGGACCTAATGTACCAGGTAAAAAGAACTGCTGTATATAGGCCTTTAGTAATGTGGCAGTAAGGTGATAGGGCAGGAAAAGAAATTGATAATCCGATGATTAGGTCTCAGTCTTTTAGTGAGCCAGTGCTTCTGGACTGTGAACATCACAAGTGTTTCTCGGGGTTTTTTTGTTTTTTTTTTTTTTGATCCCCTCTTAGGTGGGAAAGGATTGCTAGAGTGGCCTGGAATTTGATACTTCCTTTCTTTCACTGTGGAAAGCTTGAGGGGGCTGGAGTTGGGTTTTCCCTTCCCCAGGTCAGTTAGGCCTTGTTAAGAAGAAGAGTGCTCTACATATCTCAAAATTATTCCTTTTCCCCTCCCCCTGCCCGAAACACAACTAGCTTTTTTTTTTTTCTGATATTTACTAAGAACCTCTTTGAGCTCCCTGTGGTAACTCTCACAATATTCCAGGGCCCCTTTATGCCTGGGTTCCCCTGGAGTTTTAACTCTCCGAGTTGTCAACACTGAGCCTCCAGCAATTCATCAATTACAGTTCAGGTTTCCCTGCCCCAGTTCTACTTTCTGCTCTTGAGTCTCTGCTCCACTAAGCCATGACTCTTTGTATTTGCCCGTCTGTCTCTCCATCCTTGGGGCCAGCAGTTCGTTCTGTGTCCTCCCCTCTCTTAGAGATCCAAGAAGAGTTGTAGATGTCTTAGTTTGTTGAGCTTTTTACTTGTTGTTAAGATGAGTAGTGACTTCCAAGCTCCTTATATGTGGAATCAGAAGTCTTTTTTTTTTTTAAAAACCATGAGTGCTTAGTAAAAAGAATATAACAACTGCTAGTACAATTTGCTGCCACTGAACTGATTTGTACTAAGGCACCAGCAATTTTACCTGTTATTGCTTTTTGTAAAATTATGGCAAATTTCAAACACTAAAATAGCAAATAATGTGTTAGTATTACTATAAACATAGTTTTGACCCTGTGGATCCCTGAAGGAATCTCAGTATTCCCTAGGGGTCCTTGGATTCCACTTTGAGATCCACTGTCTTAGAATTTAGCACATATAAAAACTCTTCTTTTGTATGCTATATCAAAATTACATACAAAAGTGGAATGGTTAACGGTCTATATTTCTTTGGCTCTAAAATATGTCTTTCCTCAACAGCTTTTTTTTTCTCTAAGAACAAAAATGACCCTCCAGGGCACCTACCTCTACCAGCACTAGTTACCTTTTGTTATCACAGAAATGAAGCTAGAAGTAACCAACAAAATTGCCTAATCTGGGCTTATACCCATGAGGAAACTGAGACCAAGACAGGAAAATTCACTAGTGTAAGGCTGTTATTTTAAGTCCCCTGATTTCCAGCCAAATCGTGTTTTATTTTTGTATATATGTCTTTATTCAACCATTAAATTCTTCTCTCTTTATGTTTATTTTCTTCTTTCCCTCTCTGTTTTCCTTCTTTTAATCAGATGCACTCCTAATCATACCCAGTAATGTTTCTCATTTATGTTTTGCTAGTTCAAGCTAAAAGATCTTTAAAATATCGTCTCTGGGTGGTTTGACTACATTTAAAAGCTGTGCTATAGCCCAAAGCAATTAAAAATGGTTTAGTATAAATCTCTGTATGATACAGTTTACGGAGAAAACAGAATGCATATAACTCCTAATTACCTTTGCATGAATTTGAAATCTTTCTGGAGGACAAAATATTGTTTAAACATAAATAATTGCAGTGGAGAGGAAATAAGTTCACCCTGGAATGCTGTCTCTGAAGACAGCAGTTTACTCCACCCTTCAGTGGCTGTAATCTTGACTAAATTAAATATAATGAGTAAGAAACTATTAAAAAGGAAAGCAGAAAGCGCAAGAGGAGAAAAATGCAATCGATATTTTCAGTCCTAAATTACAGGTTTACTAATCTAGCTGCACCATATTGCAGATGTTTCTTGATCCATTATGAGTGAACCTCAGCAAATTTCCTCCTACAGAGAATAAAATTGTTAACTTAACCCCCCAAAAATATGTGAGATGATGTGAGCATCAAGCACTGGATAACAGCTTTGAAAATGTGCCCATCCAAAATCTATGATGCCTTTAGCAATTAAAATGGGGTTAATAATTCTCATGTCAGTCATTTATGGGCTATTTAGGTCTTGTTAATTGAATTTAAAAGAGGACTTATCATAGAGATAGGACAGACTGGTTTTGAATATCCTCCCGAAATAAATAAAGAACATTTCTATGTCCAGTGTATGGAACAAGCTAGTGGCTTGTTTAAAAATGAGGTGCCATGTTGCTTTTAAGATCTCAGGATAATAATCTGAGTGCCAAGGGGTCTATTAGAAGTCAATATTGTAAAGCTGAATTCCGTTATGCAGCTTAAAAGGTAGGTTTTGTATACTTGTTTTTGAGAATTATACATTAGCTCTTTCTAGGTTTTGTGTAACACAGATCTAAAGATGGCTCCAGCTTAACCAGCTGAGCATATCACCCAACAAACAGCTCTGGCTTACATTATAACAAGCAAACAAGGTGAGGTGCACACTTCTTGTCAATCTTTCAGTCTTTAATGGCTCAAATTTAGTGAGAACAGTGTTGTAGATTTCTGTTTGTTCTGTTAGAATGGCACGTTAACTAGGCATCCATGGCTGTAAGTTTAATATATTATCCGGTATTCAGATTTTAGTCATAACAAATTGTTTAAAATTAGAATGCATTTTTATATCATGTTATAAATTATAAGGGAGTATCTAAAATTTCAGCGTATTTCTAAAACATTGGCTCAAATACTTTTGCGACAGCTTCCTTTGATCCAACAACTTTACAGACATTACATATCTAAGCTTAACATTATAAAATCTACAAGGAAAAACTGAAATAGTGAGTGTCTGCCCTGTGTGGCTCTCAGTATGTTAGTGTCACTTCAAGGTGCTAAAATCAAACCTGAAATCTTTTCCTCCTATGGGTATGGGCTGAACAGCTTTGAGTCAAATGTTAGAGGGACTCCTGATGATTAGTTCTTCCAAGCTAGTTTTATTTCATTCCTTTCTTAACTGTGTATGCAACAGAACACTAGCAGGTAATTACCAATGAGCTATGGTAAGATCAAGCAATGCTAAGTCTGATGTTTCTGTATGCAAAAATGATCACTCCAGGGCTTCCCTGGTGGCGCAGCGGTTGAGAATCTGCCTGCCAATGCAGGGCACACGGGTTCGAGCCCTGGTCTGGGAAGATCCCACGTGCCACGGAGCAACTGGGCCCGTGAGCCACCGCTACTGAGCCTGCGCGTCTGGAGCCTGTGCTCCGCAACAAGAGAGGCCGCGACAGTGAGAGGCCCGCGCACCGCGATGAAGAGTGGCCCCCGCTTGCCACAACTGGAGAAAGCCCTCGCACAGAAACGAAGACCCAACACAGCCATAAGTAAATAAATAAATAAATAAATAAATAAAAAAAAAAAAAAAAAAAAATGATCACTCCAAATCCAATCCAAATCTGGCTGACCAGAACAAATGTGAATGTTTGCATATTCAGCTTTGCTGAGTACACACTGAGAACATCACCCTAGAAACATTATTATACTCTCAGCTATAAATTTGGGGTGAAATTAAAAGTGGAAAAGAGAAAACATGACAATTTACCTTTATTTTACAAAGAGTAAATCGTCTTTGGTTCAACGGTCACGCAAAGTGACAGAAGCCCGAGTATTCTGAGGTGAAACTGGTTCAAAGAAACAGAATACTGAAAGGAAGGAGAGGAGTTTAAATCTGTATTCCATGTTCTAGGTACCTTCCAGAATATCAAGAGACAGGGAATAATAAGAGCAGCCATATTTACTGAGCATTTACTCTAAGCATGATTCTGTCCTTCATGTGCCTGTTCATTTTATAGGGAAGGAAAAGAATATATATAAGAGATATAAGAATCCAATAATAAAAATAACTAGTGGCAAAATGCATTGTTTAACTCTACAATACTTCAAACTCAGATTTCACTTCCTGGGTTACTTAACAAAACTGTCATTCCATGAAGGTATCAGAATTTTTATTTATCTCTCTCTATATATATATTATGTATGTTAGATGTTAAACAAGTTTATATATCTAGATATATAGATAGATAAGTATATATAAAGACATACATACATATAAATATATGCATATTTATATAGCAATAAATTAATAGTTATGCATACATATATTAATGTACATATGGGCATATAGAGATAGACAGAGACAGAAAGAGAGACAGAGCGAGGCAAATAGAAAACATTTTGTAAATCTTTAAACTCACCCATAGTTCCATTGCCTGAGTCAGGGGAAAAGAAACTGGGCCACAGCTCCTTTTCATTAAAATTGCATTTCAACTATTATATTTGGCCTAAGTGTGATTATCCTCTTTTCTCAAATGAATTTGGTCCTCGTGAAAAAAATATGGATTGTCAGCACTGGATCACAACCTTGAGCCCACGCTGAGCACACTTTATCAAAAAAAAGTGTTAACTATGTCTGCAGGAATTTTAGAGATATGCTTCCACAAATATAAAAATAAAATTTAGATGTTGTGACAATAGAACAGCATTAAGGAGGAGAGTGTGGAGATGTCTCTCTAACATCTAACATTGAGGTTCTTAATCATTAATGAATGTACACACACAAAAAATGGGGCCATAGGGAACCAAACTGACCAGAAGCCTCCTGTTTAGGCAAACCAAACCAGGCCCTAGTTATAAAAAAATTCTGTACGTAAGGTTGTATAATGACACTTAAAAACAATTTGAAGTGAAATAAATCAGACAGCGAAAGACATACTGTATGATCTCACTTATATGTGAAATCTAAAAAAAGGAAACTCATAGAAACAGAGAACAGATTGGTGGTTGCCAAAGGCAGGGGGCTGGGGTATGTAATATATAGCATGGTGACTATAATTAACAATACTGTATTGTATGTTAGAAAGTTGATAAAACAGTAGATCTTAAAAGTTTCTACCACAAGAAAAATAATTGCAACTATGTGAGCAATTTGAACACATATCAGTTTGATGGGAAATAACTAGAAATAAACTGGAACTCATTTAACTCTTTGAGCCTTGTAAGATTTAGAAAGCCCTAGAAATAAGAAGGAAAGACTATCTCTGACAGGTGTTTAGAGTAGAAGGACCATGAAGGCCCACATATATCTCACATCCACTAAACCTCTCACTACTAAGTTACATTCACAACCTCAGTGAGTCTAATATAATCATTCTGATCTTCTTCGGTGGTAAAGTAGATATGTCAATCCCTGGATTAACTGCAATAATTTTAAACTAAAAATAACTACAGGTATAAAAGTAATTATATGTGTGGTGGTCAACAGTTCCATTGTAAGTACTTGTGGGGAGATTTTTGTTTCATTTTAACATATATTCAAATTTCTCAGAAAATTGTAATACTTATAATTACATTTTAAATCAAAGCTATTTATATCCAATAATTAATATTTGATTTCAAAAAAATGCATAAGGGAAAAAACACATATCAAGATATCAAAAATCTCAAATTACCAATGGCATTTTTTACAGAACTAGAACAAAAAATCTTAAAATTTGTATGGAGACACAAAAGACCCCGAATAGCCAAAGCAGTCTTGAGAGAAAAAAACAAAGCTGGAGGAATCAGACTCTCTGACTTCAGACTATACTACAAAGCTATAGTAATCAAGACAATATGGTACTGGCACAAGAACAGAAATATAGATCAATGGAACAGGATAGAAAGCCCAGAGATAAACCCATGCACCTATGGTCAACTAATATATGACAAAGGAGGCAAGGGTATACAATGGAGAAAAGACAGTCTCTTCAATAAGTGGTACTGAGAAAACTGGACAGCTACATGTAAAAGAATGCAATTAGAACACTCCCTAATACCTAACAGTTTATACACAAAAATAAACTCAAAATGGATTAAAGACCTAAATGTAAGACCAGACACTATAAAACTCCTAAAGGAAACACAGGAAGAACACTCTTTGACATAAATCACAGCAAGATCTTTTTTGACCCACCTCTTAGAGTAATG
The DNA here is from genome assembly GCF_965194805.1 of Balaenoptera borealis. Lineage (NCBI taxonomy): Eukaryota > Metazoa > Chordata > Mammalia > Artiodactyla > Balaenopteridae > Balaenoptera > Balaenoptera borealis. The sequence goes on from NC_138867.1 coordinate 148,501,595, forward strand.
GAAATAAAAACAAAAATAAACAAATGGGACCTAATGAAACTTAAAAGCTTTTGCACAGCAAAGGAAACTATAAACAAGACAAAAAGACAACCCTCAGAATGGGAGAAAATATTTGCAAACGAATCAACGGACAAAGGATTAATCTCCAAAATATATAAATAGCTCATGCAGCTCAATATTAAAAAAAAAAACACAATCAAAAATTGGGCAGAAGACCTAAATAGACATTTCTCCAAAGAAGACATACAGATGGCCAAGAGGCACATGAAAACCTGCTCAACATCACTAATGATTAGAGAAATGCAAATCAAAACTACAATGAGGTATTGCCTCACACCAGTTAGAATGGGCATCAACAGAAAATCTACAAACAACAAATGCTGGAGAGGGTGTGGAGAAAAGGGAACCCTCTTGCACTGTTGGTGGGAATGTAAATTGATACAGCCACTATGGAGAACAGTATGGAGGTTCCTTAAAAAACTAAAAATAGAACTACCATATGACCCAGCAATCCCACTACTGGGCATATACCCAGAGAAAACCATAATTCAAAAAGACACATACACCCCAATGTTCATTGCAGCACTATTTACAACAGTCAGGTCATGGAAGCAACCTAAATGCCCAGTGACAGATGAATGGATAAATATGTGGTACATATATACAATGGAAGATTACTCAGCCATAAAAAGGAACGAAACTGGGTCATTTGTAGAGACGTGGATGGACCTAGAGACTGTCATACAGAGTGAAGTAAGTCAGAAAGAGAAAAACAAATATCATATATTAACGCATATATGTGGAATCTAGAAAAATGGTACAGATGAACCGGTTTGCAAGGCAGAAATAGAGACACAGATGAAGAGAACAAATATATCAACACCAAGGGGGGAAAGGGGGGCATGGTGGTGGGATGAACGAATATGAACTACATATTAGTGTATATATGGGTTGACATATATACACTAATATGTATAAAACAGGTAACTAATAAGAACCTGCTATATAAAAAAATAAATAAAATAAAATTTTTTAAAAAGATATCAAAAATCTGAAAGGGACAACATCCCAAGAGATTTTTCATTTTCTTTTGAAATGAGGTAAAAGGAGTCTTTTTTCAAAGTCTTACCTCATCATTTGACAGCAATATCCAGAGATACCAATATACCTTGATCAAGCTGAGCAATAAAGAATATTCCCAGGTTTATGGAAAGAGGCGTATTTGATGGACTCCTACTATATGAGTGCTTTAGACAAATAACATTGCAAATAAAAGCAATACTAATTGAAACTTTTTTTTAAATAGTAAAACACTGGAAATGTAAAGAAGTAAAGTTCAATACAAATAATGACCTTACCTCCCACTTGAGACAATACTGTTATAATGGACATTTTTTAACACTGATTATAAACCAAGACCGATTTTTTTTTAACACCTTAAATTAAGCTTGTTGAATTTGGGAAGATAAAATAAATTATACTTCAAACAAAAATTATTTGTGAAAACAGAAGAAATACTGACCCAAAATATTGATTTTTGAAAAGTTTAGATAATCTTCTAGTGACAAACTGTGGGCTATGTTAGAGATGTTTTCTATAAATTAACTTCAGAGAATTTTTCTATAATTTTGCCCTTGTGCCTGTCCTTGGGTGAAACAACAGACTGAAGGAACCATAAATGTAACCCAGTAAACTAATTTGTATTCACTTATTTACACAACAAATATTAGAGTACCAGCTATGTGTCAGGCATTTGAGGCTTCCTGCTGGGATTAAATAATACATGATGCATGGTTAAATATGCAGGAGTTACTATATTGATTTAAAAGTTGAAATAATAGTTAATATTACACATTAAGTAAAGCACAGAAGAGTACAATATACAGTGAAGATGTAACTGTGGTTTACCTATGGGCAAATTACTATAGTAACACAACACTTAGGGTCAAAACATCTGGGTATGCAGAGACAAACAGGTACAAGTAGCAAGGTGTTTTAACACAGTTCTCATTCTTTATGTGAATAAAATAATCAAAAGTGACGTAAGAGAGCTGAACAAAAGAAAATTAATAAGAACTGAACTCTGTACTCTGGGAAAAAAAAAGTGCATTTTCTTTTCAAATATCCATGAAATAGTAATCAAATTTTGATCATATATTTGGCCACAAGGAAAAAATTAATTTTTTTAAAATGAAAAGCATACAAATGACATTCAATGACTATAATCTAATTTTAAAAAGCAATAGATAATTATTTACAAAACAGACTTGCAGACATTGAAAACAAATTTAGGGTTACCAAAGGGAAAGGGTAGGGGGAGGGATAAATTAAGAGTTTGGGATTAACAGATACTATATATAAAATACATAAACAATAAGGACCTACTGTATAGCACAGGGAACTATACTCAATATTTTATAATAACCTATAGTGGAAAAGAATCTGAAAAAGAATATATGTATATATAAAACTGAATCACTTTGCTATAGACTTGAAACTAACACAACATTGTAAATGAACTACAATTTTAAAAAGCAATAGAAATCAAAAGTAAAAACTATATCCAGACCCTCAGATATTTAAAAACACTCTTCTAAACTTCTTTTGAAGCAAGAAGTAAATAATCTCAATTGCTAAAAAAAAAAAAAAAAAAAAAAGAATCAGTGAGAATTACCCTTTGTTCCACAATTCATGGGATGTGATCAAAGAACACTAATTTGAAAGGATAAAATAGAATGAAGGCAATCACTGTTTTGTTTTGTGGTTGTTATCATCATTACTAAGGAGAGGGGCAGATAGTAAAACAGAACCAGCCAGCCAAACTGACAAAGGGACACAGAGAAGTGGTCTGAGAAGACCCTGGTCATTATGTTGTCATCATTTTAACAGTGATGAGAAGGTGTGCTCTGGGCTCAGTGCCTGGAATCAGATTCTTTTTCTCCCATGTTCTAGCTGAGTGATCATGGGCAAATTTGCCCATCTTTAAATTGGTAATAATAAATACTTTCATGAGGTTTTCACAAAGGGTAAATAAGTTATTCAAGGCTAGAATAGTGCCCAGGACAAAGTAAATTCTCAATAAACATTAGCGAAATTCCAGTGAGGAGAATTGAAAAAATAGGAGGACAAAAGGTATCAAATACTACAAAAAGGCAAAGGGCATAAGAGTTAAGAGGATATCACTGGATTTGACTAGCTGATTGTCACTTGAAATTACAAGAATGCAATTAGAGAAGAACAAGGGAAGTTAAAGATGATAGACTGCAGGAGCTTATTGTGTTCCCATGTAATGTTTTGGGGAAAAAATTGTCCAGGATGTCTAATAGGCAATTCTTAAAGATTAGTATATATGAATCATTTTGCAAAGCTATTTCAAGATGGAAAAAAACAGATCATTCCACTGGCTTTCTCTCCTGTATCCTCTGTTGGCAACCTAAAGGCCCATGGGCATGACTCACTCAATCACAATCACGCCATATTCTTTGTTTAGTATAATCACTCCTTAATGTGTTTAACTATCTACTGAGCACCTATAACATATAACAGTGCCAGCCTTTATGTTAAAATTTAGAAATCAACACATATCAGTCTCAGAAGGTAAAACAGATCTGATTTTGAAGACGAACCAAAAATCCAAATGTTTATGTAAAATATACTGATTTTTATGTGTTGGCTCAAAAATACTGAGACCATACAAACCAACAAAATAGAAGGTTAAGTAGAGTTCATACTTGATCACTGTGACAATTTAGCTCTTTATTTTTATTTTTTGACAATTTAGTTCTTGTTATCCAGTCTCTCACTTATTCTCATTTTTAATCTCTTTCAGTGTTTCTTGTAAAATTCATGTCTTTTTTTTGAAGAAAAAAAAAAAAGCCTCTAAAGTACAAGAGATTTAGAAATAAAGGAAGTCAGAGAAGAGTACTACCTGTCCCTAGGGTATTTATTTCATGTCCTTAGGTCATCCCATTTTATTTTCTTCTAGTTCTGAAAATATCATGCTGACCAGATTTCTGATTAAAGGTGGATTTGGACTGAGCAGAAATTTAGAGAACTACATATCAACTGACCAAAATCCTTTTCAGGAATGAAACTGAAGAAAGTACACTTTCCTTTTAGGTACAATTCTCATAGGAGTGAAAGTATTTCTTCAGTATTTAGCAATCCCCCTATCTCTTAATTCCAGGAAATCCATACACGACTCTTTTACAATTATGTATTATAATTGAATAATTATTATATGCCAGGCATTAGGCTAAAGTGAATAATAGCATAAAAAAAGAACTATTAGCCATCCTATTTTCAAAAGAGAAATCAGGAACTCAAAGAAAATAAACAATTTACAATAGGTCACATAGCTATAACCAGAGGAACTGAGATTAAAACCCATAATTATGTGATAATTCTGTAAGGACTAAAGAAGATAGCTAGGTTGCAAACAACAAAAGACTGTGGAGTAAAGGACAAAAGGAGGAGAAAAGAGTAAAAGTAGCACACAGAAAGGGAGGCAGTGGCAATAATAGATATAAAGTCCCACAATCAATAGCTGGCCTTTACAGAATTCTACTTGGTATTTCATCCTGCACAGGAAACAGGAGATGAGCTTTTGGAGGGTGCCTCTTAATAAGAATGATCTCTAACCCGCCAAGGACAGCTGACAATAGAATCCAAAGAGATAGCTGAAAAATGTCTGATTGTTCCTGTGGGTTTTTTTTTTTTTTTTTTCCTCACTCACTGAGTAGGAAAAAAAAAAAGCAGCCGGAAGAAAAAATAGGAAGATGTGTGCCACCTTTTCATCTTTGCTCCAAATGGGAGAGGCGGAGGGCTCATTCATACATCCATTGGTAACATCCGCATACTTCCAAAACAGTTCTGGGATTCTCTTTTTTGATGGAATTATAGCATTGTTATTTCTTTAATGAGGTTCATATCAGAAATCTTTGTCAGAGAAAAATTTAGACAATAGCCCAAATGTGCCACAGTGAAGGCTGGATGATTAGATAAGGAAATAAGCTACACTATCATTTATGAAAAAGGGATGAAGAGAGATGCTGACTATTTTTGTAATTAGATTTCTTCATATTTGGATGTAAAGGTATAATCTTTGGATCTTAAAACATAAAAAAATCAATTAATCAGATTATTTCCTTGGAAATAAATGAGATGCTGTGTAAATCAATACCAAAGTTACATAGAAGTCAGGAAATAAAAAGAACAGTGCTTCTCTACGGTTTTAATAAGCCATAGTTGGGATATCAATCCATCACTTGCCAAGGTTGTCTAGAATTCATATGAAAATGTTCATAATGAATGCAATCAGTTGAGGAAAGAAGTGTCTGATGTTCACAGTACAGCCTGTCAGGTCATTCTGAGAAGGGCAAAATGATTTAGCCAAGGATTTCCTATATTGCTGGAAAAAACTGCATCACCAATCGTCACAGGCTCAATTGCAATTCTAATCTTTGGGCTATAGAATTCATCTGCTGCTGAGAAACTACTTTGCCATGTGTTTCTAAATCTTGTGACATTTAGCAGTGTTACAAAGATTGCCAAATTTATAATAAATACTGAACTTCAAAAGAAGAGGTATTTTTTAGTCATTTCTTAGGTGTACAAATGTTATACAGAAAATAATTATGTACCTGACAACAATAATATGAGTAATGGAAATGGCTAACTAATTTGTTATTTCTTATTTACTTCAACACTGATAATTTAGGAAAGATCATGTAGTCTTATACTTTTAAATCTAAATTTTTAATATATACTGTAGCCACGTGGGTGTATTACAGTCTGTCTGAGCATTGTAAACACAAATGTCTTTCAGGGTCCATACAGGTAAAGTCAAGGAGTAAAGTGAACCCAGTTGCAGAAAAACCACATGGCCATCTTGGTCTACATTTTTTCATCAATCTTTTGACAGAGATACAGTGAAGATAAAAATGTATATACTATACAAATATGATGATGAATGGTAAATAATGTTCAATACTAGTGTCAGAGACAAGAGGGAAGCATTTGGACTTTGGCAAAGTGAAGACCCCATATCTCACCAAAGGTGTCAGCTATTCCCCAGTCCTACCTTACCACTGCCTTTGAGAATTTAGGTTCAGAGCTGTCCAATCTTTTGATTTTTTATGTTTTTGAAAATGTTTCTAAAATATCACGCTAAGACAAACAAAATGCATCTGTGAACTATGTTTAAGTCTAAGTCTGAGGAAGGATAGAGCACAGATAAGACAAAAATCATGCAGGTGTATGTGAATTGGTAAAGTCTGGGCAACACTCCCACTATGGTTCTATTTAGATGTCTAGTTCATTCTCAAGTTCTTCTAGGTTGTGTGCTCAAGGGGGAGGGAGGGCAGGAATGAAGAGGGACATGTAGTCCAGGCTTCAGGAAGATGGACAGAATGGAATTACTGCAATCGACTGTGTGTACTTGGGTACTGGAATCAAATTTGCTGTTAACTGGCTTTATGATACTCTCTGACTCATTTAACATCTCTGTGCCAGTTTTCTCCTCTTTTGAATTAATGAGAATTACATTAGATAATGTCTAAAATCTCTTCTACCCTGAAAAATCTAGAATAGAAGTAGGCAAACTATATCCTAGCTTCTCAGTGACACCTAAGGAAGTTGTTAGTCATATTGTATCAAGCCTATAATTTATCTTTAAATCTTCTTTCATAATCCTTTTCACTGAGGTAATTTTCATTTTTAACAATTACCTTTATTTTTATACTTTTATGAGTTTAAAAAATTCTAGGTGTGTGCCTTAGGAATAGGCAAACAGATTTCATCTCGTGTATCAGGTCTAAATATTAAAGTAGCTTCCTGGAGGACAGCATTCAAAAGGACTGTGGGAGTTCTAAAGGCGGTGCATAGTGTCATGCTTGATTAGCAATGTCTGCATAGGCAAGGGAGAATGATTTACAGTTTATATCAGAACTAGGTTTAGAAGTATTGATTCTGAATCCTAAGATTTCAAAATTACCTGAACCTTAGATTAAACATCCAAGATTCATGGCTACTTTTCTCTATATATGTCTTCAAGAACTTTAGAAATAAAATTTTTTAGCCAAAATATCAACCTCCCTCATTTATTTTTTTTTTGGGGGGGGGTGGGGAGGGCATAGGGTGGTACCTTTTTTCTCAAATTATAAAATACATTATCAAAAACATCATTGCTTTAAGTTTTATTTCAAAATCCTGGAAATTCGTAGGCAAAATATATAAAGTATATGTTGAATTAAAATTAAGCAAAATTAATTCTCCATATCTCAGTTAAGTATTTTCTAGCAAATCAGGAACCTAGTTTATCTTACTCTTCACAACTTAGTTAAATATCAAGGAGAAGAGTGGTATGAAATATACTAGGCCTGTTAAAATTTAGCCACATTTAAGATTCTTATCAGGTCTTTTACACAGGTACATGAAACATAGAATCCAATGTGCATCATCATTGCAAAAGGATTGAATGTTCCAGAAATGTCAGAATTTAAAATGAAAGTAAGATCTTGAAATACTTAGAGGAGGAAAGAGTCTTGTTGCCCAGACGTTTCAGCAGGGACTTACATTTAAACATTTATTCAAGAAATAAACAAGAAGAGATAACTCTTCCAAATGCCATGATCTCTAGAGATACCTTTTTGAATAAAGTTCCTAAATTTGTTCCATTAAAAAAATATATTTCTATTAATAGTATGATGAGATTTTATTGTCTCAAGTAGATTTTTAAAGTTCTGATTTTAAAATGTCCATATGTAGAATTTTTTAAAATAGTTTTATTATTTGTAGTGCTTACTATTAAGTAGAATAGAAAAGGACTACCTAATAGATGTCTTATCACTTCCTTGGTGAAGAAACAATAATAATTTGGAATTTATTCTATTAATTTTCAGTAGGTAACTGTGTGCCAATTTAGGGATTTAAGATTCTGAACAAAATTGTTCTCTAAGATTAAGCCTTATCTCCACAAGTAACCTTCATGAAGATACCGTTTCCTAAATTGAGGTAAATTCAAATTACCACTGGCTCTGAATTTCTGAATTAGTAAAGAATAAATTATCATGTAGTCATCTTACCACTCAAAGTTCTTACTTATTAATAAATATATTTAAAAGAAAAGCAACAACTTTGGGGAAAAGGATAGCCACACTTTGAAAGGTCAGGTTCTCAAAAACACTTCCCTCACAAAGGTTGCTCAGATGAACATTTTATATCTCAATTAAATTTCTACATGATCTTCAAAACCTGTCTCCTATGTTTGCTTTTCTCCCAAGAGCCAGAGCCATGGCTTTTCCAATTACAGGCACGCTTGGAAATCCCTAAATCTCGAAATAAAACCTTTTCTGGATCCCATGGGAAGAATTTCTGTGTGGTTTGCACAACAACTTTAACTCTGACACAACAGTTAGGCTAAGAGAGCTGTCAATCCAGAGGCAAAGAAATCCATGTATTTTTCATGCTGCTAAAGAAAATCAGTCCAGCTATTCTGGGGGGAAAAAATCATGTTTCATTTCTCATTCTGGGCAATTCCCCATTGAAAGTAACATGTCTTCTATCTTTGAGAATCTTCTCACTAAAATTCCAAACATTTTTCCAATTTTCCAAATTTCTCTAAATTGTCATATGGCCTGAAAAAAATTCAACCTCTAAAACTTCTCCATGCTAGGAAGTAACAGTATGTTAAATTTATGCAGGTCTTTTATCACCACGAGGTAATAATTACATTCATTATGGAAAAACACCAAGAACAATACCATAGGATGACAGGATTAGTCTTAGCGTTAAAAGGAATTGCATGCCCTGAAGCATGTCCTTAATTATTCAGAAGACCAAGTAATCATCTACATGGAATTTATCAATAATTAATATGCCTCCCTTAACGCACTTTAACTGAACTCCCCTTTTTATAGTGAATCATCCACATTCAACACCATAAACGCTTAAAGTTTTAATGAACTTTCATGTGATATCAACAGTGAGAGCTCAGGCATGTGTCATTTTCTTTATTTACACTCTCCCTTTGGGTCCTCTCATCCAGTCTTAAATCTCTGAATACCAATTATGTGCTACTGTTGTCTCTAAAGTTTATTTCTCTAGCTTGGTGCTCTCCACTGTACTCCATATCCATTCATTCAACTGCTAATTTGATCTTTCCACTTGAATAGGCATCTAATGAACATTTTAAACTTCATGCTTCCAAAAGTCAACTACTACCTCCAAAAGTCAAATAAACTCCTCTAACAATTTGTTTTTTCCATTGGGGTAAAAAAGGGCTACCATCTACTCTATGGCACAGATTTAAAAATCTACAAATTGTCCCAGATTCCTTGCCTTCCCTCATTCTCTCCATGCAATCCTCCAGCAAGCCCTGTTTGTTCTACGTGTAAAATATAACTCCAAAGTGCCTACTTCTCTCCACCTTCACTGCTACCATGCTAGTCCAAACCACCACCATCTCTTGCCCAGCAAACTGCAGTAGTCTCTGAAATAGATCACTGTCTTTATTCTTGCCCCTTCTCCAAACCATTTTGCAAGTAGTAGCCAGAGTAATCTTCTGAAACAGAGTATCATTGCGTGTCACTATGCTGAACAAAACCCTATACTGACTTCACATTGCATTGAGAATAAAGTCCAAACTCTTCACCTAACAAGGCACTTATCATCTAATCCCTGCCTTATTCTTTGAATCCTCTCTCTTTTTTTTTTTTTTGTCATTCTCTCCCTTGAATACAAACTTTAAAAGAGAAGAGACTTTCCTGTCCAGTTTACCTTCAGCCCAGCCCTTACAATAATGTGTGGTATACAGTAGACTCTGAACATATGTTTCTAAAAAGAATGACTCAGGTTTCCGAAATATGAATACAAATGTATGCATGAAATATGGGGAAGGGAGCAGTGTTGGTCATTGTGCTATTAAAATAAGATCATATAATACACATTTCTGTACCTTTTTTTCCTCATGAAACAATAATTTGAGGGATTTTTTTTTCTATTCAGACAATAAAGCTTTAGTTTCTTTTTGTCAATCATGTATGATATTGCATTAAACAGCTCAAACATTTTTTCAGCCATAACCCTATTAATGGACATTTATTTTTTTCACTTTTTGCCACTTTGAATAATGTTGCTATATCCTTGTACATATGTCCTTACATAAAGATACATTTATATGTATCAATCAATGAGATTGACTTCCAAAATCAAGAGAGTTGGGTCAAAATTATATATTTTTGAATTTAAATAAATATTACCAAGAACAAAAGCTGTAGCTTTTTACATTTCAACAGCAAAATATGAGATTATCCTTTTCCCACATCCATTCCGTTACTAAGATTTTAAGAAGTTGTTCTTGTATATTTTTTAATTTTTCAATTTTGAATTTTGTTATATAATTTACCTACAATGTATTTATATGTATTTATAATACCAAAAATATTTTTGTTTTATACATTTAATTTTTTTTACCTTTTTTCCTGTTGTTTTTCTTTAGTTTTGCATTTTTACCCTTGATTCAGAAGGTTTTTCCACCGTGAGATTATAGATATAGTCTCCTATATATCTTATAACATTTTTATTGTCCAATTGTTTAAATTTATAGGTTTAACCCATATAGACTACACTTTTAACTGTAGTTGGAGATGGAGGGTCCAATATCATTTTATTCTAGAGCTGTTTTGACAATATCATCACTATCCTATTCCCATAGTGAGTTAAGCTATCATTTATATCATATGGTAGTTTATCGTATGTATATCACATGTCTCCTTTCTCAAATATTCTGGGATATATTCTTGTCCACTAATTTATTTGCCTTTTCCACATACTACTACCACACTGAATTGGTTGCAGTGACTTTATATTATCCTCTCATTGTTCTTTGGGTATTTGCCAGCATTTACGGTTCCATATAAATTTTAAGATTATCTTATACCAGTAAAAATCCATGTGGTACTCTAATAGGAATTGGATTTAATTTATGTAAATCTGGGGACAACTCATCTTTTCATAAGAAGCCTTCCCAGTTAAGAATATGATTTTAATGAAATAATGCCATTTGCAGCAACATGGATGGACCTAGAGATTATCATACTAAGTGAAGTAAGACAGAGAAAGACAAATATCAGATGATATCGCTTATATGGGGAATCTAAAAAGATGATACAAATGAACTTATTTACAAAACAGAAACAGATTCACAGACTTAGAAGACAAACTTATGGTTACTAAAGGGGAAAGGTGGGTGGGAGATAAAGTAGGAGTTTGGGATTAACATCTACACACTACTATAAGTAAAACCGATAATCAACAAGGACCTACTGTATAGCACAGGGAACTCTACTCAATATTCTGTAATAACCTATGTGGGAAAAGAATCTGAAAAAGAATGGATGTATGTATATGTATAATTGAATTACTTTGCTGTACAACTGAAACTAACACAACATTGCAAATCAACTATACCCCAATATAAAATAAAAATTAAATTAAATAAAAATATGATTTTCTTATCCATTCACTAAGATTTTGTTTTATGACTTTTAAAAAGATTTTCTCACATAAATCTTATGTAATTTTTTTCCTGAATTTATTACTAAGTACTTTTCAGTGTACTTTTGCTGTAGTTGATTATTTCCAGTACAGATTTACCTGTATTATTCTAAGTATTGCTGCAGTAGGAAAAAATGGGTTTATTTATGATATTTCTTCTCCCCATTCATAGTACCCAATTTTTGTTGAATTCGGGAAGTTTTAATATTTTTTCTTGGTTTCTTGCATTTTATAGAAATACAACACATCAGAAAAAAGACAGAATTGCATTCTAGTTTTTCCAATGTTTATGCAAGAGTTACTAACTTTTACGAACTTTTAAGTCAATGAATAATAATGTTGATAATAAACATGCCTATCTTGTTCTTATTAAATTCAAATAGTTTTATTTTTAACAGTATTAATTTAATGTTAAATTAAAACTACAAATTTTACCTTTTTAGAATTTCAAATATTTGAGAAATGTGAAAAATTATTCAATTCATTAAAACACCTCAAACCCACTATATATTGTTCTCAACAACTACCATGATCTAACTGCAAATGTCTACATACTTTTGTCTTTGGAAAAGAGGTCTATATCATATTTTATTAGTATATTTTTTGGATAAATTACTTATATATAGGAGTTGCATGTGAAGAAATAACGTTGTTGAATTTTGTCAGATACATTTCATACGTATTGATATAAATTGTCTACCTTAATGTGTTAATACAATGTACAATAATTATTTCTAGATATTAAAATAAACTTGCATTCCTTAAATAAACTCTATAACAGTCTATTATTCTTTGACACATTTCTGAACCATTTGCTAATATTTTATCAAGAATTCTGCTCAATATTTAGGATGAAAGTGGTCTCTAGTTTCATCTTTATACTAGATGTTTATGTATTTATAGTTATTAAAGCAATTTTAGTTTTCACAAAATAAATTGGGAAACAATTCATCTTTATCTATGTCTCGGACTACTTTAAATGCCATTAGAATATTCTGATCTTTAAATCGAACCTAAACTCAGTGGTGAATCCATCAGGTCTTAATTATTGATCAACAGTAAATATCACTACACACTTATTAAATTGGCTGAAATTAAAAAGACTGACAGCATCAAATGTTGGCAAGGATGTGGAGAAATTGGAACTCTCATATACAACTGGAGGGAATGTAAGATGGGTCAACGTAGTCAAAATAATTTGATAGTTTCTGGAAAAGTGAAACGTGTCCACCATATAATTCAGATATTCCAATCCAATCCAAGAGAATTTAAAACATATTCATGCAAAGATAAGTACGCAGATGATCACAGCAGATTTATCTGTAACAGCCAAAAGCTGGAAACAAGCCATTGTCCATCACAAGACGAAAGGATAAACAAACTGTGATACAGGCATACAATGGAATACTACCTAGCAAAATAAAGGAATTAATTCCTGATACATGGAAAAGGATAAAGAAACTCAAAATAATTATGCAGATTTTTTAAAAACAGATGAAATGATTACATACTGTATTATTTCATTTATATAAAGTTATAGATACTGCAAACTAATCTATAGTTAAGGAAAGCGGATTAGTGGTTACTGAGACAAGAGGGTCAGGGAGTGTGTAAGGGAGAGAGTACAGAGATGCACAAATAAACTTTCATTATCATTGCTGCAGTGATATTTTCATATATATATAGAACATTCTCAAACTGTGCTCTTTAAATATGTATAGTTTATCATATGTCAATTGTACGTCAATAAAGCTGTTTAAAAATTCCTAAAGTTCCTTCCTGGTCTGTAAAGTCATAAAGGATGAGTAACTTGTAGGGACTAAGAGTCAGAGTGAGGCTCTCTGAATCCAGCCTCGTGTTATCCCAGTCTCATCTTTACATCCATGGGACTGTCAAATAGATGTCTGCCACAGGTGTCGAACAAAATCTTTATTGCTAAATCTTAAAAATTTCAATGACACATTATGAAATTAAAGGGCAAAACAAGATAAATAAAAATATTAGAGCATACATAATACATAAAAATATGAATCAATTGGCACTTATTATATATCACTTAGTATGACAGTAATTATATGCACTTGTGCATATGTATCCTTAAATAAACTCAATTAATAAAGAGCATTCATCAACATTCACTCCAAACAACCATACTTAATGATATCCTTAAGAATTAAAAGCCTGACTCTTGTCACTAACTAGTTTTTAAAGCAGTGTCTATGAATTTGATTAATAAACTCTAGGTACTGATTACGCTATCTACTCGTGCATGCATTCGTCTACCAAAACTCACTGTAATTCAGAAACATCATTAACTCTAATGGTCATTGTTGAAAATGAGGGTGTTGTTAATATCATGGCCATCAGCATTAGCACATTAAAGACACTTTCTCACACTCCTCCCAGCTTTAGTGACTTAATATTGTTTTGACAAAATGGGAAAGTATTTAATATGATCTTATGATGATGTATAGCAGCAGTATTTGAAATAGCAAAGGAAAACCCTTTATTCTCTGAGAGGAATATATGAATAAGTTCCATAATTGTAGGACATAATGCAGTTATGGAAAAAATTATGTATATAAATATGAAAAGTTTCCAAGTTACACCTGTTAAGTGAAAAAGGAAATTAGAGAATAATTCTATTTTAAAAGATGAAATCCCTCTATAATGTACATATAGCCTTATTGTAATACTAGAAAAAGTATGAAAAAGTGTTTACAAAATTGTCAACATCAGTTACCTTAAACTAGATTGCAAAAGCATGGGTAATTTTCTTCCTTATTATTCTTACAAAGTATATATTTTATGTTTTAATTTTTATAAAATCTGTAAAGAAATATTATCTCTCAAATACACTTAAAATTTTGAAAGTCCCAGAAGACCTCCCCTGAAAGTAAAAATATCTATATGACATTATTCATTCAAATTAATAAAGTTAGTTCAAGGAATTATCATATACTGAGAAGACATAGATATGTACTCTATTTCTTACAACACTACAAAATAAGCATCATTATCTTCATTTTACAGGTGAGGAAATTAAGGCTCAAAGAGGATAAGTGTTATTCCCAAACATAGTGCATAATTACCAAATAGCATTAGTTAATTCGCACTCAAGTCTGGCTCTAAATCTTGAGCTTTTGACTCTACAATATTACTTTCATATGCTTATAGCCTATTTTAAAACACAGAGCATTCTAACACTGCAAATATTATAAAGGACTGAATATTATAGAGCAGACATTCTGCCTTTAAGAAACAATGTATCTTGAGAGAGAGAAGAAACAGTCACTATATGAATAACATAGTATGCTCAGTGACCAAGTCGAAATGAAAGAAGCCACATCTATTTCATTCATCTCTGCTTATCTCCATGCCTTTCATACAGTGGATATTTAACAAACATTTGTTGAATAAATGACATCTTTCATTGTGGAATATAAACGTATTAAAAAGTCTCAAAATATTCAAATGTGTTCTGCCCAAAGGGTATGCAGAGGCTGTGTCAATCCAACGTGGACAAAGCACAAACCATGAGGCATTTCTCTTCACTTAGAGCACTGATACCACTCCAGCAACACAACCTTACGCACCCTCTTTTGCCAACAAGAGAAGACACTTATGAACAGGCTGGTTGGAGGGATATGCGTTGTCCATGGTCCTGAAACTTGAGCTCTCTGGGTAAAGCTCACTGGCGTTTTTAACTGTTTCTCATTTCAGACTCCCAGAAGCCACATGCCAATTTAATAAAGCTAATTGGCATTTAAAAACAGTTCTAAATATAGGTTATTAGGCCTGAAAATAGACTCCAATGAAAAAAATAAATTTACATGCATCTCCAGGGGTCTTTCATTCTCCTTAAAACAACTGTGCCTTTTTTCCAAACAGTAAGAGTTGGTATTAGATTACTCTCACAGGTCAGGTCACTTTCCATGTGGCCTTCTCAGAATTTTATGGGCTTCTATGGTTGATAGTTTCATGCTCCTAAGAAAATTATTTTAAAACTTCTTGGATTCCCAAGCAAGAGGCTCTGCTGACATTGCATCTAATTGACTATCTCAAACAGGGACTCAGAAAGACAATATAAAATGAGTTACCAATGGCTTTTTTCAGTAGGCATGATCCTACACCTTTCATTTGGTTATTTTATGTGTCAAAAATGTGTATATACATATATAGGTATACGTACACATATACATTTGCTGCTAAGAAGCAGCAAATTTGGATATACCATAGGTCAATTGCCTCTTTGATTATCTGCTATCAGAATAATCAATATTTATAGTTTTAAACCTATTATATTTGAATTTACTCCCTCAACCTATGAATTTTGAATAAGAATTATATATAATGTACATAACTTGTTAATGTAAAATTGGGAAAGACTACATTCATTCATTCACTCATTCATTCAAATAAGTATTAAAAACCCATTATTTATAAAGCAATGTGCCAGGCACTGAATTTTTAAAACATTCCAACATCTAGCAATTGTTTAAATACAATTATTTAAAATATCGACTGAAGTAATTATGAGCAGTATTTTGATTACTGCATAACAATCTGAAAAATCCACGTTTATAGAAGATTTCAGTGTCTTATTCAATATCTATTAAATACTAGATTTCCTATTTTACTGGTTGAACGTACAACCAAATGTTTTTACTTTTCAAACTCATAAATAAATTTTGACAAATGTAAAAGGTCATTAGCTGCACTGAAATCCTTAAGACCTGCTATGAAATGTGCTCTCGATGGGATATTAATTTCAGAGACATCCATTTCAGTTGATTACCCTTGAACAAAACATAAATGTTACAGGACCACTGCTGCTAAAGATATGTCTTGCTTTTAAAAGAGTAAGGAATTAAATGAACTGGCTTTTCTTTTTCTTTGCTTTTCTGCAAAAAATAAAGGCTATAAAGATACTTTACTTCCAATTTTACTTAAAAATAAAAACAAGGTTCTTAAATAATTAGACTCTCTTTGTCTTAGAAATTCTTTCATAAATTTTTCTTAAGCAATAATTAAGAACTTGCACAGAGAGTTACTTACAGAAGTGTGCTTGAAACACTGTTTATAATAGTAAAATAACTGGGAAAAAACTATTCAGTGGGAAAATATATTTTTATATAGTACATATATCTGAGTCTCTGTACATATTTTATTTAATATATACTATATATATAATTCATTAATTACAACTGGGATAATTATGATACACTTATATATTTTATATTTATATCATTTATAACTTTCTGCAGCATGTCTTTACTGCTTCTACAATGAGAAAAACATTGTTTGAACCAAATTTTTTAAAAATTCAAAAATCTGATACTGAAGTTTTGTAAATTTTAAGCATCAAGTATGTATTTTATTAATTAGTCCTTCTCCATTTTATGAGCCTCATGAAATGCAAAGTTAATCTCACTCACTTCCACAAATTTGTTTACTGGCTCCTGCCTTTACGCTTTCCCACCCTTCCTCAACATGCATGCCAACGATATTCTATATATACCCTTGAAAAAGTTACTTCTTTTCTCTGAATCTCAGTTGTTCTTTGTTGTAAAATAAAGGCATTAGAGTAGCTTCTTTTTATACTTTAATATTTAATATTCTTATGATATTCTAGGAAGCATCCCTAATGTAAGCCTTGGTTAGTTCAATATATAACTCGCAGCCTTGGTTAGTTCAATATATAACTTCATTCCCATATAGATGAACTTAATTTTCCATTAATCGAACAAAGCATACTCACTAGGCATACATTTTCTCTCCTAATACAGCCTAAACTTAAAGCTCAGCACTTGTAATGCATATATATTGTTTTATCTCAACATCCCTCCTTTAGTCCATACGATTTTCATGAAACTGTGAAGTCAGAGTGTTCATGTGACACAAGTCTGTCAATCATTATGCTCAAAGTCATAGGTGTAAGTCTAGGATAGCGTGGAAGAAGAGTTCTTATGATCTATATTTTTATTGGTAGATACTAAGTTGTAGCTGGACTTATCTGTCCACATTTAAGAGTAAACATTTTGTTTTATTAAGGAATAAAATAAATGTTATGTGAAATAAAAGCATTAAGGCCAAAGTGAAGCTAGAGCTGCTGGCCATCATTTTTTCCCCGGCTACATAAAGAAAGACCATTTGAAAAGCACAGCATGTGACCAACATAGAAGGTACCAAAATTGAGAGATGGAGGAAGGAAAAGAAAAATGCTAATGACATTAGTTAAGCAGTTGGACTAAATGCGAGTAGATCAGTCCTACATCCTGGATTTCCCAGACATATGACAAAATATATTTCCCTTCCTTATTTAAACTAGTCTTTGCTGGGTTTCTGGGTCCTGCAATGAAAAGAATTCTGGTGTATAAAGAGCAGAAATTATCCATTTATGTGTGTTTTGGTTTGGTTTTTTTCTATTTTAAAGCTTTCCCCATCACCTACAATAAATTCTATACTATGGTATTCTCTATATTTCCTGGCTTAAATACATAAGAAAATGTTTTCAACCATTTAAGTTTTATCTCCCTCCATAATGTCTTTTTCACAGTATTCAAAAGCTTAGTGAATAAATTCTAGAAACAAAGCAATACAGTAAGCCCCCTACATATGAACCGTCAAGTTGCGAACTTTCAAAGATGCGAACATGCATTCCATCAGTGTCAGGCGTAAGTGAAATTGCAGCTTCCCCTCTGTCTCCTATTGCTGACGATCCTTCAGCTCTACCATCTCCCACCTCCTCTCCCTCCTCCAGTCAGTAACTCTTCTTGCCTGTTCACTTGATGTCAGCCCCTGTATGCCAGCTGTTGTACTGTACTACTGTACTTTTCAAGGTACTGTACTGTAAGATTTAAAATGTTTTATTTTTGTGTTTGTTTTCTTAATGTATTATTTATGTGAAAAGTATTATAAACTTATTACAGTACAGTACTATGTAGCCGATTGTGTTAGTTGGGTACCTAAGCTAACTTTGTTGGACTTAACGAACAAATTGGACTTAACGAACGCACTCCTGGAATGGATCTCGTTCATATGTAGGGGACTTACTGTATATCAATTTGTAATACAAAACTTACATTTCTACTTTGGTGTCAAAGGTCAGCAGATACTCTGCTCATGGTAAACTGACAACAAGCCACAGAGGAAGGAAAACTGTTCTTTTCTATAAAATTAGTGTAAGATCAGAACTGGACATGCTGGGCATTGTTTCAAATCCTCTCTGCCTCATCTCTTAATCCAGTCATCGATACAGTCATGGCTCTTCACCTCCAAACTGGACTGGGACCCTCTCACTTCCTGCCCTAGCTTCTCTAATGCCCTAGGCTGGGATGCCTGCAGAAACTTGTTCCTCACTGCAGAAACATAATCAGAAAGTTCAGAATTCACTCCTGAGACTGCTAAGTCAGTTAATTTGATAGTAATCTCAAAACTATTATACTCACCATGCCTAACCATGCTGAGTTGACAGAAGGCTACTGGTATGGCCTTCTAAATATCTACTGGACGTGAACAGTCATTTCAAAAAGCCACCTTACCATTTCTACAAATTGTTGATGGATTTTTTTCTTTTCCTGAATTGGCTAATGTGATCCTCTAGAAACAAGCCATTACCCAATGGCTCAACTTAGACCCTGATACTTCAATTTTACTTTACATTTCTCTTCCTTCAAAGGTTGACTTGTAAACAAATCAGTAATTAAATATCACACAAATAAATGAATGTAATGTTGTGGTAAGTCTTAGGAAGGAAAAATACAGAGTGCTTTAGGGGCTTAAGATAGGAGACATAGTTTAACCTACATACCAGGAAAAGATTCCCAGAGGAAATGTCATTCAAGCAGACAAAAAGGATGAGATTAAGTTAACTAAGAGGATTTAGGACCAGCGGAAGGAGAGGCATGTGGGGAAATATGGACAAAGCTCTGTGGTTGGAGTGAGCACGGAAAGTAGACATAGTTAAAGGAAGATCAGTGTAAATGGAGTGAAGAAAGTGAAGAAAGTCTTCACCATATGGGGTCCTGTAGACCTTGTTAAGGTTTTCATCTTTACTCTGAGAACAGAGGAAAACCATGAAAGGTTTTTAAGCAAAGTTTGGTGTGAGAAGACATAGGATTGTAGTAGTTGTTAAGTTATTTCGTTGGTCAAAGTCTACCTTCACTTTCTCAAGACTCTTAACCCCATGCAACTGTGAAGATAAATCTTATTTTACTGGATGAACCAAGGAACAATTTTTTCTTAAATATCAAGGCACTTACATGCACAAAGATATCTAAACTTACATGTACTCACACACAATATTTCACACACAGATAATCTTAACTCTCATCTTTTAGCTCATTGTTTTTTAAATATGACAATATGTAACCACCTCTATGATTATCAAAATTTTCAAAATTTTGCATCAACATTACCTATTTCACAGTCTTATGACAGAAAGCATGCATGGTTTAAGGCCTAAAATTAAAGTCCAACGTTACGTGCTACCTTGACATCTGGGAGAAACCAGGAGGGCTTCATCTGGCCTAACTCCAAGTTTCCCTCCCCATTCTGATCCTGTGGGTAAGGTCCCCTAGCTAAACAACCTTCCTTACCAAGGGAACCAGGCACAGCCCCTGCTTATCCCTAAGTAGCATATTTCAGTTCCCTGCCATCCCATGAAATTATTCAAACATGCCAACCGCATCCTCCTGCTGGAACAAGAGGTCACCTCACCCTCTTGGTGCTACAAACCTTGCTGCCCACAGCCCCTGGTTGTTCATTCTGTTCCTAAATACAACCCCTGTGTGGCCCTGCATGGCACAGTATCATCCTTCCTATATATGTGACTAATTAACTGCTGTCAATCTCATCTGTCCAGTGTTGTGGTGTCATGTGTTCAGCCATTGCCATAGCCCAATGGTGGAATCTCTCTGTCATAAACAAGGTGAATAGGAGATGATTGAAGAAGCATGTGAATTAAAAAAAAACCAACATGTGAAAGTGTTGTGAAAGATATTAAGTACTTTACAAATATAAAATCAGACCTTTAAATTAAGCTAAGACTCCTCATTTTCGGCTGTCAAATTGCCCTATGTTTATTTTACAGATGAAGAAACTGAGGCCATAGAAGCAAAGTTGTTTTCCTAAGTTCATGCAATTACTAAGTTTTATGGTTAGATTTAAAACTTTTGGTCATCTGAATCCAAAGCTCATACTCTTCCTATTATGTCATATTGCAATCATTCGTCCCCGTTCAAGTGTGAAGTATATACAATGAAAATAATTAATATTTCTACTTTAAGAAAAACATAAATAACAACCATGTGATTTTCTTTAAAATGATCATATTATACCCAGCACATCCACCCACAAGCATAGGCAAACACCTCATAAAAAAGCTCTCAGGTATCTCTGGTTAATCCATCACTCATGTCCTTTGACACACACACACAGACATCCTTGACCACCACTGCCACCTCCATCACATATTCTTGCATTTAGTGTTAGCACTTCTAAAAGGAAGGAGAAATTCATCTTTGGTCAAGCAACACAACCATGGAGAATGTTCCATCATAATATTTCAACTGCCAAACAATACATTATATCACTATTGTTACAGTATTTAAATTTCCACATGGCACCATTTATTTGGTAACTTCTAACATGGCCCACTATCACAGAAAGATATCTGAAGGAATGCAGTATAGCCTAGTTCCTTGAGAAAGGATCTATAAACAAACATGATCAGTGTTTACACTTGCCTCAGCTCTGAAATGTGCACAATAAACACAGATGAGAGTATCCAGAACCCAGTGCTGAAAAAAACATCTTAGAGGAATAAAGAAGTGGTATGTTTCAACCTGTTAAAAAGATGATGATTTCATAAAATCTCTTAATCTCTTAACACAGAGTTTAAGATGTAGAAATTACTCAACATACAGTGCATGTTAGATATTAGGATTCAAAGAAAAATCTGATGCTGCCTTATGTAGTCTTCAAAGCACAATAAGTATTTTGCATGTTTAACACTACATAATACTCATGCAATGAAACACTTGCAGCTATCTTCATATTGAATTTATTCTTAAATCAGTAAATGGATTTTCCCATATAAAGTTATTTACTTATGACTAGTCAGAAGTAACAACAAAATTTTCAAAACCCAAATCAGCAAACTAGAGATTTTCATTCTCAAAAGTCAGCTTAGCCTTCTCTCTATAAGAGGAAACACACACACAAACACACACAGACACACACCCACACACACCGTGCTTAATACGTAATCTAGCTATGCTCTGTACATTTTACCATCCTAAATTTAATTTACTTTGCTCAGGAAAATTTCAGCAAGGAAAAGGACAGCTGTGGGAAAGGGAGTAGGTATTCGATTTAAGTTTACAAGCATTTATTGAGTGTCTATTCTCTGCCAGGAACCTGTTACACTTTGAAGATAAATGGTAAATTAAATGCACACACACAGTCGCTCTTACAGAGTTTGTGTGTGGCAAAAAAACACAGACTCTCCTACAACACTATTATTTTATTCTGCTCGTTTGTTCATAGGACTTACTTTTTATTTGTATTTATCTATTTGTCCGCTTATTTGTTTGTAATTTGGGTTCTCCAACATCAGCTGATACACCCATGAAGAAAGGACTCATGTCTACTTCATTCATCACTGTAAATCTTGCCCCTAATAGATGTCTGGCATGTTAGACAAGTAACAGACTATGTTTGGGGTCCCCATACCACCCTCAGTTTCAATGATTCACTAGAAGTACTCACAGAATTCAGAAAAGCTGTTATGTTCATGGTATGGTTTATTACAGAAAAAGGATACAGATTGATATCTGCAAAGGAAAAAGACTCATATAGCAGAATTCAGCAGAGATTAGGCACAAGCTTCTGGCTGTCCTCTCCCAGTGGAGTCATACAGACAGCACTTAATTCTCCTAGCAATGATGTGTGACAACAGGCATTAAATATCGCCAACCAAGGAGCTCACCTAAGCCTGCTGTCCAGGGTTTATTATTGGAGGTCAATCACATAGGTAGGAAACACTGACACTGGTTACTCAGTGACCTCTCCTGCCCCTTTAGAGGTCAAGCTGACACAATACTGCTCAAGGCCGCCCTGTGAATCTCATTGTTAGCATAAACTATCTGCTGTGGCCCAAGGCCTCAGGTGTACAAAGATACTCTTATCAGGCAGGATATTCCAAGGGCTTAAATGTTATCTCTCAGGAGCCAGTCAAGGGCTTTTTAGAGTGCTCTAAGAGTACATAGCAAAGGATTTAGCCTAATTTAGGGATAGGGAATGTCTCCCTGAGTCTATGCAAGTTTAAACTGTGATCTAGAAGATAAACGGAATGTACCAAATTAAAAGATGGGGAATGTGAAAAGGGAGTAAAAAAGGAAGTGACAGTGGCAGGGATAGCCTACCAGAGTGAATAAGCAGCACGGAAAAAATCTGGAGATACATTTATCATTTTTAAATTACTCCACCCAATCTCTGTAAAAAACGTACATCGATGTTTATAGGGAAGAGAAAACTCTCTGCATAAATTTCTTTTAGATGCATCATTTAAATTTTATACCAGGAACAAACAACCCCTTCCTCTGGCCTGTATAGTTTAGGCGCCAATCATTACTTAGTCTTCCTTGGTAGTTCACACGCTTAAAAAAATATTTAGTGACATTTACAACGTACCAAGCATCATGCAGGACCTTGTCAATATAGCAGCTAATCTCAGTTCTTGACCTTAGTGAGGAATTTTATCTAAAATGAATTGGCACGGTTTTACATTGTGAGAGTGTAAAATAAAGGAAAAACTATAAACAGGAATAACAGGTGGAATAAAATTTGTATGATTTAGATTTGGGTGGCAAGGCCATCCTCTCTAAGAAATCACATTTGAACTGAGATCTAAAAGACAGAAGAGTGAGCCAGGTAAAGCATGAACAGGATGGGGAACAGGGAGTGAGTAGCAGTACCGGAAAAAATCACAGGACCGTCTGAAGATTCCGAGTGGGAAATACCTTGATGTGCCAGGGAACAGAAAGCAAGCCAATATTTCTGGGGTGTTATATATAGAAGGGAAACTGGTCCAAGGAACAGGTAAAGTGAAAAATTAGGGCCAAATGATGGAAGTCCTTCTGGCCTATCATAAGAGTGTGCCTTTAGTTTGAAATGCAGGTACAGAGCAGAGTTCTAGAACCATTAATAGCCTGTTTGGGAAGGACAGCTAATGGCTAGTGGTTACGGCCAGCCCTGAGTCCCACTCGTGCCTAGATATGGCTGTTTCAAGTCCTTTAACACAACACACTCACATACACACGCACACACACACACACCAGACTTTGTGCTTTCAGACAAAGAGCAGACTGAAGAATACTGTACACTCCCCATTAGCTTTGGGACAGGGGGAGTCTTGAGTTTACACAAGGTCATTCTTTGAGTCCAGAGCACCTGAACCAAAAGGATCAGATCTCCAACCCTGGTAAATGTATAGGCTTACCTATGACTCTCCTCCTCAAGGCAAATTTTTCACCTCCTAGCCCTGCATTCACTGGTGTGCTGAGTCACCCAAATTAGGCCCAGAAAACAAATTTAATGGCCCTCAATATATATGTATGTATTGGAGACATTTAAAAACTGTAAAAGAAGTATTCCCTGTTCTTAAGTAGCTTGGAACATAGTAGGGAAGATAAGACATAGACAGAAATTTTCTCAAGTTCAAGCCATAAATCACAGAAGGGGGAAAACAATAAGATACAGAGGAGGAAAAAAAAATGAAATCAGACATTATTTCGTGGAAGGAATATTTTAGCTGCACTTCAACTATGTAATAGCTTCAACAAAAAGAAACAGGTAAATGTATTAGGAAAATTTGCAAAAGCTCTTTGAATATATACATGAGAAGCTACATGGATTGGTTGATCTTAGCTTCTACTGGTGAAGGCCAAACTTCTGTTTCCCTCCACATGTTCTCAGAACAATTTGAAAGTTCCCCTTTCTGTCCAGGGACATATGCACAATACAATATACTTCGTCACTAAAGCATCTGAGCTATGGGTTTAGAGCAAAGTAGGTGGGGTATTGAAAAATTCAAATCAGATAATGCCAAAAGTGATGGAAATGTTTTACATCGGCTGAGCTTTCAGCTATGATTTCAAGAAGCCCAAAGAAAAAACGTTTCATGGACCTCATCACAAGACAGGAAAATTTTACTGAGAGTTCTCTGAATAAAATATTAACCAAGGATGGTGATCAGGAGGTTCAAATTGCTGGTAGGTTAAGTCTCTGTGGTACTGCTTGTATCTTGCTATTAAATTTACTATAGACAAAACAGACGGGACAAGGCTTGAGTCCCTTGTCCTCAAAAAGCAAAGCCTTTCAAAATGACACTGTGACAGGTTAAATTCCACATGCTCTATTTGAAGGAAAAATAAGAGAGGTCCCTAACAGAGGCAGGTTTGGCAACACTAAAGAAGCGTTAAAAAGTCAGTTCCTCTCATTTTTATTTGCAGCAGGATGAGAATTTCTCTCCCTGTCCCAGACTTTCTTGTCTTGCATCCTCCTCCACTCTCACCCCTCATTCAGTACTGTAAACAGAGAAGAGGGGCAAAGACATCTCAGAACTCTAACACATTTATTTATTCATACATTTAACAAGTAAGTCCTGAGCACTTACTAAGTACTGATAATCCCATAATGAGCTAATAAGGTCCTGTCCACATAGCACATGTATTTTTATGGATCTTACATTCTAGATCTTTCATCAAAATTATTTTGTGAAAAATTCTTTATTATCCAAAGGAAGATGTGTTTGTCTTTGTGTTTCACCCTAGAGACTATTAAGAACCTACTCCTGCGACACACGTGGGGGAAGGCCTGGAAGTACCTCCCCAATATGGAACTAAGACCCTCAGGGAGGTGAAAGAAAACAAAAGGACTAACACACTGAAAAAAGGTGACTATCAGACAAAGAAGTGAACTCCATGGTGCCTAGTCAAATGGACTGACAAATTATTTAATGGAAAAATCAAGAATTAGTATGTACCATTTTCTTTTGGGTAATGGATTATATCTATACCCTCCAACACATTATAACAATAACCACAGAGTTTACATTTGAAGAACCCATTTTTCTCCTTCCCCCTGACCCTTTCCTTGGAGGAAGGTCTTCACTGGGGCAGAGTAAAGGGATGTTTAATATAAGCAAGAGAAATTTTGTTTTTATGTAGATGCTCCAATCCAAAAGAATCTAAATCCTCCTCAACTGATACTCAGGGTCCTGCCCCTTCGGGGTAGAAAGTGGTTTCAAAGAAAGAACAAAGGGTTGCAGGGAGAATGAGGAAGAAAACAGAACACTCTGCCGTGTACCCTTCTGTTCACGCTATGAAGCGGGCATTGCTTTGGGCCCTCAAAGAGATGGAGCCTCAGTCCCTGTCATGAAAGGCCCACACCTTGAGGGGGTGTACTGTACCTCACAGTCTGGTCCTCAGGAGACAGCCATAAGGAAGACACAAGCTGCAAAAGGAGAGTTTGCCTCTGTTCTGCCCAAGGGAGAGAGCAAGCTTCATATAAACGGAGATGCAGGAAAAAAGGCATGGTGGTGGTAATACCAGTTCACACAAACGTACAGATCTAGAGGATCCCAGAGTATGTTAAAGGTAGAGCCAGCCCTCCAGTCTCCCTGCATTATAGAGTATCAGTAGAATTTTCTGGGAGTGAGACCAGAAGATATAATTAGATTTCAGGGTTTGGAAAAGTGTGTGAGAAAAGGAAGCCCATCAGAGAAGTTGGAACTCAATTCAGCAGGAAATGTGAAATCAACCCAAAGCTTGCTGTCTGAACAATGATGTCAGGATTAATAATTTGCCTGGAAAGGAGAATTTGCTATTTCTAAACTCACTGAGGTTGGGACAGGAGGACTTTAATTAGAGCCTAAGAAAAACTTAATAACTTTATATGGGTAATATGAGAAAGAGGAACTTTACACTCATTGTTCAGTTACTTCCTTTAGAACTAAGTTGGAACATGATGGGAAAACATCACTATGGTAAGAAGGACAAGCTTCAGGACTTCCCTGGTGGCCCAGTGGTTAAGAATCCACCTGCCAACGCAGGGGACATGAGTTCGAGCCCTGGTCCGGGAAGATCCCACATGCCACAGAGCACCTAAGCCCGTGCGCCACGACTACTGAGCCTGTGCTCTAGAGCCCGTGAGCCACAACTACTGAGCCCGTGAGCCACAACTACTGAGCCCGTGTGCCACAACTACTGAAGCCTGCGTGCCTAGAGCCTGTGCACCACAACGAAGAGTAGCCCCTGCTGGCCGCAACTAGAGAAAGCCCGCGCACCACAACAAAGACCCAATGCAGCCAAAATAAATGAATGAATTAATTAAAAAAAAAAAAAAGGACAAGCTTCAAAGTATGCCATTAGTGTTTAATAGGAGCCTGATGCTATTTATCCGAGAATAAAATTTTCCCAAATGAGCTAATACCAAGTGTAGCAGATCTTGAGCTGTACCATCATTAGATAAATCTAAATGATATAAGGAATTCCTAATATCCAACCCAGCAGGCCAATGAACTCTTCCTTGAAACTGTATCAAGCTCACTAAGAACACACTCTTTGGAGTAAGATAGGACGACACTAGCTTTATCACCTTGGGCAAGCCACTTAACCTCTGGCTGCCAATGACGCAAGAGGGAGGAGATATGGAGATATATGTATTTGTATAGCTGATTCACTTTGTTATAAAGCAGAAACTAACACACCATTGTAAAGCAATCATACTCCAATACAGATGTTAAGAAAAAAAAAGAATGCAGTTAAATATTTACTAATCATTGGCTGTGGATCAGGTGTCATGCAAACTACTGGAGTATAATAGAGAAACAGGCAGATGTAACCCCTGGCTTCCTAGAGTTTACATTCACGTGGAGATTGTTCAAAATGGGAGTGAACAAACAATGCCAGTTTTGTAAAATGAAGATATTTTTACAAAACCTTTGTTATGCTTATGTTATAGGTTATTGTGAAAATTATATAAAATAATGTATATAAATCCCTTCACTGACCTAGTAATAAATACTGAATAAGGCTTAGTTATCATTAATATTATTACTGACACTGTGGGCTTCAGGAAGTTGCATTTGTAAAAGCAATTTGCAAATGCAACTTTTGTGGAAGGCTAAAAAAGTCGAGTAAAAAATGATTTCAAAGCAAGCAGATTCTCAGTTTCTAACAGGATACATAAGCACAGTGAAACTGACACGTGCAAAAAGTATATATATACTTTGTTATTTTAAAAGGACACCTACTGTGGCAGACATCACTCCTTTTATCTAAGTGCTTTGCCATCCAATCACAGAATCAAGATCTAATTTAATGGTAACTGGTTACTTTGGACAAAGAGAAGCAAGAGACAGGTTAATTGCATTTCACTGGGACCAGAACATTAAAATAACCCAGGGAGTAATTTATTCTAAAGACAAAGAATCCTGGGCTAGGAACATTTTAACCAACTATGAAAGACATCCATGGAATGGGGCTGTGTTAAAGAAAAGCCTAGTAAAATTCACAGGCTCCCTTTTCTCAAAGTTTGCAACCTGAAAAAAAATTAAATAAGATAGAGTGGGTAATTTTTTTCAACTATAAGTTTTCTAAAAATGGGAAAAACAAGTTAAGATTTAAAATGCAAAGACTTTACCAAACTGTGGTCTTCTAGTAGTCAAATCGTAAAGCTTACTCAGGATTCCCTGGTTCAGTGTCTGCTCACAGCAAGCTTTCAGGAATTACTTGTTGGATAAAGCAAATTTTCTGGCCTTGTAAATTCCACTCTGTGTTTTAATAATTCAATAGCAAAAATAAAAAATAAAAAAAATAGTAATTCAATAGCAAAGCTGAAAACATTGCTTAGTCATTCCTCATGCAAAGGCCTTGCATGTTATACCACAGTTTTATTAATAAGCCAAGTATTTCAGCTTTCATGCTGTCTGACATGCAATTAGAATAAATTTAACTGTGCTATTTCCTCACACTCTTTCCTGTTCCTTACTAATCATTTTCCGTTATCAGCTGTTAACACGTGAGCCATCACAAAACCCAGCCTAAGCCTCTACTGCAGTTCCCTATGTTCCATCGTCAAATGGTGTTTATAATAATTTGTTTTGATTTTCCAGTGCTCTTAGGATCATAGGTGGTTCCGTATTAAAGAGGACTATTGAAAAACTAGTGAGTTTGCTGAGTGATGTCTCAAAAGGAATTGTCACAGAAGGAAATGAACAAGTGATTAGCTGCTAGAAGTTTCACAGAACTTAAAATAACAGTTCTAAGTACACATTCTGCCAAATTATTTTCACACTGAATGTCTACCATGGTCTGAAACATTATCCAAGCCACCATCAGTATTAAACTGGACCACTGCAATGGCCTCTTATATGGCTTTCCTGCTTCCATTCCCGTTCCTACAAGTTCATCACTGAGTGGCCAGAGTTACTGTAAAAGTTAAATCAGATCATGCCGCTCCCTTGTGTAAATTATTCCATTGCTTTCACTGCACTGGAAATTAATCCATATTCCAAACTATGATCTTCAAGGCCTTATATAGGGTTCTGGCCCCTGCAGACCTCTTGAATGCCAACTCATGCTAGGAACCTGGACCTACTATATGTGAACCACACTGGCCTTTCTATTCCTTGGGTACACCAGGTACCTCTCTTCTTTAGAGCCTTTGCATCTGCCTTTTCCTTTGACAGAATGTACTGCCCCAAGGTTTTTCTAATGAGCACCTTCTCATTCAACTCAGTTCTCTGCCCCATGTTTGAAGAGGCCTACTGTCAACGTCCAATCTAAAGGAGCAGCTACTCCCGAATTCACTCTCAACTCCCTCTTACTTCAGTCACAAATTTATCACTGTCTAAAATACTGTCTTCAAGTATTTGCTTACCTATTGATTAGCCGTCTGTTCAACAAGCCCACCCCTAAGATTTTCAATGCCCACTGACATATGTTTAAACATTTAAAAGTTATAAATCAAGCTAAAAAAAACCTGCTAAATAAAATACATTCTATCTTCCTACCTTTGATAAAAAGGTTTAATAATGAAAGGCCAAGTTCAAATTTACCATGCTCAGACTGCTTGATGTACTGTGCCAGAATATGCAGCCTGAGAGAGGGGGGTCAAACCCTGGCTCATGGCCCAACCCCTTTCCCTTCCCACCCTTGAACAATGGCCCACTCAGAAAAAATGCCTCATATTAACATACAAAATACACCAACCCATTCAGCCATGTCTCATCTACAGTTCCTCCTCCCAGACAAGTAACAAGGCCCTGGCCACTCCGCAGACACAGAAGGGAGCACAAGAGTGTCATACTAGAAGGGATTCATGAAACAGGCTGGTGCATTCTCTAGAAGTCGGCTCAGGGTGGTTTGGGCAAGGAACTCAAGGTGCCAGTTACCTGGTTTATGATCTCAAAAGAGAGGCAAGTCAGCAGCTTCCCTTGGCCATTCGGACACCATGGCCAATATGGAGGGATGTGCTGGATAGGGCCAAAGTGTGATCCTCTTACATGTAAGGCCCAGGACAGGGCCCTGCTTGTATGAATTTCAGAGAGGTATTGCAGTCTAAACCCCACCCCTACCCCATCTATAATCAGAATGCAAGTTCCACAAGAACAGCTCTATTTTGTGTTTTCATCTTTAAACATTTCCATGCACTTAGTATGTGCTTAATAAATATTTGTTGAATAAACAAACAGCTGGTACTTGAATGTTTATGGAAATGCACATAATGTTTTAACCTCAAAATATCTTTATGAGTGTCTAGATAATTGTATATTCAACTTTTTAGCCCAAAACTTGAGTACAAGTTTGGGGGGCTGGTGGGGGTGGGAGGGAGATGAGTTCAAGTTCACATACTAACTGTTAGAACTAAAAATGAGGATTAAAAGGAGCCAGGTATTCAAGAGTAGAGACTCAGTTATTGCCACCCATCAGATTGCAATTATGTGGAATACATTTTTTAATATACTAGACTACTTTTTAGAGCAGTTTTAGGTTCACAGCTAAATTGAGAGAGTATAAAATGTTTTACCTTTCAAGTAACACAGAAGAAAATGAGAAATTTAAGATCCACACTTCTTCACCAAAAATGATAGGGAACCGGGACCTAAATCATGTCAAGGTTAGGAAGGCCAACAGGCTGACCCAGGGTCCTCCCTGGCAGGGGGTCCACTGTTCTTTGGAAAACTTAGAATCCAGAGACGCTAGAAACAACCTGAGATCTGCTGTTGGACCTCTCAGAGCCTACCAGATGGGTTCAATGGACTGGGTGAAAATTTTCCCTTAAATGTGACGGTCATCAAAGAAAAAACATCTAGAAAACAGGGCTTCCCACCATCATCAAGTTTTTCTAATCAAGGAAAAGCTATTGGCTCCAACTCAAAAGGAAGAATGTCAGTAGTCTGATCATATGGCAAAAGGACCATAGCAATAACAACGACAATCATCATGGCGAATGTATACTGAGTTTAGCTTTGCAAAGTCATGAACTTCTTGCCCTCTCCACTCCCCTTTCTCTCTAATCCAAGGTGCCATCAGCCCTCACCTGGTGGACAGCAGTCCCCTCCTCACTTAGGTCTTTGAGCATCCACACCTACCCTCCCCTATCTTCATGCTGTGACCACAATTCAAAATGCAAACATACTCATGTCAACACCACCAACACCTTATCCTTCTTAAAACCCTTCAGCAGTTTCTCAAAAATCTCAATTTAAAAAAAAATCAGAATCTATAACATGGTCTAAAAGGTCCTATATGTTCTGACGCCTGCTAGCATCTCCAGCCTCATCACACATCACTCATCCCTCTTGTTGCCTGGGCTCCAGCCACACTGGCCTATACTGCGTTCCTCAGAAGCCTCCTGCTCCCTGCTGATTCCAGGACCTTTGCACGTCTTACTCTCCATGTGATGAAACCTCTCCTCTCTCTCTCCCCATCTTCCCTTAGCTAACTTCTACTCATCTTTGAGATCTAACTCTGATGTCACCTTCTCAAGGAAGTTTTCCTGCTCTTCCAGACTCAGAAGATACCTCAGAGCTGTAATACTGTACTGCTTTATTTCATAGCACTTGTCACAGTTAAAATGTTACACATATTTGTGTAGTTATTTAATTCATAGCTGTCTTCTCAACTAAGCTCACAAACTCCCCAACTTATAGGTTCCATGAAGGCAGAATGAGTGTGCCTTGGCTCACCCCTTTATTCCCAGAACTTAAAACCGTTCCTGGGCAAGTGACATCAGCAACATGGCTGAATAAGACATCCCTCGTTGTATTCCCCCCATCAACAACAACAATTTGGCATCCATTCACAGACAAAAGTGCCTTTGGGGGAGCTGTGGGATCTAGCACCATACACCAAAGAACCCAGGAAGAGTCCCGCTCACCCATACATTAGATAATAGGCATACAGACCTTGGTCCTGACTGTGGACACTGCATGGTGTGTGAACTGGCTCCAGCCACTCTCAGCCACGGTCCAGGAGGCCCTGGAGAACACTGTCTTGGACAATCATGCAGATAAGACAGTCCTTGCAGAAGTCCAAGTTTCCAAAAAAGAAGTTCCAGCACACTGTTGGAGAAAAAAAAATGAGTTTAGATGCATTGAAGAAGATTGGAGGGAAAGTTTCCCTTTACCCATGTCATGCCTCCCCCAGGGTGGCACAGCTCAGTGTGCCAAATGAGACCTGCTAGGCCCATGATTGCTCCCACAAGGAAAACTGAGAGCATGTAGGTGAGTATCCAGCTTCCCTAGCTATATGAGATGTTGCCATAATCCCCTTTCTCTCTCGCCCCATCCAGGGTACTAAGTCATGAGCTGTATGAGTAGGGGAGGGAAAAAGCTGAGAGAGCTGCAGATAGGACTCTCAGACAGCTTTAAAGAGACATAGATCCTACCAACTACATCACAAACTACAC
Organism: Balaenoptera borealis; assembly: GCF_965194805.1. Lineage (NCBI taxonomy): Eukaryota > Metazoa > Chordata > Mammalia > Artiodactyla > Balaenopteridae > Balaenoptera > Balaenoptera borealis. Next base: position 148,534,133 of record NC_138867.1, read on the forward strand.
CAAGAAGCCTGTCCATGAGACATTGGGGATGCCTCATCTACAGATACCCCCAATTAACCCATGGGCATCCTCGGTGCTCTGGGTGCCTTGCCAACACATATCCCCACCCTGCAGCTAGGTCTCTGTGCATGCTCCAGATGGTGGCAGAGCCAGTTCTGGAAGATGGCTAATGAGCACATGCAGAAAGCTGACCTGAATCTGTGAGCTAGAGACAGACCATAAATTTGAGCTGGAGTTTGGCCCTTGGGAAAGCAACAGGAAGGTAGTCAGCATTTGGCCTGGTGCTTTTTGGGGTGGAGAGAAACCATACACTCTTACAAATTCTGTCACAAGAGGGAACAAGAAGCATGGAGCAGTTATATCCATAGAAGGTCTGAGAAAGCCTCGTACTTCCTTAGTAGGGCTGATGCAAGATATTTATTTCCCAAGGGCAGTTTAGTAAAGACAGGAGGAGGATGTGACTAAAATGTAAATAAGACAGCAACAGAAGACTACAAGGAACATGAAAGAAATCAAGAAAATATGACCACCAAAAGATCAAAATAATCACCCAGTAACCAAGCTCAAAGACATGGAGATAAGATATTGAAAATAACTGTTTGAAGGAAGATCACTAAGTTACAAGAAAACACAGAAAGACAATTCAACAAAATCAGGAAAACAATATGTGAACAAAATAAAAAGTTTAACAAAGAGACAGAAATCATAAAAAAGAACCAAACAACAATTCTGGAGCTGAAGAATACAATGAATAAAATAAAAAATGCAACAGACAGAATCAACAGCAGACTAGATCAAGCAGAAAAAACGATCTGTGAGTTACAAGACAGGACAAGAGATCTTCTCTAAGACATGTTATGATAAAACTGTCAAATATCAAACACAAAGAGAGTTTCTTAAAAGTAGTAAGAGAAAAGAAGTTGCAATTTACAAGGGAACCCCCATTAGGCTATCAGTGGATTTCTCAGCAAAAACCACTTAAGCCAGGAGAGAGTGGGATAATATATTCAAAGTGCTCAAAGAAAAAACTGCCAAACAAGAATACTTTACCCAGCAAAGTTGTCCTTCAGAAATGAAGAAGAGATAAAGACTTTCTCAGACAAATAAAAACTGAAGGGAGTTCATCACAACTAGACCTGCCTTATGAGAAATACTGAAAGGAATTCTTCAAGATGAAATGAAAGGATGCTAACTAGTAACATAAAAACATATGAAAATATAAAACACGTCAGTAAACGTAAGTATGTAGTCAAATTCAGAATACTATTATACTGTGATACTGTGGTGTGTTAACCGCTTAATTCTAGCATAAAGGTTAAAGGATGATAGTATTCAAAGTAACTATAGCTACAATAATTTGTTACTGAACACACAATATAAAAAGAGGTGAATTATGGCATCAAAGACATAAATGGAAAGGAGGAATAAAAAGGTAGAGTTTTGTATGCCAAAAAGGTAGAGTTTTGTATGCAAAAAAGTTAACTTGTTATCAACATAAAGTAGATATTTGTAACAAGTTTAATGTAAGCCTCATGATAATCACACAACAAAAACCTACAGGAGATTCACAAAAGAAAAATAGAAGGGAATTAAAGCATATCACTATTAAAAATTATCAATTCACAAAGGAAAGCAGCTGGAGAGAGAAAGGAAGACTGGAACTACAATAAAGCCAGAAAACAATTAATAAGATGGCATTAGTCAGTCTTTATCTATCAATAATTAATCTTAATGTAAATGGATAAAGTTCTGCAAACAAAACGCATAGAATGGCTGGTTGATTTAAAAAACAAGACCCAACTATATGCTAACTACAAAAGGCTCACTTCAGCTTTAAGGACACACTTAGGCTCAAAGTGAAGGAACAGAAAAAGATATTCCATGAAAGTGGAAACCAAAAGCGAGTAGGGATGGCTATACATATTTCAGACAAAGTAGATTTTAAACCAAAAATTATAACTAGAGACAAAGAAGGTCATTATATAATGATAAAGAAGTCAATTCATCAAGAAGCTATAACAATCATAAATAATATATGTACCCAACATCCAAATACCTAAATATATTAAGCAAATACTAACAGATCTGAAGGGAGACATAGACAACAATACAATAATAGAGGACTTCAATACCCCACTTTCAAAAATGAATAGGAACAAAAAATCAAAAGGAAACTTTAGACTTGAACTATACTTTAGACCAAACGGACCTAACAGGCATATACAGAACACTGCATCAAACAGCAGCAGAGTACACATTCTTCTCAAGCACACATGGAACATATTCTTTAGGATATGTTATATGATAGGTAACAAAATAAGTCTTGGCCAATTTAAGAAGACCGAAATCATACTAAGTATGTTTTCCAACCATAATAATATAAAACTAAAAATCAATAACAAGAGGAAAGTTGGAAAATTCACAAACATGGAAATTAAACAACACACTTAACAACCAATGAATCAAAGAATAAAATCAAAAGGGAAATAAAAAAAAATATTGAAACAAATGCAAATGAAAATAAAACATACCAAAATATATGGGATGCTGCAAAAGCAGTGCTGAGAGAGAAGTTTTAGTAATAAACACCTACAAAAGAAGCAAGGCAGATTTCAAGTAAACAAAATAACTTTATACCTCAAGGAACTAGAAAAAGAACAAATGAAACCCAAAATTAGTAGAAGAAAAATAACAAAGATCAGAGCAAAAAGAAATGAAGTAGAGACTAAAAAGACAACAGAAAAGATCAGTAAAAGTAACAGCTGGTTTTTTGAAAAGATAAAATTGACAAACCTTTAGCTAGATTCACCAAGAAAAAAAAATGAAAAGACCCAAATAAAATCAGAAATGAAAGAAGAGACATTACAACTGATACCACAGAAATATAAAGAATCATAAGAGACTATACTATAAACAATTATACACCAACATATTTGGCAACCTAGAAGAAATGAATAAATTCCTAGAATTGTACAAACTACCATAACTGAATCATGAAGAAACAGAAAATATGAACAGCAAATAATGAGTAAGGATTAAATCAGTAACCAAAAATCTCCCAACAAAGAAAATTCCAGGATTGTTTCCCCAATAAATTCTACCAAATATTTAAATAAGAATTAATGCCAATTCTTCTCAAACTCTCCCAAAAAATTAAAGAGACGGCAACATTTCCAATCTCACTTTATTAGGCTAGCATTACTCGATACCAAAGCCAGATAAGGATGCTACAAGAAGGAAAAAAAAGAAACTACAGGTCAATATCCCTGATTAATACAGATGCAAAAATTCTCAGCAAAATATGAGCAAACTGAATTCAACATCACATTAAATAGATCATACACCATGATCAAGTGGGATTGATTCCAGGGATGCAAGGATGGTTCAACATATGCAGATCAATAAATGTGATATACCACATTAATAGAAACAAAAACAAAAATCATATGGTCATTTCAATAGATGCAGAAAAAGCACTTGACAAAATTCAACAGCCTTTCATGATAAAAACTCTCAGCAAAGTGGGTATAAAAGAAATGTACCTCAACATAATAAAGGGCACATATGACAAACTTAGAGCTGACATGACACTCAAAACCTTTTAGTTGAAAATTTTTACTCTCAGATGAGGAAAAAGACAAGGATGCCCACTCTCACCACTCTTATTCAGTATAATACTAAAGTCTTCACCACAGTGATCAAGCAAGAGAAAGAAATAAAAGGAAGGAAGAAGTAAAATGTTTGGTTGCCGATGACATATCATATAGTATATAAAATCCTAAAGACTCCACCAAAACCTGTTAAATAACTGAGTAGAGTTGGAAGACAGAAATTCAAAATACAGAAATGAGTTGTGTTTCTATGCATTAACAACAAAATATCTGAAAAATAAAGGAAACAATCCTATTCACAATAGCATCAAAAATAATAAAATACTTACGAATAAATTTAATCAAGAGTGTTACATCTGTGAGAATGGCTATTATCAAAAAGACAAGTAATAACAAGTATTAGATGGGGAGAAAGGGAACATTCATGCACTACTGGTGGGAATGTAAATTGGCACAGCCACTAAGAAAACCAGTATGAAGGTTCTTCAAAATTTAAAAGACAACTACCACATGATCCAGGCATTTCACTTCTGGGTATATATCCAAAGAATATGAAATCACTCTCTTGAAGACATATCTGCACTCCTATGTTCATTGCAGCATTACTACACAGCCAAGATATGGAAACAACCTAAGCATCCATCTATGGATGAATGGATAAAGAAGGGGTAGCGTGTATATATATATATACACACACACACACACATACCTATATATACATATATATATTTAAATATATATATATTTATATATATATATATAAATAAAATGGAATACAATTCTGTCATAAGAAAGAAGGAGATCATGGCTTTGGGACAACTTGGATGGACCTTGAGGGCATTATGCTAAGTGAAATAAGTCAGACAGAGAAAGACAAATACTGTATGATATCACTTGTATGTGGAATCTAAAAAAGATAAACTCACAAAAACAGAGAGTAGAATGATGGCTGCCAGGGACTAGGGGGTGGGAGAAATGAAAGATGTTAGTCAAAAGATACAAATTTCCAGTTCTAAGATGAATATATTTTGGAATTTAATATGCAGTATGGTGATTATAGTTAGTAATACTGTATTATATACTTGAAATGTGCTGAGCAAGTAGATCTAAATATTCTCAACACAAACATGAAATGGTAATTATGTGAGGTGATGAAGATGTTAACTGACCCTACTGTAAGTTGGGTTTTGCAATATATGAGTATCAAATCGTTACACTGTAAACCTTAAACTTACACAATGTTGTATGTAAATTATATCTCAATAAAGTTGGGGAAAAAAACATTCCTAGCACACATTTGGTACTCCATAAATAGTTCTTGAATTAAGGGAATAGGTAGAATAAAGGAATAGCTCCTTGTGTGCAAAGAATTGTGTTCTGCATTATTCATATTATAAATGAGGAAACTAAAGCTTAAGAAGTTGAGTAATTTCTCCAACACCATATATTCAATAAACTGATGCTGCAGCCAGGAATCAAGCCCCCATTTTTTGACTGAGAGCTTCTATATGCTCAAAAATACTATGTAATAATATGTCTGCAAAAATTTACTTCACCTCCCTCCCCATATCTAACTTTTCTTCCATATCATAACTTCATTTGGAGATAATGTTTCAGCAGAAATGAGAATATTCCTAAGTTATTCTAGCACTTATTTTCAAATAGCAATGTGAGGCCAGTCTTTCAAAAACATTCCCACTTTTTATGAAATGGAAAAGACGTTCAAAATGTATTTATTTACCACAGATAAATTGAAAAATAATGTCAGGTACCCATGGTGTTACACTAAATCATTTCATTTTCTTTCCTAAAGCAAATGGTATTATCAACCTCATGCCACACAAGCCTTATACTACCCTGCTCCATGGTATTGAATTAACCTTTACCTGACATTTCTAGGTAATCATTTTGGGAGCCATCCAATAAATCATTTAATAAAATGAAAATGCAATAACTTTGCAGAAAGAATGTGTGCTCATTTTAAGTACTCCTAAATGGACGCAACTGCACTCAACAACAAAAATAGCTGTTTGCATCACCAAACATAAACAAGTGGATTGGCTTTCCACAAAGGCAGCCAGGAAGTATCTGGCCATGAACCAGAATAGGCTTCTTAATGACATCCTCAAACAAGGACAACTATGCCTGTGGGGTTTTCTTTCCTGCCCTCTTCCCCGTTTGTGGCCACTGAATTTTGCAACTGATCAAAAAAGCAGATTGCTTTTTGCAAGGACATTGCATCACTGTGTGGTATAAAAACTGGTAACTAAAACTCCTTACCATTTAGCTTAAGAGACCACTTGTCTTTTGGAGAGAGAAGCTGACATCTATTTTAAAATATGGAAATGGATGGAAAAGTCACCTTGAAGAGAATTTTGGTTCTGCAAAAGGTCATTTTAATGACTTAGTTATGCCAATATAAAGAAGTGGGAGTCAGCTGTTACATTCTTGAGTACCTTAGCAAATCTTCATTCCTACATATTCCATGTTGGTTTCTCAGAACGAATAGACTAGTATGCCTAAGGAGGCTAGAACCTGAAGGAGGGAAAGGAGTCATACCTGAAATCCTTATCTTTGATAGCTGATGTCTGGAAATTAGAGGAGTGGCCCAGAATAGCTTCAACCAAGGCCTAGTGGTAAGACAAGGAAATAAAATTTCTTTGAAAAATGAGGCTACTACAAGCTGGCAACTCTGCCTCAACTCAAGAGTCTGAGATTGTAGGAGAGGGTAGATTTAACAGGAAAAAATAGCTTATATAGCTGCTACTTCCTCTGAAACACTTCCTTTATTGAGTTCTCAGATAAAAAGATCTGCCATTTCACCTCATATGGGATCTTTGAACACTTACACAGCAAAGACCTTTCTGAGGATTTTAAATGATAATAATTGGCTTGAGAGAGTAATGCAATCAATGTATCCAAGAGTAAGTAAAAAAAAAAGCACAGAATAGTGATCAATTAGGAGTTCCCCTTAACAACAATGAAATCAGGATAATTACTTTAAAAAGCACTGGCATTTGTTTACATTCCATAAAATAAGGAAGTTTTGCATCTCTGCGAAGTGTATACCTACAGATCAGTGGTTATCAAATAGGGGCAATTTTTTTTTTTTAATTTATTTTTAATTGTGTTGGGTCTTTGTTTCTGTGCGAGGGCTTTCTCCAGTTGCGGCGAGCGGGGGCCACTCTTCATTGCGGTGCGCGGGCCTCTCACTATCGTGGCCTCTCTTTGTTGCGGAGCACAGGCTCCAGACGCGCAGGCTCAGTAGTTGTGGCTCACGGGCCCAGCTGCTCCGCGGCATGTGGGATCTTCCCAGACCAGGGCTCGAACCCGTGTCCCCTGCATTGGCAGGCAGATTCTCAACCACTGCACCACCAGGGAAGCCCAAATAGGGGCAATTTTGCCCTCTCTCACAGAACATTTGGAAATGCCTAGAGACATTTCTGTTTGTCACAACAGGGTGCTGATATTGACCTCTAATGGATAGAGGCCAGGGATGCTTTGAAACCATCCTACAATGCAGAGGCCAGTCTCCCATAATAAAGAATTGTCTATCCAAAATGTCAGCAGTACTGAGGTTGAGAAACCCTGATATAAATCAAAAAGAATCATCTTAAAGTCACAAAAAAACATACTCAGATCTCATTACAAACTCCACAAAAGTCAACGAATATGAAAACTGACAAAAACTTTGAAATCTTTCCATTTTTCAGACACCTGATTAAGTTCTTCATCCCAGGAAAACATTCATAAAGGCTACTGAAGAAAAACTGTTCAGTCATTCTTTCCAGTATCATTCTAAATCCACACTGACATTCTGGAGGTGTATCTAAGACAGGCTTTGAGAATTTTATCTATACTTAAATGGACAAGCCAAGTTACTATACAGTACATTATGGGGCATTTTGTGTACTTGGCAATTTGGCAAAAGAAACTGAACCAAAACAAAATTGTAATAAAAAGCCAGTGCTGTAAAGTAATATCTAGAAGCAGCCTGGGGCCACCTAAAATGAGTTGCTCTTTGATTTCTAATGTAGTACTAAGAGTGTGAAGTCTGGTCAAACAGAAGAAATTTTGAGTCCCAGCTCCATTTTAACAAACCGTTCTATTATAGAATCCAGGTTCACATACCTCACCTAAAAATAATGGTTGTACTTATCTCAGGGGGTAATTATGAAAGTTAAACTATATGGTGCTTATCAAAATATTTAGGACATTAACAGCTTGACACTCTACAAATGTAGATAATAGTGACATGTTCCAAGCTAACTTAGGTAAGTGTGATGAAACTTGTTGAGCAGGATGAAACTTGATTGAAAGAAGAGAATTTGGGGAATTTTCTCTATTGAAAGTGTCTCTTCTTTTGGAAAGTTTGACTTTCAGTAAGACATCAATTTAAACCACTAAGATATTGAAAGACAGGGGAAAGTTTATGCATTACTTCATGCTGATTCTAAATCAGGGTATTTTGTTAATGTTGATATACAGTAAAAACTTTGTCACAAAGAATAGAGTAATAATTACACAGGATTTCCACAGTTTTACTATTATAGAACTTCAATTGTTGGATGACCAATTTAAGTATCTCAAGATCTCACCTAAAGAAATAAGTATAAAAATAAAAGATAATAAAGACATGAAAAGTGACATAGTTCTGTTGGAAATTACAAATTTATGCATTTAAACAAAACATAATAAAACAAAACAAAAATTAGCATAATTGTCAATTTAACATTAGCCATATATGATTTAGAGGTGAGTAACTGAATAAATTCTCAACTTCTCAATGAGAATTTCTTAGGGGACATACCTACCTCGTCTAATAGAGAACATACTACCTACTCAGTAATCCCAAGATATCTACCCCAGGGTACCTATCCATACTATACCATTAATATCATTTGATTCATAACTCTTCCAGCTTGAAACCAACTTCATACTTTGTCCAGTTATACACCAATGGCCCAGTACATACACATAATTTATTGTTCCAAGTGGGTAGCTAAATCTATAGCCTTCAAATGATTTACACTTTCCTATGCCCAATCTGTTACACATGTCATAATCTTGATATTAGAGATCTGATTTTGGCCTAGGATTTTGAGCCTCCTGGACACTAATAAAAGAACTAGACAGAAGCTATACAAGAAGAAAAGCAGCTTTATGATAGAGTTTGCCCAATACACCTTTTATGTTGCAATACTCCATTGTCAATAAACAAAAACTCACATGCTTTAAAAAGCAGTGCTTTTGTGTTATCTCAGTAAGCATGAAATTCTCCATAGGTTCCCATCAAAAATTAAGGAATAACGACAGGAGTTAAGAAAGTTATGAGAGGTAACACAAACTAACAAAGTGCCTGGAATATAGTAGGAAATCAATAATGTTAACTATATTTAATATTACTAAATGAACTCAAAATATCAACATTTAAATCCAATCATTTTCTAGAACCAGAATACAGAGAGTATAAAATAATTTACCCCACAAACTTTCGACCTCTATCCAAATATCTCCAAGAGACTTTTAAATTATTTCATTATGTGGGAATTTACTGTAGCAAATTGCTTGATATACTTGTTTAAATATAGGTTTAAATAAAAACATTAGTTGACAGCTGGAAAATTACACTATATGCAGAATAATTTTATTCTAATTATATGACTAGAGAGAATATGTGTTATTTTATCCATTGTTCATCTCTTTCCTTTGGAAGATTTCTCTCCCCGAGTCCATGTAATTTGGGGAACTGAGATTGAGAACCATTAGAATGGCATAAATATGAGCTTCATGGGGACCTTTGCCCCCAGTATGGAGAAAGTATGCCTGAGAAATACAGGGGGTACAGAAGAAATGGGATTCCAAATATAAAGAGATATAGTCATTACAGTTCCTGATCATTCCTAGCAAGGATTTTAATCTTAAGATTTTAGTCTTAAGACTAACGGGAAGCCATGAAGAGAATCAATCAGGAGACAAGCATGGTCATGTTAACACATGGCAAAGATAACTCTGACCACAGTGTGGGACACAGTTTGGATGCAAAATAGAGTGAGTGTGTGAAATCCATTTTAGAGGTTATTTTTGACATTCAGGCAAGAAATCAAGGCATCTTTTCATGTGAGTCTTCCCTGACCAATATCAAACCTGACAAAGAGTTTATCCCCAGCTACTATGTACTTTAATGATATCTTTTTTCCCATCATATTTATCTCAATTTAAGATGTATAATTTGTATGCTATAGTTTTTTTTTGTAATGCCTGCTCTTCACTAGACTTGCCCATGAGTGGCAGGGATTGCATCAGTTTTATTTACTTCTTTTAACTCCAGTACATAGAAGAGGGTTTAGTTCAGAATTTAGGCCCAATAAATATTTGTTGAATGACTGAATGAATGGCCAGCTGAATAAGAATTGACACTAACCTTCATTGATCTCAGAAATATGGTTTCAATAGAAATGCTATCTCTGGACACATGATAAATAGAGATGAAAATAAATACATGGCTGAACACTCATTTATATCAATAATTACACAACTACAAGCAGATTTTTTCCCCATGGCTGTCGGTAAAGGAGACTGCTTTTATCTTTCTTTTGCTCAACATTATACATTCCAACAAACAGAAAATTAGCAGAAGTTGTTGGAAATTGGAAGAGTGGAAAAGAGTTGGACAACGTATAGGGCAAATTCTTTGACTACTAAGTAAAAAAGTTACCTACAAACTAAATCTACATCAAGATCCTAAAGCAACATTTTCACTCACCCTCCAGTAAATTAGTTTGATAATATAGAAAAAGAGTTCCTTTAAGGTTACTACAGCTCTAACTGAATTTTCAGTCCCTTCCCCCTCACCACTGTAGGAAAGTGTACTGTTCATGGTGCTGAAACTACAAAGATGGATGACTAAACTTTCTGAAGGTCTAAACACAATCTCAGCTCTTCTTTTTGATGCATGACCACAGGACCATAAGTTTGTTGCTGGATTCATAATGAACCTCTCCCACTGGCTTAGTGAGATAAGGCACATTCTAATTATTTACTTTCAGGTTCTGAAATCACACTGAGCACAAACCAGCAGAGAATCAAATCATGTTTTGACTGACTAATCTCTCAAGCAATACTGAGTCATACTTCAGAGAAGGTGATATTTTGCATGCACTGTTTAGATTTTCCATATGACCTTAATAAGTAATTTTGATTGTTTTACAAAATTTGAATCTGTTTAGATTTAAATAAGAAAGTATTTCATCTCTGTATTAGGAAATATATGCTATACTCCTACTGTATGTGTGTTTTTTTTTAATAAATTTGGTTCTACATTAATGTGATGATTTCTTTTCACTTGTCTCCCTTGGATAATATGGTTTATTCTATATAAAGTCTCAAACAAAACTTGCAACATTACCTAACAAATGGGATGTATAGATTATAAATGCATTATGGGAAGGTATAAGAAGCCAAATTTGCTAAGCATATTACTTCTGTGTGCCCTATCTAGGTTCTAAAATGAGTTGGTTTCTGAAGCTGGAATCATTTCCAATTATTTCCAGTGGTTAACATTACTATTATTCACCATAATAGAATAATAATCTTAGCTTATTTTTTTGTTTAGCTGTTACTTAGCTACTTTCTTATTATAGAGCTCTAAATTCAGTTAACAAATGTCCTTTTGAGCTCGGGATGGAAATTATTTTGGCTGAGTTCCTTAAATCAGGAAGATAAATAAGTACTTAAATGGATATGACTTGTGCCTTTGAGTAAATGTCCTGGGAAGATTACTGTCTTTTAATTAATCTGCTTTCTCAGAACAAATAGCTAATTTTTTTAATTTGCATGAAACTTGGGACATTGTATATATTGTGTCATGCTCAGTTTAGACCACAGTATGTCAGATTAAAATCATATTCCTGTAAGAAGAGAAAGAAGTGAGAATTACCCAATATTTCAATAAAGTCTTCACAACAACCTAGACAGAGTTTGGGAACAGATGTTGGAATTCTCTGAAGATAATACCCCAAACTTAACCACATTCTGTTCTTCGTGTCCATGCTCTATGACCACCTGATAGGGGAAATTAATTGATTTAAATAATGTCTTAGTACTTTAGGAACTCAATGAATTCTTTAGAACACAGTCAATTCTTTCTAACTTTCATCAATCTTCTTCGTAAAATCCTGTGTTCCTTTAATAAATATCTAATCTCTTTTTCTATTTTCTGCACTGTATTGAGGCATTTGCAAAAGAAAAATAAACACAACTTACATCTCTATAGTTCTCTATGGCTTGCAAAGGGTATTTCACTACATTTCATTTAACCTGCATAATAATACAGTGAAGTAGCTCTCTGGAAAACAGACCCAAGGGAGGTTGCTACTCACCCAAGTTCATATAGACAATGACAGAATTGGGACTTGACCTGGGATTTCTGACTATAGGTCCAGTGTGTTTATAACTGTTGTAGACCATGATGTCTGACCTAAAGAATATATGATTAATTGAAAACAAAATGCAAACAAATATGGAAAAATTTAAGTACCACATTAAAGAGGCAAATCTAAATTTCAGGAATTTTTCTAAAAAATCTAAGAAAAAAAATTCTCTCAGAATTTTTACTGGGAGGGTTTTCCAGATGCTTTCATAAAGGAAAATCAAAGAAGCTTCTCTATGACTAAACAAACTAACTAAAAATAATGTAAACCAGATGAGGTAGAAATAGTATCTTCCAATAGCAGTACACATTTAAAATATCATTCCCTATATTTCCATGTAGATGGCAATTCTATAGAAATACTCCATGTTTTGTTGTTTTATTCTTGATGATGCTTTGGAGTAATATAGGGTGAATTATTATTTGCTGCCATAGACATTGAAATGGAAACTGGAAGTTAAATTTCCTAAACATTTCCAAATGTGCAGATATTCCATATTTTGAAAGCAGTTCAACTAGTATTGGTCTACACTCTTTAGTTTTCTTTCTGATGTTAACATTTAATGAAAAAAATAATTCTGTAAAAATATGGGTCAGAAGCTACATGTAAAAGTATGAAATTAGAACACTCCCTGACACCATGCACAAAAATAAACTCAAAATGGATTAAAGACCTAAGTGTAAGGGCAGACACTATCAAACTCTTAGAGGAAAACATAGGCAGAACACTCTAGGACATAAATCACAGCAAGATCCTTTTTGACCCAGCTCCCAGAGAAATGGAAATAAGAACACAAATAAACAAATGGGACCTAATGAAACTTAAAAGCTTTTGCACAGCAAAGGAAACCATAAACAAGACCAAAAGACAACCATCAGAATGGGAGAAAATATTTGCAAATGAAGCAACTGACAAAGGATTAATCTCCAAGATTTACAAGCAGCTCATGCAGCTCAATAACAAAAAAACGAACAACCCAATCCAAAAATGGGCAGAAGACCTAAATAGACATTTCTCCAAAGAAGATATACAGATGGCCTACAGACACATGAAAGAATGCTCAACATCATTAATCATTAGAGAAATGCAAATCAAAACTACAATGAGATATCATCTCACACCAGTCAGAATGGCCATCATCAAAAAATCTACAAACAATAAATGCTGGAGAGGGTGTGGAGGAAAGGGAACACTCTTGCACTGTTGGTGGGAATGTAAATTGATACAGCCACTATGGAGAACAGTATGGAGGTTCCTTAAAAAACTACAAATAGAACTACCATACGACCCAGCAATCCCACTACTGGGCATATACCCTGAGAAAACCATAGGTCAAAAAGAGTCCTGTACCAAAATGTTCATTGCAGCTCTATTTACAATAGCCAGGACATGGAAGCAACCAAAGTGTCCATCATCGGATGAATGGATAAAGAAGATGTGGCACATATATACAATGGAATATTACTCAGCCATAAAAAGAAATGAAATGGAGGTATTTGTAATGAGGTGGATGGAGTTAGAGTCTGTCATACAGAGTGAAGTAAGTCAGAAAGAGAAAAACAAATACAGTATGCTAACACATATATACGGAATCTAAGGAAAAAAAAAAAAAAAAGGCCATGAAGAACCTAGTGGCAAGATGGGAATAAAGACACAGACCTACTAGAGAATGGACTTGAGGATATGGGGAGGGGGTGGGGTGAGATGTGACAGGGTAAGAGAGTGTCATGGACATATATACACTACCAAATGTAAAATAGATAGCTAGTGGGAAGCAGCCGCATAGCACAGGGAGATCAGCTTGGTGCTTTGTGACCACCTAGAGGGGTGGGATGGGGAGGGTGGGAGGGAGGGAGATGCAAGAGGGAAGAGAAATGGGAACATATTGTATATGTATAACTGATTCACTTTGTTATAAAGCAGAAGCTAACACACCATTGTAAGGCAATTATACTTCAATAAAGATGTTTAAAAAAAAATATATGGGTCAGAAAAAATTATGTTGCACTTAATAATCCAATTAATTTGATATAATGAGGAAATGAAATCACTAGCTCATTTACTGCAGAGCATATGGTAAGTACTTTCCTACTTTTGGCCCACAGTCCACTAAAACTATTAAGAATTATAAAAACTGGACTGATATTATAGAAAGTTGTACATTGAATAATGCTGGTCCTTGCTGAGAAAGAAAGGGTGGGAAAAAAAAACCCAGACATTGTTGCTGAGAGAGAAAAATAAAGCCCTTAGTGTGAAAAAACCTACATGTTATGTGACTTCTTAGTGACTCACAAAGAAATCAGAGCTAATAAGAAATTTTCTATGAAATGAGTGGGTTGGATAAGAAATCCATTCTAAAATTCATTTCAGCTCTTAAAAATGATGCTACTTTTCAAAAGTCTGATTCTTTTATTATAAGAAATATTCTGATTGCAAGTAGCAAAACACATTTCAAACTAGCTTGAGCTACGTAAATAAATAAGTTGATAAGGGGTGAGCCTAACTCAAAACTCAAAAATAGTTCAGAGAAAATACTGAGATTATAATACAAGAGATGATGGTAGCCTCGACAAGTATTATCAGCAGAGATGGTTAGAAATGGAAAGGCACAAGAGAAATTTCTGATGGCAGAAACAACAGAACCTTTTGAATGATTGGATATTGAAGATGAGGATTAAAGAAATACCAAGGAAAGCTTGTTTTTGTTTTGTTGTTGTTTCGTTTGTATTAACAATTGGATAGAAGAATTCAGGGCAGTTTGGGACATGTTAACTCTAAATACTTTTGCATAGCCTGGGGGAAAAAGTAATATATTAAGTAGTGATATAGTTAAATCCATCATTTTTCCCTTTAGGATTTTTCCTTCGTGAATCAAAAAATATATTCCACCCAATGTCACAAAGGTCCCTTATGTTTTCTTCTGTTGGTTTTACAATTTTTTTCTTTACATTTAAATCTTTAATCCACAGAGTGTATAAGCTGAAGGGAGAGTCAGGTTATACAATTTCTAAAATGATTTTCCCACAAATGAAGGATAACTATGTGCCATGAACTGATGATGATCTCAATTCTGGGGACTTAAAAACAAAACAGAACAAAACAATTTTTTCAATAGAGGCATTAATAAATAATTATTAAATATGGTCTATATTTACATTAGTAGGCTTAAACCATATCCCAGATAATTACACATTGGTGTTGAAAAACGCCATGGAGATTATCTAGTAGTTCTACCTCTGGAATGAAGACTCAGAAGCTCAAAAAAATTAGTTAGTTAATATAATACAACAATATGTAAGCAGAGCTGAGACCAGGACCCTCTTTTCCCAGTACCCAAATGAGTTTTTCTTGCCCTCTTCCATTTATTGATTCATCAGCTATTTACTCAGCATCTATTATATGCAAGGCATGTGTTAGGTCCTATAGAGATGTCAAAAGGTCGGTCCCCATGGCCAAGATTCTTAAAATGTATTG
Source organism: Balaenoptera borealis (assembly GCF_965194805.1). Taxonomy (NCBI): domain Eukaryota; kingdom Metazoa; phylum Chordata; class Mammalia; order Artiodactyla; family Balaenopteridae; genus Balaenoptera; species Balaenoptera borealis. Next base: position 148,549,650 of record NC_138867.1, read on the forward strand.
GCAATACAACAGTATACACAAAATCTATAATACAAGAAAGCACATAAGGACCAAACAAGTGGTTAGATATAGCTTTTGAGTTCAAAAGAGAAAATAAGTCAAAGTTAGTATTTCTTTCCAGGCACTTTGCTAAATGCTTTACAGGTCTTCTCTCATTTAATCCTTAAAATGCAACTCTATAAGATTGTTATTATTAAACCCACTTTACAGATGAAGATATGCTGAGAGTTTTGGGTGATGTGTACAAGATAACATAGCTGTTAAATGTTCAAACTCAGGCAGTGACTCCAACTATTGTACCCCACTGTTCACCTACAGTAGTGGGAAGGATGACAAAATTTTGGAAAGAATATGAGATTTGCTCTAGGTCATAAAGTATACACAGTATTTCCAGTCATGAGAAAGAGAAGGAATATCATGGACCGAGAGAACATATTGCAGGCATCAGGAAAAACATGATACTGCAGAGTTGGCAAAGTCCATGAGTTCATGTAAAGCGGTATTAGAAAATTAAGATGGAAAGTTAGGAAGGGACCAAATAGTCAAAGAGTATGAGTACCAAGCTAAAGTGTTGGGCTTTATATTGTAGGCAGTGGGAGATATTAAAACTTTCTGAGCACAGGAGCAGCAGACACAAAACAGACTTTTACTAACATTAATCTGGCAGGAGTGTGGAATTTAAAAAGAGAAAAAGAGCAGAAAGACCCAAAGAGGAATTGAAATATTTTGAAATCCAGGACAGCAGCCTACACTAGAAATAATAACCAGCCAGATTTGTTTACGGAGTCCTCAGCACCAATAACAACACACCAGATTTGTTTCTTACCAGCTCTGAAAAAAGATGTCCTCACTTTCAATGTTTGTTTTTACTCACTGGCACCATTTTCAATTATAATTATGTTCAATAATGTTTTGAAAAATTGAAATGTTGATTCTTAATTACTCAAGGTTTTTTGGTTTTGCTATAGGATGAAATTATTGAAGATTGACTCTGGTTACCAAAGAGTCCCTAAGTAAAATAGAATAATTGGGATATCTATATAAAATCTGACCTAGATTGCATATGTCCCAAATGTTTCCCATTGTAAAGGACACCTCTCTATGCATAAATTGTTGAGAATTCAGCACATTACTTGTGAAAAAGGATATCATAATCAAGTGCCTGGTAGCCCAATTTAAAAAAAAACAAAACATTATTCTTACATAAGAATTCTTAATGTCAAGAATCTAAGAATCTGTGTGTCTTCTTTTTAACAAGGCAGAAAAGAATATGCAGTAAAAAGAAATGTTCTAAAAATGAGAGGACTAGAAAAGATAAACCTTTCTAAAGAGTCTCCCCCTCTGTTCAGAGAAATAGAAGGCCTATTCTGAGCATTTCTCCCCAACTCTATTTTCAGTGACACTATATTAGAGGCTAGAAACTGGTCATGCTGGGAAAATATACACCATGGAAATCAGAAAATACTACAAATGTGGGCATCTTTTTTCAGAGAATTTATTTGCCAACAAATTTGCCTATTTGTTATCCCTAATCATATATGTTCCAAATATTTCCTACAGTTAAAAACCCCTACTCTTATAAAAATGTTTGAGGACTTGGAACTTGAAATAGAAATTTTAGAGAGACTTTTGAAATGAAAAATTTCGCATACTTTTGTTTTTTAAAGAACAGAAGTTTTCTAATATTTATAATTTTCCCTTTGTTATAGCATGGCTCAATAATGTTTTGCCACTAAGTATTTTCCTTAAATATAATAGTCTAGTTCAGTTGTTCTCAAATATTAAAGTGCATCAGAATCATACAGAGAAATTAAAACACAAATTCCTGGTTTGAGAATTTCTGATTCTGTGGATTTTAATTGGGGCTCGAGAATTAGCATTTCTAACAATCTAACAACTTCTAACAAGTTCCAGAGTGATGCCCATTTCCTGGTCAGGTACCACACTTTGAAAATTATTAGTCTAGTGTAGTACATTTTATTACCAACTAGAAAATTTACCATAAACAATTTTAAACATTTTAACTTTCTGATAAAAAATCTTCTGAAAGGGAAAGGTCTACATTCTTATTTCATAATGCTTACCAGACATAATTTAATGTTTCTTTAATAAAGGATCTCTCTGGATCCCTCTGGGTCATTAAGTCATTATTTGGACATCAGTTCTCATTCTTCAGAATTTTAGATAGAACAGATGATTAACATATATGCTATTGTGACCCCAGGATACAGTGTCTCTGAGAGTTTTCCATGGTAATCTATAGTTAAAATTATCATCAGACTGTTTTCCTATGATTTTCCTCCTTTCATAGGAGTAAAATCATTCTGCTATAAGTGAGAGTTAAGATTATATTGTCTATATTTTTTAAGGCAACAGTAGCATTTAAAAAGTATAAAAATCCCACACACGTGAAAACTGACACCAAAAATGGCAGTATTTCAAAATCTAGCCTTGGTTGATCATTCTCTCTCAATCTCTCTTTCTCCACACACATTCACACACACACCATTTCCAAATCTATTTCCATATTTATTATTGTCCCCTTAAGTTTGAGCAGTTATCTACCTTTCCTATAATTTAACTTTTCTTCTCCAAAGTAGAAATATCAGTATTTCCTTCTTAAGGATGTTGTGTGAACCAAGTAACTAATGATGGTTAATGTTAAGCAATATTACTGACAATGTTCAAATATTCAAAGATACACTGTAATAGAGAATCTTATTTTTAGTCGGAAACTGAAATACTTTGAAAAACAAATAGGGAAGATAAAATAGCTAGTAAAATGTCAAGGGACTCTTTTAAATTATATACCAAGAGTTGTATATTAAAGGGAGCATTATGCATACACCAAAGACTGTCTATTCATTTACTGACATATGCACTTGCTTGTTCCTTCATTAAACTAATATTTATTGAGTACCTACTATGTGTTAAGGACTATGCATTGGGGATACAATACTGAACGAAAACAGACATGGAGCCTGCCCTCATGGTTCTTAGAGTCCACCAGGGCATAGAGATATGAATGAAATAGGCATGTTAATGGATGTATCATTCTAAATTCAAATAATTTATCCAAAGAAAAGAAACAAAATGTTATGAGCGCATATAATGAAAAATGACTGACCTACATTTGGAAGTCAAGGAAATAGTCCACAAGGAAATGACAGTCTTGTTCTGAGAGCTGGAGGATTATCAGGAATTAACTAGGCCAAAAGAGAACAGCGTTCCAGAGGGAGGAAGCATCACACAGGTAGGTCCCTGGGCAAAGTGAGAGGATGCTGGAGTGTTGGAGGACAGGAACGAAGACAGCTTAGGCCTGGTCATGGGAAGAGAGCGGAGCAAGAGACTGAGAGCGAGTGAGCACATAGGTTGGATAAATCATGGCAAGAACTCTACCATGCTAAGAATTTTAATGAACCTGAGAACACTAGAAAGGCATAGGTGGGTTACAAGAAGTGAGGAGACATGGACAGCTTTGTTTAAAAGATTGCTACTCTGGTTCCTTTGGATATATTGCATCAAATAAAATATATTATAAAATTAATTTCACTTTATTTTACTCTTTTAATGTGTCTATTAGAAAATTTAAAATTTTTATATGTGGCTTTCACATTTCTCGTGCACAGTGCTATTCTAGAACTTTATTTTTCTCTGCTGCTTTGAGCTAAGCATTGGAGAAAACCCAAATGGTGAGAAACCAGAACGCTCTTTCCTCTCAGATAAGCTTTCTGAATACTACTAAACACTTAGATATTGCATACTAAAGATGATGACCAAAAATGAAGATGTTAAAATGCATAACCTCAATGAACTTAACAAATCTGTGATAAAAAGCAAGGAACCCTATTTATTAGAACTTATAAGTTCTAGGCAATACATTTAACTTTTTCATATGACATTTATGAACTCATTGAACAATACCCAGTAATGATGTTTACACTAACATAGGAATACTCATATCAAACCTGATTCTTAAATTGTGACTCACACAATATGAACTTAGACACATAATTCATACCCCATACTCAGATGCTTAGCCCAAATCAGTAGAAAAAGTAAAAGTTCTAGGACAGCACTCTCCATGAGAAATAGAATGAGAGCCACATATAAAATGTTTAAGTTTTCTAGTGGCCATATTAAAAGAATTTTTAAAAAGTAAAATTACTTTAATATGTTTTATTTAACCCAATATATCCCAAGTCTCACCACTCCAATGTGCAGTCAATATAAAATTATTAATGAGCTATTTTATGTTCCTTCTCTAGTACTGTCTTTGAAATCCAGTGTTTATTTTACTCTCAAAGCACATCTCAATTCAGAGTTTTCACATGCCAAGTGCTCAACAGCCAAATGTGGCAGGTGGTTGCTGTAATGTACCTCACAGTTCTAGAGGGAAGTGATTTTAGAATCTTGTTCTGACTCCATCATTAAACAAGGTAACCTTGAAAATGTCACTTAAACTGTAAGTTTCACTATGTCATCTGTGAGATGGGCACAGTATCCATTATATCTGCCTTGAGAAGTTATAAGAATAAAATATTAAATTTTAAAGTAATTCAGTATGTATTTCACATTATAAGGAATGACTTTGATCTTACTTTACTTTCATGATTTTTATCCCTCCTAAATTAATAATAAACACATAAAGCACTCAAAAGGATTACTGTTACTGTAACTACTACTACTATTATTACTATTATTTGTACTGTGGTTTTAAAAATATACACTATGTGATGTTTAGTTTTCTCTAAGTGAAATTAGAACTCACACAAATGTCTCTTATGAATGGAGTCATTAGCCAATATTTCAAAAAGAACATTCACAGGAATTTCAATAAATTGGAAATATTTAATGATGTTAATGTGCAAATACTGGGCAGGTGACTTGTTGATGGGTACCATATGCATTTCCATTACCAGAAAATTGGAAATAGCATAGATTATGAAGGAAATAATGAATAATAGCACAGAATTTTAATTAATATTGAAATACTCTAAGTTTAAATCACGATGACATATAACAATGCTATGGCAGCAACTCTAGATTTCTATCTTTATATAACTGCTGAAAGGTAAGTGAAGTTGAATAAAGTGTTTGGCACTTAATTTTTTTTTACATATCTTAATGTTATCCATTTGATACAGAAGACTTTGACTGCTTAGTTGATTATATGCAGCATAGCAAAGCATAATAAATGGGGTTTGACTCCTTTCCTACAGCTCGAGTTTGTCATTGTAACTAGTATTCTGTGTGGTAAGGAGACTGGGTGTCCTGTCACTGATATTCTTGAACTCAGTTCCAAAATTCAAGTCCCTGTTACATACAAAGTGCTCTGCTAAGACGGATATAACACCTCACCACAATTTTTTAAATCTGTTACAAATGTCAAAGTCATCTGAAGAAAATTAAATTTTGCAATGATTCACTGTGCTTTGAAAAAAAAATGTTACTGCCTTTAAAATCCCCTCTGCGGTAGACTGATTGGTTGAACGTCCCCAATTATTTGCTTTTCTGTGCATCCATGCCTATTTTGCTACATGTCTTTGCAGTAATAATTACTAATGAGATTGAATCTATTCTTTTTATGCATTTTTTTATTGTGGTAAAATATACACAGCATAAAATCTACCATCATAACCATTTTTAAGTTTACAGTTCAGACATTAAGTACATTCACATTGTGCAATTATCACCACCATCCACCTCCAGAACTTCTTCATCTTCACAAACTGAAATTCTGTACCCATTAAACATTAATTCCCCATTCCTCTCTATCTCCAGCCCCTGGCAACTACCATTCTATTTTGTTTACACAAATTTGATGATTCTAGGAACCTCATATATGTGGAATCTTATAATATTTGTCCTTTCATGACTTATTTCACTTAGATTAATATCATAAAAGTTCATCCATTTTATAGCATAGTCAAAATTTCCTTCCTTTTAAGATAGAATAATATTCCATCATGTGTGTGTGTATACCACATTTTGTGTATCCACTCATTTATCAGTGGACACTTGGCTTGCTTCCACTTTTGAGCTACTGTGAATAGTGTTGTTATGAACATGGGTATGAAAATATCTGTTTGGGGTCCTTTCTTCAATTCTTTTGGATACAGACCCAGATGTGGAATTTTACATTTAATCTTTTGAGGAATGACCATACCATTTTCCCCAGTGGATACACCATTTTACACTCCTGCCAGCTATGCGTACTTCCTTGCCAACACTTGTTATTTTCTTCCTTTCTGATTACAACGAAACTAATGAGTGTGAAATGGTATCTCATTGTGGTTTTGATTTGAATTTATTCCCTTACTCCTGAATCTGACTTTGGTACTAACTTTGGTCAATGGAATATTAGCACAGCAACTCAATAATAAGCTTTAAAAAATGCTTATGCTTTGCTCTCTGCCAATAACATGGGAAGAACAAGCTCAGGCTTGCCTGTTGGAAGAGGGAATATGAGGAACAAAGCTGAGTTGCTCAAGTCATCCCAGACAAGGCCATCCTAGATCACGTAATAGGCAGCTGATCCTCAAACATGTGAGTGAGCCCAGCCAAGATGAGCAGAGCTACCTAGCTGACCTGCTCTGAATGCAGAGACACAGTGAGCCCAGCTGACATGAACCAACAAGCATAGCCAAATCAGCCAAACCCAGTGCAAATCAGAGAAACTCCACAGACTTGAGGCTAAATAAACTATTATCTTTGCTTTATTTTGCAGCCATATCTATATATACATAATCTTCTGGGATAAACCAAAGAATAAATTATTGCATGAAACTCTATTGTTACATAATGAGTCAAGGTAGAAGTATCAGTGGTAAGAATGTACCAAAACAAAAGATCAATTAATTAAATGTTGCCAGAGTACAGTGGAGCAGACCATTAGAACTGGGATGGAAATACTGAATTTTGCTTTTTTTGAGAAAGTACATTTTCCTTTCTCCATCCATTCTTTCAAACCATGGCCAGTGTGTTTGGCTCCCGAAACCTCTTTCCAAGAATCCATAACTGAAAAAGCAAAGAATCAAGGGCATTGGTTTGTACCTATGGAAGACCCAGAAATTTATGAATCTAGGCATGACCATCTTTCTCATAGTTAGACATGAAAATCTCATTGGCTACACAATTTTCTTTTCACTTAACCCCACTCCCTGTGACCTATGGTCATCTTATTAGCCCTTCCTCTATTTTGTACCTGGCCTGTTATAGGCTTGTATGTTTCCTGCCTGACCTCTGTCAACATTTGAGTCATAACCCTGATCTGGAATTATGACTTCCTTTGGTTTCTTCTCATTGTGTTCCCTGGAAATGTAAATTTTCAGAGAACAGAAACAAAACATGACTTGGATATTAGGAATGTTATACTTGGTTTGCTATTGAAGATAGCTTTATTTAACTATGGAAACTCAAATTCCAAGAACTTTAAGCACAGTATTAGAAACAAGTATGTTTTTTCCCCGTTTGGTTTCTTTCTCTCCTACATTTTGGACGGTATTCTCAGTTGTCATTATCATCATTATTTTCATTACTCATGAAATGAGCCATGTAGCATGCTCAAGTGGAAGCCAAGGAGCTTGGTGCCAATTTTTGTCCTGTGATCAATTTGAAATGGCTTGCTGTTTTGGTCCTGACTGAGAGAGATTAATAACATCTTAAAGTAAAATGCTATTGATTAATCTACTCTTAAAAAAAATCCCTATTCCCATAGAAATTTGTTATTTTTGATTCATCAGATACTTTTATTTAGTTCTTTAGTCTAACAACATTATTTTTATAAATAGACACCCTTCCCCAGCAATGTCAGAGTATACAAATACCACAGGGATTTTATTAAATGCATTTAATTGAGATGGGCATGCCAAGGGAACACTTTGCTTCATAATAATAAAAAAAGCAAAAAGAACAAAATCTAGTCCCAATTTCCCTACAGAAATATCATTTCAAGGATAATTTTTCAGTGTTATAACTTATGTCATGAGAAATGCATCAAAACTATCCTTTGACATATAAGAAGTCATCTGATATATCTTTTCTTAATCTATGTAACAAGAATGTCTAACCTGGAGAACAACAGGCCATCAAGGAGACCATGGATTAAAGTCAGGCGGTCCACGGGGAGGGGGAAGGGTAAGCTGGGATGAAGTGAGACAGTGGCATTGACATATATACACTGCCAAACGTAAAATAGATAGCTAGTGGGAAGCAGCCGTATAGCACAGGGAGATCAGCTGGGTGCATTACGACCACCTAGAGGGGTGAGATGGGGGGGTCGGGGGGAGACGCAAGAGGGAGGAGATATGGGGTCATATGTATATGTATCGTTGATTCACTTTGTTATACAGCAGAAACTAAAGCAACAATGTAAAGCAATTATACTCCAATAAAGATGTTAAAACAAAATTATATCCTTTGTTTCTCACTAACCTGTACCTGATTTAGCTTTTCCTTCAATCATGAGTGAAGGCAACAAATTCCAGTACTGTTAGCAGAATCTATGGTTCTATCAGGAAAAATCAAGATATTTTTGTATTACATTGCAGTTGTTACAAATAGTTCAATATATCATTAATGTTCACCACTACTTCAAAATTATGGTAATAATTAGGTAATAATAAATCCTATTATTGTGTTGAAGTATATATGTTACTATGTCACAAGTTTGTTTTTATTCTGTTTTGAGAATTGTATTTAAACATAATAGGTTTCCTTTAATCGTAGGTGTTCTATTTTTTACCTTTAATAACATAATTCAAAAAAGAGGTCCATAGGTTTTACCATGTGCCATAAGAGGTCCATGGTACAAAATTGCTTAAGGACTTCTGCTTATCAGAAATATATTCTCTGGCGGAAGAGGCTTGTTGAACCTCTTAAGATAGCGAAAATAGCATCCATTTAGGAGAATGAAATTTGATGAGTCACTGACTGAAAACTTTGTGTGGGCAGCCCCAAGAAAAACTAAAATAAGAAATATCTGAGGCAGTCCTCCTGTCTCTGAGCTCGATGCCCTAATTCTGCCTGTGCCTAAGTTTACCCAGGACCCCCCTGGACAGCATGCCGTTTTCCCTCCTTTCTTGGAAGTTCTCAAATGTTGAGACTTTTATCAATATTCCATTAAAATTAGGTCCCTACTACAAATATAAAGTACTGACAGGTGTTTTTATGTTCAGTGCCTTATTGGAAAAAGATCTGCACTTTTACAGAAGCTTTATGGAGCCAGTGTCGCAACTGATTACTGAAAATTCTTAAATGTGAGGAAAAGAAAGAAGACACTGTTGACAACCAGGAGTTCATAAGCTCAAGCTTCTCTACTCACCTGTATTTCCAAAAACTCTAGAAAAGGTCAAGCTCACAAATTGGGCTACACATTAGAGCCAAATTCCCAGGTTTGAGTTAACCTAGGGATATGAATTCTACTCTTCTGCTAAATTAGAAAATAATAAAAATCACAATGTAAGTTTTTTTCTTCACACCTATGAGAGACCCTCTGAGAGCAAACAGGTTTGGACCAATATTCCAAAATCCAGATGTTTTCTTTCCAAAGCTCAACATATCTGTAGGTGTCTTCAACCTAGCTTAGTTTGTCCCATGTCATGCCCTCTTCTTAGATCTGAATATGAATTAACATATATTCATTTCTAGTAAGACAAACAACATACGACATGAAATATCACAAGATAGCAAATGATTCAGCCAAGTTTTTTCTTCCTCTCTCTCTCTCTCTCTCCATTCCTCTATAATCTAGGGCACCCACTGGATCAGTAGAGGAACATTTTAAGACTTTAAATTTTAAGTTGAAATTGGATAGTTTTAAACAAAAATTGTATTCACATTTCTCTGCCAACCTCAAGGGAAATGTACTAACTGAAGATCACGTTGAAAGAGAGGTGTATTCAGACACTTCCTGGGTTTTTATATTTAACTTCCTTTAGACTCAAAGCAAGAGCACAGGGAGCCCACCTCCATTTCATAGTCTGTTAGCATGTTTCATAAAGGAGGGAAGAGATGATTGAACAGTTAGAATGTGTAGCAATTCTAATTATGTGGGATGCTGAATAAGATTAGCAACAATTGAAATGCTGACAAGCAGACTATATCTTCAGAAACAGAGTTAAGAAAAGTCTCAGCATCAGAGACTCAGATCTACACTCAGATTTAAGAGTGTAGGTCTGTTCCCAACTAGCTTATTATAACAGGCAGATTTAAATTTAGTACATAGTACAGAGCAAACCTGAAGATGGCTGACTCTCTTTGGTCAGGAAATAGATCTTTAACCTTTTTTTGAACTGAAAAACTTTAAGAGTAAAACAAACACCCTTGAGGTATGAGGTTCACATATATTCTAATGCACTCAGCAATTAATAACTGCAATGTCATCTGTAGGAGGAATACAGCATTATTCCACTTGGTCACATCCAGAGCACCTATGCTTACAGGCCACATCACTGTCATGTTTTGCTTACATCTAGGATCAACATACCATAAAGAAGATGTGTTAGATAAATATAAACATATTGACAGGTAAATGCAAGTATGGACAGTAATACCTTTGAAAAGTACAAATTAATATGACTTACTTCTATGAGAAATATTTATTCACTTCATTTGGCCCTTTCATACAGTTTCTGTTCTTACCTTCCCCAAATATCATTTATCTGCCAAGTTGTATTTATTTAAAAGCTTTTGGACTATTTAAATGAAATTACACTTAAACTACTTGCAAGGGCAGAGGACAAGGCCTCAGATTTTGGCAGGATCTCTGCCATTTGTTCAGTTAACTCACCGATGATCTGAAAGTAAATCTGGTATTACAGGGAGTTACATAATGCCCATCTATGTGACAATCAGCTGAACTGTATTAGCTCTCTCTGAGAAGGTAGAGAGCCAAAGTCATGATGAAACGCAAGCCCCCACTTGGACATGGGGTGGGGATGGGGATTCAACAATTCAGAAAAAGTGCTGGGTTAGCTGAATCTGTAGGTCAAGCTCAGGGTCATGGCCAAGGATGCCTCCCTAAATTTTGTACCTTGGGTTCCTTGCTTGCTGCACCCAGCCCTGATTTAAATAGTATCATTTCAACCACATTTGACATTAGGACGCATAGCATACAGGAAGGCAATATTTTCCTTAGTGTGGCTTATAGTATTGAATCAGAAGTACTTGCAAAACCTGGCAAAATTGAGATTTTTTTTATACCAAATCCTTAACCTACTGAGAGAGATGTTCAGAGAATGAGGCCTGATAATTTTCATTTATAATCACTTGAGGAGATTCTGATGCATTCTAAAATAGATCCTCAAATGCAAAAGAATGAAACTGGACCCCTATTTTGTGTTGATGCACAAAAATCAACTCAAAATGCATTAGAAACATGAACATAAGACCTGAAACCATAAACTTCCTGGAAGAAAATACATGGGGTAAAAGCCTTGACATTGGTCTTAGCGATGACTTTTGGGATTTGACAACAAAACCAAAGGCAACAAAAGCAAAAATCAACGAGACTACATCAAACTAAAAAAGCTTCTGCACAACAAAGGAAACCATCAACAAAATGAAACGGCAACCTATGGAATGGGAGAAAATATTTGCAAATCATATAACTGGTAAGGAATAAATAAATCCAAAGTATATAAAGAATTCATATAATTCTACAACAACAACAACAAAAAGATGATTAAAAATGGGCAGAAGATCTGAATAAACATATTTCCAAAGAAGACATACAAATGTCCAGCAGGTACAGGAAAAGGTGCTCAACATCAGTAATCATCAGAGAAATGCAAATTAAAACCACAATATGGTAACACCTCACACCCTTTAGAATGGCTATTATCAAAAAGACAAGAAATAGGGCTTCCCTGGCAGCGCAGTGATTAAGAATCCGCCTGCCAATGCAGGGGACACAGGTTTGAGACCTGCTCCAGGAAGATCCCATATGCTGTGGAGCAACTAAGCCCATGCACCACAACTACTGAGTCTGTGCTCTAGAGACCACGAGCCACAACTACTGAGCCTGCGTGCCACAACTACTGAAGCCCGTGCACCAAGAGCCCGTGCTCCGCAACAAGAGAAGTCACCACAATGAGACGTCCGCGCACCGCAACGAAGAGTAGCCCCCGCTCACCGCAACTAGAAAAAGCCCGCACGCAACAAGACCTAACACAGCCAAAAAAATAAAATAAATATGATAAATAAATTTTTTTAAAAAAGACAAGAAATAACAAGTATTGGCAAGGATGTGGAGAAAAGGGAACCCTTGTGCACTCTTGATGGGAATATAATTGGTGCAGCCACTATGGACAATAATATGAAGATTCCTCAAAAAATTAAAAATAGAACTACCACATGATCCAGCAATTTCACTTCTGGGAATTTATCCAAAGAAAATGAAAACAGGATATAAAAGAGGTTATCTGCACTCCCATGTTCATTACAGCATTATTCACAATAGCCAAGATATGGAATTAACCTAAATGTCTGTCAATGGATGAACAGATAAAGAGGTACACAGTGAAATACTATTCTCCCATGAGAAAGCAGGAAACCCTGCTGTTTGCAACAACTTGGATGAACTTTGAGGACATTATGCTAAATGAAATGTCAGACAGAGAAAGACAAATACTGTATGACCTCACTTGTATGTGGCACATTAAAAAGCCAAACTCACAGAAACAGCGTAAACTGGTTGCCAAGGATCGGAAAGTTGAGGAAATAGGGAGAGGTTAGTAAAAGGGTACAGATTTTCAGCTATAAAACGAAGTCTGAGGATCTTATGTAAAACATGGTGACTAGAGTTGATAACACTGTGGTATATAATTGATATTTGCTAAGAGAATAGAACTTAAATATTCAAGGAAATAAGGAAAGAAGGGAGGGAGGGAGGGAGGGAGGAGGGGAAGGAGGGAGGTCCTTCAAATACTTGGTATATAACCGAATGATTGATTGACTGAATAAACAGAAGGTAAGTGAAGACTTAGGCGCGGGCGGTTTGGGAGTTATCTTGTACTCTGGGCATTTTCCTTGAACTAAAAGAAACACAAGGCAGAAAGGAGAAAAATATCTGCATGTGGATTTACCCATTCACATAATTTACCACGTTGTTTTTCCTAAGAGAACATATTCTAACATCTTTAAATAATTTCATGTAGAAATATTAAATTTAGTCTGAAATATTATTTTGTACTAGATAATAGCAAATACTGCTATTTTCTCAGGTAAGTAAATTGAAAACAAGTGGCAATTCAATTTCTTAACTTTTGTGAACTTACATTTTTTAAATTTCTGGTCTCCAGTATTTTACTAGCCTGCTCACCCAGAATGCTATTAAATTAACAAAATATATGTTCTTAAAAAGTCAGACAGAGTACCTTAACAGAAATCACATATGCACTTAAAATAGGAGCACAAAATAGGATACAAGTTTTACACTATTCTTCAGAAAGCATAGGATCGTGATATTTCCCTCTAGGAGAAAAGCTTATCTTTGGAATCAAACTTTAGGTTGTTTACAGAAGAAATACTTCCGTTTAGGAAGCCGGAATAATGATAGGGATTGGCATTAGACTTTTGATTGTGGAAAACACCTATGATTGTATTTTACAGGTTGGCATATTGCTGCTGGGAAAGGAAGTTTTATGTTTTATAGTCTTGAATTCATTTTTGTTTTTTATATAATATACAACTCCTGTGGGTCCACCGAAGCCTTACTCAATAGATACTCTATTATTATTATTAACTCTCTGTCATCCCATTTATTACAGCAATGATTATGATATGAAAACATATTTTGGTGCTAACAAAGCCATACTGTAGGCTTAACAGCTAAAGTGACAGAGCAGAATGGCCCACCAAGGTACAGTTTCTGAGAAAATACTGCCACAGAATGTTCATCTAGGGAAGAAAAGATTGTTTCTGTGTGTTAGTTGAACATAGATTATAGTACTTTGGGGGATTACTGGATGGTGTTCTGGAATTTGGGGCTTCTATGAATGTGGCAAAATCTTTTCGTTTTCTAGGAACAAACGCCTAGGTTAAAGTGCAGTAACCAGGGTAACAGATTCTGAGAAAAGGTGAATCCTCAGTCTTTTTCACCCAGTCACTAGCTCCAGCTTCCAGTCTCATCAGCTTTGGCCCTTTTCCCATAGGTAGAATGAGAAGATAAATAAGGTTATCAACACCGAGACCGATGTGATAAAGAAACCGGAGAGTCAGACAGAGAAAGACAAATACTGTATGATATCACTTACACGTGGAATCTAAAAAATAATACAAATAAATGTATATGCAAAACAGAAACAGACTCACAGACATAGAAAACAAACCTGTGGTCACCAAACGGAAGAGGGAAGCACGGAGGAACAAATTAGAGGCATGAGATTAACAGATACAAACCAGTAGGTATAAAATAGATAAGCAACAAGGATATATTGTATAGCACAGGGAATTATCTTGTAATAACTTATAATGGAGTACAATCTGCAAATATACTGAATCACTATGCTGTACACCTGAAATTTACAAGCATAATAAATCTCAAGCAATGGAAGTATGAGTTTAACATACACAAGAAATAAGCAAGTAACAGGGATGTTAGGAAAATAGGTCTCTGATTCGTTTAGGGTATTTCTCTAGGTAGCCTTTTTAGTAAGGCTGAAGCATAAAACAATGTTTTCCAAAGTGGAGCCTTGGACCACCTGCACAAAATCACTTGGAGAACTTATTTAAAGTGATGTAGTCAGAAATCTGTTCCTCTCTGTCTCTCAAGTCTGCTTTCCTGTGTTGGCATCATCTTCAGGCAGGCTCTCTCCTGAGATGTCACAGGCTGCTCCAAGATTCCTTGTTCTGCACAGGTAGCAAAACAGACGCTCCTCTGCCCCAGCCTTTACTAGATTACATGCTAATGGCCTGACTCATGTCACATTGATGATTCCTGCACCAGTTATCATGGAAGGGGATGAAATACGTCCACGCCTGGGTTGTTTGCCTAACCATGGTGCCAAGATAGGAGGTCAGTCTCATCCAAATCTTAGACTGTGGTAGGGGCAGTTACTCCTCAAAATCAGGCTGCAGCTACTAAAAGACAGGAAACTATATACTGGCCTGGCAGAAACAAGAAATGCCTTTTACAAGACAGGTTATGTATTTTCATGTAGTTACTTTTTAGATATTAATTTATACATTTATTGGTACCATTCCTGTTCTAAGAAGGATTTAAGATCAAACATCCGCTATTTAAAAACCCACACAACACAGAAAGAGATGAATTCTCCACACTAGAGTCAACACTATTTTTACCTAGATATGAGGAAGTGAAGCCTATCTGCTTTGTTTTTTTAACCATTTAATTAAGGTATGATTAACATGTAAAAATCTCTACATATTTAATGTATACAACCTATGAGTTTGGAGATAAGTATACATCCATGGAACCATCACCACCATCAAGGCCACAGACATATCCAATGCCTCCCAAACTTTCTTCTCACTCCCTTTGTTACTATTAATATTGCTTTTTTTTTTTTTTAAGATATTCGCCATGTATTTCTTCTTTAGGTCTTTTTAAAAATTTATTTATTTTTATATTTATTTTTGGCTGTGTTGGGTCTTCGTTTCCGTGCGAGGGCTTTCTCTAGTTGTGGCGAGTGGGGACCACTCTTCATCGCGGTGCGCGGGCCTCTCACTATCGCGGCCTCTCTTGTTGCGGAGCACAGGCTCCAGACGCGCAGGCTCAGTAGTTTTGGCTCACGGGCCTAGTTCCTCCGCGGCATGTGGGATCCTCCCAGACCAGGGCTCGAACCCGTGTCCCCTGCATTGGCAGGCAGATTCTCAACCCCTGCGCCACCAGGGAAGCCCAATATTGCTATTTTTATTTTCTGTGTCTGGTAAGAACACTTAACATAAGATCTACATGGGTAGTCCTGGAGGACACTGTGCTAAGTGAAGGAAGTTAGACACGAAGACAAATACTACATGATATTACTTACACGTGGAATCTAAAATAGTCAAACTTATAGAAGCAGACAATATAATGGTGGTTGTCAGGGGCTGAGGGGAAGGGAAATGAGGAGGTGATGCTCAAAGGTTACAAAGTTTCAGCCATGCAAAATAAGTTCTGGAGATCTACTATATAGAGCATAGTACCTATAGCTAACAGTACTGTACTGTATAGTTAACATGTGCTACCAGAGTTGCTCATATGGTTACTGTATTAATCAAAGTAGAAGCTCCCTGGGGGTACTTTTAAAATTCTTAATTGTTTTTATAATTTCTGCCCTTGCTCTGCATTTCTTTGCCTCATTTACTTCTACACCACACTAACTCTCATTTTTGCTCTCTGTAGTTTGGCCTTCCCACAATCTTCCCATGAGCTTAAAATGGTTTAGTTTGGAAAGCAGACCAAGAACATAAAACTATTAAAAGCATCACATGAATTTGGAATTGCATTCAGCTGCTAAAACAGGCCTCAAATAACAGTTGTTTGAGCAAGATACAGTTTTATTTTCTCAATATGGAAGCCCAGAAGAAGTAGGACAACCAGCGCTGATATGAAAGATGGACAATATTCTCATTGTCCTAAGCCTCTTCCATCTTACTGTCACATCGTCTTTAGCACGTGCCTTTCATTCTCAAGGTTGTCTCAATGAAAACAGAGAATATGCTACTGCAACCACAGTGTTCCCAGAGAAGGCTGGAAGAAGGGAAAAGGGGGAAGGACAGACAGCGTGTATCTTGTCACCAAGTTGCTCCCTTTACAAATTTTTTCCTGGACTCTACCAAATGACTCCTGCTTACACGTCAGTCATTTTTATCTGCCGGAAAGACTGGGCATTGCAGGACTTTGATTTTGTTTTTGTTTTTTGTTTCTTGAGCAGGGCACATTGCTTCCCTTCCCTATCTCCACAATTCATGGAAATGTTACTAATGAAGAAACAGAAGATAAATATTAAACAATTTACAATCTTCAGCACAAGTGAGTATCCATTGGTTCTTGAGACTCTGCAAATTTAAACCTCAAACTCAAGAGCAACTCATTCTTTAAGAAACTCTCCCAGAAAAATCTTGATAATGCCTCCCACAAATTAAAATGAAAATCAATTTGATTTTAATTTCATCCAGTTTGATTAGACAATAAACATTAAGGTGTAATTTAATGAACAGGAGTGCTCATATTTTAGAAGATAATGGTATCATAAAGTAGAGCCACTACACTATAAATGGGCAATATGCATTCCCAATTTCTCCAGGGGGAATGGTTTATTAGCCCAAATCGCAGACAGAGGTAACACCTTCTTGTTATTGGAAACTCGGTCATATAGTTCTCTGCTACCAGATAAGAAATCTAAGGAAGCCTTTCGTTTCTACAACAACATGGGTAACTCAGTTCCCTAACCTGCTATTAATGTCACCTCATTGGATCCCAGGGCATATTCTTAACCTGAGCCCACCAAATTATGTGTGTGTTTTCTGGTCAACAAAGGCAAAGGAACTTTTTATTAATTTGAGAGAACAGTAGAGCGTAATAAAATACAGTGAAACCACCATTCCCTTGGCATAAACACCCATTTACTGAAGAACAAACTGTAGACCTAGTCATTTAATTCTAAGAACCCCTCTAGTCCAGATTGCTATATTCACTAATGCTTTCCAGACTGATCATAATTCTTCTACTTTTGCCTCCTTTGCAGCCTATTTTAGTTGGAAAGTTACTAACATCACCCATTTTTAATATTGTAAATGGATTGTCCACTGAAATGATGTATGTCATTTTAAAAGTAGGAGAGAAGCAAAAGAGCTCTGCTAGGCAATGTATCCCTACTATTAATGCTGTGGCAATATGTTTTCACAATTTGTTTTGTTTTGTTTGTAGTTTACTGCTATACCAGCATCAATTCCTTGTTTGTTTGTTTGTTTTTGTCACAGGACCCTGATTTTTCTTTGAATATAAATTTAGTGGGAAAATAGATCAAGGCCCCCTCAACTCCTGGCCAAGGGTGGGCAGGACGCCAGATGTTCTCTTCCTGGAACTTGAATTTTAAGCAGAAAAACCCACAGATTAAAAAGTTCAAGTTCATTCATCCAAGAGAAGTACCCTATAAGGACCATCCATTTCTGCTCCCTGAATTTTCAGAGCAACTGTAGTCATTTATAAAGTTTACAATCTTTACACAATTGTTCAACAATTCTCTGAACTACTCTATATCCTTTCAACAAATATCTACTTTGCTTAGGCTTATCAGAGTTTGTTTTATTTGCTTTCGACTAAAGAACCATAATTGATATGAAGAGCGAAGACTAAATGTGATAATAGCACAAGCCCCCAAAGTCCCTCTACATCCCTGAATGCTGTGCTTCTTAAGCAAATGGGGAGAAGATAATCCTCCCCAATTCTTGAAAGAAAAATATAGGTTAAGTCTACAGAAAAAAGTGCTACATAGTTCCAAAAGCTTGATTTATAACTCAGAGCTTCTGCAGTTCATGTCCATGTCTTGGCATACAGGTATTTTTAATGATTTAATTCTAGCTGTCTGATGCACTTAAGGAAATTTAAAGATTTGAACCAATATACCACTGTTTTTTAAAGTACAATTTTATATTTTTAAGTAGAGGATTTAGTATTGGAAAGAATCAGATACTCTGACCTGAGCTACAGTAAGAAATAAGAGGGAAAAAAGATACTCAGTAGAAGGAACTTTGTTCCTAGAGCCCAACTAGCTTCAATCTTTACCACTCTTTATATTACATGCGGCACCTTTCAGAGAGGCAGAAAAATAAGCCTTTTCCCTAAATGGTCCTTATCTTTGGTCTTCTTCCTATATCAACTATAAATTACAATAACTGGGAAATTAAAAGTGGCATTAGTTGAAGATTACTACCTTTGAATAGGTGGATCAGAAGTTCTTTCTTACTTAATCGATCAAAATGCTTGGGCAGTATTATCAAAGAATAAGAAGCCAGCCATGAAGAACAGAGAACAATATTTAGGGAAAAAATAGAATACTATGCACATAAATTTCTATTGTCTTCCTTTACTACACATCTCTTCTTCCAGCCTTCAATTGCATGCACTTATAGTAAGAATTTTCTTCTAGTTCATCTCTATAGAAAAAAATAAATTAAAAGCTCAAAATGTTCTTTACAGATTGCTACTTATCAAAGTTCTGAAGGGTTTTCAAAGCATCTAATAAGAAAACAAGTTGTCTTTGGTACATAAAGAAGTGCATAACGGTATTTGACAATTACAATTTACATTTTACTTACTCAACTGCACATTCGATTACCCATATCCAAACATGAAACTGGTATTTCTTTCACCAAATTTTAAAGCCTAAAAACAGGGTATAAAATGATAAATGAGGAATAAACTGCTTTCCTGTGAAAGAATTTTAGGGATGCTTAAAGGAAGAAATAAAGAAATAGAATCAATTTGAAGTGTACTAGCATGGGAAAATGATTGCTTTCTGTTTGCATTGTGGAAGTATAGCGTTATGGTATATTTATGTTTTATTTATTTTTCAATTGTGAACTATTTTGTGCATAGAAAATAGCACCTGTAATGCTTAAAGTTTGTTAGATGTATGGTTTAAATAATGATTAAAAACAACACCTAGCACCCAGAACCCAGCTTAAGGAAGAGACCCTTATGGGTATTTTGAAGATCTCTGGATGCTCCTCCCTGAACAGAGCCCCTCCATACCCCCTGAGAGGTAACAGCTGTACTAAATTTCTTTTAATCATCATTCGGTTTTCCTTAGACTTGCCCTACAAACAGACGTCCCTAGTTAAAAAGCTTGCTCATGCATGTTTTTAAGATTTAGGTAGATCTTTCCACCACTTTTATTTATTGATTGATAACCATTGTTTTTAAAATCCATCTATGTTTCATTACTAAATAGTAAACCACTGTATGTACAAACCAAATTTGGTTATCTACTGTTTCTAATGATGGAAGTTGGACTGCTTCCTCTATTAAGAAAATACGCTGTGATAAATACACATATCTTATCACTTAGAAATGTGTAAGAGTTTATCCAAGGTGTGAGCGTACAATACCTTATACAATTGCTGGTTCTTAAGGTACATGCATCTGCTTTTCTACTAGATAATACTAACGTTTCCCACGTGATTATACAGTTGACCCTTGAACAACAAGGGTCCACTTATACAGGGATTTTTTTTTTAAATAAACATACTGGAAAATTTTTGGAGATTTGCAACAATTTGAAAAAACTCGCAGATGAACCTAGTAGTCTAGAAATATCGAAAAATTAAGAAAAAGGTACGTCATAAATTCATAAATTATATGTAGATACTAGTCTATTTTATCATTTACCACAATAAAATATACAGAAATCTATCATAAAAAGTTAAAATTTACCAAAACTGCACACAAACTGTACATGGCGCCATTTGCGGTCAAGAGAAATGTAAACAAACGTAAAGATGAAGAATTAAGTCATAACTGCATCAAATTAACAGTAGTACATACCGTAGTCCTGTGATAATTTCATAGCCACCTCGTGTTGCTACTGTGGGGAGCTCGAGTGTTGCGCGCCTCGGCTTCGAACGCCAGAGACGCCAATCATCCCCACCTGAGTAGCTGTGTCTCGCCAGAAAAATCTCATCTCGCGGGAACATGATCTCTCGCGGTTCTCGCGTATTTTCCATCGTGCTTAGTGAAATACCTTAAACCTTTAATAACACCATGAGACCCATACGAAGTGCCACTAGTGATGCTGGAAGTGCTCCCAAGAAGCAGAGAAAAGTCATGACGTTACAGGAAAAATCTGAATTGCTTGCTATGTACCGTAAATTGAGGTCTGCCGCTGTTGTTGCCGGCATTTCAAGATGAGTGAATCCTGTGTAAGGACCATTGTAAAAAAAGAAAAGCAAATTCATGAAGCCATCCCTGCAGCTACACCAGCAGGCACGAAAACCTTGCACTTTTTGCAAAATACCTTTTTATCTCATATTGACAATGCAGCTTTTATGTGGATGCAGGATTGTTATAAGAAAGGATACCTGTAGACTCTAATAGGATTGGAGAAACAGTGAAGTCAATATATGACATCTTAAAGCAAAAGGAAGGTAAAGTATATAAAGCTGGAGAATTTAATTCCAGCAAAGGATTGGCACCATATAAAACACTTTAGAGAAATTAGAAAGTCAGACAGAAATTACAGTGTATTTCCATAAAGTTTGCCGAGTGTGCCTGCCCCTCTTTTCTCCCCTTTCACCTCCCCCACTTCTTCTGCCTCTGCCACTCCTGAGTCAGCAAAACCAACCCTTCCTTCTCCTCCTCCTTAGCCTACTAAACTGAAGGTGACAAAGATGAAGACCTTTATGATGATCCATTTCTACTTAATGTAGTAAATAATCATCATGTACACTTAATAAACGTATCTGTTGTGTATGTGTGTGTGTCTTTGTGTGAAAATCTAATAACTATATGGAAAGAACTATTTGAGATGTTTTTGTGTCATCATCATCACCTAAGTATTCGTCATTAGAACATCGTGTACAAGACAGTCTGGATATTAATCCTATGAGAGTCATAAGTATTACAAATACATCATAGTTTTTAGTTTGCATTTTCATGATTTACAGTCTTTTCATAAATGTAAGGTCTTACCTTTAATGTAAAGTTATTAATTTTCTGTATAATTTGACGGTTTGTGTCATGTTTAAGAATATAATAAAGAATATGTTTCTCTAAAAATATATAAATACATCTTTTATAATTAATGTCACCAAGAATTGATGTTTGTTTGTGGGTCTGTAGAAGTGAAGCGGATTCAATTTCATATCTTTCCACATAAACAAATGTGTGTCCATTAACTTTTTTATTGCTAAGCCCACCTTTTTTCAAATCATCTGTACAGCACTTCTGTAATATGTTTTCATATATAAACATGAAATATTTGGATATATGGGTATAGTTCTAGGATTTCTAACATTCCATTGATTGATTTATCTATTAGCAAGAGTTTTTTTGCACCTGCTGTTGCTTCTACCTGGAAAGCATCTCCGGCAGGTCTTTTCTTGGCTTACTCTTTTCTCCATTTAGGTCTTTTTTCAAAGGGTACTTTTCTGACAATTTTAACGTAAAATAGTCCCCAATCTCTCATTTTTACCCCATCTCATATTGTATTCACTATATCCTTTACCACTGCTTTATATTTATACTTACTTGTCTGTTTATTGCCTGCATCTTCCATTAAAATGTAGAACCATGAGAACTGAGACCTTGTCTGTCTGGCTCATTTATGCATCTTCAGTGCCTTTGGAATACTTGGAAGATAGTAGGCATTTAATGAGATATTTCTCAAGGAATAAATGAAGGAATAGGTATAAAGTTTGCTCTGTCACTTATGAGATGAGGAATCTTGGGCAAGTTAATCATTCTAAATGGCACTTCTAAAATGTCAATATTATTTCCTTATTTGCAGGCTAAGGCTTAGGGATAATGTTTATAATGTGCCTACGATGGTGCCTGGCACACAGAAAGTGCTTTGTAAGTGCTATATACTATTATATACCGTCCACTGATAAGAAGAAACAAGATGCAACTTGCCATCAAGAAAACCACAAATATAAAGATACAAAATCTCACATGAGAATTTTGGACTCTGATTATAAAAAAATGAAAGATTTTTAGAGAGAACCCCCTTGAACTACTTTAAATAGAAGAGGGACTCCATTAGGAGATTACAGTGATACCTCATGGAGCACAAGACTGGAAATAGGGAACGCAAGGAATCCTCCTTCTCCCTCTCTCATTGCTGCTTCCCTCTGCAATTAATTTCATGTCTTCTTCATTTCAACTAGCTTTCTGTTTTTTAGTTAATAGAGCAGCCCCAGGCTACTGAATTTATATGTTACATATTCAGCCAATCAAAAAGAGGTCAATCTTATTTTTTCAGTCCCAATTCCAAATTGTCATGGGAAGGATTGATTTGACTGCTTTGATTTATATACCTACCATTCAACAAATTGGTTGTGGTTAGAGAGCAAGGGTCATATTGTACAAATATAGCAGCTCCCTCTGACCCACGTGGGTGGAGAGAGCAATTACCTGCTCCCCAAAAGGAAGCAGACCTCAGTAAGTTAAGGGGGCTGAGAGGATCATGGATAGGAATCCACTCTCACCATATTCTTTTGAACGTTAATAGTGTCCTTTAAGCATCAGCTCACAGAAGAACCACAATCAAAGGCATAGCACAATGAAAAGACCACTACCCTGAAAGTTAAAAGACTTGGTTTCCAGTATCTAGTTAACCAGCCAGAAAAATTCAGAGACGTCACTGTACAGTAAAAGGGTTAAATTAAACAGTATTACTTTTTATTGCTTTAAACGTTTATAATTCAATCCTTTCAATGATGGGCTAAATTCCAGGATATGTTGATGGCTATAAATAATACTTATTTTTCTCCAAAGTTAAAGGCAGATAGATATTGGGACTGACTTTCCTATCATGAAACTCTTATTTTACCTGACATACTGAATGGCTCCAAAAGGGCAAGGCACTGAGAAGGATATATTTTTCTTTCCTCATTTGACCTAACATTCCTCTGGAGGGGTCACTCCCATGGTGACAGCT
Source organism: Balaenoptera borealis (assembly GCF_965194805.1). Taxonomy (NCBI): domain Eukaryota; kingdom Metazoa; phylum Chordata; class Mammalia; order Artiodactyla; family Balaenopteridae; genus Balaenoptera; species Balaenoptera borealis. The sequence continues at coordinate 148,573,259 of NC_138867.1, forward strand.
TCTGGGAAATTTGACAGTACCATCACCAATTAAAGTGCCTCTTTTTCTTGACAGTCAGTACCTATTTTATTCTAGATGTGCAATTTGGCCTCTTTCTGTCATAAACCTTCTCTCCTGGATGGCAGTTTGAGGAAACAGACACCGCTACTTGATTTCTCTCATACCATGGGAAGTTTCAGCCCACTGAAATCTCATCCACATGGCACTAATTCATGTTCCCTTTACAGCTCTCAAATTCAAAAGGCACTATCCACAGGTCCACGAAGCAAAAGACCAAGTAGATAATAGTCTGCAAATGATATAGACAGCAAAGCCATTAAGGTAAAAAGAAAAAAATACTGTGTTAACAACTATATTACAGTAATGTAGGCCAGATTCATACATGAAAAAGAATGGTTAGAGAAGCTAAGGCTTCTTTTTTCTGAGCAACCACCAGAACCAGGTATTAAGCTAAGTTGTTTAAATAGGTTATCTCATTTAATCCTGTCATAAAATCTCCATTCTTAAAATGAGGAAAAGAAGGCTTGAAGAAGAGTTTCCCAAATTACACAGAAAAAAAAAAGTATTGTTTAGTGCAAGTTTCACAAACTCAGATGTTCACAGGAGCCAAGCAGGTAAGACAAATGAATAAATTAGGTGTGGCACTTGCATATTAAACAAGAAAATTTTTCTTTGCCTCTACAATTAAGAGTACAGCAACTTTCAAGTATACAATACAGTATTATTGACTATAATTTTAAATGTTCTCATCACAAAAACAAGGGTAATTATGTGACACGATGGAGGTGTTACCTAATGCTATGGTGTTAAGCCTTCTGTAGGATGTAAGTGTATCAAATCAACACGTACATCTTAAACTTAGTGTTATATATCAATTATATCTCAATACATCTGAAAGAAAAAAAAGAGAACACTGTCTCCTTTTCCTTGAAAATCCCCACCCCCTAGATCCATCCTTCATTTTTTTAAAATGATTTCATTTTTTAAAAAATTTATTTATTTATTTATTTATGGCTGTGTTGGGTCTTCGTTTCTGTGCGAGGGCTTTCTCTAGTTGCGGCGAGCGGGGGCCACTCTTCATCGCGGTGCGCGGGCCTCTCACTATCGTGGCATCTCTTGTTGTGGAGCACAGGCTCCAGACGCGCAGGCTCAGTAGTTGTGGCTCACGGGCCCAGCTGCTCCGCGGCATGTGGGATCTTCCCAGACCAGGGCTCGAACCCGTGTCTCCTGCATTGGCAGGCAGATTCTCAACCACTGCGCCACCAGGGAAGTCCCCATCCTTCATTTTTGAAGGTACATTTTCTCTATTATAAGAAAGGCAACAATGGGAAAGAAATGGTCACTGCTTATTGTCCCAGCTTTGCAGTCAGGACAACAATATAGAAGGACAGAAACTATGGCAAACTGTAGAGGTCATGTCTTGACTAAATGGAGGAGACAGAGTAACTCTCTAGTTGATAGTTCCCCTAGGATATAGACACATTTTTCAAGGGAAGATGCAAGTCTGGATTTTTACATGAAGTCCTCCAATTTTTAAATGCTGGCTCAAACAATTTAAAAATATAATACATAGGCCAAATAAAATACACCTGTGGATAAGTAAAAAAAAGAAGATTCTCGATAGTGCACACCTGGGTTTCAAACCTAACTATGCCACATAACAACTATGTCCTTAGCTTCTCTAATCCTCAGTTTTCTCATTTGTAAAATGGAGATTAAAAATAGTACCTGTAAGGGCTTCGCTGGTGGCGCAGTGGTTGAGAATCTGCCTGCCAATGTAGGGCACACGGGATCGAGCCCTGGTCTGGGAAGACCCCACATGCCGCGGAGCAACTGGGCCCGTGATCCACAACTACTGAGCCTGCACGTCTGGAGCCTGTGCTCCGCAACAAGAGAGGCCACGATAGTGAGAGGCCCGCGCATCGCGATGAAGAGTGGCCCCCGCTCGCCGCAACTAGAGAAAGCCCTCGCACAGAAACGAAGACCCAACACAGCCATAAATAAATAAATAAACCCAGAAGTTAAAAAAAAAAAAATAGTACCTGTAAAAGAATCATTGAAAGGATTACATGAGATCAAAAAAGCACTCAGTACACAGTAAATGGTCAATAAATGTTATCTAATGTTTATGCTAAGTAAATGAGTCAGGATTTAAACTAAAGTTTACCTTCCTCCAAAGCTCATCCTTTTCACATTATAGCACCATTCATTTAACCAGCTGAGGATCCTTCACAGTGATTTAAGCACCTCTCCTAATTTTGTTCCATCCTGTAGTTGCTTTCCCCCCATATAACTGTGATTAATCCTCTGAACTTACTTTAGCTAGCACACTTAGAAAGCTAAACATTGGCTTTGGTCACCAATAAAAGAAATACCTAAAAAGTTTAGGCTCAACTGTATCACAAAAGTTGTGTGTGCATGTGAATGTGTGTATGTATGTGTGTGTGTGTGTCCCATATCTCACTCTGCATGCCAAGATGTTTACATATTCCTAAAACCAGCCTATTTTGTGATCTCAAGATGGCTGCTAATACATGGGATACATGCTTCCTTATCCACATGTAGCAGGAAAAGAGAACATCTTTACTCCTGAATTCTCAGCAAAACCCTGAATTTCACTTCTATTAGAACTAAGGCGACATGAGAATGGGATGGCAACCCCAGAACCAAAGCATACAATCAATGAAATGAACTGATCTGACTGGCTTAGTCTACCTAGGTTTTTGGCTTCACCACTAGATGCCCACGAGAGAAATCGGCAACTGTTTTAAAAAGGGATTGAGGAGAGGGTTATCACAGAAGATATCAACAAATGTCCACTAAACTGGTTTTGAAATTTTGTTTGTTTGGAGAATTGAAGGGTAAGTTTTATTACCAGGGGGTGTTGAGATAGCCATGGACTGCACCAGTTATGCTCAGTGATAATTTTACATTAAATAATGTCACACTTTAACACAAAACAAAAGGATACTTAGTATCACAAACTCTTACAGCTTAAAAACTAGAAGAAATCTTAGAGATCAGCTAATGCAACATATATATTTGATAGATAAATAAACATGTTTCCTGAATAGCATAAATGTCATGCTTAACATCAAACTTAAAAGTTAATTGTAACTGGAATCCATATTTCTCTACTCATATTTATGTTTTCTTTGAGCAGCTTAGAAAAAAGATACAAAACAAACCTCAATCCTTATAGAGAAAATTTAGATTGATAAAACATAAAGCAATTTTTAAACCAGACTTACATTCTCTAAGTACTTCTAAGAGGAGACAACTGATGGATCCCTGTTTGAGGGAGGAAATAGATAATAGTCTCTACATCTGCCTGGACACATGCTATGGTCCCACATAGCTATTCATCTGGCTTGATATATTTTCAAGTTCTCCAGCCTATAATATATGAAAAGAGAAAGGAGAAGAAGAAACAGAGAAAGGGGATGGGAAGGGAAGAGAAGGGAAGGGAAAGAAATAGCTTAATTACTAGACCTTGTATTTTGTCAAAGGCAAATCTTTTTCAAGGTTTTCAGATTTAAAAAAAAAAATTTATATTGTTCTCGGATTTTGTCTCTGCCAACATCAATAGCAGAATATTGCCAGAAGTGGTAAGCAATGCAATACTAATACAATGCAATACCATACCATACCATACCATACCATGCCATATCATACCATACCATGCAATGCAATACTATATAGATAGATAGATAGATAGATACACAAACATATACAAATATATACATATATATGCTTCACTTGATAGGGAAACCAAATCCATTATAAAATCTACACCTTTACAAGTTTTTTCTTTGTTTAGGGATAACAACGGTAGTATGATAAACCTGTGTTCTATACTCCTAACTTGAAAGTTAAAACATTGTGTTTTTATAGCTTTCAAAGATATTCCATAATTGAACCCTCTAAAAGGTAAAGAATCTGTGCATATCCAAAGCAAGAAGAAAAATGAGCAAAGATTTCATAATGATTTTTCCCAAAACATACATTTCTCAATCTCACTATTCTTCCTGGTATTTTTCTCACATAAAAAGTATGATTTATAGCCTAGACTTTTAATGGAATAATGATTCTAATGTTAAGATTAACTATGGTCTGGATGGAACTGCTGTGTCAAACAACAGAACACAGGTTGAAAAAAGCCAATTTGGGGTTTAAATTAAAAATTAAAGATTGAAAAAAAAATTTTTTTATTTCTCTGGAAATAATAGCCTTCTTGGACTACGTGATTATCATTGTGTCCCTAATTCACTGGTAAATAAAGATTTACAAAGTATATATGTGGCTGCACAGCAAATAATCTTTGAACTACTTTTACCACTAGTTCGACCAGTTTGTTGGATGTTATTCATCAATGTTTCACTTCAGGGAAAAAATACTTGGAGCAGTGTGAAAATTATTTAACAGATAGCACCAGATTTCTTTTTGTGGAGGGAACCAACTTTGTGTAGGAAATGCAATGATACAAAAGTGAGTTAGGGAAGAGTGAAAGTGGTGATAGGTTGGCAAAAGCAAGTACAACAGAAGAAATATTTAAAATTCTCCACACTGGAAAAAAAGAGATAAAGTATCCTCTTTTGCTTGCCTTTAATTACCTATTGTATACACAGAGAATCAAAAGTGGGGAAGGTGTGAAAACAAAGAAGAGAGAAGGAGGCACAAAGAGGATGAGGAAACACAACTAGGGAGCCTGGAGCTCAACTTCTGGAAATAGCTACAGGACTTCTAAAAACAGGCATGTCTTACCGTGAATTTTAAGTTATATGTGTTTCTTCAGGGTAAAAGTCTCCACCTACTCAAAAATTCAGGAAAACCTGGACACAAATTCCTTAAATAAATGGTTTGGTGAAAAGTGGGGGGAAAGGCTAAATACTCTGCTTCTTGGTTCATGTGGTGTGAAACAGAGACAGAGGCAGAATGGACAGACCATCCCCAAACTGACCTTATTCATCAGAAGATGATGACTTTATTCATCACGCATCTCAAGGACCTTAAATAGTATCTGGCATGTAGTAGGTGCTTAATAAATATTTGTTGGTTGAAGGAATGAATGCATGAATGAATGAATTAATTAATGGAGAATTTGAAAGGCAGCAGTGATTTTAAGAAAGTAAGCCCTTTGGGAACCATGCAAATCCTGGAGAGGTGGTCATACTGTTATATATGAAATGAAGTTTCAAGTAATCTTATCAAAATCTTACAGGTCAGTAAAAGCCTGGTTAACATCTAGTTTACATCTAGGTTAACATCTAAGACTTTTAAAAATCATTGTTTCAAGAATAAATATGACCAAAAGGTTTTTGTTTTTTTTTTTTAAATCTTAAAGTATCTACTTTTGCTTGCCTTTAATTACCTATTGTACAGAGACTCAAAAGGTTTTTAAAGTCACTACTAAAAAATGTCCAGAGCATAATTTACAACTACTGGAAAAAAAGCATCCTGAAATACAGCTTTATGAACATCTAGTTAAACCAAAAACTCTATCAGGCTGATTTCAAAGTATTAAAGGGTTAAGCCTAACAAACTACCTTAAAACTTAGTGGCTTAAAAGAGCAAAAAATATGCATCATCTCCCAGTTTCTATGGATTGAAATGTAAGAACTACTTAGCCCAGTGATCCTGGCTTGGAGTGTCACAGGAGGTTGCAGCCATGATGTTGGCCACGGCTCAGTTTTCTGAAGGTCTGAATAGGGCTGGAGGATTTCCTCCCAGAGTGGTTCATTCAAGCAGCTGGCAAGTCAGTACCGTTTCTTGGCAGAAGGACTCAGTTCCTCATTACAAGGATCTCTCCTTAGGGCTGCTTGAGTGTCCTCACAAGTCAGCCAACTTCCACCAAAGCAAGTGATTCAAAAGAAAGACAGAAGCTTCAGTATCTTTTACAACCACCCTTGAAAGTGACACACCATGACTTCCACCACATTTGATTCATTAGAGGAAAGTCACTAAGTACAGCCCATAGTCAAGAGGAGGGAAATTAGGCTCCACCTTTTATAGACAGGCGTGTCAAAGGTTTGGGGGACACATTTTAAAACCACCACAATTACTGTGAGTCAAAAATGTTAAGTATTCAGTTAAAAAGCTATATTTTAAATATATGTTGTACTTCAGTAATACAATGCAATTTAACAATTTAATGACCTTTTTTTTTTTTTGGCTCTGTTGGGTCTTCATTGCTGCGCGCGGGCTTTCTCTAGTTGCAGTGAGCGGGGGCTACTCTTCGTTGCGGTGTGAGGGCTTCTCATTGCAGGAGCTTCTCTTGTTGCGGGGCATGGGTTCTGGGTACGCAGGCTTCAGTAGTTGCGGCACATGGGCTTCAGTAGTTGTGGCACATGGGCTTCAGTAGTTGTGGCTCGCGGGCTTTAGAGCTCGGGCTCAGTAGTTGTGGTGCACGGGCTTAGTTGCTCTGCAGCATGTGGGATCTTCCCGGACCAGGGCTCGAACCCGTGTCCCCTGCATTGGCAGGCGGATTCTTAACCACTGCGCCACCAGGGAATTCCCTTCACTGACTATTATTTTAGCAATTAGAAATGCATTATTTAGCAAATTAGAAGTAAAGTAGCCCGTGAAGAATATTCCTTTACTGTGTCACACTATTGAAGAATGTTGTTAAAATTAGATCTTAAATACAACTTCTTTAATGCCAAATCAGCAAGGTCTGCCAGGTTGATGAATTTTTATCCCATTTTTCCATCTTTATTCATTATTCCTAACATTTTTATTTAATTAAAACTTGGCCATCTCCAAATGAAACTGAAAATAGTTTTTAAAGACAGACATCAATGCTTTGCATTCTAACAAAGGACAACGTGTGTATAGTTTCATGCATGCATTCCCAGAAAATATGTAGGTATTTATAGGCACTGTAGTGTATCAGAATGAAATTGATAATTCATTAAAATCACTTTAAAGAGCTGCCCTTGGCCACTGGGTTTGAAGATGAACTTCTAGCTCACGACATTTCTTTTTGAAGGAATCGCTTTAAGAACACAAGTTATATTAACCTTAATGTACACCACAACAAGAAATAAAAAATGTCATAGTAAAACATTCAGTTGAAGAATTGCTACCCTTAGGCAACACAGAGAATGTTACCACCAGGTTTTTTAAAACAGTAAGTATTTGATATCTTTTAGGGACCACTACTAAAGTGTTTTTATGAATGAGGATACTAGATCTTAAGATTCCTATATTTGTGCTTTTGATTAATCAGTTATTAATTTAAATAACAAAAAATCATGGAGATTGTTGACATACAAGAAAGAAAATGGGCATTAAATATTAAAGATCTTTCCTAAATAATGCACTGTTTGAATAACCAGACTTGCTTTAATTAATATTTTCCATTGCATGTTTATTCATACCAGACAGGGGAATAATTCATGTACAGACTACTGAACCAATTTTCTGCAAATGTTAGAGAAACAGTGGACAGCTAATTTGACCAGAAATGGAAAAACATGACTGCTAGCTGATAATGATCATATCTTACTCTGAAATTATGGGTCAAAATTGTAAGGTTTACCTCCCTACTTCACTTAAAAACTTGTTGTGCTATTTTCCCATGTGTAATCCCCTCAAGGAACTTCTAATGTCCTTGAGGAAATTAGACCGGTATACATAGAAGGATCCCAGAATCCCGTTTAAGGCAGTATATGCAGAAGTACTGGGTTTTAATGATTATGGTATCAGAGGTCACACAATTCCAACATTGAATGCACCTCTAATATATATATTAATGTCCCTTTAGCTGAGACCCTATGAATAACATGATTCCTGTTAGAAATGGAAGTTATCAACCGATTTTTCAAAGGTTCTAAGGGCAATATAATTAGTAACAATAAAAGATATATAACCCATCAATAGTATAACAGTTAACTGTTCATATACAAATTTTAATATTAACGAGCATCTCTTCCTCAAAGCAAGTCATACATAAGACTTACATTCCAAAAGGAGGACTCCATATGTACCTAGACCAAGCCAGAAACAAAAAATGAAAGTTTAATCTAGTGTTGTATTTGCAAGTTTTAATAACTGGAATCTTGAGGAAAGTAAATAATTCTGGGTTAACTTAAGTTTTCAGCATATTTGTCATTCATCACTGGGTAGAGTATAGTCAAATTTGATCTTTTGCATTATAATTGATGGCATTTTTAACTATATATTTAAGGTAACCACAGAAAATAATATCATCCAACACTGATCCATCATAGTAATTCATGATTAGTATTTTCTCAGAAAAAGACATTGAGTTATATGCTATTATAACCATATTAACTGCTTATTCATACTAATACAAAAAGAAAAACATAGTCACCTACTCGCACAAAGATTTCTAAGTTTATAATAACTAATGATCTTCCTAATATTAAGAAACCTACAAAACTCTAGAGTGACTCAGATGCTCCACTGCAGACTAAACATTCTTGAATAAAAACCAGAGCTGGGCAGTAGTTAAAAAAGCAAAAACAACTTTTACTCAGGACTATTGCAATAAGGTAAAAGTGACTCAGTACCAAACCTAGATTAATTGCAAATACAGGGCAAGTGGGAATATACAGCCAAGGAGTGGAAGGGGAGGGAGGGTAGTAGATGTAAAATTACTAAGGGGAACATCAGGGATAAGGAGAATTTCACCTAAACTGACCTAACAGGGTTCTTTGCTGAAGATAGGCCAGGGTAATCAGGCATCATCTGGGGGATGATGAAGGATGAAGAACCTGATCAGATATAGAGGGTGATCAGATATTGAGGATGGGGGACTCTTGCTAAACTGACTTGGCAGGGTTCTTGCTAAAACTGGATTTTACAAGGAAGTATACAGGTGAGTCCAGGAGAAGGTTCAGGAGCCTAACTAAAGTTTGGTCAATCAAGCAAAGAATCTGTCAACATAAACATAGATGATTTTAGGATACATACTGTAGTGATGTACAATCACTGCATGATCATTTTCATAGTTAACATCTAGTTTCAAAAAGTTCTAAGTGTGAACACACTTATCAGTAGAGTTTAAAAGAAAAAACTACAGTCATCCTTCAGTATCCATGGGGGATTGGTTCCAGGATCCCCCGCAGATACCAAAATTGGACGGTGCTCAAATCCCGCATATAAAATGGCATAGCATTTTCATACATAACCTACGCACATCTCCCATATACTTTAAATCATCTCTAAATTACTTATAATACCTATTGCAATGTAAATGCTATGTAAATAGTTGTAAATAAAATGTAAATGCTATGTAAATAGCTGCAGGCATGGTGCAAACTCAAGTTTCACTTTTGGAAATTTCTGGAATTTTTTAAAAATATATTTTTAATCCACAGTTGGTTGAATCCACAGATACAGAACCTGCAGATACAGGGGGCCAACTGTATTTTTTTTCATAATTGTGAGCACATGGAAGGTCATTCTAAACATACTTTCAAAGTTCAAAACTGGAAAGAAAGAGGCTGATAGATTTGAAAACATAAACATTTCAGAAATTTGAATAATAAAATGCCATTATCAATGTTTACGAAAGACACACTGGCCTCAGCACTAGTCCACTGATCCAATAAGAAGCCTCCACCTTAGAATTTCTTATATTCACTGTTGCCCCTACTAGGAACTCTGTTGCTCAGGTCTCCAGATGTCCTTATTTCTCTCACTTCCTTCAAATTTCTACTCAACTGTCAGTTTCTCAGTGGGGTCTTTCATGACCACTTTATATAAAATAAGTGACACACCTCCCCAAAAGAAGCGGGTATTCTTATTCCCCCTTACGCTACTTTATTTTGTTCAGAGCATTAGTCTGCATCTGACATACTTTGTATTTAGTTGTTTGTTTATTTTCTGTCTCCATTCCCACTCCAAATAAAAGCATGATCCATGAGGTTAAGGACTTTATTTTGCCACTACCATATCCCTAGTAACTAGAATGGTTGCTGCTCCATAGTCTGTGCTCAATAGGTTTTCATTAAATGAATTCATAAAAGAAAAAAAGGATTTTAAAATATTGCTACATGCTGCCAGAATACCTTCCCAAAATGTTGCAGCAATCACCACTATTCTGCAATATGTAAGAATGACTGTAATTGCTTCCCCATACTTTCACCAACACTAGACATTATCAATCTATTATGTATTAATTTATTTATTATCAAAAGGATAGGTGTAGCTTTTATCAAATGAATAGTCAAACCTAATTTATAGCCAGGAGTATATATTTTTGTTGATATATTCCTATGTAACACACTATACAGAATGCAAACAGAAACAATGCAGATGAGGTTTCAGAGTTAATATCCTCAATAGTTCATGCTCATGCCTTTTAGCTCTAAGAATTAAAATGCAAATAAAATACATCTTCAGGGGAACCTGTGTAAGGCAGTAATCCTTCCATTTCAAGAAAGCATCTTTCAGCCAGCACCATCCTTCTGTGAAATAAGCAGTTTCTCTGGCAGGTCTGAAAGAAAGAATGAGAAAAATGAGAGGATCATTCATTATAACTGCCCTCCTGGAATCCTTTCAAGATATGCTTCCATGACGTAAAGAGAATTCAGAGGCTAAGAGGCACTCTACTAAGATTTACGGGAGGCTTTGGAATAGATCCACATGAAAGATAAATACAAATGTGCAAAAGAAAGCCAGATGTGGCAGTGGTAAAGACATTCCTCATGTGACATGGAAGACCCCAAGGAACAGTGATTCTGGGGATGCAAACTCAGCCTGTTGAATAGCTCTTGAGAATGACAGTTGTAAAAGAACATCAAGCAATTGGAAGACCTATGGGGAAATTGGCTTAGAATCGGAAACTAGATGGTCTGCATGATAAAGTTTCTAAGGCACAGATTATCTTTAAAATGTCTCAGTGTTCAAAGATCACTGCCGTACCCAATGTAGAAATTACAAAGATGGGCCATTCTTTGGATAGTTCTGAGTTAATACAAATAATAGCATAAACCAAAATTAAAACAACATTCTGCCATTCTTTTCTTTTTAAGTTATTCTTTCCTCTCATATTTAATAGGATCTTAAAATGTAAAATAGCTGTCTTTCCAAATTGCAAACTATAGATGTTCTATATAAACGCCAAATACTCAGGCTTACTTCTAATTTTAGCCAAATTCCCCATTTGAGAGACAGAACTTAAGCTGTCATTAAAGCAAAAAAATAAAAAAATAAAAAATAATTAATTAAATACTGCCAGATTACAGAAGACTTGGATCATTTCAATGATGTTGCCAACAGATGGCAAATTCAGGGCAATTGAAGATAATGCCAAAATAATTACTTCTCATGCCAGGATCCAAGCTAAGAGTGTGCTCTCTGAGAAACAATGATTCTGCTCACTGCTGAGGAAAAAGACATACACACACAAATATTAGGAGAAAAATAATCAAATCTATAGAAATTAAGGCTGAGAACTAAGGTTAAAAATATTCTAGTAGAAGGAAAGGAAAAGGGGAAGGAATACTTTAAATAAGCCAATTAAGAATAAAATCATATTAAAATTATTCAATGGTAATAATGCCGACCTTTTTAAAGCAGTATATGTATAGTCCATGTCCTTTTACAAGTATGTTCTCATTCAACCCACAGGAACGCTATGAGCTTGATTTTATTATTATCCACATTTTACAGATAAGGAAACTGAGGGATAAAGAAGTTAAATAACCTTCCCAAGGTCACAACTTGTAAGTGGTAGAGCCAAGATTCATTGCTAGACATTCTGATTCCAGAGACCCTACCCTTGGACATCACACCACTATGTATCAGGTTAAATGTTCAATGTAAACACCCAAAAGGCAGTTTAACTTTCTGTTTGAAGGCAACCCAACTCCGTAAGCCTGGTTCACTATGACAGCATTGCTCTGCTCGCATAAAACTCAAAGGTTCATTGATTCAAACATTTAATTAGCACTACGTATAACACAAACATCACATCAGGCACTAGAGAGATGACAATTTATTTCCAGCTCAGAAACAGCTTATAGCCCAGCAGGAAATAATAAAGATATGTAAACAAAAAAAATCATAATGTGATACAGGAAGTGACATCCTATGAGGTACATTTCAAATATAAAAAGTTACAGACTTACCAAAATACTATTGCATTTTTATCTCAGGTAGGGAGGGGGAAATGAGAAGAAAGAAAAGAATAAGAAAGAAATAACGGCTGAAAACTTCCCAAACCTGGGGAGAGATTTGTATATTCAAGTTCATGGAGCATATAGGTCATGCTAAAACTTCAATTCAAAATAATCTTCTCCAAGACACAGTATAAGAAAACTGCCTAAAATCAAAGTCAAAAAGAGAGTTTAAAAAGCAGTAAGAAAAATCAAATTTTTTTCATACAAGGAAACCTCCATAACGTTATTAGCAGATTTCTCAGCAGAGACATTACAGACCAAGAAAGAATGGGAAGATATATTCAAAGTGGTGAGAGAAAAAAAAACTGCCATCCCAAGAATACCCAGCGAAGTTATCCTTCAGAAATGAAGATGAGATAAAGAATTTCCTAAGACCTATCTTACAAGAAACACTGAAAGCAATTCTTGAGGATGAAATGAAAGGATACCAACTAGTAACATGAAAACTTATGAAAATAAATAACACACTAGTGAAGGCAATATATAGTTAAATTCAGAATATGCTAATACTGTAATATGGTGGTATATTAACCACTTAAAGCTAATATAAAGGTTTAAGAACAAAAGTAATAAAAATAGCTACAGTTACAAGAACTTATTAATGGATACACAATATAAAAGGATGTAAAGTGTAACATCAAAAATATAAAATGTGGAGGGGGAAATGAAACAGTAGAGTTTTCATATGCAATTGAAGTTTAGCTGTTATCAGCTTAAAACAGACTATTATAACTATAAGATATTTGAGGTAAGCCTCAGGGTAACCACAAAGCAAAAACCTCTAGTAAATACATGCAAGATAGAGAAAGAAATCAAAATATACTGCCATGGAAAATAATTAATTTACAAAGGAAGATAGCAAGAGAGGAATAAAGGAATTACAAAACAGCAAGAAAACAATTAATGAGATGGCAACAGTAAGTACTTACCTATCAATAATTACTTTAAATGTAAATGGATTAAATACTTCAATCAGAAGGCACAGTGGCTGAATGGAGACAAAATAAGACCCAACCATATGCTGCCCACAAGAGACTTACTTCAGCTTCAAGGACACACATAAGCTCAAAGTGAAGGGATGGAAAATGTTATGCCACACAAATGGATACCAAAAGAGAGTAGGCGTAGCTATACTTATAGCAGACAAAATTAATAGACTTCAAGTAAAAAATGGTAACAAGAGACAATGAAGGTCATTATATAATGATAAGGGGTCAATTCATTAAGATAATATAACAATTATAAGTATATATGCATCCAACATCAGAGCATTTAAATATATTAAGCAAATATTAACAGATCTGAAGGAGTAATAGACAATAATATAATAATAATAGTAGGTTACTTCAATATCCCACTTCAAAAATGGATAGATTAATCCAGACAGAAAATCAATAAGGAAATATTAAATTTGAACTATACTTTAGACAAAACAGGCCCGACAAATATATACAGACATTCCATCCAACAGCAGCAGAATACAGTTTTCTCAAATACACATGGCATATTATCCAGGATAGGTCACATGTTAGGTAACAAAACAAATATCAAAAAATTTAAAAAGATTAAAATTATACCAAATATATTTTCTGACCACAATGGAATGAAACTAGAAATCAATAACAGGGGAAAAATGGGAAAATTTATTAAAATGTGGAAATTAAACAAGATGCCACTGAACAACCAATGGGTCACAAGAAATCAAAAGGGAAATAAAAAAATACCTTGAAATGGACAAAAATGAAAAAATAGACTAAAACTTAGGGGATGCAGCAAAAGCAGTGCTAAGAGGGACGTTTATAGCAATAAATGCCTACATTAAGAAAAAAGAAAGATCTCAAACAACCTAACTTTATACCTTAAGAAACTAGATAAAGAAGAATAAACTAAGCTCAAAGGTAGAAGAAGGGAGGACATAAAAAAAGATCAGAACAAAAATAAATGAAATAGAGACTGAAAAACACAGAAATGATCAATGAAACTAAGAGCTGATTCTTTGAAAAGATAAACAAATTTGACAAACCTTTAGCTAGTCTCACCAAGAAAAATATGAGTACTCAAACAAATAAAATTATAAATGAAAAAGGTAACAGTACAACTGATAAAACACAAAGGATCATAAGAGACTACTATGAATGATTATATGCCAACAAATTGGACAACCTAGAAGAAATTAATTAAATTTTTAGTAACAAACAACCTACTAACCCTGAACCATGAAGAAATAGAAAATCTGACAGATCAGTAACCAGTAAAGAGATTGAAGCAGTAATCAAAAACCTCCCAACAAGGAATATCCCAGGACCAGATGGTTTCCCAGATAAGTTCTACCAAACATTTAAATAAGAATGAATGCCAATCCTTCTCAAACTCTTCCAAAAAACTGAAGAGGAGGCAACATTTCCAATCTCAGTTTCTTAGGCTAGCATTACTTTATACCAAAGACAGATATGGATACTACAAGAAAAGAAAACTACAGGCCAATATCCCTAATGAATATAGATGCAAAAATTCTCAAAAAAATACTAGGTAACCAAATTCAACATCACATTAAAAGAATTTTAGGACTTCCATGGTGGCACATTGGTTAAGAATCTGCCTGCCAATGCAGGGCACACAGGTTCGAGCCCTGGCCCGGAAAGATCCCACATGCCGCAGAGCAACTAAGCCCATGCACCACAACTACTGAGCCTGCGCTCTAGAGCCCGCGAGCCACAACTACTGAGCCCACGTGCCACAACTACCGAAGCCCATGCACCTAGAGCCCATGTTGCACAACAAGAGAAGCCACCTCAATGAGAAGCCCACACACTGCAACAAAGAGTAGCCCCTGCTCTCCACAACTAGAGAAAAGCCCACGTGCAGCAACGAAGACCCAATGCAGCCAAAAATAAATAAATAAATAAATTTATTAAAATAAAATAAATAAAAGAATTTTACACCATGATCAAGTGGGATTTATCCCTGAGATGAAAGGGTGCCTCAACATACAAAAATCAATAAATGTGATACACCACATTAACAAAATGAAAGATTAACATCATATGACAATCTGAATAGATGCGGAGTAAGCATCTGACAAAATTCAACATCATTTCATGATAAAAACTCTCAGGTATAGAAGGAATGTACCTCAACATAATAAAGGTCATTATATGATAAGCCCACAGCTAACATCATACTCAACAGGAAAAGGTTGAAAGCTTTTCCTCTAATATCAGGAGCAAGACAAGGGTGCCTACTCTCACTACTCCTATTCAACATAGAACAGAAAGTCCTAGCCAGAGCAAGAAAAAGAATAAAAGGCAAAAGGCATCCAAATTGGAGAGGAAGAAATAAATTGTCTTAGTTTGCTAACAACATGATCTTATATACAGAAAATGCTAAAGAAACTACCAAAAAAAACTGTTAGACCTGATAAACAAATTCAGTAAAGTTTCAGGATAGAAAATCAACATACAAAAATCAATTGCATTTGTATATACTAGCAATCAACTATCTGAAAAAAGATAAAGAAAACAATCCCATTTACAACAAAATCAAAAACAATGAAAAATACTTAGAAATAAATTTAACCAAGGAAGTGAAAGATCTATACACTGAAAACTATAATACATTCATGAA
Source organism: Balaenoptera borealis (assembly GCF_965194805.1). Lineage (NCBI taxonomy): Eukaryota > Metazoa > Chordata > Mammalia > Artiodactyla > Balaenopteridae > Balaenoptera > Balaenoptera borealis. Next base: position 148,589,035 of record NC_138867.1, read on the forward strand.
GAAATTAAAGAAGCCACAAATAAATAGAGAGAGATCCTGTTTTCATAGGTCAGAACTAATGTTGTTAAAATGTCCATACTACCCAAAGAAATCTACAGATTCAGTGCAATCCTTAACAAGTTTCCAATAGCATTTTTCATAGATATGGCAAAAACTACTCTAAAATTGTATGTAACCACAAAAGACCCTGTACAGCCAAAGCAATCTTGAGAAAAAACAAAGCTAGAGGCACGATACTTCCTGATTTCAAACTATATTATAAAGCTATAGTAATCAAAACAGTATGATACTGGCATAAAAATAGACACATAGACCAATGGCATAGAATCAAGGGTGCAGATTTAAACCCTTGCACATGTGCTCATATAATTTTTGACAAGGGAGGCAAGAATACTCGATGGGGAAAGAATAGTCTCTTTGATAAATGATGTTGAAAAAAATGGATAGTCACATTCAAGAGAATGAAACTGGACCCCTATATTATACCATTCACAAAAATGCAATGCATTAAAGACTTAAATGTAAGGTCTGAACTGGTAAAATTCCTGGTAGAAAATATAGTGAAATGCTCCTTGCCATAGGTCTTGGCAATGATATTTTTGGATGTGAAACTGAAAGCACAAGCAACAAAAGCAAAATCACCAAGTGGGATTATATCAAATTAAACAGCTTCTGCACAGCAAAAGAAACAATGAACAAAATGAAAAGGTAACCTATGGAATGGAGCACATGTACACAAACCATATATTTGATAAGGGATTAATATCCAAAATATATAAGGAACTCATACAACTCAATAGCAAAAAAAAAAAAATCTGATTTTAAAATGGGCAGAGGACTTGAATAGACATATTTGCAAAGAAGATATACAAATAGCCAACAGGTACATGAAAAGTTGCTCAACATCATTAATCAACAGGGAAGTGCGAAACAAAACCACAATGAGATACTACCTCACACCTGATAAAATGACCATTATCAAAAAAGACAAGAAATAGCAACTGTTGGCAAGGATGTAGAGAAAAAGGGGCTCTTGTGCACTGTTGGTGGGAATGTAAATTGGTGCAGCCACTATGGAAAACAGTATGGGGGTTCTTGAAAAAATTAAAAATAGAACTACCGTATGATCCAGAAATTCCACTCCTGGGTATTTAACTGAAGAAAACAAAAGCACTAATTCAGAAAAAATATATGCACCCTCATGTCTACTGCAGCATTTTTTACAATAGCCAAGACATGAAAATAACCTAACTGTCCATCAATGAATGAATGGATAAAGACGACATGATTATTATATATATACACGTACATATGTATATGTATATATACATATATGTATATATACACATATGTACGTGTATATACATATATTATACTACACACAGACACACACACACATACACACACACACACACACAATGGAATTCTATTCAGCCAGGGGAAAAAAAATGATATCTACCATTTGCAACAACATGGATGGAACTTAAGGGCATTGCGCTAAGTTAAGTAAGTAAGATAGAGAAAGACAAATACCATGTGATCTTATTTAATATGTGAAGTTTTAAAAAACAACAAATGAACAAACAAAAACTAGTTCATAGATACTTGCCAGAAGTGGGGGGTAGGAGATAGGTAAATGGGCAAAGGGGGTCAAAATAAATGTCATGGAGATGTAATGTACAGCATGAGGATTATAGTTAATAATACTGTGTTGCATATTTGAAAGTTGCTGAGAGTAGATCTTAAAAGTCTTGATCACAAGAAAAACAATTGTAACTATGTATGGTGATGGTGATGGACGTTAACTAGACTTACTGTGGTGATCATTCTGCCATATATACAAGTATCAAATCATTATGCTTTATACCTGCAACTAATATAATGTTATACGTCAATTATAATACCTCAATTTTTAAAAAAGTATTCAAATATAAAATGCAGGCTACGGCAAAAGAAAAGGCAAAAAAAATTTTTTACATAAGCAGTACTCTAGTTGATAACGTTTTTTTCCACAGGGGCTTAGATGAACAGTTCTAAACAACTATATATGTATATTGGAATTGAACAATGAAGTAAATGGATGGTGGATGGTGGGAGCAGGTTTTTCACTATTTGAGAGGAAATTACAGACAAGCAAGGGGACAAGACTAGAATGATCCTGGTGGTAATGGATTAGAATGGGAGACATCAGTATAAACTCATGTTTAGCTTAATATAAATATAGATGGAAATGTATAGAAATACTTACAGATATGTGTATATGCACAGGTTTATATACTTACATATACTTCCTTTTTCTGTCAGCTGTGAGGCCTAAGAGAAACAACATGCCAGTAGCAGCTAACACACCTAAAGCCCAAATTTTGATTTCTAATACCATGCTCAATAAAAGAAACCAGAGCTACCTGGAGAAATGTCTGATTCTAGGACTTGGGAAGTAATTATTCAAGATGAGCATGGATTATCTTGTACAGAGTAATTTTAAAAATAAGCCAAAATTGGTAAGGGTATGTCAAAATGGTACAGAAACCAACCGCAAGAGCTCCCAAAGGCCAAAGCTGGAACAATTTGAGCAACAAATAATAAAATTGTATTAGATTATAACCCAAAGTATAAAATAAATACTCACAAATCCATACTAATCTAAATAACTGATTGAATAAATAAACAGAGGGAAAATACAGAAATCTCAATCTGACCTGGAGAATATTCTGCAAAATGCATGAACAGTACTCCTCAAACTATCAAGGTCATCAAATACAAGGGAAGTCTAAGAAGCTGTCACAAACAAGAGGAGCCTAAGGAAACATGACATGTAAACGTAATGTGGTATCTTGGATGGGATCCTGGAACAGAAAAAAGACATTAGACGACAAAAACTAAAGAAATCTGAGTAAAATCTGGACTTTAGTTGGTAACAATGTATCAGTGCTGGTCCATCAGTTGGGCTAAATGTATCATACTAATGTATATATTAATAATAGGGGAAACCAAGTATGAGGTATTATAGGAACTCTCTGTACTATCTTCACAACTTTTGTGTAAGTCTAAAACTACTATAAAATGTAAAAGTTTATTAAATATAAATATCTATCATAAGAAATAAAAAGAATTTAAAGAATGTACAAATCAAATTGACTATTTTTACATTTATGAGTTTCTAAAAAGAAAAATAGCATCCTATGAATATGTACCTCCAAGTATTACGTGGTTAAGTACCTTAAAAACTTATACATGGGAAAGATGGACATTTTTCTCAATATGTAAGAATATTACAAGAATAGAGCCACTTTTTAGCAAATTCCAAGAAGTAGGACTTCTGTAAAAAGTAAAGGACTCAAGTAAAGAGTTGCAGGACAAACCTGAAGTGGATAGAATTGGTATTATTAAAGAATAAGATTGTCTCCCTGAATGACTCTCTCTCGATTCCTAGGAAGGCTTGTTCTTATTTTTCTAACCAAAACTTTCAAAAAGATGGGCTTGAAATGAACTGCCAAAGACTGAATGGACAGTGGTCAATTGTCAAATCAATTGAACAAAAGAGGATCATAGACTCTCAGAGCCGGCAAAATCACCAGGGTCAAACCTCTATTTCTTACATGAGAAGGCTGAGATGCAGAGAGATGAGGTGCCTTGTCCTACAAAATACGTGCAGCTGGTGATTCAGGATTCTACAGCCGAATTCCCTCTATCTCCAGGGCCATGCTTCTCCCAGTGTATAATACCAGTGACAGCGAATGACTGCTACCTGTTACTTCTTATAGCCACTGCTTCCCCAGTACACTCTCATTCTCTCCCCTCTCTTGGGATAGACAAAGGTTTTTCTATCACAATCCACTTACTCACTGAGCATATACAGAGATTCAAATAGTTCTCTAGGCAGTACCCCATGCATCGTCTACCCAGGATAAGAATTGACACAATTGATAACAGTAAACTTCTAGTCCATTCCTAAAAGACAAGAAACTGTACTAATATAAAGCAGCTATGCCCTAAGGTGACAAGTTAATGCTGGAACTGGAGTGAACAGCCTCCTACCATAATAAACCCAGAAACTCCATTAAAGTAATGTTTGCTTATTAAACTGGAACCAATTAAAAGTCATCAACAAAAAAAAGTGATCTATTTCTTCTACTATATTAATTTAATTTGCATGGGAATAAACTCTACCTCGAATTAATCACTTCAATGGGAGTTGGTTAAAACAGTTAGGTTTTCCAGCCTATCAATTTTTAAACTAAAATGGAGAAAAACACAAAAGCAGTTCAGTTTAAATAAAAGTACTCTGAAGCTTTGAACTTCAAAATAATCAGATACTGAGCAGACATAGCTATTTTTCCAACTTAGATCCTAATTAGTTTTCTTTGGTATGAGGCTGATATGCATCCAATAAACTTGCAAATTTAGCAATTATCTGTAAAAATCTTTTCCTTTAAATAACTTGAGAGCTGACTCCTGGGACTAAACATATAAGCAACAGATAGAGAAATGTTTAAAAATGACAAATTTGCCTGACTAAAATATATTGAGAAACGTGAAAAATCTGTGCTTAAATAAGTTACCTCAAAATCGCATCACGTGACCATGAATTTCAAACTTATTAAACTTTCAAAATCTCAAAGGTGTAAGGAAAATGTCAGCAGTTCCTGGCAAGCAAGAGTAAACTTTATACTATGATAATGCTTCACAGACTGCAAAGTCTGAATTTCAGAGCAGAAAGAAATCTCAGCAACCACCTAAACGAAATTCTGTGTTTCACATTTGTTCATTATACTTACAGTCTGAGTGAACTCCCAGAAGGGACAAGGGTAGCTGGGATTAAAACCCCAGGGTACTGCCTCCTCACTCAGAGCTTGCCACCTCTTCCCATCATAACGTGCAGCCCTCTCAGTTTCCTCTCTTCAGAGCTGGCTGGCTGCCAGGCTTATACAACAAAGAAACCTGCACTCCCTCATCCTCATCTGTTTTCTTGGTTCCTCTTCACCCTAAAAGTCAAGACTATTTACTTTGGGATCTTTATTTCCTCATAGAGCTGGTCAAGACCTGACTGTTTGCTTTCTAGCTTAAAGCAATAGGTCTAAAATATAATAACAACCTTTATTCTTTTCCTTCTAAAATAGGGTGACAGTAAGTAAAATATATCTTTCGGATCCAGGATGAGCAAAAGAGAAGTTATTAAAGTATATGCTAATTAAAGAATAATCATACTAAGTGGAGCTCCACTCAGCGACTCAACATAGTTGGTTTTGTGGCAAAAAGCAGGCTCTGGAGTCAGACTTCCAGAGACCTTACATCCTGCTTCTCCCACTGATTAACTGTGTGACTTTAAGCTCGATGCTCTTCTTACCACATCCTCACCAGTTTTATAGCTCAAAAAAAAAAAAAAAGGAAAGAAAATATCAATATACATATATTTATATATCTGAAATTATAAAAATATGTAATTATATATAAAATTATATATATAAGTCCCTGGATTCCTGCCTCAATGCCTCTTTTTAAAATATCAAATAACACATTATTTCATTACTTTTTATCTTTCAGGGGTTATCTCTGCTATACTAAATACGTGTCAGTCAGCCTATGATGTAATCCAGGGGCTACTTACACAAGTTCTTTAAAATTTCCAAGTCTCAGGTTTCCTCATGTATAATCCTTAAAGAATGAAAGGAGACAACAACTATTCTGCTATGTGTTAAATGTAGAGATTTAGCAGACTTTTCACCCTCTTCTAGGCTTCTCCCTTTATAACAGAGGCTAGAATCTTAGGAACTATATTTCTCAGACTCCTTTGCCAATATGATTCTAGATATAGTTTAGTTTCTACAATTCGGGTGAGTTTTGGAAGACAGAGACAGCTACAGTACATTACTCTTCCTTTGGTAGTGGCAGGTGATCATGTGACCTCTGGCAGACATAATGCTTCACAGTGGCCTCTGGATATTTCCCACCCCCATCCCCGCCCACACCTCAGCATTACCTATCTTCATGCTACAAGTTGTCTGTCTTTTCCTAACATGGCAAAAGCAGCAACCTCTTGATCCTCTAAAAATCTAGAGCCAACAGAAAGTCAGTGACTTTTCCTGACCTTCACTCTTCAAGCCCATCCAATAATTTTGTAATCAACCAATCACCTGTTTTAAATTCCTCTCTTCACAAAATACTTAGAATAATGTCTGTTTTCCTGACTGACCTGACTGATAAACCTATAAAGTATTCATCACAGTGCAGTGCCTAGCACACAGTAGGCACTCAATAAAGATAACTTGTAATGGTAATAGTAGTAATAGCCACAGCAGGAGGAGGAGTAGAGGCAGTAAACTAAATACCCACATTCTCAAACAAAACAAAGATAAAGTACCACGCAAATGAGGGGAAGTTCTGGATTATGGAAACCATAAGAGAAATGCTACCTTAGTTTTTAGAATTAGATGCAATAATTCAATCCAGCTGTCATGCTATTTTGTTGAACAATATATGGATTTGCAAGTATTGTTTGTGTATTTTATATCCATGTGATTTGGAGGAATGATCTCTAGACAAGAAACCAGGAAATCCGGATTCGAATCTCACTCAGCCAATTTTTAAACTGTAATCTTGTAGAAGTCAGCTTTTGGTGCTTCAGTTTTCAAATCTGCAAAACGAAGTAGTCGAACCAAATGCTCAGTGAGGGCCTATTCAGCTGTTTAATGTTCTCCTTTTATAACTAAGTATGTGAAGGGCTTTAAGGTCCTTGAAGACTATTGCCCGAAGTCATTTAAATATTCCCCTGAAATCAAATGTATGTGATTAATTTTCCAAAGAAAGAAAGCATTTGCATATCAAAAGGTATTTTTCATTTTAATATAGCCTAGATCCTGTCCCAATTATCACCAAATTTTTATTAATAAAGTAATGCTGTCTCACTTCAACCAATTTACCATGGAGAGAAAGGAGACAGACCTGAAAAGTATCCATTCATTCCAGCTCCATCTCAGAGAGCAATTATACACTCTTTTCAATCATCAAATGCAAACAAACAAGTAGCTCCTAGTAAAAAAAAAAAAAAAAAGGAAAAAGTAGAGGAGAGATGAGAGATGCAGAGAAAGAGAGAGAGACAAAGAGACAGAGAGTCAGAAACAGAGATGAAAAGACAAGAGAGAATATGGAAACATTTTGAAAAGTACAAAGCACTCAATAAATGTAAATATAGGCAGCTTCAACCACCAACTGGAGAATTAGTTAACCAATCAATGAATTGTACTTCTTTATGTTGCTTGAAAGTTTAAATTACCTAAGGCAGTCCAGCAGACAGGGGTGAGAGCACGAGCTTTGAGTCCAGGCAGACACAACTGAATGCCAGATTCAGTAATCACCAGCTGTTTAACTGTAAACAATTTGACCTCCATGTGCCTCCGTTTCTCATTAGTAACATGAGAATAACAGTAATATCATAGGATTGTTGTGTGGATTAACTGACAAAATACATGTCTACACATGCACTTATCAAGGTATTTAGTATAGAGTAAATGCTCCATACCTGCTAGTTATTGGTAGAAATTGCCCCTCCCGCCTGAGTTGTTTCACTTCATGAACTATCCTTAGCTAACCCATTGGTGCCTTTTGCAGCAACGTCATTATTCTAAGCCCAGCTCTGTAGGGCTAAATTGATTTCAGCCTACCCCATTTGGGACATGTGAAGATATGCTGAAAGGAAAAACCAGAACAAATTAGAAAGTAAATTAAACTAACTAAGTTGAAGCTGAAGTTGAATTATAAAGGAAAAGTATGATCTTTTTAAGTGATTAGGAATACTCTATTCAGTCACAACTCAATCTTTTAATCTGCTTTTATTTTCAGCAGATGCTTACCCATTCAGTCCTAATTAAATTATAAAAATGACTGTGCACCTGAAAAGACCAACACGTGTGCTGGCACTTCCACATGAGCATGACTGCTCAGATAACCTTCAGTGACAGAGGATTTTGCAAAATCTAAAGGAAAGAGGGAAAAGGTACAAATCCAAGGGGCCTCAGAAAAATATTTCTCAGTATACTAATAAACTAGTATCTTATCAGGCAGTTATTCTCAAAGTATGGTCCATGGCCCTTTATGGGCTGTCACACACTTTACAGTGGGCCACGAACTTCTCCAATTCAGTGGCAATACCATTAACAAATATTCCTTAGATGTAATATGTGCTATTAACTATTCTAGATGTTGAGGATACAGCAGTAAATAATATAGAACAAGCCCTTGCTCTCCTGGGCTTACTTTCTAGTGTCCAGAGACAGACACATAAAAATTAATAAGTAATATATATTCTGTGTCAGATGATGATAAGTGCTTTGGAGAATAATAAACAGTGAAGGTGCATAGAATTGCCATGGTGGGGAGCAAGTTTCAATTTTAAATAGAATAGTCAGGGAAAGGCTCACCAAGATGATAACATATGAGTAAAGATCTCAGTGAGGTGAGTTGTAAGCTATTTGCATATTTGGGGAAAGAGAATTCCAGGCAGAGGGAAGAACAAGGCACAGACACTAGGGTGAGGAAGTGCAAGGAAGCCAGTGTGGCCAATCTTTTTTCTAACTCCCTTTTTCACTCAATGCAGTAAGTGCACCATGGAGTATTCTGACCTTCCCAAAACAACCTCCCCCAAATCAGGAAAGTCCTCAGATGCGCTGCTGCAAGTTGAGCCCTGTACAGCAGAGACCTGGGCAAATTACTCAGAACAACATGATACAATTAAAAAAGAAGCATGTCCAGTGAAGATTCGTTTTGTGCTGGTATATGCTTCAAGGCACTTCCCTAACTTTATCTCATAAGAACTCCAAGGACTGAGACACCATCTCCCTCCAGAGCCACCCTGATTTCTATATTTGGGTTACTTTCCTACACAGTTTGCCATGGACTGAGATACAGTTTTAAGACTTCTCCCCTTCCTTTCCCTGCCCCTTCTTTAGACAGATTCTTTAAAGGTTTTTCCCTGTGATTTTACCAATAAGAACTCTAGGAAAAGCAAGGGGAATTAATAGCATAATAAACACAGGGATCCTACCAAGTTATAAGACGGGACACGGGGAGGGGGAAGGGTAAACTGGGACGAAGTGAGAGAGTGGCATGGACATATATACACTACCAAACGTAAAACAGATAGCTAGTGGGAAGCAGCCGCATAGCACAGGGAGATCAGCTCGGTGTTTTTTGACCACCTAGAGGGGTGGGATAAGGAGGGTGGGAGGGAGATGCAAGAGGGAGGAGATATGGGGATATATGTATATGTACAGCTGATTCACTTTGTTATAAAGCAGAAACTAACACACCATTGTAAAGTAATTTTACTCCAATAAAGATTTTCAAAAAAAAAAAAAAAGAAGCATGTCCAAATGAATATCATATCACAGTCTCTTAACTCTGGAAAATACAAGCCCTGTGAATAAAAACTAAAGAATAGCAATCATGTAATAATGGCATTCATTCAATAGTCAGCAAATATTTGGTAAGCATGAATTATGTTTCAGATATTATTCTTTATATTATTATTAGGAATACAAATAAGTAGACCATTTCCTCTCATCCTGGGCTTGGACAGATAAAAGGGACACATTCACAGAATCATGTGATAAAACGATTCACGCACTTGGAATCAACTTTCCATCCCACCAAGTGCCATCAGGAACATTCTGAAGACAATTTCCTTTGGAGTCTCACATTATAGCCACAGTAATCTCCATTTACAGACAATCCTGGGATTACCAATTTAACATTATTCACAAGTACTGGATAGCATGGGTTCTAAAAATAGATGTAAACAGATTAGATTCTGTGTTCCTAGTAGAGATAAATTTCACATAAAGCAAAGCAAGAAATAAAAAGGTACTCTGGAGAAAAAACTTTCCACTTACCCTTGGGCTGGACAACCCTTTGGTATTTTATGGATGCAGAAAATAGCACAGACAATTCCCCCTTGTCTTCTATTCCCATAGTGAACATCGGCTGCATTTGTCTCTCCACAGTCCCTTCTTCCCTTCTCTTAAAGAATCATTTCCTTTCCCACTCTGAGTCTGTTACTTTGATTATGACTCACAACTCCAGGGGTAAGCAAGTGACTGAGATTGAAACAGAGTATTTCCCGTGCCCTTGCAGGGCCAGCCAGCTTTACAGGCATGTGAGCTGTGAAGGTGTACAGGGCCCTGCACTTATAAGGGCCTCACACTGGGTTTAATGCTCTTCAGTCTCTGTTTCAAAGTGCTAATAATTTTCTCTTTGAATTTGTGTTTTGTAAATAAAGTCCAATGAGACAATAGAATATACATGTGCGCAGAGAAAATACATACAATATGCACCATTCCTGGTCACTCCATTCACATATAAAATGTATATCACATTCTGGAGGCCCCGTGAATACAGCATTCCAGTCTGTAGAGTTATGAAGATTCAAAGCAAACACTAACTAAGAATTTTTACCTAAAACTGAGTAATTGAGGCCCCTGAAAACCGCACTTTCCACTTGAATCAGGCTTGCTTCAATGGAGAAAAAAGCAATGGCATTCTAAGAAACACAAATGACCAGAAAACCCAATTGTATTCATTTTTTACTGTTACTTTCCTGTATTAGGCAACCACTTATGCTGAAAATAATGACACAGAAGAAAAGAGAACTATGGGGTATCTCATAGTTCCTTTTCCTTTTGGTCCTTCCTTACTCAACAGTAATCTGAAAGATGGAGAATGTTGATAGAATGAGCACATAACAAGAAGTGAAGTTAGTTTGATGAAGCATCTCCACTGCTTTGGTAAGAACAAATTTCATGTGCATGGGCAGGCTATGAAACTTATACAATGTTATAAACCAATGTTACCTCGATTTTTTTTTTTTTAAGTTGCATTATATACTCCTACTTATGTCGCTTAAGATGAAATGGAATTAAGGTGTTCCACATCCTACCTGATCAAAATCCTCCCTCACCTTTACTCACAGGTTCCATCAGACAATGCTTCAAAGAGACAAACTCTACCAACCTCTGGTCTGAGTCTCTCAAGTCACAGGTATTCATCTCTGTGGTACAACAGGAAATATACACTTGGTCTTTGTCCCAGATTCCTGGCACAAAGCTCCTAGAAGCCTTAGGATCTCCAGAGTGATGTGTCTTTTGTGTGCTAGTGACATGACTGGTGCTGAGGGCCCCTAGATACCTTCAGGATGGGGACTGATCACCAGAAAGACCAATCATGATTAGAAGGTTGGAACTTTCCATACCTTCCCCATCTCTGAGATAGGGAGAAAGGCTAGAATTTGAGCTAATCACCAATGGCCAACGATTTAATCAATCATGTCTGTGTCAAGAGACTTCTGTAAAGTCCTTAAACTACAGGTTTCAGAGAGCTTCTTGGTTGGGGAATGCATCCAGTGCCGGGACAGTGGTTGTGCACCCCAGTTCTACAGGGAAGAAGCTCCTGTACTCAGGACCCTTCCAGACCTCACTCTGTACACCTGTTCATGTGGATTGTTTTGATATGATTTCAAATCCACTTGTTTATGACAAAAATGAAGTTGTTTTTAAGAGTAAAGTTGTTTTTAAGAATGAAGTTTTTGTCTTGATATAAAAGTAAAATTGTGTATCAGGATGTCATTATCCACATCTGTGGTTTCCAATAAGCACTCAGAAGCTCAGCTCCTGAGGGGCCCTGCTGGGGCCTTATTAGTAAGAACATAGGGAGACGCAACTATGGGGAGGAACATTTAGACTATAAATACCAAAAGTTTATGAGCACTAACCGAGATCGGTCATCTAGGCAAGGCTAACCTTTGATGGTCTAAATTAGCGCTCCAAAGACCGTGGGGCACCAGCTCCCGCTGGAGTAAAGGCAACTCTTTTACTGGCAGTGCGGTAGCTGCAAGAAGAGGATCATCTTGCCCACCAGCATCAAGGCCATTGTTCCCTAGCAACGTGCTCTAGCAACAGGGGACCTTTGTTTCACTGGCAGCTGGATGTCAGCTCATGGTTGGTTAAGCCCACTCTCTCAAGAAGCAATTTGTAGAAAGGGTTCACCTCAACTAAATCTGAACTTTATTTCTTTCATCTCCCCTTGTCTGGAACAATAGTGTGATTAATCTGTCATTGGTTTGGAGTATGTTACATCTTTACTGGCTTATTAAGAGATATTATCCTGTATGCTGTTAGCTTGTGAAATTATTACAATTCCCACAGTGAACCTGTGTTAAATAAACTATTGGCAAAAACAATCTCAGTCTCTGAGTATAATTTTCCTTGAAACAAAACATGACTGATCCTTTTAATATATTATAGTAAACCAGTGATAATAAATGGAGTGTCTTCCTGAGTTCTGTGATCCATTCTAGCAAATTACTGAACATGAGGAGGGTTTCATGGGAACCCTCAACTCATAGTCAGGTGGCCAGAAGGATGGGAGACCCAGAACTTGCAATGGACATGTGAAATAAGAGGTAGTCTTGTAGCACTGAGCCTTTAACCTCTGGGATCTGTGTTAACACAAGGTAGTTAGTGTCAGAATTGAATTGAATTGTAAGACACTCAGTTGGTGTCTGGAAAGTCAGAATTGAATTGAATTGTAAGACACTCAGTTGGTGTCTGGAAAGTTGGAGAATTGGTTGGTGTGGGGAAAAAAACCCAAAACGTTTGGTGTCACAAATGTTGTGATTAGGAACAGATCAAAATCTTTTAGGCAAAATCAGCACTTGGATATAGAAAGTCTCATATTGTATTCCAAACTGTTTTGTATTCAATAAACAATAAATTCAATGAAGTCAAAGACATACCATTTAATTTTCTTCCATCTTTCCCTCTCTTCTACTCCTAGAACACAGAAAGCATCCAATAAACATTAGCTGAAAGTTTTAAACTAAGATTTAGTTATTATCAAAGTCTATTCCTTAAATATTTCTTCCACAGTTGTTTAGAACTCTAATGTAAATGGCACCCACGGAAGGACAGAATACAACATGAACATTGCCTCTGGAGTTTTGCAATGCACTGGCCCTGTCTTAGCTTGAGTGTCTCCATAAACAATGATATGGGTGCAAGTAGTTTATTTAGAAGCTGATACCAGGAAGCACTTTGAAGGAACAGAAAAACGAGAGAGGGAAGGGAGGAAAAGTTAAAACAGGGTTCACAAATAAGCAAGTTACTACTGTAGACAACTGGATATCAATCCTGCTAAAGACCCTCTGAGAGTCTTTGTGGAACACACACTAAGACTCCCATTCCTCACTGGGTTGAAAGTCACTCCAGGAACATTAACTCTCTAGCACGTCTGGCCTTCCCCTTGGTTGCCATACTCCTGCAGCCAGAGAAAGTCCTTGGGCAAAGAAGCACAGAAGGCTCTGGGCATATAAGGGATCTACGTGCAGTTGTCCTAGGGTATGCTGAGGTGACACAACTGACAGAATCTACTACAGATCCCGATATGGGTCCATGACATGCTGTTAGAGTGCCAATACTTATCTACTATGTGTCTGCTATGCGCTAGGCATTGTTCTAGATGTAAAAGATACAAAGTTGAAAATAACAGATTAAAATCTCTCCCATTTTGAAACTTGTAGACTAGTGTAGTTAAAGGATATTAACTAAAATATTATATTGGGTTGGCCAAAAAGTTCGTTCGGTAATGAATACATTGTTCAATAAAGTTCTTGGTGAAAATGAAAAATGTATCTTTTATTTTTACTTAAAACTGAACGAACTTTTTGGCCAACCCAATACAAATACATGGAGCATGTTTCAAGAAAATATGTATATAAATGATGATTTGGTCTTATCTGGGAGATTGGTAATAAGCTTCATAGAAAAAGTGAGGTTGAGATGAGGAATGAAAGATAAATAAGAATGTACTAAGAAATACTTTCAGTGAATTAAAAAAAGGAAATATAGATGAAGTGTAGAGATAAAATGGGAAAACTAGCAGGAGGTAAGTCTGAAAAGGCAAGCAGGGGCTGGGTCATTCTGGGCCTTAAAGGCCATATTATAACCTGTAGTCCTTAAAATAAGATTGATGTTGTTCAAGGGTACAAATTTGCAACCAGTAGTAAATAAGCCATGGAGACCTAATGCACAGTGTAATAAATATAGACAATAATTATACTATAATTATATAATGTTAGAAATATCACAATGGCAATCATATTACAATATATATACATGTATCAAAGTGGCACATTGTATGCCTTAAATTTATACAATGTTATATGTTGAATTTATTCAATAAATAAATAAGATCAATAAAAATCCATTGAAAGGTTTTAAGAAAGGAGTATATCTGTGGCAAGAAAACTTTGTGTGTTTTGAAAAGACTACTATGCCTATCTTGTAGAGGTTAGTTTAGAAAAGTGCGGAGTAGGTAGAAGAAGTACCCTTGAGGCCATGTATAGCACACTGGAGCAAAAACGGTAGCTTGCACTAGACACAGAGCTAAAAAATAGATGAACTGATTTAAATTGGCAGGATTTGATGATCACTACGGGAGAGGGAATATCCATGGAGATACTGCCCCTTCCACTTCTGGACCATAGAACATGTTAAAAAACAAACAAACAAACAAACAAAAAATATATAGAGAGAGAGGGAGTTTTATAGAGTTATATTTGGATACATTTTAGATAAATATTAGAGAAGGAGCAAACATAGATAAGGGAAGATTATTTCACTTTGGACGTGCATTTGAGACATTCAAGCGGAGCTGCTCAGTAAACATTTGGAAAAGGAAGCCAATAGCTCACAGAAGGGTCTGGTGTGGATATGCAAACTGGAATAGTCACATATATTTGTTACCTGAGGCCCTGGCCATACTCGGGATTGCCTGGGGAGAGAAGTTAGTGTTAGAAGAGACCCATGAGGAACTTGATTTTCCATATATTAAACCTAATGTGTAACTGCAAAACAATTTCTCCTTTGAAAGTTTATGTCAATATTCATGTTATTTTGATATAAATAAATTGTCAAGACAGTAGCTTTTGGTGTTGCTTTTTTGCTTTGTTTTGTATTTTACATTGCCTTGATTTCTCAATCTCTTAGAGATAATTTTGCTTTTCTCTCAGATGTTAATTTCCATCCAGACACAAACACACAAGTGGGTCTCACATTTTAAAAGCCTGTGATAAAGCTTAACACAGCTTGAACTATTATAAATAAGAAAACTATTCAACAGTGTTCTGAAATAGCTCTCTTCACCCTCTAAATTTTCTAAAATGCAGAGTTAATTACTTAGTGGGACATAATGGCAAATAAAATTAAATGGAAAGAAGGCACAGAGTTGTCAATAGAATCCCAGAAATAAGACAACTGCTTACTTGTAGGTTGATAAAGCAAAGAGAAAAAACACCTCTTTCTAATTTTTTCAACAGAAACAGAACATACACATCAGATGAATGGTTTTTATCTTACATCTAACAATGCCATAAATATACAGAAAAGCATTTGATCTTTGGGATCTTGTAACCATACACCAACCAGAAAAACAGTAGCTAAATGATATTTACAGCACTGGAAACAAAGTCATATAAACTGGAACTTCAGGAAATTCTACTTATTTTAAAACTTACTTCAGTTTAGATTTTCCTCAAATGTTTGTTTAAGCCCCACACACTAAAGGGAGAAAATAAATATATCCCCAAATCATAAACAGTTAATAGCAGTTCTGGCATTTGGATCATGGTGTGTCTTAGACCAGGACTCTCTTCCTCAAACCACACTTTTCATTTTTACCTCCCGTGAGTTCCTCTATTAAAATGAGTCTCTTCTCTATCATGTAGATTAATCCAAGGGTCATTATTCTAAATCAGCAAGAGAAGTGAAAGATGAAGCTTACATTTTAATATTACTGAGTCATCACCACCTGCCCATCAATGGATTGAAAAAGGAAACTAAGAAAAAATGGGCTCCCAGAGTTACATCCAAGGCTCCCAGAGTTACATCCAAGTTACATCCATGAATCTCTTCGATAGGCGATATCAGCCTTTAGTTATTCAGGGTGACTTGACTTCAACCAAGACTGGGTGGCGAAGTGCCCAGCTGTGACTGCCGTTAACTGGCTCTTCCCCATGCTTCTGGGACTATACCCATGAAATGTCAAGATTCAGACTCACTAAATTTTAGATTTTGGAAATACTACTAGACATGAATGAGGAAAATACAGTTTTTAAAATCTGACATATAAGTAAAATTAGATGTATAAGTGGACTTGCCTCCAGCAAACCAAAACTTCACAGAAAACGGTTCCTATATGTGATTAGATTCTGTTTATTAGTTTCTCAAACATTTAAACAAATGTAGAGGTGCCCCAAATGATAAACTCTAGCTTCTACCTCTCCTCTGACTTCCAGATTCATACCCACTCCATGTTGACTCTTCCACTAGGCTATGCTGCAGAATGCTCTAAAATTTGATTATGGATTGCTACCTTCTCCCTCCAAAGCTGTCCACCCTTTAGGTTTCCCTACGACATTGAACTGTGTTCAAGCTACCCAGCTGCTTAAGTCAGAAACATAGGAGTCATCCTACTCCTTTACATCTCACACAGAATTTATCAGCAGATCCTATTGCTATCATATCTAAAATATGAACAGAATCCATACAGTAGTCTCCAACTCTGCTACCACTAGCACTGTCAAAATCACCATCAATCCTCTTCTGCATAACTACCTTAGCCCCCTGTCTAATCTCCCTGCATCTAAATTCATCCCCTACCCAAATTAATAGTAGCCATAGCAATATCAGAAAAAGATAAACATGATCATGTCATTTACCTGATTAAAACCTTTCACTAGCTTCCAGATGAGCTTCAAATTAAACCCAAACCCCTTTTCACGGTCAAAGGTGAATCCCTGCAGGCTGGGCTCTGCCTACTTCTCCCACCTACCCCACATCATCACTCACCATGTACTCACTGTCATGTACTCACTGTCACCCAGTCACAGGGCCATGTCAGGAGCTGGTAAAATACGCTGAGGTCTTTCCCACTTTGGGATTTTTGCACGTGCTGTCCCTTTCACTTGGAATTTTATTCTTTCTGCTTATCCTTTTTTGTTCCTTTTCATATTCTGGACTCAGCATAAATGACATCTTCTCAAAGAGTCCTTCCAGAGTCACTCAACTGGAAGAGAAACATCCTCTCCCCACACCCTTATTCTCTACTCAGCAGCCTGGTCTTTGCTTTCTTCACAGTACTTGGGGCAACAGGTACTTAGTTGTTGATTGCCTTGTTTACTAGCTTATTTCTCATTTTTCCCATAACATTGTGAGCTCTGTGAGGGCTGGGCTTTGTTTTACTCACTAATTTACACCTAGCACCTGGAACATTGTAGATATATATTTGCTGAAAGAATGAATGATGCAGTGAAGTGATAAATGCTCCTCCTTGGAGAATCAGGCATGCATCTTCAAACATCAGCCTGGCTGACTTTTGAAGGAAATCATCAAGAGGATGTGACCTCCAGTTGACCCTTGATCTGGACCCAGGAAATGGAGGCTCCTCACCCCCTCCTGTGTCCTTGGAATGTATGTTTTGCCCACTCTTCCCAAGTGGGAACTGTTTTCAAGGACACAGCCTTATGAGAGCAATGTGTTGTTGAGACCATCTGGACGATATACGTGAATGAATCCCGTTAGGGCTTCTACATGAACTTAAGATTCTGGTGGGTGGGTGCGGAGGTCTCATTTTGCAGCTGCCCAAGACAAGCTTTGTATGTAAGTTCCCTTGCTCATTGAAACTGCCACCTACCAATCTGGAGTGGTCTGCCTCTTTCTCTGGTCTCTCCTTGCCCTCCATGTATGCGGGCCAGTTTGCAAATCACCACTAATAATCTACTGAATTCAGAACCTACTATCAGTAAATAAAGCAAAAACTGAAACCACAATCTGGCAGTTTTTTTCTGCAAAAGGATGCTATTTCCCTCTCATTTGAAATATGCTAACCATAGAGTATTCCATTGATGTCTCCAATTTCACAAGTCTTCAAAGATCTTGGATTTTATTTTTAACCTTTTTCCCAGTTTCAACTGAGTGTTTGTTTCAGTCAGCATTAATGGGTATGCCATGCTGATTTCAGAGAAGTGGAATGAAAATTTAAGACTTTTATTTCCAAAAACTCAATTATTTTGGATGTTATGAGAAACTGAAGGCTCAAACATTTCTAATCTTTTTTTAAAATAAATTTATTTATTTTATTTATTTATTTTGGGCTGTATTGGGTCTGTTGCTGTGCGCAGGCTTTCTCTAGTTGCGGTGAGCAGGGGCTACTCTTCGTTGTGGTGTGCGGGCTTTTCATTGTGGTGGCTTCTCTTGTTGCGGAGCATGGGCTCTAGGTGTGCAGGTTTCAGTAGTTGTGGCACCCAGGCTCAGTAGTTGTGGCTCGCGGGCTCCAGAGTGCAGGCTCAGTAGTTGTAGCGCAGGGGCTTAGTTGCTCCACAGCACGTGGGATCTTCCCGGACCAGGGTTTGAACCCATGTCCCCTGCACTGGCAGGCGGATTCTTAACCACTGCGCCACCAGGGAAGCCCTCAAACATTTCTAATCTTAATAAGAAGTTCCCAAAAGAACTTTTTAATAAAAACAGTTGTTCCAAGAAGTGATGGTGTGTATACAAAAACACATACTCACATACCTATATACATACATAAGACAGGCATTTATATATATACACACAAGGTATTTATATAGTCAAATAAATATAGGAAATACTGAGTTAGACAAGGCTAAATAGGCCTTATAATTGTCAATTTCTCAGAGCCTTTAACACGCAAATATGATTATGAATTTCCAAAGTGGAATAGAGTACTCAGCATTTCCAATTTTATTTGACCCTCAAGTCCTTGTCATCTGCTCTCATCTTGTAGAAGCATTGTTCTACAGAGCAAAGTATAGAAAATGCTTTCCTAGAGAGAGTAATTAAAATTCTAATTCAAGAATTTTAAAATTGTTGGGACTTCCCTGGTAGCGCAGTGGTTAAGAATCCGCCTGCCAATGCAGGGGACACGGATTCGAGCCCTGGTCCAGGAAGATCCCACATGCCACGGAGCAACTAAGCCCGTGCGCCACAACTACTGAGCCTGCGCTCCAGAGCCTGCAAGCCGCAACTACTGAGCCCATGTGCCACAACTACTGAAGCCCGCGCACCTAGAGCCCATGCTCCGCAACAAGAGAAGCCACCACAATGAGAAGCCTGCGCACCACAACGAAGAGTAGTCCCCGTTCGCCACAACTAGAGAGAAAGCCGGTGCACAGCAATGAAGACTCAACACAGCCAAAATTACTTACTTACTTAATTAATTAATTAAAAAAAAAGAATTTTAAAACTGTAGAACCAGAAGAAATCTCAAGAGATCATCTCACTCGGTCTCCTGACGAGATGTCACAAACTCAAATGCAGGACTAAAGCACACTGAAAAGAATATATCCAACACAGAGGAGAAACTAATGACTTAGCTTCAGCTTTAATGCAGAATCAATGTCCCAGATTATTTAATTTTCCAAAAGAAGCCAGAAACTCAGAGTTTGCATTAAAACTTTCCATGTTTAGATATTTGTAACTATTTCAAAATGATGTTTTTCAAACACTACACAGACTAAATAAAAATACCTGTAGGCCATATTTAATACACAATCCACCAGTTTTCAATCTGATTTAAACTACCTAGTATAGGTATTTGTCTATTCCGTTTTTCAAAATTTGTATTTAGTGACTCACCTAACGCTGCTGCATTTGTAACCATCTTTGATTTACTTTCCTTTATGGTCCCCTGTGAATCCTCCAGTTTGGCAAATCTTTCAACTGGAAGGTATAAATAACATCAAAATGGTCAAAATTTCCTTTGCATATAACATTAAGAAAGGGCCAGGTAATGTGCTAGGGTAGATGTCCTCCAAGATAAGCTCCATTCCATTGAAAGATCCACTTACTGCCATACATTCTATAATGTTCTATTCTACTCAAATAGAGATATCTAAACTAACTCAATAAAGACTATTTCACTTGGAAAAATAACAAAAATTTTCAAAGGGAAACTTGTCTATAACTCCTGTAAACAATAACTTTAATATCATTAGGACCTAGGCATTTATCAGTTACAAAGTAGGTGAAGAAAAATGAGCAGCACAGATAAGAGCATAGGCTCTGGAGTCAAATAAGCCTGTGTTAGAATCGCAGCCCATTTCTTACTGGCCAGCTGATTTTTAACACGGCATCCTCCCAGACTCTTGGCATCTTTGTGTCCTAGGTTAAAATGAAGAAAATAATAGTACCTGCTTTAACAGGTTGCTGACAGTTCTAATTATATAACATGCTTAAAGTAATAAAGTTATAGCAATTGAAAAGAGATCAGTGGTTATCAGATTGTTTAGTTGGGATGTGTGACTATTATGGGATAACCTGAAGAAATTTCTTTGCAATGATGGAACTCTGTATCTTGATTGTGATAATGGTTACATGAATAGATGCATATGGTAAAATTTCATAAAACTGTATACCAAAAAATGCATGTAAAACCGATGTAATCTGAATATGGTCTGGATTCAAGTTAATAGTTTACTAATGTCAGTTTCCTGGTTTTGACAATGTACTATGGTTATGTAAGCCATTATACTGAGGGAAACTGGGTGATGGATACAGAAGAACTCGCTATATTATTTTACAACTTCTAATGAGTCAAACTATTTCAAAATTAAAAGTCTAAAGAAAAACAAATTAAAAAAAAGCTTGCTAAGAGGATTGTATGTGAGAGTGTGCAAAGAACTTGGCACAATATCTGGCACATTATAAATGCTCTCTAGATGGTAGATATCATTTTTTAATTATAAAGTCTTGGAACTGAAACTTAAGAATAATGAAAATGGAATATATACCACTGTGAAATGAGATAAAATTTATCAGTTATCTAAGGAGGTAACTCAAATTGAATTTTGAATATTAAGACCAATAAAAGGGCAAAAGATGAAGTGATAATAACTCATCAGCTTCAAACTCATTTCTCATTGCCCACCTACCAACATTTCAGTCACTTGACATTATACCCAGGAATCACTAACACATCACTGAAATTATGCAGTCCTTTAAAGGACTGCATAATTTACTGTAATGACACAGTAAACTTTTCTATCTCTATGCACTTTCATACTAATGATGCTTTAAATACTTACAGCTTACTAATAGCTATAACACATTATAAATAGTTTATAACATAATCACCTGTTTTAATTAATAGTAGGGCTTAAGCAGTAGGGAAAACTTAATTTTGATAAATCTTTATAGACAAGTTAAACTGACTTTCTGGTCAGTATAATGTTCCCTCCTCTTGAAGTAAACTCTGAAAATAATTAGAACATTAACGTACATGAATCTTTACTTTCTTCTTTCCAGATGTACAGCTGCTTAAGAAATACAGTTTGATGTTCTAGTTTTTATGAAGAATTATGAAAAACATGTTCTAATCACTCTTTAATTGATACATGTCTAAAATGATCTATAACCATACAAATATTCTGATTAAGGTATAATAAAAATAGCATGTGATTTGAGGTCAGATAGCATGGGCTGTTATTGATACATTTATTCAGCAGATTTTATTGAGCTCATACTATGTGCCAGTCATTTTTCTAGGCACTAGGCATACAGCAGGAAGCAAGACAAAGTCTCTACCCTTATGGGGCTTACATTCTAGTAGGGAAGACAGACAAACAAATGGCATACAAACAGAATAGAGTATTTCCTGTTATAAAGGAGAATTACATAGATCCATAATAAAAAGTGGGGGGTGATGGAGAGAGGGGGGACTACAATATGTAGTGATTAGGGAAGGCTTCTTCAAGGAGAAAGCATTTGAACGCCAGAAGTGAATGAAGATGAGGAAGTAAAGCCATTTCAAGCCCCAACAGAAGAGTATTCCTGGAAGACGGAGCAGCCAGCACAAATGTTCTCAAGAGGGTCAGGCTTGGTGGGTCTAAGGGACAAGAGATAACCATCGTAACTAGACTAAATTAGCCATGCAGAAGATGAGGTAGGCAAGAGAGCAAGAGATAGGTTCATGGGATATGGGTGTTACTGAGTGTGATTGGAAGTCTCTAGGAAGTTTGAGTGAGTGTGTGTGTCATCCTCTGACTTAGATTTTTAAGTTCAAACTCACTGCTGGATGGGGAACTAACAGTAGGTGGGACGGAATGAACAGGGAGGCCTAGCTTAGCAATACTCTTCCCGGTGAGACGTGATGATGTTCCTTCCCAGCACTGTGAACATGTTGCTTGGCCTCTCTGCCTTCAGCTCCCTCACCCACAGACTGTGAGCTCTAAGTGAGCTGTTTTTACATGTAACTTAAATTCTGCATGGAAAGTGAAACGAGCTTGGATGGCTGACCACAGATTCTGCATCTGAAATAAACATCAGGTTCCAGTTCTACCCTAGGCAAAACTAAGGGCTATCTTTCACAGAATTTATTTCATAGGTACTGTATAAATTTTGGAAACGATCCCCAAATATAAAGAACAACATAAAAATTCTGCAGCAAGTCTACCATGTAAGAATGATGATCCTGATTATGTTGCGTTTTTCCCCCACCCACACATAACCTTTTTGGAAAACTGCTTTTTTCCTCAGAAACATTTACTATACTTCAAATCATTAAATATTCTTCAAACGTATGAACTTTTGATTTATTTGCATAAGTCCCTACCATGGTACATTTCACCTGTTTCCAGGCCTACGTAACTATAAATGACGCTATGATCAACATGCTAATATGTAAATCTTTGCATGCAGAGTTGGTCGTTTCCCTAGCGTAAACTCTTAAAAGTAGAGTTTCTCAACAGTCAAAAACTGTATGAAAATTTAATGCATTTAACATATGCTGCCAAATTTCCTGCCAGAAACTTATTCCAATTACCCTTTAGACAAGTGCCCAGTAATATTTTTGAGTCCTCTAGGGCTTTTTTTGAAATCTCTACAGTCCTCTTTATCACTAATCTTACAGGGCTTCTTGTATCTACTGCAATTTCTATCTCTGTCTGTTCCTCTTGGGAGTCCTTGCTCCAGACTTCTGCTGTTCATCCAGATCTAACCCCACATAAGTCTACACACTCAAAGCCTCCCAAGGTGGGTCATAGCACACACTGTTGACTCCCTACATAACTGCCTTTTCACCGTCTCCCTGGCTAATAGTGACATGCTCTTGTCTGGGTATCAGATTGCCAGCAATGTACTTGAGGAAAGTAGGCTTCTCTTCCAACCCTGAGGGTGGAGGGTGAATATTTATTTTTCTCATCCATTGCTAGGGGATAAATCTCTTTTTTTTTTTTCTAATTCCATTGCCTTTGCCACTAATTAGCAGCATGTGAACTATGTCTAGTGAATAAAGCATAAGGGGAGATATGCTGGGGGCTTCTGGAACAACAATCTATCATTCCCAGATAAAAGGAAAGAAGTAGTTCTCAAGTTGCCCTAGTTCTCTCCTGCTTCCTACTTTTGAACAGAAATGTGATACATGGACATTTGGCAGCCATTCTGCAGCCATTAGTTGTTTCAGGATGAAAAACAAAAAACAGGTCAAGGATAGTAGAGCAAAAGGACAGAAAGTGGCTGGCTTCTGGACATTACTCAGGCACTGAACAAATCTTGAAGACCATCTGTATTTAATAATTGACATTTATTGAAGTAAGGCTCCGAATGTTCCACAGAGACTGCGAGATAGAGGCTCTGTCTTTTTTGATGGTTACTATTCAAAGGAATGGCTCCTAGGTTCTGAAGGAAGACATTCTTGGGTTGTAAAACTGGCAGGAGACTGGGAAAAGATTTATATCTCTAAGGGGCTGAGAGAGATTTTATAGTTGCAAGTTTTCTAAAGTAAATACTCTAAGGAAAGGAATCTCAGGGGCCTATAGTCAGAAAGAAAACTGTCTATGTTTAGTGATGGTGAGAAGAACACTGAAGCCATCTTTGTCAGTGAACACGCTGCTTCTCCCTCAGTTACCCTAATCACTCCCCACTCTGAAAACCTGTGCTAAGGAATTAAGTGAGCCTCTTATGACCTTGCAGAAAATTCCTAAATTGGCCAGTTAGTTTCTATCCTTTGCAACTAAAGCCCCTCTGATGAATCAAGATTGCATTCCTTACGTTTCTCTTTTTTTGGAAATTAGGAAATGAAATTACATTTTCCACTGAGAGCAAATTATAATAGATCAGATATAGTGGGGGAAAAAAGGTACTGAGCTTGGAGACCTGAGATATGGATTCTAGTTTCAGTTTGGTTACTGTATGTTTGAGGTCTGATGCTCGTTTTTCTCAACCTGACAAATGAGAAGGTTGGACCAGATGGTCTTTGAGGTCCCTTCCAAATCTGACTTTCCAAAACTCTGTGATAATTTTGACCAGTTAAACAAATGCACCTTTAGAAATGTAAAACCAAAAGATCATTTCTTTATTCTAAGATTTTCATTAGCTGGAAAGAATAAAAATAACTATGCCCAAACTGTCCATGGTTTAGCAGAAGCAAAATCACAGTCAGAATTTCAAACAGCAGGTTTTGATTAGAAGGAGTTCAAAGTAGTCATAATTTACTTGCTCTTCAAAGAAGCTCTTAGCATAGACCTGCACAAATTACCAACATAAAGTGGTTGGCAGGTACAAGGTAAAAGACAAGAACCATATTGAGTAGATAAAGAATTATCTCAGACACTGGATGATACTTTAGAACAGTAACTTGGGAAAGGAGGAATACGACAAACTGAGCGTCATAGAAAAAGTTCATTTTTCCAGCGATCTGAAAGCAGCAATCCAGAGCAATGAAATAAAATGAGCACGTCTCACCACATGGGGCAGCTCAAGTTGTAGTCTCCACAAAAGAAGGATAAATGGAATGTGTCACAGGGGATTAGGTGTTTAAGGGAGTAGAAAGTTCTTATAACAGCTGCTACTTGTGATAGATTTCAAGAATGGAATATTACTCAGCCATAAAAAGAAATGAAATGGAGGTATTTGTAATGAGGTGGATGGAGTTAGAGTCTGTCATACAGAGTGAAGTAAGTCAGAAAGAGAAAAACAAATACAGTATGCTAACACATATATACGGAATCTAAGGAAAAAAAAAAAAAAAGGCCATGAAGAACCTAGTGGCAAGACGGGAATAAAGACACAGACCTACTAGAGAATGGACTTGAGGATATGGGGAGGGGGTGGGGTGAGATGTGACAGGGTAAGAGAGTGTCATGGACATATATACACTACCAAATGTAAAATAGATAGCTAGTGGGAAGCAGCCGCATAGCACAGGGAGATCAGCTGGTGCTTTGGGACCACCTAGAGGGGTGGGATGGGGAGGGTGGGAGGGAGGGAGATGCAAGAGGGAAGAGAAATGGGAACATATTGTATATGTATAACTGATTCACTTTGTTATAAAGCAGAAGCTAACACACCATTGTAAGGCAATTATACTTCAATAAAGATGTTTAAAAAAAAAAAAAAAAGAATGCTTTTGAAATGAGTAGATAAGGTACTGAAATTCTTGCATTCTGCCTGGGCTCGATCCTTTGGGAAAGGGAGTAGCGTAAGAAACAAGCGCTGAAATTTGTTGCTGGAAAATGCTGAACATAATTTTAAATATAACATTTGTCTCATTGGAATCATAATTCATGCTCATTTTAGGAAAACTGCAAAAGAAATATATACAAAAAAAATTAAGAAAACATATTTCCATTACTCATCTAGACACAACTCTACTTCTTCATTTTCCCTGGAACAAAATCTCAGCTATTCCAACAGGGGAATTATTGCTTTCATTACTAGCCACATACCTAGAAGGAGCGTGTTCAAATTGGAGGAATAAAGAGAGATGGGTTGTTGCCTTTCTATCTCTCTCCCTCTAACTACAGATATAATTACATAGATATTACTTAAAGAGCCTAGGAATGTTGAGGGCATAACTTGGTTTGCCCAAGCTACTAGGTTAGGCTACCGGGAAACTACCTACTTCTACTAGTAAAACTAGCTTTCCTATAAGCCTGGCATCCCTTCTTGGGCAAAGACAGCAAAGGATTCCTATATATTAGGTTTCCCTCCAAAGAGAATTATCAAGGTATAATTCCCTGCATTTAATCCCTTAGGTTCTCCTCCTACATGCCAGCATTACTGGGTCATGGTTCATGGTGAGTAATGCATATTCAAGTACAGATACTGCCTCTGTCAGCACCTACTACCTCTAAGCCCCACCCACTCAGGGAAGCAAGTGTTTTAGCACGTAGCTCCATCCTTATCCTCCTGCTATCTGCATACCACTTGAAGAGGATTTAGAAACGCTGTATGGCTCCCAAATGCAGGATAGGTCATCTTTCTAGTCTGGATAATAGGGGAACAGACCACACTGAATGGCAATGAAATACTCTGTCAAAGGCACTAGTAAGGATTTCCATGGGGTGCTATAGCCTTAGCCAAAAAAAACCACTGGGCTTTTCATTTAAAGTCAGGTGTTATTCCCTTGGATAGAGGCAGAGCCAATCACTTACACATATTTTAAAAGCACTACTGACCAACTCAATACTTTAAACATTTAATTCTTTTCTACTGGGTGGGCAGTTCAAGCTGTGCAGCCAACACCAACTAGTTTTTGCATTACTTCAAGCAAAGGCAACAAAAGAAACAAAACTCATTACCTTTGAGCATTCAAACCCTGACAATACACCACATAAATCATCACTTCAAAAGAACATGTTAACGATGACTTGACTTCCCCATACTAAGCAGCTAAGGAAGCATTACAAAGTATGTTGATTGGTTGGTTTTGCCAGGGGCAACCTATCCTTTTAAAGGGGTGTCCAAGATATTGGAACTTGTCATTTACTGATACTATCTGTGCACAAGCTGTATGCTGGGACTAGATGTTGGAAAACACGGCATTCAGAAAGAAAGAGGGCTTGAAGTGGCTTTCTGCAGACTTCTGAGAAAAGGTCTCAGGATTCCCTCTCTTATTTCTCAATCCATCTGAGAAAGTTAGGATAGAACCCTGAGGTGAAGTATGGAAATGAAAATAATTCTGAGGAATTTTCTAGAAATTTCCACAATCCAAAAATTTCTTTCTCAAAATTTTAATGGAGCAGAAAGTTTTCCCAAAGTTCCATGAGTTAGCCTTTATTTGCAGGTCTTAAGCAACTTTGGATAAATGGTTAAAAATCTGAAAGAGATATATATTGCCAATCAATGTAAACAACTGATGGCTGTTGACTGATGATTAAGTTGTGTCATTGATACTATAATGGCATATTACTCTGTGATGTGATATAGGTTGTAACAAGATGCACCCACGGTAGCTAGGACCAGTGATGTACCAAATATGTGGGTGTTCCTAATTCTCTCAGTTGAAAATACAAACTGACGCAACCCTTCTAGGAACAATATAGGCCCTTTGTTTTGTTATCTCTATTTTAAAGAAAGGAGAGGACTATCATGAAGTAGATAAATTATGCTAAGAATCAAGTATAACCTCCTTATCCTCTTTTGGAAGATTCTACATGAACTGGACTTGCCTATCTCTCGAGTCTCTTATCCTATGACCATAGCCTCAAAACTTAAGTCTCTTCTGACTTTGCTCACTTTCCTCTACAAGAAATTTTCTTCCTTCACCCAGTCATCACAGAGGTAACTCTTTCTTACTTGGGCTTCAGCTCAAATGTTAGCTTTTGAAATGTTCTTAACTGACCAATCTAAGGTAACTTTATACCCCAGGTAAAGCTTTATGTTTTTCATGGTTCTTACTCCTATCTGAAATTATCTAGATTACTTGCTTATTGTCTTTCTGTCACTATAACAATATAGATTGGATTGGGGATAGGAAACTTGTATATCATGTTTATTGTTAGATTCCTATTTTCTATAAGAATGTCTAGAATATTTGTTAAGGAATTACTGAATGCAGAGTATAGTGGTTTTCCAAGGAAGAAAAATTAAAGAAAGATGTTGTTTCTTCAGTATTGGTATGTGCCTCGTACTTGGAACATATCATGAACATTTTCTTAGAACAGGGTGCAAAAGACAACTTAATCAAATGCTGATCACTATAATGAAAAAGATGTTAAAGTACCTCCACTGTCTTTAGTGCATTATTGCTACTCATGTGGCATGAATAAAACCAAAGGCATATGTAGTATATTTTTACATTTTTCAGTGGGGGTTGTATATCTTTTTTGACAACTGGCTCCCAGCACTTAATTTAATGCTATACTGAGGTATGTTTTAGCATTTTTGTACTCATCTATTTCTAATCAAATTAAACCAAGTCTATACCTTATCAGCCAAATGCTACACTGACCCAAAGTTTAAATTCCTGCTGGAATCTCTCTGGGAAGGTGGTCTAGGTTTCAGCATGGTTTTCAACTTCTCTTCAACATTAACCTGTTATTCTTATTCTGAGATGTAACCCTTGGCCATTCTTACAAAAGACATGACCCTTTTTTCATACTAGGTCCAGTAATAAATTTGGGAGCTCCATCAAGCCTAGGAATGAGTTGTGAAAATAAATACCAGAGTTTATGATTATCTTTTCGAAAACAATATTATCCTCCAACCTCCTAAAGAGATTTCCTGGAAAATAATTTAAACATTGATAAGTGAAATGATTAACCTAGTCCCACTAGGTTACTGCTAGCTTGTTTGGAATCTGGATGCTTTATTATTGCTTTCAGCCGATTTAATACCAACTGTCTATTTGTTGTCAATGTCAATGTCTTTAAAACTCCTTGACTGGGTCCCTAATGGAAAGACATTAGATGATAAGGCAAGTGATTTCTCTACCTTCCTTTTGGTGTCTGACATCATTAATGTGATTAATGAGGTGACCAGGGAACCAAAGTCACTTGTCACCATTAGATTGCTAATACAATAGCCAAAGCTCAAAGGTGAGGAAGGAATGAGAAAAAAGTCTTCTCTTATCTCTGTTCTCTACTTTATCAAGGAGACAAACAACCTACCTTGTGTGAACCTCTTTGTAATAGTAAACATTTTGTAATAGAAAATGCTAAGAAAATGAAAAACGTGTTTATTTGGTTCCAAATTATTTGTGATGACTGAAAAATAATTATTTTACCTTTAAAGATTAAGAATCCATTCTAGATGATTGAATAATGACTATACAATAGAAAAGAAATCGCTGGATCAGTGCCTTTAAAAAGGAGTAAGAGGAAAGGTAGACTCACCAATGGAAGTGATTGGCTCATGTTGATATAAAGTCCAGCAGAAGCTCTTGCTTCAGGCACAGCTAACTCTGTCTTCCTCCTCCTGTCCCCCTCTTCCTCTCTTCACCATTTCCCCCTTCTCCCTCCATTTTTCTGCTATAATTTTCTCTGTTGTTTTCAAAATCCTGGAAAATAAAAGAGAGAGAGAGAGATTAAGAGAGAGAACTTCTTTTCTCTCATTGTAGTAAAATCCCAAAATTGATACAAACCTGGTTTGGACTACTTACTCAGTCTTAGAGGATGAGAATATGTATATTGATGTGTTCATACAAGCCCAGACCTGGAGCAGGGGAAAGTAGTTCACCCAAATGTGAAACATACAAGAGTGGGAAATTGTGATGCTTTTTTACACATAAAAGGAAAAATCAATCCTGAGCAACCAAACAATAAAAATAAACTATCTATCTACCATAGAAGGAACAAATGGTTTTTAAAGAGAAACTGGGTTTGCATTTGGTCATACAAACTTTTTTCTGCAGAGTTATATGGACTGATGGGCATTCTCGTGCATGGCTGGTGGGAGTGTAAACTTTAGAATTTTCCTGAAGAGCAAATTGGAAACACTTTAAATATGAATATACATCTTAAATATGAATATACACCATTCTAGAAATTTATACTAAAGGAACAATAATAAATCATCACAAAAATGTGACTAAAGTGATGTTTCTCTCATTGTATATATGACAACAAAGAATTGGCAGCAACCTAAATGTCAAAAAATAGGGGAGATTAAAAAAAAGCATGGAAAGTACTATTTTAAAATTTATGTGTTTGTCTGTTATTTATTTATTTATATAATCTGAAAAGATATATACCAAAAGACTAGGAATATCAGGAGGGTTGAAATATGGGTGATTTTTCCTGCCTTCTTTTTGCTAATCTCTATTTACTAATTTTCCCCCAATGGGTATAAACATGTATTAACTGTGTAATGTTTGTGTTCTGAGAAGAGAGCAGCTTGAACACAGATTCCTGATTCACTCTAAATACCTTTTCTAAATAATACCATATTGGGATGGGAGGCTGGTGAGCAGGACATATAACACTTCAAAGATGTCTTTAGGGACCAAGAATCAGCTGTAAACTATTCTCTTTCGTGATCTAAGCCAAGGGATCAGACCCAAGGGAAAGGGCTTACCTGTGTTTGGGGTCTCCAATGATGACTCAGGTTTCTTTCTTTCTTGAAGGAAATCAGCAAGCAGAAGCCTGGGCTTCTCCTCCAGAACGACTGCACCTGTCCACTTGCTGCATGTGGTCCTACTGACCCAGAGGCCTGGAAGAAATTACACAGAGGAGAAAAATGCCCTGTCCCTGAAGTGGGGAACGGACTGCCACTTGTACCCCATTTTCACATGATATTTTAAAATTAATTCCAGATGAAATAAGTTTTTAAATGCAAAATACATAATGGTTAAAACATTACAAGAAATTTAAGAAGAGTATTTGTATAACCTTGCATTATACAAGATTATCCTAGGCAAGATAGGAGACCTAAAAGCCTTATGTAATATTTCATTATGTAAAAATTAAACACCTTTCATGGCAAATATACCATAAGCAGAATTAAAGAGAAATGAGAAACTGAGGAAAATATTTTCAATGCCTATGTCAGATAAAGGGTTAATATTCCTTGTATTAAAAGATCTCCAGAAATAATTAAGAAAAAAGGAAGTAACTGAAGGAAAAATGGATGAAAAGGCAAAGACAGAAGAAGAAATTCTAATGGCCAATAAATACACAAAAATTCTCTTAACTTCTCTAGGGTTTAAAGGAATGCAAGTGAAAGCAACAAGATGTCATTTTTTCATTAATCTCATACAGAAATAATAATATAGTGAGAATAAAGCACTGATGAAAAAACAGGGATACATAACCTCTGATAGGAAATAATTTGTGAATTGCAATGACCTCTTGGATTGACCTATTAATCTCGATTTGGAAATCTATCCATTAGAAATAAAAACCCCGTGTTCTATGAACAAAGATGTCTATTGCAACTCTATTTTATAGTAGCAGAATAAAAGAAAAAATAAAGGGACACCAAAAGGGAAATGGTTGGATAAATCACAGTACATCTACTCCATGCAACAGTCCACAGCTGTCAAAATGACTCGGCCAATGACTCTCCAAGTGTGGCCCTTGGACCAGCAGCCTCAGCATCACCCAGGAACTTGATAGAAAAGCATGTTCTCTGGCCCCATGCCAGGCCTACTGAATTAGAATCTGTGAGGATGGGGCCCAGTAATCTGTGTCTTAAGTTATCCATGTGTTTCTGATACATGGTTAGATCTACATCACTTGTCTTGAGAAGTCTATTCATATTGTTAAATGAGAAAATTAAATTTCAGAGTAATATATATATATATATATACTTTTTTTTTTTAAACTTTGGGTTTATTGATTGATTCATTGATTGATTGATTGCTGCGCCGGGTCTTCGCTTCTGTGCGAGGGCCCTCTCCAGCTGCGGCAAGCGGGGGCCACTCTTCATCGCGGTGTGCGGGCCCCTCACTATCGCCACCTCCCTTGTTGCGGAGCACAGGCTCCAGACGCGCAGGCTCAGTAATTGTGGCTCACGGGCCCAGTCGCTCCGCGGCATGCGGGATCCTCCCAGACCAGGGCTCGAACCCGCGTCCCCCGCACTGGCAGGCAGACCCTCAACCACTGCGCCACCAGAGTAATATATTTAATGTGATGCATTTTTCTAAAAACAAACATCTATAAAGCATACACTTTTTTGATATGTACTCATACTTCTGTATGTGAAAGCATAAAGTTGTGCCAATAACATTTTTTAAGGTAGGAAAGGAGTAGGGAAAGAGAAAGAAGCTCTCTCTTCATGTATCTTTGCTTCTTTTTTCACTGGAAACAGTGAGCATATATTACTTTCCTAATTAAAAAAAAAAAAAAGACATTTAAATAATAAGTTAAAGAAAAAATGGTCTTTGAGCCTAGATTTTCACCTGACCTAGATCAAATAGACTCTAAGCTATGTGGACATCAATTGGTTAGATCTTCCTTTCACCAACCCTTAACTGGCCTTAAGACCTAGCTAGGGATGGCTCTGGCATAATCCTTTACTAAGCAAACTATTAAATAGGTAGGCGGCTCAGAGCAAGGATTCTTGGATTTTGCATGAAGGGGCTCAAAAGCACAATTTCTCTGGATTATTTTCTCCAAACTGCCTTTATAGTTAAAGTTAAGACCCATCCATTGGATCCTCTGAAAAGGTTACGGTCACTGTAAGTAAACTATATAGATGTCAACAGCTATAACACAAGTCTATGCACAGTTTACTGAATTTAAAAATTTTGTCGACTGGTAGTTTATTCCAATCCTTCTTTCCATTGCATTTTAAATGTTAAGTGTGGAGAAACAATGGTTTCTTCTTTAAAGCCTTAATCATTGATTGAAATACCATTTTTAAAGTCAAATTAAGTTAAATGTTGAGTTATTACATTTTTTTGGCTAAGATTTTCCCTTCAAGGACAAAATACTCCAGTGCTATCATTGGAGATTGGTTTTAGCTATATCTGAAGTTTGTTAGAAAATACATGTGTTTGCAAAGCTCTAGCAAGTCATAAGTACATGATTGTTGGATCCAAAAGTTACATCCCAGGAAGTCACAAAAGTTAACAACATGGGCCAGAATAAACATGGAGATTAGGTAAATTTAACTTGTGATGTTGACTTCCTCCTTTTAATTACTTAGCTCTTGAATATAGTCAATAGTCTGATGAGCTCTGATTATGGAGAACTCAGCTAAAAATATACTGAATTAATAATCACCTGCAATGTGACATTTAAAATTCTACGATTTTAGTTCTCCTATCCACCCATTCTTCTTCCATGTGACAACTTTAGGGTTATAACTGAAATGAATCTCTAATGACTAATGCCCCAGTGATTTGATTTTTGCACATTGCTGGAAAATTAAGAAGAATGTTTACTTGCCCTTTAAAAACCTATATTCCACTGAAAGGAACCTAGATTTAAAATTCTCACAAGCCTGAAAGAAATAATTTCATAATCTAATATGTTATGGTGGTCTAAATGAGAATTTTCCAGCTCAGTCTCATAAAAAGAAGCCTTTTGCCACTAGACTTAAAAAAGATTAGACATACAATTTAATTAAGTTAACAAAGTCCACTGTAATTCCTTAGACGTGAATCTCTTTTAATCTTCCAAGTTTATTGGCTTCATTACTGTTGCAAAGAATTTCTAACCCACGATTAAATCTATGCCTTTCTGCAGAGCCATTCAGCGTCCTGAGAAAAACCCAACTAATTTGATTACATGCTTTGGTTCTCAACAGATCCCAAATAGAGAAAATCCTTTCTGCCTTTTATTTAAAATGTTTGCTCTGCATTAACATATTTCACTAGTATAAGTAAATAAGCTTTTTTTCCTTCAACCAAGTATTCGAGAACCTACTATGTGCCAGTGCTTGCGAAGCACTTCAAGTGCATAAGGAAAATCAAGACAAGGATTTGACATAAGTAGCTTACATTACAGTGAAGATCTCTCTCTAAAAGGATTCCTTAAATATTTTTTGCTAACTCAATATTTATTACTTAATCAGATGCTTGATTTAACACCCATGCTATTTGCTACCCTATTAATAACTGATTAATGCATTTTACTATTTTGCTCTAAATGTTTTACTACCCTCCAAGGGAAATATTTGGACATTTCCCTTCACTGAGGCCAGATTATCACTGGCACCCAACCAAGGAACAGACCCTATGTTCCTTCCAAAATTATTTGACTTTATTTCCATAACATAACACCCTTTCTTTTATCAAAGAGTGCCTGAAATGCTGGAACTGAGGAGAATATTTTTATTTAAATATTAGAAATTTGTACCTGCATAACTTAAAGCACCATACCTTACCCTGAAAGGATTTATATGTTGTGCTGAGAGAGTGTATCAATTTTATTTGTGGTGTTAACGGAAGTTCAAATTGTTAAATTAGATTCAGATAACATATTCATGGTTTGCATTAACAAGAAAATAAGCAGACAGTTGAACAGATTCAGAAACTATGCATGTTTAAAGCAATGAGCATTTTAAGTGTGAAGAGAAAAATAATGTAGTTTTAGTAAATAGTCTTTCTACTTTAAAGTCTCAACCATGGCCATGGGACTTCTGTTCTCATTAAATCTTAGTTTTTTCTTAGTCCTAAAAAGACTTTTCAGTAGAGGGAGGAAGAAATCCAGTTTTGAAGAATTCATGTTACTGAAATCGCCATGGTCAGACTCTACAGGTGAGAGAATGTAGTCCCTCCTACAAAGTTCGTCCTGTTAACCAGAGGAAGGACACAACCTTGGGGCTGAAAGAGTTCAGATTCACTACTCAAAACTGATACTAAATTTCCCACGTTTGTAGTAGGTGATTATCCAAAAGATACTTCTATGCCTTTGCAACAACAAACTTTTTAAAGTTTGATGCTATTCAGTAGGACTTTTCCTGGAAATTTTAACTAAAAAGTACTTTAAACTTCACACTAGAATTCTTAGAAGGGTGATTTATAGAACCCACACTGGGGTTTTCCATTAGAACTGTAACTAAAAATAAATAAATAAGAGCTGCCATCTCCAACCAATGGTTAGGAATGAAGGTGCTGGATTTGATATCCTGGGCTTGATTTCCAGCTGTGTAATCTTGCACACATTACTTTCTCTAATCTTGCTAAGCCTCAGATTCTTCACAGGTAAAATGAGGATAAAAGTAGTGCCCATCACAAAAGGCTCTTTGTGAAGATTAAATGTAATAAGGTGTTTATCAGTACAATGCCCTGCACATAGTTCCCATTCTATAAATTCATGATTCAACAAATAAATATGTGTTACTCTGGTCATTTTCAATATTTTTACTCTCTATTATTTTCCTTAATAGACTTTAAGGGGTAATGATGTTACTGTTATTTTCAAAGAACCAGATTAGTATTTATTTATCTTCTCTAGAATTTTTAAAATTTTTGCCTTCTTTTTCATAAATAACATCTTTTATTTCTATTTGTCTCTTCTTGCTTTTTCTTTTAAGTTTTTTTTTTAAATTTTATTTATTTTTAGCTGTGTTGGGTCTTCGTTGCTGCATGCAGGCTTTCTCTCATTGCAGTGAGCGGGAGATATTCTTTGCTGCAGTGTGCAGGCTTCTCATTGCAGTGGCTTCTCCTGTTGTGGAGCACGGGCTCTAGGCACACGGGCCTCAGTAGTTGCAGCACGTGGGCTCAGTAATTGTGGCAAGTGGGCTCTAGGGTGCATGGGCTTCAGTAGCTGTGGTGCGCGGGCTCAGTAGTTGTGGCACACGGGCTTAGTTGCTCCGCAGCATGTGGGATCTTCCTGGAGCAGGGATTGAACCCATGTCCCCTGCATTGGCAGGCGGATTCTCAACCACTGCACCACCAGGGAAGTCCCTCTTCTTGCTTTATTTTTCTTTTTTCTAACTTCTTAATTCTTTTATTTTTTGCTTTCTCTCCTAAGGTAAGCATTAGGACTCTGATTACAACTTGTACTATAGCCTGTAGGTTTGTATGTGATGTGTCTCATTAAATTGCTTTCTAAAGAATTTGCAATATTCACTGTCTTCTCTTGGATTCGAGAATAATCTGGGAGTGAATTTCTTAGTTTCCATGTAGTTGAGATTCTTTTTGATCATCTGTTAATTTTTGGATTACTCTATTTGACAATACCTTTTAATTTAGAGTCATCTTTACAAAAAAGAGATTTCTGTCCTAACCGTTAGTTAAAAATTCATTATCATCTAAGGGAATTTGTTTTTATTTAATAATTCTGATAGCCCTTTAAGAATTCCCAAGAAAAATTTCACAGTTTCTGTAGCCTCAATACTGAGAAGCATGCAACAATGAGTAAAAGCAAAAGAAAGTCCATATTTAAATGTCTGGGCATTCAATTTATTTTGCTTTATTATAAATCTTAAATATCTAGTAGGAATCAAGATGGAGAGAATTTAAAGTATTCCCACTTGCTTATACACTTTACTCTTCTCAGTTTTAATAAAAAGCCTTTATAATATATAAAGGCTTTTTATTAGAAGCCAGTCCAGGGAATTTTCTGGAAGTAAAATTAATAAGAAGTCAAGCATCAAAGCACAGTGTTAAACATAAAATGAAGCCAACAGACTGGGTGCAAGGAGTATGTAGATGATGAAAGTCAAGCCTATGTTTAAAAAAATAATAAGTACACCATCTGAGCCATATGTATGATCCACCAAGATAAGGAAACCCTATCACTGTTGTATCTCCACCTCAAGGAGAAAAGAAACCCCAGGAACAAGTGGTTTAAATTCCGAGACATAGCCAACAACTCTAAATGCAGAGACTTCCACATTAGTTCTAGAAGTTTATAATCTAATCCTCAGTCCCAGGAAAACAAAACATTTTACCCTGGATCTAGAGTACTATCCAGTTTTATGCAGGGTTATAGAAAGAAAAGACTATTTCCACAGCTTTAGGCAAGTGGTTCTCACTGACCCTTAGTTTCCTCATCTGCCGAATAGCTACCAGGTGGCAAGAGCCCTGATTATATAATCTGTATGTTTATTTTTAGCTCTAGCATTTTAAAATTCTACAGGCAGGTTAACATGTGTCTATTCTAAGCATTAAAAATGTATGAAGAAATTCCAGTCACAAATAGCAGGGCTATAGAACTTACTAAAATAGTTTTGATCAAATATACAACACCCTGAAGTATTACTTGATAAGACTAGTTTTGAACTAATCCTATCATTGATAAATTAAGTGTTCAGGTATGAAGATTAATCATGTCAAGTTATTTCATGATGAAGAAATTTTATTTACCCAAAAGAATAAGAAGAAAGTGGCCCCTGCTTGCTGCAACTAGAGAAAGCCCGCAAGCAGTGGTGAAGACCCAGTGCAGCCAAAAATAAATAAATAAAATAAATTTATTTTTAAAAAAAGAAAGTAAACTTTTGAGTACTTTAAATGGGCTGAGAAATACGTGCTAAGCGTTTTACACGTGCCAAATACCTGGAAATCATGAAAATAAAAATTGTGGACTATCAGTCTAGAGCAGATGTTGCTGGTTCCCTGCCCATATCCCTCTGGTCTTGTTACTTCAGTTTGCTCCTGTACAAATACCAACTGCCAGAATCTGCATCTCTTCGCCCACAAGCCTTTGAAGACTTGGAAGGCTGCCACACCTTGCACCCAGCAGACCTGCGGTGGGGGGAACTAACACCTCTACCCCAGGGAGCAGTCTAAACCAAGGGCTGAATGGAGTTGCTTGGTAAATGCCCAGCTTGCTCACCCCACAGGCAAGGTGTGTGTTTTACACCATTTTTTCAGAACTTCCCAGAGGTGTTAAGATCTAGTTACCAATAGCAGTGGCTGCATTGATAGTTCTTTGCACACTGGCTACCCCACCTTCCTTGTGTCTCTTCCCCACTCCCCTACTCATGTTTCCTGCACCTGCCAAGCTAACTACTTGCACTCAAGTCCTTCTATTGTCTCAAGATCTGCTCCTGGGGGGACCCAAACTAAGACTGACTACGAGAAACAGATTGATCTCATTGTGCAAGTAAATCTTCAAGTCAGTTACAATTTTGTCCTTCACCACCCCACTTAAATATACAGTCATGCTCTTTGCCCCAAATTAGGAACAAACTGGGCAGGAGTCTTGGGTATGCAATCAAGAAAGCAATACCCACTTCCAAAAGAAAAACAAATACAGAGGTGAAACTGGATACCCACCCTGGGAGCAAAGAACATGACAGAAACCTTTTGCTCAAATGAAGATATTATAGGATGGGGGGACGGAAGGAAGAGGATTAGCCCTTTGATTACCATTTTCCCTACTCTCAGGAGAATTTTGATGATAAAGATTTAGATAAGCATATTTTAGCAGGGTAGACATGAGTTAAGGGTTCATTCTGCTGAACACTAGTTCTGAGTCTGAAAGCAAAATTGTGGCAGGGACACATCATGGATATAACCTGTACCTAACACAGTAGTTGGAACATAGTAGGAGATCACTATGTATCTGTAAATGTAGAGTGAGAACCAAGATGGATCAGGCAAGCCTTAAAGACTAAGAAAGAGGAAGTTAATCCA
The DNA here is from genome assembly GCF_965194805.1 of Balaenoptera borealis. Taxonomy (NCBI): domain Eukaryota; kingdom Metazoa; phylum Chordata; class Mammalia; order Artiodactyla; family Balaenopteridae; genus Balaenoptera; species Balaenoptera borealis. The sequence goes on from NC_138867.1 coordinate 148,627,351, forward strand.
CTATAACTAGCTCAAGACTAGTTAGAAGAAAAACTAAAACGCCATCCCGTTTCAGCTTACCAAGTTAGGAAGGAAGCCTGCTTGATCAAAAACTCCACATGTCCTGTTTTTTAGGAGCTTGGAGATAATGATAGAAAGGGGGGTGGACATTCTCCAAAAGGAAGAAAGGGAAACGTCCATCATCCCAATGATGTTTTCATTATAGAGTCCAAACCAAAGCCAAACTTAAAATGTTATATTCAGAATGACTAAAGAATTAATTACTGTTGTAATATCTCAGTTCTCATGTGTTAAAGTCAAAATTATACCTTCCCAAATGTCTATTTTCATATCTCTGAATCACTCATGAACACACTGTAGGTTACAGGCATGCTACTTTTACCTGACCATTGTGGAGCCCTTCATATTAATAGACCTGATCTTAGGTAAAAATATTCTGATGGAGACAAAAGAAATTTAACATTTGACTGATCCTAGCCTTCTTACATCACCTCCAGTTATAAAGAATTTGCTCATTCTCTTTCTCTTCCTTCTTCTCTGCTCTCTTGAAAACCTGGTCCCCAGGATATTATCATCCTGAATTTGGAGAACAGGTATAGTGATATCTGGTTGGAGGAATGAGGATGCTTCCAAACACAATGGACACATGGTTTGGGGCTTGGTAAGACAGGAAATAAAGGGAGAGAATGAAACATTCAGGGATACTATGGTAAATTTAAAAATGAGAGAGGAAGGGGGATTTTATAAAGCATTGTTGAATTACAGAGCTGTGATTCAAATATAAACCACTAAAATACTTGTCTGGAAGTGTAAGTTTAAAGTATAGTATGGTATAGTAGAGTAGAGTATAGTTTAGTATAGTATAGTATTGTCTGAAATACTATAGCTTAAGCTGCCTCTAGGCTAAGCTGCCTCTTCTACCCTCTTTCTATCCTGAAACTATATACAATAATGTTGCTGGGTCCCCAGAGCACTAGCAGGACAGCTTTGAAATAATTTATTAGAAAAGCAAGTCACCAAAGAGGCATTAAACTATCATCTTTCCATCAACCACAATATCCTTCTGTCTTTAAAAGACAGATGTTCAAAGAGTGAAAATGTGCCTATTTTATCTGGGAAAAAGTGGGAATTTTATTTCAACTTCCTGTGTATCATTAGGTTGCTGGAAATCATGGAAACCTAAATTACATATGCAACCACTTCATGCACTGAGACCTCTTGTAAGAAGAAAGCAGCAATATAATCAGTCAGCTCAAATCATCCTCAACATTAACAAGGTGGCTGTAGAGCCATTTTAAGAAATGACTTTCTGCTCCTATTAGTAGACTGATTATACTCTAGCTTTTGTTCCAGAAGCATATCACCAAACTAGTCTCCCAAAATGTGTATAAAAATGATACATTTTCCTTGCCAGTGTTTATATTCAAGTCAAAGTTTCTTTAGAAAAAAACAGGAATACAAAAAAATTTGAAACCATGGCAGTTTGCATCTCTCCAACAAAAGCAATCATCAAGGCAAATATTTATTGTTTGAGTTGTTGAACATAGATGTGTGGACAGAAGTTTAATGTCCATGCAATCTGTTTCCAGTGCATTAGCTATCACATTACAAATGACAAACAAGATTCTTTCATGTTTAAAATGTGTCGCACATGCTCAGAATCAATCTTGATCAACAGACTGTGGTATAATTTGGCAGTTCAGAGATAAGAAGATTATGGACACATTTCAGTTAAAAAATAAATTCAAAGAAGACAACTTGTATGCATGATGTATCTAAAAATGCTTCCAAAAGACATTTAGGAATCTAAGTCAACTCTGAACAGAGAGTCTTGGTCTATTTTGTCAAACAATATAATGTAGAAGAATTACTTATGGAGAAGCTACAGACAACTTTCCACTTTTTATACAACAAATTCCTGAAGTATATTCAAAAGCTGAATGTGAAAAAATAAAACGATCTGTGTGGAACCTTAGCTCTACTACTTACTAGTTAAAAGAATTTAAATTATTTAATGTCTCTAATTCATACATTTATACATTCAACACATATTTATTGTGCTCCTGTTACATGTCAGACACTGCTCTAGGGTTTGAAAATACAGAAGTTAACAAAAGAGGTTACAATCTCTGCCTTCACACTTTGAAATGAGAGAGGCAAAACAGACTGAGGACAAATATATATTAGAACATGATAATGTTAGAAAGAAAAATAAAATAAAAGAATGGGATACGAACTATTGGAGGGGTATTACACAGGTATTTGACAGATATTTTAGAGAGGGACAGGTAAGATGTCACCAAGAAGATGACCTTGATGATAATCTGAAGAAAGTGAGGGAACAAGTGTGGATATCCATGGAAAGAAACAGCATTTCATGAGTGGCAAGTGCAAAGGCCCTGAGGCAAGACTATGCCTGACAAGAAAAGATAGCAAAAGACAGCAAAAGCAGAGAAATGAAGGGTAGAGTGTCAGAAGAGGAAGTCAAGAAGTAAAGGGGGTCAGAGCTGGGGAACAGACCTGTTAGTTCATAGCAAGGACCCTAGAGAGAATAAAAAGCTATTAGAGGATTTTGAGAAAAGAAATGATATCACCTGCCTTACATTTGACAGGAATAATAACAATTCTTCCTCATAAGTTTACTGTAAAAATTAAGATAGGTACTTCCCTGGTGGCGCAGTGGTTAAGAATCCGCCTGCCAATGCAGGGGACATGGGTTCAAGCCCTGGTCCGGGAAGATCCCACATGCCGTGGAGCAACTAAGCCCGTGTGCCACAACTACTGAGCCTGCACTCTAGAGCCCGCGAGCCACAACTACTGAGCCTGCATGCCACAACTACTGAAGCCTGTGCACCTAGAGCCCATGCTCCGCAACAAGAGAAGCCACAGCAATGAGAAGCCCACACACCACAACAAGAGTAGGCCCTGCTAACCACAACTACAGAAAGCCTGCGCGCACCAATGAAGACCCAACACAGCCACAAAAAAAAAGTCTCCCTTTTAAAAATAAAAATTAAAAATTAAAAAAAAAGCCCTCTTCTCGAAAAAATTTTTTAAAAAATTAACTAAGATAATTGACATAAAATGCTTCCCACAGTACATAGCAAAAGGTAAACATAAAATGTTAGCTGCTATAATTATTTTTGTTATTCAGACAGGGATTAGGAAAACATAATAAAAAATGAAAGCCATTGCATGGGTTAGACTTCTTATTTTTTATTTTGTCTTTATCCTTAAAAAACTCAGAATAACAATCCAAGGAGGGAAAGAAGAATAATGAAGAGATGCTCTGGTTCAAAGATCAAGTGAAGATAATTTCTGATACATTTAAGTGCCTTTTTAAAAAAATGGAAGAAAAAACTTAGAGTACAAAACAGAAGGATATTAAATTTTCCAGGTAAATCTCTCAATGCTCTAAGCACAGAAATAATTGGAAATCTATTTGAAGCAATTTGAATTGATGTTTCTTCCAACTTAGGGCCAGGAAAGAAGCATCAAAACTGTTGGGATGACTTTTGGCAAAGAGCTATACATAGTAAATAGAAAGAATTTATCGTAAATAGATTCCAAGAAAGCTACTAATAGGCCTCCCTGCTGTCTGAGCAAGATTACTGAAACAAAATAAAGCAAAGCAAAAGGTATTATTGCCTACTTAAGCAGTCTGGCATAAAAATTATTACAGTAGCTGAACTGGAGAAACAATAAACAGATCATGCTTAAAACATCATGAGAGGCAAAGTACATTTTTCTCTCTCCTAGTATATCATGACAGGTGTACAATAGGCATAAATGATATAAATATTGGAGAAGGATTTATGATTTGAACTCCCAGAGAACCTTCAAAGTGCAGAATCTCATTTCATACACAGCCCAAGGAACAGTATATTGTTATCTTTCATTTTTATATCATTTTATGTATTTCATTCCTTTAAAAAGCATTTGATTACCTATTTTGTGCAAGGAGCTGTGAAAAATAGAAAATTGTGTAACACATGGTCCTTGTCATCCAAGAAACCCGCGTTATAGCAAAGGGACACAAGGCATAGTGTCTATTTCACTGAACATAAGACACCATCAACTGGAGTTAAATCAAAATAATAATTTTATAGGAAAAAAGAAAATCAATAAATATACATAGAGTTTTTAAGATAAACCCAATATCAGAAACATTAAAATTTGAAAGAAATACATATCTTAATATACAAAATCAGGTATATAAATATCTACACTAAAAGGAAGCATAAGTGTCAAAGATGGTTTTTGAAATAACAGGATGTTATAGGCGCACAAAGGAAAAAGTATTACCACTGGGTGAGAGAGGTTAGCAAAATCCAGATGATGTTAGCATTTCAGCTGGGCTTTAAAAAAAGCAATGGGGGGGGGGTCTGGGCAAGATGGCAGAAGAGTAAGACACGGAAATCACCTTCCTTCCCACAGATACAGTAGAAATACATCTACACGTGGAACTGCTCCTACAGAACACCTACTGAACGCTGGAAGAAGACGTCAGACCTCCCAAAAGGAAAGAAACTCCCCACATACTCGGGTAGGGCAAAAGAAAAAGAAATAACAGAGACAAAAGAATAGGGACGGGACCTGCACCTCTGGGAGGGAGCTGTGAAGGAGGAAAGGTTTCCACACACTAGAAGCCCCTTCACGGGCGGAGACTGCGGGTGGCAGAGGGGGGAAGCTTCGGAGCCACGGAGGAGAGCGCAGCCACAGGGGTGCGGAGGGCAAAGCGGAGAGATTCCCGCACGGAGGAGCGGTACCGACCAGCACTCACCAGCCCGAGAGGCTTGTCTGCTCCCCCGCCGGGGCGGGCGGGGCTGGGAGCTGAGGCTCGGGCTTCGGTCGGATCGCAGGGAGAGGACTGGGGTTGGTGGCGTGAACACAGCCTGAAGGGGTTAGCGCACCACAGCTTGCTGGGAGGGAGACCAGGAAAAAGTGTGCAGCTGCCGAAGAGGCAAGAGACTTTTTCTTGCCACTTTGTTTCCTGGTGTGGGAAGAGAGGGGATTAAGAGCGCCGCTTAAAGGAGCTCCAGAGACGGGCGCGAGCCGCGGCTATCAGCGCGGACACCAGAGATGGGCATGAAACTCTAAGGCTGCTGCTGCCGCCACCAAGAAGCCTGTGAGCAAGCACAGGTTACTCTCCACACCGCCCCTCCCGGGAGCCTGTGCAGCCCGCCACGGCCAGGCTCCTGTGATCCAGGGACAAATTCCCCGGGAGAACGCACGGTGCGCCTCAGGCTGGTGAAACGTCAGGCTGGCCTCTGCCGCCGCAGGCTTGCCCCGCATCCGTACCCTGCCCTGCCCCGGGCCTGAGTGAGCCAGAGCCCCCGAATCAGCTGTTCCTTTAACCCCGTCGTGTCTGAGCGAAGAACAGACGCCCTCAGGCGACCTACACGCAGAGGTGGGTCCAAATCCAAAGCTGAACCCCGGGAGCTGTGCGAACAAAGAAGAGAAAGGGAAATTTCTCCCAGCAGCCTCAGAAGCAGTGGATTAAAGCTCCAGAAACAACTTGATGTACCTGCATCTGTTGAATACCTGAATAGACAACGAATCATCCCAAATTCAGGAGGTGGACTTTGGGAGCAGGATATATTAGTTTTTCCCCTTTTCCTTTTTTTGTGAGTGTATATGTGTATGCTTCTGGGTGAGATTTTGTCTGTATAGCTTTGCTTTCACCATTTGTCCTAGGGTTCGGTCCGTCTGTTTTTTTTTTTTTTTACTTAAAAATTTTTTTTTCTTAATAAATTTTTTCTTAATAATTTTTTCCTTATTTTTTATTTTAAAAAATTAAAAAAATTTTTTCTTAATAAATTTTTTTCGTAATAATTTTTTTCTTATTTTTTATTATAATAGCTTTATTTTATTTTATTTTATTTTATCCTCTTTATTTCTTTCTTTCTATTTTTTCTCCCTTTTATTCTGAGCCGTGTGGATGAAAGGCTCTTGGTGTTCCAGCCAGGCATCAGGGCTGTTCCTCTGAGGTGGGAGAGCCAAGTTCAGGACACTGGTCCACAAGAGACCTCCCAGCTCCACATAATACCAAACAGCGAAAATCTCTCAGAGAACTCCATCTCAACATCAAGACCCAGCTTCACTCAACAACCAGCAAGCTACAGTGCTGGACACCCTATGCCAAACAACTAGCAAGACAGGAACACAGCCACATCCATCAGCAGAGAGACTGCCTAAAATCATAATAAGGCCACAGACACCCCAAAACACACCACCAGACGTGGACCTGCCCACCAGAAAGACAAGATCCAGCCTCATCCACCAAAACACAGGCACTAGTCCCCTCCACCAGGAAGCCTACACAACCCACTGAACCAACCTTAGCCACTGGGGACAGATACCAAAAACAACAGGAACTACGACCTGCAGCCTGTAAAAAGGAGACCCCAAACACAGTAAGATAGCAAAATGAGAAAACAGAAAAACACACAGCAGATGAAGGAGCAAGGTAAAAACCCACCAGACCAAACAAATGAAGAGAAAATAAGCAGTCTACCTGAAAAAGAATTCATAATAATGATAGTAAAGATGATCCAAAATCTTGGAAATAGAATAGACAAAATGCAAGAAACATTTAACAAGGACGTAGAAGAACTAAAGAGGAACCAAGCAATGATGAAAAACACAATATATGAAATTAAAAATACTCTAGAAGGGATCAATAGCAGAATAACTGAGGCAGAAGAACGGGTAAGTGACCTGGAAGATAAAATGGTGGAAATAACTACTGAAGAGCGGAATAAAGAAAAAAGAATGAAAAGAACTGAGGACAGTCTCAGAGACCTCTGGGACAACATTAAATGCACCAACATTCGAATTATAGGGGTCCCAGAAGAAGAAGAGAAAAAGAAAGGGACTGAGAAAATATTTGAAGAGATTATAGTTGAAAACTTCCCTAATATGGGAAAGGAAATAGTTAATCAACTCCAGGAAGCACAGAGACTTCCATACAGGATAAATCCAAGGAGAAACATGCCAAGACACATATTAATCAAACTATCAAAAATTAAGTACAAAGAAAACATATTAAAAGCAGCAAGGGAAAAACAACAAATAACACACAAGGGAATCCCCATAAGGTTAACAGCTGATCTTTCAGCAGAAACTCTGCAAGCCAGAAGGGACTGGCAGGACATATTTAAAGTGATGAAGGAGAAAAACCTACAACCAAGATTACTCTACCCAGCAAGGATCTCATTCAGATTTGATGGAGAAATTAAAATCTTTACAGACAAGCAATAGCTAAGAGAATTCAGCACCACCAAACCAGCTTTACAACAAATGTTAAAGGAACTTCTCTAGGCAGGAAACACAAGAGAAGGAAAACACCTACAATAACAAACCCAAAACAATTAAGAAAATGGGAATACGAACATACATATCAATAATTACCTTAAATGTAAATGGACTAAATGCTCCAACCAAAAGACATAGACTGGCTGAATGGATACAAAAACAAGACCTGTATATATGCTGTCTACAAGAGACCCACTTCAGACCTAGGGACACATACAGACTGAAAGTGAGGGGATGGAAAAAGATATTCCATGCAAATGGAAATCAAAAGAAAGCTGGAGTAGCAATTCTCATATCAGACAAAATAGACTTTAAAATAAAGACTATTATAAGAGACAAAGAAGGACACTACATAATGATCTAGGGATGGATCCAAGAAGAAGATATAACAATTGTAAATATTTATGCACCCAACATAGGAGGACCTCAATACATAAGGCAAATACTGACAGCCATAAAAGGGGAAATCGACAGTAACACAGTCATAGTAGGGGACTTTAACACCCCACTTTTACCAATGGACAGATCATCCAAAATTAAAATAAATAAGGACACACAAGCTTTAAATGATACATCAAACAAGATAGACTTAATTGATATTTATAGGACATTCCACCCAAAAACAACAGAACACACTTTCTTCTCAAGTGCTCATGGAACATTCTCCAGGATAGATCATATCTTGGGTCACAAATCAAGCCTTGGTAAATTTAAGAAAATTGAAATCATATCAAGTATCTTTTCCGACCACAACGCTATGAGACTAGATATCAATTACAGGAAAAGATCTGTAAAAAATACAAACACATAGAGGCTACACAATACACTACTTAATAACGAAGTGATCACTGAAGAAATCAAAGGGGAAATCAAAAAATACCTAGAAACAAATGACAATGGAGACACGACGACCCAAAACCTATGGGATGCAGCAAAAGCAGTTCTAAGAGGGAAGTTTATAGCAATACAAGCCAACATCAAGAAACAAGAAACATCTCGAATAAACAACCTAACCTTGCACCTAAAGCAATTAGAGAAAGAAGAAGAAAAAAACCCCAAAGCTAGCAGAAGGAAAGAAATCATAAAGATCAGATCAGAAATAAATGAAAAAGAAATGAAGGAAACGATAGCAAAGATCAAGAAAACTAAAAGCTGCTGCTTTGTGAAGATAAACAAAATTGATAAACCATTAGCCAGACTCATCAAAAAAAAAAAGGGAGAAGACTCAAATCAATAGAATTAGAAATGAAAAAGGAGAAGTGACCACTGACACTGCAGAAATACAAATGATCATGAGAGATTACTACAAGCAACTCTATGCCAATAAAATGGACAACCTGGAAGAAATGGACAAATTCTTAGAAATGCACAATCTGCTGAGACTGAACCAGGAAGAAATAGAAAATATGAACAGACCAATCACAAGCACTGAAATTGAAACTGTGATTAAAAATCTTCCAACAAACAAAAGCCCAGGACCAGATGGCTTCACAGGCGAATTCTATCAAACATTTAGAGAAGAGCTAACACCTATCCTTCTCAAACTCTTCCAAAATATTGCAGAGGGAGGAACACTCCCCAACTCATTCTACGAGGCCACCATCAGCCTTATACCAAAACCAGACAAAGATGTCACAAAGAAAGAAAACTACAGGCCAATATCACTGATGCACATAGATGCAAAAATCCTCAACAAAATACTAGCAAACAGAATCCAACAGCACATTAAAAGGATCATACACCATGATCAAGTGGGGTTTATTCCAGGAATGCAAGGATTCTTCAATATACGCAAATCAATCAACATGATACATCATATTAACAAATTGAAGGAGAAAAACCATATGATCATCTCAATAGATGCAGAGAAAGCTTTTGACAAAATTTAACACCCATTTATGATAAAAGCCCTGCAGAAAGCAGGCATAGAGGAAACTTTCCTCAACATAATAAAGGCCGTATATGACAAACCCACAGCCAACATTGTCCTCAATGGTGAAAAACTGAAACCATTTCCACTAAGATCAGGAACAAGACAAGGTTGCCCACTTTCACCACTATTACTCAACATAGTTTTGGAAGTGTTAGCCACAGCAATCAGAGAAGAAAAAGAAATAAAAGGAATCCAAATCGGAAAAGAAGAAGTAAAGCTGTCACTGTTTGCAGATGACATGATACTATACATAGAGAATCCTAAAGATGCTACGAGAAAACTGGTAGAGCTAATCAATGAATTTGGTAAAGTAGCAGGATACAAAATTAATGCACAGAAATCTCTTGCATTCCTATAAACTAATGATGAAAAATCTGAAAGTGAAATTAAGAAAACACTCCCGTTTACCATTGCAACAAAAAGAATAAAATACCTAGGAATAAACCTACCTAAGGAGACAAAAGACCTGTATGCAGAAAATTATAAGACACTGATGAAAGAAATTAAAGATGATACAAATAGATGGAGAGATATACCATGTTCTTGGATTGGAAGAATCAACACTGTGAAAATGACTCTACTACTGAAAGCAATCTACAAATTCAATGCAATCCCTATCAAAATACCACTGGCATTTTTCACAGAACTAGAACAAAATATTTCACAATTTGTATGGAAACACAAAAGACCTCGAATAGCCAAAGCAATCTTGAGAATGAAAAATGGAGCTGGAGGAATCAGGCTCCCTGACTTCAGACTATATTACAAAGCTACAGTAATCAAGACAGTATGGTACTGGCACAAAAACAGAAACATAGTTCAATGGAACAGGATAGAAAGCCCAGAGATAAACGCATGCACATATGGTCACCTTATCTTTGATAAAGGGGGAAGCATATACATTGGAGAAAAGACAGCCTCTTCAATAAGTCGTGCTGGGAAAACTGGACAGGTACATGTAAAAGTATGAAATTAGAACACTCCCTAACACCATACACAAAAATAAACTCAAAATGGATTGAAGACCTAAATGTAAGGCCAGACACTATCAAACTCTTAGAGGAAAACATAGGCAGAACACTCTATGACATAAATCACAGCAAGATCCTTTTTGACCCACCTCCTAGAGAAATGGAAATAAAAACACAAATAAACAAATGGGACCTAATGAAACTTCAAAGCTTTTGCACAGCAAAGGAAACCATAAACTAGAGAAAAGACAACACTCAGAATGGGAGAAAATATTTGTAAATGAAGCAACTGACAAAGGATTAATCTCCAAGATTTACAAGCAGCTCATGCAGCTCAATAACAAAAAAACAAACAACCCAATCCAAAAATGGGCAGAAGACCTAAATAGACATTTCTCCAAAGAAGATATACAGATTGCCAACAGACACATGAAAGAATGCTCAACATCATTAATCATTAGAGAAATGCAAATCAAAACTACAATGAGATATCATCTCACACTGGTCAGAATGGCCATCATCAAAAAATCTAGAAACAATAAATGCTGGAGAGGGTGTGGAGAAAAGGGAACACTCTTGCACTGTTGGTGGGAATGTAAATTGATACAGCCAGTATGGAGAACAGTATGGAGGTTCCTTAAAAAACTAAAAATAGAACTACCATACGACCCAGCAATCCCACTACTGGGCATATACCCTGAGAAAACCATAATTCAAAAAGAGTCATGTTGGGCTTCCCTGGTGGCACAGTGGTTGAGAATCCGCCTGCCAATGCAGGGGACACGGGTTCAGGCCCTGGTCCCGGAAGATCCCACATGCCGCGGAGCAGCTGGGCCCATGAGCCACAATTACTGAGCCTGCGCGTCTGGAGCCTGTGCTCCGCAACAAGAGAGGCCGCGATACTGAGAGGCCCGCGCACAGCGATGAAGAGTGGCCCCCACTTGCCACAACTGGAGAAAGCCCTCACACAGAAACGAAGACCCAAACACAGCCATAAATAAAAAAAAAAAATTAAAAAAAAAAAAAAAAGAGTCATGTACCAAAATGTTCATTGCAGCTCTATTTACAATAGCCAGGACATGGAAACAACCTAAGTGTCTATCATCGGATGAATGGATAAAGAAGATGTGGCACATATATACAATGGAATATTACTCAGCCATAAAAAGAAATGAAATGGAGGTATTTGTAGTGAGGTGGATGGAGTTAGAGTCTGTCATACAGAGTGAAGTAAGTCAGAAAGAGAAAAACAAATACAGTATGCTAACACATGTATATGGAATCTAAGGAAAGAAAAAAAAAAAAGGTCATGAAGAACCTACGGGCAAGATGGGAATAAAGACACAGAACTACTAGAGAATGGATTTGAGGATATGGGGAGGGGGAAGGGTAAGATGTGACAGGGTGAGAGAGTGGCATGGACATATATACACTACCAAATGTAAAATAGCTAGCTAGTGGGAAGCAGCCGCATAGCACAGGGAGATCATCTCGGTGCTTTGTGACCACCTAGAGGGGTGGGATAGGGAGGGTGGGAGGGAGGGAGACGCAAGTGGAAGAGATATGGGGATATATGTATATGTATAACTGATTCACTTTGTTGTAAAGCAGAAACTAACACACCATTGTAAAGCAATTATACTCCAATAAAGATGTTTAAAAAAAAAAAAAAAGCAATAGAGAGTCTATAATGGAAATGATGGGTAAAAAAAAAAAAAAAAAAAAAAAAAAAATGCATTCTAGGCAAGTAGAAATGGTGGGTAAGAAATGCATTCCAGGCAGATGAAATAGCACGTACAGAGTAAAAATTACTTTGCACAGAGGAGCAGCCATAGTTTCAGATTGACTGAAGAAGGTTCATATTGGACCCAGTTGTAAGGGGTTTTAAATGCTAAATAAATGATTGTAAACACTGCCCTGTCAGAAACTAGGAAGCTTCAAAAGTAGACAACACACGTTGTTTAGGAAGAATAACAAAAGAAAAATCCACAGTGAACTGGAGGGAGGCTAGACTGCAGAGTGGAAGAGCAGTGGGGAATCTTCCATAACACTCCAGGCAAGATATGCCAAACCAGACGAGCGAGGTGAAAAGGTGAGTTGAAGAGAGATGGATGTGTCTCTCCCTTTAGGGTGCTTTTACTCACATGCTCGTAATTAATCCGTAATAGTGTGACATCAAAAGAATTATTCAGATTTTAAAGAGGAAGAAGCCAAGAGAGAAAATTTATGACTTTTTTTTTTTTTTACTATATATCGTGTTGAGATAAACTGAGTCATATTAAAATTTTTAAGTTTATTTGAGCAAAAATCAATTGGAACCAGGCAGTGCCAAACCTTCAGTGGTTAAGAGGGCTCTGCCGAGAAGAATGGGAGGAGACGTGTCTAGAGAAAGTGCAGAGGCAGAGAAAGGAAAGCATAACTTGGCTATAGCTTAACGCCTAGTTGGCTGTTTGTGATTGGTTGTCCTTAGTGTATTGATTTTGGAACCCTAAAGCATTTGCAGGCTTAGATTTTGGTTTGCTCACGTAGGCCACAGCATTAGCGCCTCCTCAGTCTAAGGGCCTCGTTGTTTAATTAATTTAATACTAGATAGTGATGGAGTCAGCCCCAGAAAACCATTCGACCACCCCAGAGGGCAGATCTGCCGTTCTCTTCTCAGCACATCACCTAACTTTCATAGGTTTCTGATCAGAAATTACAGAATGAATGCTTTAGGATGAATTGGATGTTTCAACTTGAAAGATAAAAGCACTGTGAACATACAGGGTGCAGTGCTTTGCTAAACAAAGATGGCTATACTGACTCAGCTGTTCAACCTCACGCAGTTGTTGACAATTTTCGCGGCAGTGACAGTTTGTAAAGGCATTATCTCTGTGCCCAGCCTGCGGCCATGTAATCAGAAAACTACGACAGATGGCTGAGTGACATGGGATGAGAGGTGAATCAGAATTTTGGCTACTTCGTTAGCAAAATCGTGTTTAGGGTGATTTGGAATTCCACATTCCTATTTCAAATGATAAAATATTTCTGAAGGAGATTAGGCATGCACACATCATCAAAAGAAATTTCATTTAATGATGTTGGACAAATTACCAATCAAAATAGACTAACTTCCCCAAGCATCACTTGCATGAAGAACACTGGTTCTCCATTTGTAAATCATTTCTTAGATACTTGGTAGAGTTAAAAAATAAGGGTCTTATTTTGTGGAGTCTCTGACAACTCTATCAGAGTCACCTTGGGTGACCCATAATTCAGATTATAAATCAGGCGGAATGGAGTCAGGTTTGGAAATCTGTAGCAACCAGATTTGGAAAACACTGCTCCAGGGGACACTGTGACCAATAGATAGCTCACATTGAATCCATGAGAAGAAACTAGTTTTTCTCTCCACGCCATGGTAACTTACATCTTCAAATTCATTCCAAGCCACATTCTTTTGCAAGCAACCAATTTCTATCTTTTCCGATAACTATATTAATATTGATACTAAGCACATATGAAAACCATGCATTCTTTTCTACCTGGCATCTTTCAAGATAATCCACGTCATGGTGTGTATAAGTAGTGCGTTCCGTTTTATTGCCAAGTATAATAAGAAGGTTGGGAAGGAGAAGCAAACCTGACAACAAGTGGGATTTTTCAATCATGAAAACTATTCTTAATTAGTAAATACTTACACATATATACATACACTTTCATATACATGCATCCTACGAAGGTCATCTGTGGTTTCAAGATTATTCTATTTGTAGTTATGCAGTTTGTGATGACAGTTTATTGGTCTAGGGCAACCTCTGTTTATATAATGTCCGCCAAAAGGTGTTTTTATTTATTTATTTATTTATGGCTGTGTTGGGTCTTCGTTTCTGTGCGACGGTTTTCTCTAGTTGTGGCAAGTGGGGGCCACTCTTCATTGCGGTGCACGGGCCTCTCATTATCGCGGCCTCTCTTGTCGCGGAGCACAGGCTCCAGATGCGCAGGCTCAGTAGTTGTGGTGCACGGGCCTAGCCGCTCCGCGGCATGTGGGATCTTCCCAGACCAGGGCTCGAACCCGCGTCCCCTGCATTGGCAGGCAGATTCTCAACCACTGCGCCACCAGGGAAGGCCCAAAAGGTGTTTTGTTCAACAAAGAGAGGAACACAAAAGTCTCATTTTTGCCAAGTTCTTTGTAGGATGGACCTGTATAAATTCTAAAACAGTCATCAGGGAATGCGCTGAAAAAAAATATTCTAAAGCAAGTCTCCACAAACTTTTTCCATAAAAAGCCAGACAGTTAATACTTTAGGCTTTGTGAGCCATATGGTGTCTATCGCAACTACTGAACTCTGCCAATGTAGCATGAAAGCAGCCACAGACCACAGGTAAAGGAACAAGCACATCTATGTTCCAATACAATTTTATTAATGAAAACAGGTAACTACCAACACCTATTAGAATGGCCAAAATCCAACAGACTGGCAACACCAACTTCTGGCAAGGATGTGAAGCAATAAGAACTCCCATTCATTGTTGGTGGGAATGCAAAATGGTAGCCACTTTGGAAGATAGTTTGGTGGTTTCTTACAAAAGGAAACATACTCTTGCCACACGTTCTAGCAATGATGCTCCTTGGAATTTACTCAAAGGAGTTGAAAATTTATGTGTTTTGTTCATTAGAATACTCACAGGGGATTTTTAGGGCAGTGGAACTAACTCTTCTCTATGATAGGTAATGGTGGATACATGACATTATGCATTTGGCAAAACTCATAGAATGTACAATGTGAAGAGTAAACCCTAATGTAAACTATGGACTTTAGTAAATACAAATGTATCAATATTGGTTACTCAATTTTAACAAATGTACCACACTAATGCAAGATGTTAATAATAGGGGAAACTGTGAGTGGGGTGAGAGCACACTTTCTGTTGGGAACTCTCTACTTTCTGTTCAATTTTTCTGTGAACCTAAAACTGCTCTAATAAAACAAAACAAAACAAAAACAGGCAATGAGCCAGATTTGACCTGTGGGCTATAGTTTGCTGCCCTCTGTTCTAGAGAATGAAGACATCATCAGAGAATACTTGGAGTTCATAAAGTTGTCTTTGTGAATGTCACTGACTTCAAAGAAATTCATTCAATACTGCTTTCAGAATTTTGTTTAGAAAAGCATGATAACACTCCTGCCAATTACATTCATATTTTCATATTTTTATTTCCATAGCAAAAAGTTATCCATTATAATCATGAAACTGAACCCATGCACTTTTCTTACAAGCCAACAGTTAAGCAGATCCTTCTTGCTCCAGCATTGGGGGGACCTCCCACAACCCACAGAGCCCCTGTGTGGGGAACCTAGCACATCTTAATGTAACACAAGCAGCGCTCCAAATACAGATGTCTTCAGGCTATGGCTTCATCTAGGCTGCTCAAAAAGATTAAATACTTTATTGCCTTCTTAAATAGTCTCATATTTTATACTTTAGAAAGTTTTATCTTCTAGAGTTTCCACCTGTCATGTTGCCATCAGTAGCACGGGAAACAACCCTAGCATTTTTTTAAAGAGTGCTATAAACTCAGTCTTATCTCCATGGCCACTTTACAGTAGCAGTGTGTATTCCATTTTTAAGATACTAATCAAATTTTAGTTAAAATAGTAACATGTATTCTCAGTAACAATACTATAAATAATCTGTTTTGTACTTAATGTAACAGTAAAAACATATGTTCAATGGTGTTATTATTATTTTAAATATTTAATTGTTTTTGTTTATGTTTCAAAATGCAGCAATAAAATTTACTTCAACTGCAACCACCAAAGCAACTACAACTTTTCTTATAATTTGCCATAAATAATAAATAATGCAGTGCCTATACATGCACAGCAATCTTTCTTGAGAAAAATTGGCTTTTGATTGCTGTAATTTATGTGAGATTTGTCAAGTCAAGATAGAATTTTAACTAACTTGGGGTCCACCTGCTGCTAAGTGATCTAGGAACGTGTAGAAGACTTGTTTTCTTTAGGACAAGCTATAACTGCTCTGGGAATCGTAAAATGTATATTTCTGCCCCTTTTTTGTTATTTTCAACAGAGTATACTCATTAACAATGGGAAAGTAGCTGAACTTCAACCATTTAGTATAAGGATTAGGTTGATTAGCTTCTGAGGGTAGGATGGCTGAGTTGGAATGAAAGACTTGACTTCTCAGTATCTGCACACATAAGCTATTTGCCACTCATAAAAGACTAACAACTTTCTGGGCTTCCCTGGTGGTGCAGTGGTGAAGAATCCGCCTGCCAATGCAGGGGACACGGGTTCGAGCCCTGGTCCGGGAAGATCCCACATGCCGCAGTGCAAGTATGTCCGTGCGCCATAACTACTGAGCCTTTATGCTACAGCTACTGAAGCCCACATGCCTAGAGCCCGTGCTCCACAACAAGAGAAGCCACCGCAATGAGAAGCCAGCACACCACAATGAAGAGTAGCTCTCGTTCACCGCAACTAGAGAAAAGCCCGCGTGCAGCAACGAAGACCCAACGCAGCCAAAAATAAATAAATAAATTAATTAATTTTTAAAAAAAAGACTAACAACTTTCTTTCCTGACCATGTCTGTAACTAGGTCAACAGCCATTTTGAAAAGAGACAGATATGTATATTGTGGAGAAGGTAGAATAGAAAAGAGAGAATCCAGAAAAATCTCTTTTAAATAGAAGCAGCAGCATCTGAGTTATGAATTGAGTTATTTGTCAAGTGATCTCATCTTGAGAAAGTATAAATAACCTTTAGAGAAGTGATAGAGACATCTATTACCAGCTATTGACCACATACCATGCTAGAACAGAAGTCAATACATAAACAAAACAAGGTTAAATACATTAACAAGGACCCAGTGCCATATAACTGCAGTTTGCCCCAATCCTTCTCTCTCTCTTTTTTGTCTCCAAGTTTTATGTGTAGGAGGAAGGCAGGAGGGAATCAAAGCTTGCAAGGAGAATTTTGCCTTGTTATTTTGCTAATTTAATGTTCAGCATCTGGTCCATCTGCTGCTGTGCATGGGCTATGGTGATCTGACACTGATCATGGAATGCTGATTGAAAAATAATGAAGAGTCGACTTCAGATTGAAATTCTTTGCGTGTGAACTAACAACATTCAAGCTTACTAAGACCAGTCAATAACTAACCAAATTTTTGCTTTTGAGTTATTTTAACAGATGGCTGCTTTATCTTCTTTCATAAGCTCACAAACAGTGCTCATCTGCATTTTCTTTACATCTTAGAAAACAGTTGCTGTGGTTCTTCACTTTTATTCCCTTATGCATTTAAGTTGAATTTTTTATGTTGAAACTTTGGTCTGGGCTTTTCCACTTTATAGTGGCAAGGTTAGAATAAGTTAGTAATAATTAAGTGTGGGTCAGAGGCATATGTAATTTTCGACAAATGCCTTGGAAACTCAAGTTGCCTTAGGAAAACACCCCACCCATTTCTTCAGCTGCAAAATGAGAGATTCTGTGTTTGCCAGAGTCAGCATCTGCCTATATTAAGACAATTTTTCAGAGTTAGAGAAAGTTTAAGGCAATAAGGTGACTTTTTCTAATAGTGACGGTGACTTTTTGTAACTACAAACAGATATTTAAGCAATTATGACAAAGTCACATCTCTGAGTGCTTACAGGGCAAAGTTTTCCAATGGCTCAAAGCAATATACACATCATCCTAAATCTAGAACTATTTGGTGAGTATCATAGTGGCACATTACAGCAACATGGAATTTATCCCAATTAGTTGAAACTTTTCCTCCTTTTGTCTAGCCTAATTTAGTTCTAGAAATACTTGAAAGAATTTTTTTATCTCATGGATAGAAATACTTGAAAGAATTTTTTTTATCTCATAGATAGAGCTTTCCTTTAATCAAGGATAATACGTGCTATATGAGAGAAATAGGAGTCTTGATCTGTTGAGAAGTAACATAAAGGCGTATACTGCGGAGATGTAGTCAATTAATTGCAATATTCATAAAAGTTCTCAAAACAATAAAAAGAAAATTGGTAGCAGGTCTGAAAATATCATAATTACCATCCCAAGATACAAGCAAACCAGTTTACACATATGCTAGTTTGATAATTCTGCAGCCAATTAGTAACAGTACAACCAAAGTTACCTGAAGTACTCAGAGAACAGAGATTGTTCTTGTTACACTCCCCAAACAAAACAAAACCAAGCCTAGTATGGTAGATTGGTTACATTAATGGTCCCAAATAATGCCTCCCTACACTGTGGTCCTTAACTGTGTGGTCCTCTCCCACTCTGTCTCCTGCTGTGGCCAACTAACTTATTTTAGCCAGTGGGATACTAGCCCACATGCTGTAAGCAGAGACTTGAGGACATGTACGTTTCTGCTGTTCTCTGGTGTGACTGGGCTGGCTTACTCTTGGACCCTTACAACTACCAGATGAACATTCCTAGGCTAGTCTGATGAAGAGATATGAGAGACATATGGACTAAACCCAAACTGTCCAAGCTAAAGTCATCCTAGTTAAGACAGCCCTCTGCTTACCTGCCAGCTGACCAGAGATGCATGAGCCAGCCCACCTCAGATCAACCCAGCCTCTATCAATAAAACCAGTAGCCAGAGTTTGGACCAAGATGGCGGAGTAGAAGGACGTGCTCTCACTCCCTCTTGCGAGAGCACCAGAATCACAACTGGCTGCTGGACAATCATTGACAGGAAGACCCTGGACTTCACCAAGGAGGATACCCCACGTCCAAGGACAGAGGAGAAGCCACAGTGAGACGGTAGGAGGGGCGCAATCAGAGTAAAATCAAACCCCATAACTGCTGGGTGGGTGACTCACAGACTGGCGAACACTTATACCACAGAAGTCCACCCACTGGAGTAAAGGTTCTGAGCCCCACGTCAGGCTTCCCAACCTGGGGGTCAGGCAACGGGAGGAGGAATTCCTAGAGAATCAGACTTTGAAGCCTAGTGGGAATTGGATTGCAGGACTTTGACGGGACTGGGGGAAACAGAGACCCCACTCTTGGAGGGCACACACAAAGTAATGTGTGCATCGGGACCCAGGGGAAGGAGCAGTGAGCCTGGGGGAGACTGAACCAGACCTACCTGCTGGTGTTGGGGGGTCTCCTGCAGAGGCGAGTGGTGGCTCTGTTTCACCGTGGGGATAAGGACACTGGCAGCAGAGGTTCTGGGAAGTTCTCCTTGGCGTGAGCCCTCCCAGAGTCTGCCATTAACCCCACCAAAGAGCACGGGTAGGCTCCAGTGTTGGGTTGCCTCAGGCAAAACAGCCAACAGGGAGGGAACCCAGCCCCACCCATCAACAGTCAAGTGGATTAAGGTTTTACTGAGCTCTGACCGCCACAGCAACAGGGAGGGAACCCAGCCCCACCCATCAACAGTCAAGTGGATTAAGGTTTTACTGAGCTCTGACCGCCACAGCAACAGTCAGCTCTACCCACCACCAGAGCCTCCCATCAAGCCTCTTAGCTAGCCTCAACCACCAGAGGGCAGACAGCAGAAGCAAGAAAAACTATAATCCTGCAGCCTGTGGACCAAAAACCACAGTTACAGAAAGATAGAGAAGATGAAAAGGCAGAGGGCTATGTACCAGATGAAGGAACAAGAAAAAACCCCAGAAAAACAACTAAATGAAGTGGAGATAGGCAACCTTCCAGAAAAAGAATTCAGAATAATGATAGTGAAGATGATCCAGGACCTTGGAATAAGAATGGAGGCAAAGATTGAGAAGATGCAAGAAATGATTAACAAAGACCTAGAAGAATTAAAGAACAAACAAACAGAGATGACCAATACAATAACTGAAATGAAAACTACACTAGAAGGAATCAATAGCAGAATAACTGAGGCAGAAGAACGGATAAGTGACCTGGAAGACAGAATGATGGAATTCACTGCTGCGGAACAGACTAAAGAAAAAAGAATGAAAAGAAATGAAGACAGCCTAAGAGACCTCTGGGACAACATTAAACGCAACAACATTCACATTATAGGGGTCCCAGAAGGAGAAGAGAGAGAGAAAGGACCAGAGAAAATATTTGAAGAGATTATAGTCGAAAACTTCCCTAACATGGGAAAGGAAATAGCCACCCAAGTCCAGGAAGCGCAGAGAGTCCCGTACAGGATAAACCCAAGGAGAAACACACCGAGACACATAGTAATCAAAGTGGCAAAAATTAAAGACAAAGAAAAATTATTGAAAGCAGCAAGGGAAAAACGACAAATAACATACAAGGGAACTCCCATAAGGTTAACAGCTGATTTCTCAGCAGAAACTCTGCAAGCCAGAAGGGAGTGGCATGATATACTTAAAGTGATGAAAGGGAAGAACCTACAACCAAGATTACTCTACCCGGCAAGGATCTCATTTAGATTTGATGGAGAAATCAAAAGCTTTACAGACAAGCAAAAGCTAAGAGAATTCAGCACCACCAAACCAGCTCTACAACAAATGCTAAAGGAACTTCTCTAAGTGGGAAACACAAGAGAAGAAAAGGACCTACAAAAACAAACCCAAAACAATTGAGAAAATGGTCATAGGAACATACATATCGATTATTACCTTAAACGTGAATGGATTAAATGCCCCAACCAAAAGACATAGACTGGCTGAATGGATACAAAAACAAGACCCATATATATGCTGTCTACAAGAGACCCACTTTAGACCTAGGGACACATACAGACTGAAAGTGAGGGGATGGAAAAAGATATTCCATGCAAATGGAAATCAAAAGAAAGCTGGAGTAGCTATACTCATATCAGATAAAATAGACTTTAAAATAAAGAATGTTACAAGAGACAAGGAAGGACACTACATAATGATCCAGGGATCAATCCAAGAAGAAGATATAACAATTATAAATATATATGCACCCAACATAGGAGCATCTCAATACATAAGGCAACTGCTAACAGCTATAAAAGAGGAAATCGACAGTAACACAATAATAGTGGGGGACTTTAACACCGCACTTACACCAATGGACAGATCATCCAAAATGAAAATAAATAAGGAAACAGAAGCTTTAAATGACACAATAGACCAGATAGATTTAATTGATATATATCAGACATTCCATCCAAAAACAGCAGATTACACGTTCTTCTCAAGTGCGCATGGAACATTCTCCAAGATAGATCATATCTTGGGTCACAAATCAACCCTCAGTAAATTTAAGAAAATTGAAATCATATCAAGCATCTTTTCTGACCACAATGCTATGAGATTAGAAATGAATTACAGGGAAAAAACGTAAAAAAGACAAACACATGGAGGCTAAACAATACGTTGCTAAATAACCAAGAGATCACTGAAGAAATCAAAGAGGAAATCAAAAAATACCTAGAGGGAAATGACAATGAAAACACGACGACCCAAAACCTATGGGATGCAGCAAAAGCAGTTCTAAGAGGGAAGTTTATAGCTATACAAGCCTACCTAAAGAAACAAGAAAAAGCTCAAGTAAACAATCTAACCTTACACCTAAAGAAACTAGAGAAAGAAGAACAAACAAAACCCAAAGTTAGCGGAAGGAAAGAAATCATAAAGATCAGAGCAGAAATAAATGAAATAGAAACAAAGAAAACAATAGCAAAGATCAATAAAACTAAAAGTTGGTTCTTTGAGAAGATAAACAAAATTGATAAGCCATTAGCCAGACTCATCAAGAAAAAGAGGGAGAGGACTCAAATCAATAAAATCAGAAATGAAAAAGGAGAAGTTACAACAGACACTGCAGAAATACAAAGCATCCTAAGAGACTACTACAAGCAACTTTATGCCAATAAAATGGACAACCTGGAAGAAATGGACAAATTCTTAGAAAGGTATAACCTTCCAAGACTGAACCAGGAAGAAATAGAAAATATGAACAGACCAATCACAAGTAATGAAATTGAAACTGTGATTAAAAATCTTCCAACAAACAAAAGTCCAGGACCAGATGGCTTCACAGGTGAATTCTATCAAACATTTAGAGAAGAGCTAACACCCATCCTTCTCAAACTCTTCCAAAAAATTGCAGAGGAAGGAACACTCCCAAACTCATTCTATGAGGCCACCATCACCCTGATACCAAAACCAGACAAAGACACTACAAAAAAAGAAAATTACAGACCAATATCACTGATGAATATAGATGCAAAAATCCTCAACAAAATACTAGCAAACAGAATCCAACAACACATTAAAAGGATCATACACCAGGATCAAGTGGGATTTATCCCAGGGATGCAAGGATTCTTCAATATACGCAAATCAATCAATGTGATACACCATATTAACAAATTGAAGAATAAAAACCATATGATCATCTCAATAGATGCAGAAAAAGCTTTTGACAAAATTCAACACCCATTTATGATAAAAACTCTCCAGAAAGTGGGCATAGAGGGAACCTACCTCAACATAATAAAGGCCATATATGACAAACCCACAGCAAACATCATTCTCAATGGTGAAAAACTGAAAGCATTTCCTCTAAGATCAGGAACGAGACAAGGATGTCCACTCTCACCACTATTATTCAACATAGTTTTGGAAGTCCTAGCCACGGCAATCAGAGAAGAAAAAGAAATAAAAGGAATACAAATTGGAAAAGAAGAAGTAAAACTGTCACTGTTTGCGGATGACATGATACTATACATAGAGAATCCTAAAACTGCCACCAGAAAACTGCTAGAGCTAATTAATGAATATGGTAAAGTTGCAGGATACAAAATTAATGCACAGAAATCTCTTGCATTCCTATACACTAATGATGAAAAATCTGAAAGAGAAATTATGGAAACACTCCCATTTACCATTGCAACAAAAAGAATAAAATACCTAGGAATAAACCTACCTAGGGAGACAAAAGACCTGTATGCAGAAAACTATAAGACACTGATGAAAGAAATTAAAGATGATACCAACAGATGGAGAGATATACCATGTTCTTGGATTGGAAGATTCAACATTGTGTAAATGAGTATACTACCCAAAGCAATCTACAGATTCAGTGCAATCCCTATCAAATTACCAATGGCATTTTTTACGGAGCTAGAACAAATCATCTTAAAATTTGTATGGAGACACAAAAGACCCCGAATAGGCAAAGCAGTCTTGAGGCAAAAAAATGGAGCTGGAGGAATCAGACTCCCTGACTTCAGACTATACTACAAAGCTACAGTAATCAAGACAATATGGTACTGGCACAAAAACAGAAACATAGATCAATGGAACAAGATAGAAAGCCCAGAGATTAACCCACGCACCTATGGTCAACTAATCTATGACAAAGGAGGCAAAGATATACAATGGAGAAAAGACAGTCTCTTCAATAAGTGGTGCTGGGAAAACTGGACAGCTACATGTAAAAGAATGAAATTAGAATACTCCCTAACACCATACACAAAAATAAACTCAAAATGGATTAGAGACCTAAATATAAGACTGGACACTATTAAACTCTTAGAGGAAAACATAGGAAGAACACTCTTTGACATAAATCACAGCAAGATCTTTTTGGATCCACCTCCTAGAGTAATGGAAATAAAAACAAAAATAAACAAGTGGGACCTAATGAAACTTCAAAGCTTTTGCACAGCAAAGGAAACCATAAACAAGACGAAAAGACAACCCTCAGAATGGGAGAAAATATTTGCAAATGAATCAACGGACAAAGGATTAATCTCCAAAATATATAAACAGCTCATTCAGCTCAATATCAAAGAAACAAACACCCCAATCCAAAAATGGGCAGAAGACCTAAATAGACATTTCTCCAAAGAAGACATACAGACGGCCACGAAGCACATGAAAAGATGCTCAACATCACTAATTATTAGAGAAATGCAAATCAAAACTACAATGAGGTATCACCTCACTCCTGTTAGAATGGGCATCATCAGAAAATCTACAAACAACAAATGCTGGAGAGGGTGTGGTGAAAAGGGAACCCTCTTGCACTGTCGGTGGGAATGTAAATTGATACAGCCACTATGGAGAACAATATGGAGGTTCCTTAAAAAACTAAAAATAGAATTACCATATGACCCAGCAATCCCACTACTGGGCATATACCCAGAGAAAACCGTAATTCAAAAAGACACATGCACCCGAATGTTCATTGCAGCACTATTTACAATAGCCAGGTCATGGAAGCAACCTAAATGCCCATCAACAGACGAATGGATAAAGAAGATGTGGTACATATATACAATGGAATATTACTCAGCCATAAAAAGGAACGAAATTGAGTCATTTGTTGAGACGTGGATGGATCTAGAGACTGTCATACAGAGTGAAGTAAGTCAGAAAGAGAAAAACAAATATCGTATATTAATGCATGTATGCGGAACCTAGAAAAATGGTACAGATGAGCCAGTTTGCAGGGCAGAAGTTGAGACACAGATGTAGAGAATGGACATATGGACACCAAGGGGGGAAAACTGCGGTGGGGTGGGGATGGTGGTGTGCTGAATTGGGCGATTGGGATTGACATGTATACACTGATGTGTATAAAACTGATGCCTAATAAGAACCTGCAGTATAAAAAAACAAACAAAACAACTAATACTAAACTTTCATTGGGTTATTTGAAAAAAATAAAAAAAATAAAAAAAATAAAAAATTTAGTTTAAAAAAAATAAATAAATAAATAAAAATTAAAAAATAAAAAATAAAACCAGTAGCCAACCCACAGACTTATGAGAAATAATAAATGTGTGTTTTAAACATCTTTGTTTTGAGGTGATTTATTACACAGTGTTATTATGGCAATAGATTATTGACACACCTTGTTACAGTCTGAAAATCTTTCTGAAAACTTATAAATCCACCTTTTTGCCTGAATCTGTTGATTTGCTAAACACAGTAATTTTCTCCATTTGTCTCTTTCCCTCAATAAATTGAAATTAAATGCCTCATTATGTACTGAAATGTCTCTCTGTTATTACCATTACTTGCATTTCCAGTGCAGTATACCAGTTATCTAAAATTACTATTCAACTTCCAGGTCAAATTTTTGCAGTTTTCCAATATGCCTTCTACCTAAAAGAAGTCTTAAGACTTGAAGGGACACTTCTAAAAGAGATTAGTCTTAATCAGAGCAAAAAATATCCTAAAGGTCTTTGAGGAAATAAATCAAAAACAAAAAACTTGGAGTATATGCAATTCCTTGCTGCAACATTTTTTTCTCTTTTTGAGTTTTAAATAAAGGTCAGCTTAATGACAACTAGAACCAATCTATTTATTTCTTGTCGTTATCAGTCAAAGTTCAGGTCATTTTAAAGGGACCCTCCACTCCTTGACAAGTTTTCCATACCTTTCCTAAGGACAGTACTGTCTCAACATTAGTATGATATGCTTATCATACGTCTTTGCACTGAAGGATTGGAAATCATCGATTTTTCTTTACAGAAAGGAAATCTGGGCCATTGAAGAGGTGAGGCCATTTGCTTTTTGCTCAGCCTCTCAGAATCTTGGTTTTTTCTTTTATCACAAATCAAATGAAGTTACTGGGCACAGAAAGTTTTGAGCAATTTGATTGTCTTCAAATAACTATTTTTCCTCCATATTTCTGTGGGAATAGAGAATACAGAATCAGAAAACAGAAATAATTTGTTTTTATCATAAATCCATCAACCCAAATAAAGGCATAGGTGTGGAAATTTAATGTGAGAAAGTTATAGGTTTTAAAGTTTTAAAATAAAGGTAAGATACTCTATTTCTAGTGGGTTTATAGCATGTGATGAGAGTGTAGGATATAAACAAAGAGATGTAAGATTGCCAAGCTAATGGCAACTTATTTATAATGATAAAACACGTTACTGAGAATGATAAAAACTGCTATATCTTCTTACTCTAAGTCAGACTCTCTGCTAAGTGCTTTCCATACATTTAATTTAATGCTACAACCACCATATGATTCAATGGCAAATAAAAGTAGTTGGCAGAGCCATTTCTCTCTCCCTTCTCTCATACTACCTTCTACTACTGTGGCTAGAAAAGTGAAATATTCAGTTTTCCTTGTAGTAAGAGATGGCCATGAGATAATGTTCTGTCCAAGTATATATAAGCAGAAGTTGGTTCAGGAGATTTCTGGGAAAACTTTTGTTTTCTTAATCAAAAGAGACAGTCATGAATGACATGACTTTTCCCCCTTTCTTCCTGCCTTGAATGCAGATTTGATGCCTAGAGCTGTGGCAGCCATCTTGTCACCACATGGAAAAGGCCTAGAGGATTACAGAGATGCCAACCCTGTTAATACTGAACCACTAAACCAATCCCAGGAGCCTCTACCTCCAGATTTCTCATCATGAAAGAGAAAATAAACCTCTACTTATTCAAGTCACTGTTAGGCAAGAGTTTCACTACTTCAACTTGTAAACATTCCTAATAGAAATTTCAGATCCCATGTTTGTTTCTTTGTTTGTTTTTGTTTTATGTTTTTCTTTTCGCCAATTTGTAGATTAGTTTCTTTAATTCACCTCCAGTAATGTTAAAGTTCAAAATAAATCCACACATTCAATTAAAAATTTATATAATATCTAAATATGAAACATATCAGGTAGGTTTTAATTTTGCCTTGTTTAACATTCAACAAATTGAAATTGGGCTGAGCATAGATATCCTAGTAACTTCAAGCATTAAAGCAATCTCTTAATTTTGAATACCCATTCATTCTAAAATATACACAAAATATGCAAAGAGGTGTTCATACTTAGCTAGAAACAAATAGAAGCTATGATGTCATAATTGAAAAATAACCTTAAGTAAATATCCTATACTATTAAAAGTATAGATTTTAAAATGTAAACAATTAAATAAAAAATCAACTATCCATGCAAAATACCCAATGCAGAAGATACACTTTATATTCATTCATCTGTTTTTCACACATATACCTAAGTCCTTATGTCTGGGAAGGTGCTTTGTATTTCTGTTTGTTATCAAATCCCATGTTCTTAAGCAAGCTCCGTACTGCCTCTCTCTGTACTCAATACTGAAGTAAACATTCTATCAGCAATCTCTCCAAAACTTCCCAACACCAATCTTATCCTAGATTCCAAGGGCATGTAATGTGCTGGTTATAAACTGAAATCAATTGATTGCTGATTTTAGTATAATGATCACCAAGAGAAGCAGAATTAGTAGATGGAATAAGCAAAAGGTTTACTTTTTATTTGGCCATACGGTGGATATAAAATAACAGAGACCAAAACAGACATTAAAGTATAAAATGAATGACTTTCAGAGAGTGTATTTCCTGGGAGCAGGCCTTGCATTCATCCCTTTATCTCTGAGGAGGCAGTAATCCTCAAACTACTCCTAATTTAGAGAACTTTGGAACTATTAGAATGACTCAGTGAGGATTTTGAATTCTGAGGACAATGAAGTATAACTGCACACTCAGACTTTGGTATCATAGAAAGAGTTCAGGCTTTAAAGCCAGATGAACGTTTACTAGTAAATCACACCTGGGGTGATTTACTTAGCATCTTTGAGCATTAGGGTCTCATCTATAACTCACAGAGAAGTTGCAGACTAAATATACCATTTTTTAAAGTGTTGGTACAGACTATGGCATATATTAAATGTTCAATAAATGATGGTTATTTTTATTAGCTTATCATTTTGATATATTATCTTATTTTTAAGTATCGTTAGACAAAGCTAGAAAAAAAATCACAGTATGTTCAGCCAGTTTCACACTTACTCAAAATGAATTTCTGGCCTCAAAATTAAATCTTCTTTTATAACCTATAATCTTTAAGTATGAGGCAAGAAAACTGTGGTGAGAGCAGCCATCGATCATGACGAGATCCCTGACTGAGCTGAGTAAACACTGGGTAAAGTCCAAGTTCAATGAGGATTGAGCGAAAATGAAATAAAACCACAGCAAGTACTGTTTGCTCCATCTGCCTAAAATGTGGAGAAAGTGCAAATGGGGTGTCCTGTTAGTCTTCTCTTTATTTGTTCAGTAAATGTGAGAGTGGTCAAGGAGCCCATGTACATTTGGCAATGTGGGTCACAAAATGTTAGCTATAAATAAAAAACAAGATCCAATACCCTCTTTTTATCCGTTCTTCCCTCAAGACTGTTCATTTAACAAGTATTTCAGCTCCTTCTGTTTGTTAGGCACTGAGGATACAAAGGTTAATGAGATACAGCTCCTGCCCCTGTGAGATCTCCCACTGTGGTTAGAATGAGAAACCTTTAAAATCTGACTGCTGGAGCAACCATGATGAGCAGCAAGGTGAGTGCAGAATGAGAACGTGGAAAATAAAAGCTCTGCGGCTCAAGTTATTAATCGAAGTTATAACGTGAAAGGTCTCCCCCTCCCCTGCCTCCCTGATCAAGCTTCTCTATTTGAGTGCCAAACCTGGGAGACTGGAGCGAGGCAGAGAGGATGATGACCAAGGCTTGGATTGAACTAAGATTATGAAACCAGCCTGAGGAAAAACAAGGAACTATGGATAATGTGTCCCATCTAGCCTGACTCAGAAATTCCAAATGTCCACTCTGCCCAGCAGTCCAGGTGGGCAGCCTGCGAACCCAGCTCACGTCCCCATGAGGTGACCTTCTCCCAAGGAGAAATAGTGGCAATTGTGTCCTGGTGAAACATCAGAAGCCTCCCTGGTTACCAAACCCAACCAGGTACACTTTGTCTATGGTCACTGTGCTCCCTGCCACAGCTGAGTGAACAGAGGTGGCGGAGTAGTAGTGAGACGGACATGCAAACAAGTAATTATAATACAATGTAATGTGGAAGTTCAGATTGGTGAGCAATGAACTCACCTCAGTCCTGGGATCAGATGCTCACAGAAAGCTCAGAAGACTTGTCACCTGGTGATACTTGGAGGAGGATATAGAAATTTCATGAAGCTGGTGTGTGGAAGCGGGGAGTCAAGGAGAGAGCATGCATGCCAATGGAAGAGCAGGAGGTAAGAAAATGATTGAAGTGCTCTGGGAAAGATAACAATTTGACATAACTGGAGTGCAAGTGCTCCGTGTGCGGGAGAGGTGAGGGCAGTGGGTGGTAGGGGTAGGAGCGAGGAGAGCAATGAGACAAAGTTAAATCCAGATTGGGTATGGCTTTTTATGCATAAGTAAAGGGTCAGACAAACTATGTGCCCAAGCAGCTCAAATTTGCTCCCCAAAAGGGCATTTTAAAATTTCCTATAGATTACATAATCATTTTTACATAAAATTCCGTATTTTTATTCTTTCTTGAAAACTCAGATGTGGTGATAATCTCAGAGGTGAGGTGATCACGTGGCCCTCTTAGAGCCACGTGTGATCCAGTGGGCCACGGACCCTGCCCAGTGCATGTCACTTGTTTTGTTTCCTGCCAGAGCCTGGAAGTCATGTGAGTTTTTCACTCCTGCACTCAGTGATGGAAAGATAACAAAAGTGTTTGATAGGAATACTGATAAGATCGCATTCATTATCTGCTCAACCCTGTGAGCAAAAAAAGAAGGGATATCACAGAAACTCTACTAATGCCAGCATTTTAATAGTTTAAAACTCTTTCACTGTTGCCTACACAATTTTAAATAGTATGTAAAATGGACCTCTGAAATACAACTATCTTACTACCAAATCCTTCTTTTTCTCTCCTTTTGTACAATAATTTTCAAATCATGGAGCCCATCCCCAGAAAGCCACAGAAGATAAATTATTTTATTGTGCTGAGTGCCTTAAACAATTCAAATCAAAAACTCTGAACTTAATATCACTCACTGATGATGTTCTAATGCACATTAAATATCTAGCATTGTTCCAATTGGTTATATAAAACTTTATCCTAATTTGTAGTGTTTGCAAAGCCCTTCAGCATATGTGTTGCTGTGGTATGTGGCCTCAGTATGTAGTGATTTAGTTTCACCCCCAAGTCAGAGGAAAGTTGAGTTTAACAGTATCAGCATACTTCATTGCAGTGCACTGAATTAAAAACAAATTAATATTTTATCCTCAGGTAACTCTTAAAATCTACAAAGTCTTATTGAAAGAGATTTATTAAAAGAACTAGGAGTTTGGCTGGTTTAGTTTAGCTTTTTATTTATTTACTAATCAGAGCAATTTCGACATTCTCCAGGATGCATAAAATGTAAAGCTTCTCAAGAAACTGAAGTTACAAAATCCTCTAAAGTAAAATATTGACCAATGAAGAATATGAAGATGTATCTCATGCCAACACAACAAATGAACTCGAGGTGGGAAAAAAATGATTGACAAAGAGATAGATCTCTATTATTTACTGAACACCTTCTAATGTCAGGTACTATATTGGGCTTTTTACACATTATGCATTTAAACCTTACAACAAATCTATGAGAAGTTTAAGTCCCCACTTTATAGGTGCAGAAGCTAAGGCTCAGAGAGGTTAAGTAACATGTGTAACATGTCACAGCTGCAAGAGGCACTCAGTTTTGAACCCAAGATTCCAAAGCTATGCTTTTCTCTTATATACATACATATGTGTATATACATATATGTATGTATATAACTATAATTGACTTACAGTATTATATTAGTTTCAGGTATACAACATAGTGATTCAATATTTTTATACATTATGAAAGGCTCACCATGGTGAGTCTAGTTACCATCTGTCACTGTACAAAGTTATTACAATATTATTGACTCTATTCTCTATGCTGTACATTACATTCTCAAGATTTATTTTTTAACCGAAAGTTTGTAATTCTTAATCCCCTTCCCCTATTTAGCCCATCCTTCCCACCTTCCTCCTCTCTGGCAACCACTAGTTTGCTTCCTGTATCTATGAATCTGTTTCTGTTATGTTATATTTGTTCATTTGTTTTATTTTTTTAGAGTCCACAAATAAGTAAAATCATATGGTTTTCGTCTTTCTCTGTCTGACTTATTTCATTTAGCATAATACCCTCTAGGCCTATCCATGTTGTCATAAATGGCAAGATTTCATTTTTTTTATGTCTGAGTAATATTCCATTATATATACATGCCACATTTCTTTATCCATTCATCTACAGACAGACACTCAGGTTGCTTCCATACCTTTACGATTGTAAATAATGCTGCAACGAACCTTGGGGTGCATATATCTTCTCAAATTAGTGTTTTCATTGTTTTCAGATAAATACCCAGAAGTGGAATTGCTAGATCATATGGTAGTTCTAGTTTTAATTTTCTGAGGAACCTCCATACTCTTTTCTACAGTGGCTGCACCAATTTATATTCCAACCAATGGTGTACAAGGGTTCCCTTTTATCTACATCCTCAACAACACTTATTACTTGTCTTTTAGACAACACCCCTTCTGACAGGTGTGAGGTGATATCTCATTGTAGTTTGGATTTTCATTTCCCTAACGATTAGTGATATTAATCTATGACAAAGGAGGCAAGAATATACAATAGGGAAAAGACAGCCTCTTCAGTAAATAGTGTTGGAAAAACTGGACAGCTACATGCAAAAGAATGAAACTAGACCACTTTCTTATACCACGTATAAAAATAAACTCAAAATAAATTAAAGACTTAAATGTAAGACCTGAAACTATAAAATTCCTGGAAAGAAACATAGGGAGTACTCTCTTTGACATCAGTATTAACAATTTTTTTTTTTTTTGGATCTGTTTCAAAAGGCACAGGGAACAAAAGCAAAAATAAACAAATGGGACTACATCAAACTAAAAAGCTCTTGCACAGTGAAGGAAACCATCAACAAAATGAAAAGGCAACCTACTGGATGGAGAAAGATATTTGTAAATCATATGTCCAATAAGGGGTTAATATCCAAAATATATTTTAAAAATTCATACAACTCAATATCAAAAAAACAAACAATCTGATTTTAAAATGGGCAAAGGACCCAAATAGACATTTTTCCAAAGAAGACATACAGATGGCCAAAGCTATGCTTTGAAAGGAAACTCAAAATGATCAGGAGTTATACTATTACCCAGCCCTGCTGAAGAACCACTGCCAATCTCAGCTCTATGGAGGATCTGAAGCTAGATGCACATATTAGGGAAGGGAGGCTTACAGCTGTCTCATATTTGTTCCTCTGTTAAGGGGTACTCCTGCAAAGGTTACACAAATACACACACACACACACACACACACCAGCAGCATTATTAACGTCAAACTGACGGCAGTCCTATATATCTAGAAAGTTATGAGAGGATGGGCCATTCCTCCCCCCAAAATAGTTAGGCCATCTTAAAGGAGATCAAATATGGGGTACCTGGACAGACACTGCCCCTGTAAGTGCATAGATAAATGTGCACTATCCTGCTAAAAAGACAACAATAAACACACTCACAAGCTATCCATCATGGCTAACACTCTGAACTGAACTGGGCACCAGAGGCCACTGAAAAGAAATCCTTGAACCGAAGACCCCCTTTTACTTGTTTCTTTAATATTTCACTAGGTTTGAGGAAAAGCTGGCCAAACAACTCCACCAAAGTAGCAATAGTTCCATCCAGATATTTTTGTATGCAAAGGAGCCAAAAAACTCAAGGGTAAGAATAATGAAGCTGCCAAACAAGATGGATGTAATGGCAGCATGAAGCAACAGGATAAGTGACTGAATTGCAGAATGAGGGCTACGCTGCTGAGGCCAGTAAACCAAAGGTGGCTTGTTGGGACTAAGCTCTAAACATTAAGATCAGGTCACATCAGAGGCCCGCGCACCGCGATGAAGAGTGGCCCCCACTTGCCGCAACTAGAGAAAGCCCTCACACAGAAACGAAGACCCAACACAGCCAAAAATAAATAAATAAATAAAAAAAAAAAAAAAAAAAAAAGATCAGGTCACATCAGAAAAACTCCAAGAAAGGCTTTGAAAGAGCAGATCCCTTTCTGATGGCTTCATTTCATTTACGAATTCACACAGTTACACACCTGCTTTCAAATTTTGCTATCTGCCTAGTATGAAAAAACAGAAAGAGCAGGAAATAATATCCTCAAAAAAAAAAAAAAAAAAAGACAGGTAATAGCAGTTATCAGAACTTAAATGAAATCATTATTCTACTTGATGTCAACAACTGTGCTGTAAATGGGCACATTTCCAGAATCTTGACACTTATTTTATGTCCAGATTTCACAATTTTTCCCAGTTACAATAGCATTTGCAGGGAGCTCTTATCTTCCTGCCTATATATTGTCTTAGATCTTAAACTCTTAGAGGCAATGATATGTTTTACACTTACTTTTATGTAACCGGCTGCACTTTCTTTTAAATAATAACTCATTGCCTTTATAAAGCAGATTATATATTTCAATAGAGTTTTTCCATTATATCATTTTCTTTGACTCTCATTGTCTTGTGGGGACGAGCAGGATGGCATTATCCCAATTTTGCGGTTAAATTTTAAAAGAATAGTTTCTCAAGAACACACAACTATTCAGCCATAGAGTTGAGGCAAGAACCTGAATCTTCTGATCTAAGGATAAATGAACCCAATTTTCAGATCTATTTTTTTTTCCCAAGAAGGAAAAAGCGGCAATGATTTTCATGTAATCCTCTTAAGTGTACTCAGCCTAAATCATGCGTCAAACTCTGGAAACCCATGAGCAAAATCTTCATAACTTGTTGTTTAGCCCAGATATTGTTATAAAGGGCAGTATAACAAAGTGCTTAGGCAGTTGGCAGAAATGTGAGTAAGCTATTTTCTTTGAGGAAGAAATTAATTTTGATTAGGTGTGTGTTGAAGTTTTAATTAATATGATGGCCTATTGAATAGCTTAAATATAAAATAAAGCAAATGTCATTGCTATGGACTGAATGTCTGTGTGCCCCTAAAATTCATATGTTGAAACCATAACCCCAACATGATGGTATTTGGATATGGGGTCTTTGGTAATTAGGAATATGGTAATAAGGTAATGAGAGTTAGATTAGGTTGTGAAGGTGGGACCCTCATGATGGGATTAATGCCTTTATATCAATACAAAGAGGATGAGACATGAGAGCTCTCTCTTAGGGCACACACCCAGGAAGGCCATGTGAAGACATAAACAGGAAGAGGACCCTCACCAAGAAACTGACCATGTTAGCACCCTGACCTTGGATTTCTAGGCTCCAGAACTGTGAGAAATAAATTGTTTCTCAAATTTATTTTTGAGAAACAATTATTGTTTCTCAAATCTAAAATTGTTGTTTTAGCCACCCAGTCTATGATATTCTGTTATAGCAGCCCAAGCAGACTGAGACAGTCACACTATAAGGCAGGTGTCATACATGGCCATAATAGACAAGC
Source organism: Balaenoptera borealis (assembly GCF_965194805.1). NCBI lineage: Eukaryota > Metazoa > Chordata > Mammalia > Artiodactyla > Balaenopteridae > Balaenoptera > Balaenoptera borealis. Next base: position 148,661,830 of record NC_138867.1, read on the forward strand.
AGCTTAGCACCAATTCCTTATACCAAGTGGCCTCTGTTGTCATTTGAGATTGTGATCCTGCAACCCAAATAATGATTTGTCCTTAATTCTTCTAAAAGGTACTATACTGAAAATCCTGTTCTTAGTAAGTTATAGCTCCTAAAATGCCACAAGGTAAAGAACTTTACAAAACAGGTTAAAATATCTATCAACTGAATCAATCAAAAATTGTATAAGTAATATTGACTTGTTAAGTCCATTAGATGATTACCTCAGTGTTCCATTCACTGTTCAATAGGATGTTACATATTATTCTCTAAAATAAAAGCAAACACCTCAAAAAAAAAAATCTTGGAAACGCTGAGTGAGATATAACACCTAAACACACTGCTTACACAGTGAGAGTATTAATATATTTCCAAGGGAAAAATATAAGAAGTATCTAAACATAATAAGCACAAGATTCAAGAAGCCAAAGGGATGGACGAGTCAAAACATTTTTCTGTGCATTCTTTGAACCTCAACATGTACATAAATTAGTAAATATCTAAATGAAGTGCCAGTGCAGTCATTCAACCAGGAATAAGGCAAGGTGAATATGAAGTCAGTACAAATCACTGGGCCCTGCTGGGTAGAAAGAGGATGGGGTAAATCCCATGTCTGCCCTTCCTAGGGAGACATTTTTTTCCCACTGGGCCAAAATCAGGTTATAATTAAAGTATTCAACATTTATTCAAAAAATATTAACTGAACACTTACAATGTTCCAGGCATTGTCCTTGACACAAAGAATAGAGAAATGAACAAGACAGAGAAGGTCCTTGATCTAATAGAACTTGCAATCAATTTGGGGTAAATAGGTGAGAAAAATGTAAACAAATGAACAGGAATGTTTCTAGGGATGATACCTTTTTATGACAAGTTAATTTGACAGAGAATAGTCTGGCTAGGTATATGTAGATAGCCTGGTATTTGCCTGTATCTCTAACCTAAATTCTTATCTTCTTCCACTCCCTGCAGCTGCCTCAGCCTAACCTTTTCTGATGACTGGAAGGCACTATAATTCACTGTCCCAGGGCTATAATATGAGAAAATTTTAATGTCATTTAACACTTTACAGATTACATTCACATACATTGTCCCATTAAATCCTCACACCTTAGGAGATAAGCAGAGTAGATATTTATTATTTGGGGGATACCCTGCCTCATTTCCACCTTCCTAACCATACCCTATTTCCTTTTGGGGAGTTATCTGTCTCCCATCGTTTGTAGTCTGGGTAAGATTATAAATCCAGGTGTCTGTTAGCCACTAGAACCCAAATTGACTGGAGTATTCTGCACTGTCCTAGTACACCAAGCAGTTGAACATATAACCTGAACCCTGTCAAAGTTTTCTGACAGAAATTTTACTATTTAGGGCAAAAATGGAAGAAGAAAACATCGTTGATGTTATTCGCCCTGATAGTGTAACCTTAACTAGACTGTCCCTATTACCAGAAATTCCTGTAGTTCTTCCTTTCTAGCCTTCAGAAGAGGCTTTGTTTCAAGTCATCCTTCAACCTTCCCTTTGATTGCTGAATGCTAGGTAGACTTTCATTTAATGCCTTTTCCTTGAGTTACCCAAAGTTTCTGTTGCTTGCAACCAAAGTCTTCCAACTAATAAATTAGATCATTATGCCCATTTTACCAATGAAGACTGAGACTGAGACGAGTTACCTGTCTAAAGTCATACCCTTAAACAGTACTAGACCTAGAATTTGAACCTACTTGTTCTTATTCCAAATGCAGTACTCATTTTGTGACACTTTGACTAATAAAATGTATCAGAAAACTATAAAGACCATAAATTGAAAACATGCATTTACCTCTTCTTTCCCCTCTTCCATTAAATAAAAAAGAAAGTAAAGAAAATTTCTAAAATATAAACACAGAAGGATTAAAAATAAAGGGATGGTAATAAAATTCTAGAAACTGGAGAGTAGAAGCATGAATAGTATACACAAGAAAACTGAGTCCTAAGCCAAGAGTAAGAAAGCTGTGATGCAATCTGATTTCGACTACAAAATCCCTCAAAAGATACATATGTTGTCTGTGCATATTACTTCTAGAAGTGAATGTAAAAATAAGGCTAAAAATTAGAGAATAGGTATAAAATCTTTTTAGAAAGCTATTAAACTTCAGATTCCTCCCCAACCTAACAAAGAAAATGGAAGTTCATTTTATGGAAGGGTAAAATTGAGCTTCTGGATAGGTCATAATGAAAGGCAGGATAAGGAAAACCAAAAGTTTTCATGGAAACACTAAAATGTAGAGCCACCTCCCCAGCTCAGCTTTCAGAATACTGGAAGCAATTATATCATCAAGACAGGAAACAGGATTCTTCATTGGGTGACACAACCAGCCGAAGAAACAAGATCTAAACTCACCAATACAACATATTCCCCCAATTAAATGGCTCAGATATATTACCCTATAATGAAGCCCACATTTAGCCAAACATCTGAGGAAAATTTCAAATATAAAATATATACAGCAAAACACATAAACTGAAAAAGGGCTAGTTGAAGGAAACAAAACTTTGCAGAGAACTAAACACTTTAAAAATAATTAATATCCTCAGAGAGATAAAAAGATATTGCATTCATGAAAAAAGAATAGAATGCTATTTTTAAAAAGAGCAATCAAAGATCAAGAAAGAACTCTTAGAAATAAAAAATACGGTAACAGAAGTGATGAAAGGCCCAGTAAAAAGTTGGACAGTAATAATGATGAAATCTCCCAAAGGCAGAAATTTGAGGAAAAAACATTTTTTTAAATTAGAAAATAAATTCATGAGCTCCAATAGTCAAGAAATGAAAATTGAGAAAGAAGAATAAAGAAATGGAACAGAGCAATATATGAACAAAATAATTCAGGAAAAATTTCCAGAACTGAAAAATTTGAACCTCAAATTGAAAGAGCCAATCAGTTGTTCAGAAAAAAAAACTAAAGGAAAAAAATCAAGGCACGCTTCTTTGAAATTTCAGAATATTAGGGAAAAAGAAAAGATACTAAAAGCATCCAGAGAGGGGACAAAAACAGGTTACTTAATTAACTTCATGTTTAAGATGGACTTCAGATTTCTCAAAATCAGTACCATAAAGCAAAAAGACAACACCTTCAAAATTCTAAGAGAAAGTTACTTCCAACCTAGAATTTTATTCCTAACTGAATTATCATCCATAGGTAGACTGAAGACATTTTCAGACATTCAAGATCTCCAAAAATATCCTACATACCATTTCTTAAAAAAATTACTAGAGGAGATACTCCCCCAAAACAAGAAAGTCATAGGATTCAGGAAACAAGTGAGAGATAAAGGGAATCCCCTTGCCAAAGATGATAATGAAGAGAAATCTCCGGCTGACAGCTGTATAGCTGAACAGATTGAAGCAGGTCAGAGAGGTTCTGAGGGATATACTGTCAAGATGAAAAAAATAGAATACCTGATGCACTTGAACTGATTGAAAGGAGATTTAGATAAATGTAGAAGAAATGGTTAAATATATATTTATTTATTTATACATATGTATATATATACATTATATATATTTATACATATGTATATATACATTTTACATATATGTGTGTATATATACATTTTAATTTTAAAAAGGACAATTAGCAATTAAAGGGGAAAAAAGGAAGTTATGCAACAAAGGAATAATGTTTGGAATATACCACATGGCTCCACTGAGCCTACGACTTACGTGATCATAGTAAATACAAAAGGTGAATATTCATCTACCCCAAATAATTATTTAACTATGTTCACTGAATGGGCAGTTATGTTTTTATGCTTGCCTGTGCTAGGAGGGGTGATGAAAGAGAGGTAAATTTTCCTCTACCAAAGTGAGAAGTAAATAGATGCTGGCTAAAATGTAAAAATCAGAAAGAAGTACCATAAACCATTGTTCAGAAATGTGGAGGTACTTTTCATAAGAGGCTGTTGAAAATAGTTGCCTCTGGAATGCAAAAAATGGGCAGAAGAATCTGGAGACAGATATTCTTCCAAATAGCCTTGGAGAGCTGTATGAGTCTTTAAATTAGATCTTGAAAAAATTAAAACAACATTAATAAAAATAAAAATTAAATTAAAAACACCCAACTGGCTATCCTTTTCCACACTAAAGAAGCCACACATCTAACCTTTCCTTCATAGGTCAAGCTTTAGCTTAGTTAACCATGAAACCATATACACTTATTCTGGTGACAAATCAAGGATGCATTTTGTGTGTGTGTGTGTGTGTTACTCTCATGGAAAATATTATCCTCCTGCAAGATTGTAGCTGACAGAGACGAATGCCTGAAAAGGTTAGGAGAACCACTGACTTGATTGGAAGAGAGGACAGTTTGTTAAGAAACTGTCCCAAATCCACCACAGAATAATGAAACTAATTTCCAAAGACCCTGATGCAATTCTTTGTCCTGGCCCTATCCATCTACTCTACATGTGGTAGGCAAAAACCACGGAAGCAAAAACCTTTTTCTAATTTAATAGATGCTGAGAAACAAAGTTGACTAATGAAGGTGATAAGAACACCTAGGCAAACTGGATACTTACCTAACACTTGAATTTTCCAGATTAAAGAAAGAAGGTTACAGTTCCCTTCGTTAATGTTCCATTTAGAATCTCTGCATCTTCTTCAGAAGAGAGACTTTCCATCCTTACAGGGATACAACATTTTCTAGGGTTTTAAAGCTTCCTTTGAGTGGCTTAAAGTAGGGATATTTCACTATCGTCTTCAGTTTTGAAACCCTATGCCATTGAGCATGGTGTTTTCCTTGAAGCGTTTAGCTAGACCAAAATCACTCTGAGATGTACACACAGGAGACGCACCTGTCTCATGCCCCAAACACACACATGGCCATACAGCATGAAACTTAATTAATCTGGGGTATGTAGTCACATTAACAGATGTTTTAGTTGTGCCATTTTGCTTCTTCACTAGTTTTCTATTCTCCTTGGCAGTGACTCTCAGAGTTTAGTTGGCTTAAGTATCACCTGGGATGCTGTTTCAAAAATGCAGGACCTCAAGCCCCCAGTGATTTGGAGTCTTTACCTCTAGTGTTGAGCTTGTGAATCTGCTTTTAAACAAATCCCCCTCCATCCTATGATGCCATCACAATATTTATAACACACTAGCCTGTGGGATAAAATCAATCCCTTATCACAGCATACACAGTCCTCCTAATCTGGCCCTTGCCTACTTCTACAATCTATACTTCTTACATCCCAGAGTGAATGTCACTGCTCTAGTGGAACTTGCAAATTTCCATGCTATTTCATATATGCATGCCATATTTCACATTATTTCCTGGGATACATGTCTCTAGCCAATATTTATTATTTTATGTTCCCATCATCCTGGGAATAGTCTTATCTCCTGGGAATAATAGGCTCTTAGGAGGGGGGTGGGGTATGCTTTTCATACCCACTCATTCATTCTAAACATGTTTCATAGGGTCTGCTAAACATAGTATCCACTCCCCCAGCCACAGGGAAATAGGAGTAGGTATGTGAGACCAACAAAATATTTTCCCTGGGATTTTTCAAACTGGAAATTTAAAAAAGAGATAGACCTTTACTACTGAAAAAACTAAAAAAATGAAAAGGACAGGAGCTATGTAAAGACTTGTTCCTTGAAAATGGAGGAAGGCCATCAAACAGAGTAAAGCTAACATTCACAAAGGAGCAGAGATAGTTAATAAATGTGAATTGACCAAAATACAATTTTGATACGGATGATAACATTTTTAAGTTAAATATTCTGAAAGAATTATTACATGACTGGTAGGTAGACTGAGGACTGCATGGACAAATTTTATTTAGGAAAAATGTATTTAATTCTAAGATTTATTTAGGACTTTAGTGTTGTTCACAGTTTACTTCAAAATGCCAATAATACCTTAATATGATAGCATATATTAACATGTAGTGAAGATAAATAACTTCTTATAAAGTGCCCTAAAATGACAGAAAATTATAACATTTTCTAGGTCATAGATCTTTTTGAGAAACTGATGACAGTTAAAGATTCCCTTGGGGCAAAAAAAAAAAAAAAAATGCACATTCACACAAATTTTTACAATTTCTGGAGAATCACAGATTCCCCTGAAGCCCATTCATGGACCTCTTAGAAATCCCTGGGCTCAATGAGGCTTGTTTTGGTTCTATTTCACACGTCTGCTGCACGAGTCTACCTGTGTACATAAAAATGGATAAAGTAAAATGACATTTGTGAGAATTGAAATTTATTTAGTTTCCAGGTTGGAGACGGTAGACAATAAAATAAATGAGAGTTCCAAGTGGCAATTAGGAATCAAGAAAACCCTTAACCTAACCAATTTAAAAAACATCTTCCTTCTCTCTAGTTTTTATTTGGTTTAGTTTTTGCTTTCTTTGTTGCTGTTGGTGGAAGTGTTTGCTTGCTTATTTTTCTTATGATTACTTAGTATATTTATTTCATCTAATGTAAAATGCAAATGCGTTTCTCATGATTTTTCTTCAGATTTCCTTGTGATCGCTGATGCAAAATATAGGTGCTTACTTGCCACATTCCAAGTACTTTGCCTTCATATCTATTGACTGTGAAAATGCGGCAGCACTTTGAAATATTAAATAGATAATTCAAGATTGAATAGAGTACAGATTTTATATATTGAATAGAGATTCTAAACTGTCTTTACAACCAGCATCCCATGAGACAATTTTTAGACTATTTCATAGTCTGACATTTAACAATATATTTTATATTGTTTTCTAATAACTACATGCCTGTTAATCTTCTTTATCTTATTATAGCAAATTACTTATGAGCAGGTTTCAGGTCTGCTATTTCCCAGGTAATTTTCACAAAATATTTTGTGAAATATTATGAGTTGCATGTGACAGTGAAAACTCATACTGCCTTAGGGGAAAAAAAGGAAGGGGAGTGCTATTGTCTTCAAAAACTAAGGAGGTCGATGATGATTCCTCCTTCTGGGACAGCTGGATCCAGGGGTTCAAACAATGATGTCAAGGATCACTCCTTCTATAGTTTGCACAGTATTTCTCTGTGTTAGCTTCATCATTTGATGGGTTCTTTCCATGTGGTGGCTCTCAGCACCTACAAGCTTACATTGCCCTTGCATTCTCCTTCCCAATTATACATTCTTGCACATTTCTGGAATTCAGTGCCATGTACCCAACTTGACTAATGTACTCATCTCTGACCCAGTCTGGACATAGGGATTGATTCTATACAAATTAAATGAGTTAAGAACTGAGAAGAGAGGGAGAGATCAATATGGCAAAATAGAAGGACATGGAGCTCTCCTCCTCCCACAAATACATCAAAAATACATCTACATGTGGAACAAGTCTCACAGAACACCTACTGAACGCTGGCAGAAGACCTCAGACAACCAAAACTGCAAGATCACCATATAACCAGGTAGGATGAAAGGGAGAAAAAGGAATCATGATGGGACCTTTGCCCCCTGGGAGAGAGCTGTGAAAGAGGAAAGGTTCCCTTACCCTGGAAACCCCCTTCACCAGCTGGGAGATCAGACAGGACAGAAGGGAGCTTCAGAGGCTCAGAGAAGAGTGCAGCAGCTGGGTTGTGGCAGGCAGAACAGAGAGAGACCAGCACAGCCTGTCCTGGCCACCTCACTGCACTCCCAAGCCCAAGAAATACATCTGCTACAGCACGTGTGGGCTGGGTACTGAAAACTGGACTTCAGCAGACAGACCTGGGGAGAGGACTGTGGTTGGCTGAGTGGAGATAGCCCGAAGGGGAGGGCGTGTGGGCCAACCCACAACCAGGGGTATATGCAGGACAGAACCTGGGTCTACCATAGAAGCCCTGCTGCTAACTCACATGCGAAGGGAGGAGCGGGGCCCCACCATAGCAGCCTCATTCTTCACATGCTCACAGAGGGCACGGCTCTGCCTCTACGAGCTCTGGGAGTGTGCAAGCGCCAGGGGTTGCCTGTACATGAAGGTGGGGCTGAAATTTGAGCCAATCTCAGGGGCTGAGCAACTTAGGAAGCAGGGCTGAAATCTGAGCACAGCAGCTCTGAGATCCACGGATTTACACTGTTGCCACCTGTGGCTATGTAAGCTCTGCACCTGAGGGACATCCAAGCCAATTACTGTTGCTCCCATGTCTGGGGAGGGTCTGGCATCAGTAGCTGCAGGCTTTGTGGGCACAGGCTCGCAGAGGCAGGGCCAGGGTCTGGGCTGATATCATAACTCCCACTGCGGGTCCAGGTACGTGACTACACATGACTACAGCAGGTCCCAGTGCTTGACTTCAGGGGACCTGCACTGGTGGCTTTCTGAGCACAGTGCCTGAGGGACACCTGGGCTGATTGCCAGCATTCCCATGGTTGAGGCAGGTCCAAGGGCAGTGCCAACAACAGTGTACTTTGTGAGCCCACACAGTGGGTGACAGGTGATACCACACAGCACACTTCCTGGTGGACACCTCCTATGTCCTGACAGATGAATGGATAAATGTGGACAGATGTGGTACAATGGAATACTATTTAGTCATAAAAAAGAATGAAATAATGCCATTTGCAGCAACATGGATGGACCTAGAGATTATCATACTAAGTGAAGTAAGTCAGATAGAGAAAGACAAACATCATATGATATCACTTATTTGTGGAATCTAAAAAAATAATACAAATGAACTCATTTACAAAACAGAAACAGACTCGCAGACATAGAAAACAAATTTACGGTTACCAAAGGGGAAAGGGGGGAGGGGGAGGGATAAATTGGGAATTTTGGATTAATAGATACAAACTACTACATATAAAATAAACAACAAGTTCTGTGTAGCACAGGGAACTATATTCAATATCTTGTAATAAACCATAACAGAAAAGAATATTATATATATATATATATATATATATCTGAATCACTTTGCTGTTCACCAGAAACTAACTAACCTACAACACTGTAAGTCAACTATACTTCAATATATTTTTTTAAAAAAAGAAGAAGAACTGAGAAGAGATACTTCCCTTTCTCTTGGTAATATGCAGTCAATTTGGTAGCCATTGTTGAGAAAGAATTCATTATGTAAAAAATAATCATGTAATAAATAAAGTAGGGCCATTCCTATATCTGAGCTTATATATTATACAGCTTTTATAATATATATGGTGATTATTTTTCCATATCTGTCCTACCCACCCTCACTGCACAGTGAGCCCCTTGAGGGCAGTGATTTTGTCTTATCTTTTCATCCTTAACTCAGACCTTGGCACATATTAGGTCTTAAATAATTACTTGTAAATAGAATTGAACCTAAAAATTCCTACAAGTCCATTATTCCTTCTAGGATGTAGAACTATGCAGCTCTTTATTCTGTTTTATGTAGCTGAAGTGCGTAAGATATGTTGCCCTCTGAAACCTTTAGTCAAATGCCAGAAAAAAAGAGGCATTTGTAAAACAGGCTATGCAGTGTTTTTTAACTCGTAGAAGAGCTTAAAATCTCAAGGCAAGTACTGAGTAAATGTCTAACAAAACCTAACTGATATTACATCTTAAGTTCTTAGCAATTGGTATAGAAAAATGAAGCTGCAACATTTTTTGAGATATTGCATCAGAATTTTTGGTTCTGGGATCCAAACCTTGCTGCATCAATCTACATTCTTTTTCTTTTTTTTTAAATTAATTAATTGATTTGTTTTATTTTTGGCTGCATTGGGTCTTCGTTGCTGCGTGCGGGCTTTCTCTAGTTGCAGTGAGCAGGGGCTACTCTTCGTTGCGATACGCGGGCTTCTCATTGGGTGGCTTCTCTTGTTGCAGAGCACAGGCTCTAGGCGGGTGAGCTTCAGTAGCTGTGCCTGGAGGGCTCTAGAGCGCAGGCTCAGTAGTTGTGGCTTGTGGGCTCTAGAGCATAGGCTCAACAGTTGTGGCGCACAGGCTTAGTTGCTCCGCGGCATGTGGGATCTTCCCAGATCAAGGATGGAACCCATGTCCCCTGCCTTGGCAGGTGGATTCTTAACCACTGCACAACCAGGGAAGTCCATCAATTTACATTCTGAAGGTTATCTTCAGAGCCAGAAGGGTGAGGAACAGAAAGGTTTAAAATAAAAAATTTCTCAGGGTTACTATATCTAAAAATCCCTGTATTTTAAATTCTGCTTTCACCTTGATAATAGGACTCTGATTGTGGTAGGAAACAGACTTAATTCTGTTTTCCTTGAAAATGTACTTTTCCAGTGTGGGAGAATGCACTGAACTACTTTTAAAGTTATGTTCATGGATATTTCATAGATTGCATTGACTTGGGGGTCCTGAAAGGGTTAGTATTTCTCTCCTTTGGGATCCTGACTCAACTCCAGGACCAAAAATCAGCAAATGAAACTGCATCCTAGTTAGGAGCTTTGAACACCTCCCACTTGTTTCTAAAGGTGCCTCAGGGACTTATTCGGCCTAGATAAAATTCAGCAAACATTGAAGATGTGTGCTAAATTGCAGAGCAGGGAGAGGTTGACTAAAGTCAGATCATCTAACACCTGCCTGGAGAGTAAGGAAGAAGTGTTTATCCTGATCTAGGGGCAGAAAAATGGGTGATAAGATGAGGTTGCAATACTGAGGAAGAGAAGGAACCTCAAGGTGAAGGGCACAGAGAGAGGAGAAGGTCATCAGTGGTCACTTTGTGTAAGGGTTCTAATCAAACATTGCTAATTATTCCAAGTTACAAATCCAGAAAAGCTCCTGCTTTGGACAGAGTGAGTGCACCTGTTTAAAACATGCTCCAGCATTCTTAAACCGACAACGTTGGGAGTCCCTTGGGTTCAGTCCTGGGTCCTCTTTTCTTTTCCTTTTATAGTCCTTCTGCCCTTAGAAAACTTGTCCAGTCACATGACTTCAATTAATTTATATACCCTGATGACTCCAAATTTTTATCTTCTAAGCTCCACCTGCCTACCTAACATTTCAATGTGAATATCTCAGCCACCTAACTGTATCCCCTCTAATGCAGAACCCTTGATCATCCTGAAAAATCTTCTTCACTTCAATTTTCTTTGACTTAGTAGATGATGCTAGTATCTACTTCATTCTATTTTCCCTGACAACATCCAAGTTGAAGTAACTGTCCTACCTTGTCTGGACAACTGTATCTGTCACCTGAAATGGTCTTCCTTTTGACAGTCATATTTGTCCTCCTACCATCCATTTTCCATACTGCTGCCACAGTGTTTTCTTTTTTCTTTCAAGGAATGGTGTATGACAGTGTCACATTCCTGAGTAAAGGCTTTACATGGTTTACCTTTGCTCTTAGAATCTAATCTCAAATTCTTAATGCAGCCTAAAGGTCCAGCACAACCTGGTCCCTTTCAATTAACACTTTTCCTCTCCTTTCTTAAACTCCAGATATACCAGTGCCTTAAATATGCAAAGATCCACCTGAGTGCAGGGCCTTTGCAAACACTCTTTTTCCACCTTAACCCTCAAGCACCTTTACAGAGTAACTTCTACTCAGCTCTTAAGACCTAATTTAAATGCCACTGCCTCTGGGAAGCCCTCTCCATGTCCTGGACCAGGATAAGTATGAGCTTAGTTTCCTTCTCCTTTTCCCGTACTGTAAATATAAGATTCTTTATACAATTTTTGTGTACAGGCATACCTCGTTTTATTGTACTTTGCTTTATTGAGCTTTGCAGATATTGCATTTTTTACAAATTGAAGGTTTGCAGCAACTCTGTGTTAAGCAAGTCTATTAGCGCCATTTTTCCAACAGCATTTGCTCACTTCACGTCTGTGTCACATTTTGGTAATTCTCCCTCTGTTTCAAACTTTTTCGTTAATATTATATTATACCATATTATATTATATTGTTATTATTATATTTGTTATGGTGGTCTGTGATCAGTCAGTGATCTTTGATGTTACTATTGTAACATCAACATTGTTTTGGATTGCCACGAACCTCACCCATATAAGACCATGAACTTAATAGATAAACGTTGTGTGTGTTCTGACAGCTCCACCAACCAGCCGTTCCCCCAACTCTCCCTCTCCTCAGGCCTCCCCATTCCCTGACACACAACAATATTGAAATTAGGCTAATTAATAACCCTACAATGGCCTCTAAGTGTTCAAGTGAAAGGAAGAGCCATACATCTCTCACTTTTAATCAAAAGCTAGAAATGATTAAGCTTATTGAGGAAGGCATGTCAAAAGCTGAGATAGGCTGAAAGCTGGTCCTCTTGTGCCAAACAGCTAGCTAAGTTGTGAATGCAAAGGAAATGTTCCTGAAGGAAATTAAAGGTGCTACTCCAGTGAACACACAAATGATTTTTAAAAAGTGAAACAGATTTGTTGCCAATATGGAGAAAGTTTTAGTGGTCTGGAGAGAAGATCAAACCAACCACAACATTCCCCAAAGCCAAAGTCTAATCCAAAGCAAGGCCCTAACTCTCTTCAATTCTATGAAGGCTGAGAGGAGGTAGGAAGCTGCAGAAGAAAAGTCTGAAGCAGAGGTTGGTTCATGAACTTTAAGCAAAGGAACCATCTGCACAACATAAAAGTACAAAGTGAAACAGCAAGTGCTGATGGTAGAAACCACAGCAAGTTATGCAGAAGATCTAGCTAAGATCATTAATGAAGGTAGCTACATTAAACAACAGATTTTCAATGTAGATGAAACAGCCTTATAGTAGAAGAAGATGCCATCTGGGACTTTCATAGCTAGAAGGGACAAGTCAATGCCTGGCTTCAAAGGTTGAAAGGGCAGGCTGACTTGCTTGTTAGGGGCTAATGCAGCTGGTGACTTTAAGTTGAAACCGATGCTCACTTACCATTCCAAAAATCCTAGGGCTCTTAAGAATTATGCTAAATCTATCCTGCCTATAAATGGAACAACAAAGCCTGGATGACTGCACACCTGTTTACAACATGGTTTACTGAATATTTTCAGCCACTGTTGAGACCTGTTACTCAGAAAAAAAGATTCCTTTCAAATTATTACTGCTCATTGACAATGCACCTGGTCACCCAAGAGCTCTGATGGAGATGGACAAGATTAATGTTTTCATGCCTGCTAACATAACATCCACTCTGCAGCCTGTGGATCAAGGAGTAATTTCAAAGTTCAAGAGTTTCAATGTTAAGATATGCATTTCATGCGACTTCCCTGGCAGTCCAGTGGTTGAGACTTCACCTTCCAATGCAGGGGGTGCGGGTTCGATCCCAGGTTAGGGAGCTAAGATCCCACGTGCCTCACAACACATGCCAAAAAACCAAAACATAAAACAGAAGCCATACTGTAACAAATTCAGTAAAGACTTTTAAAATGGTCCACATCAAAAAAATCTTAAAAAAAAAAAAAAACGCATTTCATAAGGCTATAGCTGTCATAGACAGTGATTCCTCAGATGGATGTGGGCAAAGTAAATTGAAAACCTTCTAGAAAGGATTCACCATTCTAGATGCCATTAAGAACATTCATGATTCATGGGAAGAGGTCAAAGTATCAACATTAGCAGGAGTTTGGAAGAAGTTGATTTCAACCCCCATGGATGACTTTGAGGGGTTCAAGACAGTGGAGAAAGTAACTACAGGTGTGGTGGAAACAGCAAGAGAACTAGAATTAGAAGTGGAGCCTGAAGATGTGACTGAATTGCTGCAATCTCATGACAAAACTTTAACAGATGAAGAGTTGCTTCTTATGAATGAACAAAGACAGTGGTTTCTTTAGATGGAATCTACCCATGGTGAAGATACTCTGAAGATTGTTGAAATGACAACAGAGGATTTAGAACATTACATAAACTTAGCTGATAAAACAGTGGCAGGGTTTGAGAGGGTTGATTCCAATTTTGAAAGAAGTTCTACTTCATGAAAGGAAGAGTCAATCGATGTGGCAAACTTCATTGTTGTCTTATTTTAAGAAACTGCCACAGCCATCCCACCCTGATCAGTCAGCAGCTATCAACATCTAGGCACAGATGATGGTTAGCATTTTGAAGCAATAAAGTATTTTTTAAATTAAGGTATGTACATTGTTTTATTAGACAATGGTATTGCACACTTAATAGACTACAGTATAGTGTAAACATAGCTTTTATTTGCATTGGAAAACCAAAATATTTGTGTGACTTGTTTTACTGCAAAACTCGCTTTACTGCAGTGGTCTGCAACTGATCCCACAGTATCTCTAAGGTATGCCTCTGCTGTGAGCTTCCTAATTAGTCTGTGAGCATCAACAGAAGCAGAGGCAATGTCTGTAGTGTCATCTACTGAATGTTCAGCAGCTAGCAAACTACTTGGAATGTACTTTGTGGAGAAACAGTAAATACAGCATTTTTAGAAAACTCACTAATGAAGGAAGCAAGTATATTAAAAGATCAACTAAGGATGGCAGCCCTATTAGTTAAGGTTCTCCAGAGAAACAGAACCAATAGGATAGAGACAAAGGGAGATTTATTTTGAGGAACTGGCTCATGTGATGATAGAGGCTGGCAAGTCCCAAGATCTGTAGGGTGAACTGGCAAGCTGGAGACCCAGGAGAGCTGATAGTTTAGTTCCAGTCCAAGTCTGAAGGTCCAAGAACCAGGGGAGCCAATGCCCAAGTTCAAAATTCTTCCTTGCAGGCAGGAAGAATTCTCTCTTGCACAGGGAAAAGTCAGCCTTTTTGTTCTATTCAGGCCTTCAACTGATTAGATGAGGCCCACCCACATTATGAAGTGCAATCTTCTTTACTCAGTCTACTGATTTAAATGTTAATCTCACCCCAAAACATCCTCACAGCAACATCCAGTATAATGTTTGACCAAATCTCTGGGCACCCTATAGACCAGTCAGGTTGGTACATAAAGTTATTGTATCAGCCAAATAATCCCATGGGTTTGGCTTTTTATTGGCCATTAAATGCCCTTATGTCTCCAAAATATTAATGTCAAAGCCAAAATCCTAACACACAAAAGGTTTTAGGAAAGTCAGTTTGTCTGACATGTTGCTGCACAACTCTGTTTACGATTTTCTTTTCCTAACTGCTGAGCTGCATTTTACTTCAAAAACATGAAAGCCAGAAAATGACAGTAGAACTAATCATGTTAGATGGTCCACGGGCTCTCCCTACATCCCCACCACCACCACAGATACGTTCCCAACAACTAACACAAGTCTGTGTGTTTTTTCTGAAGTTCCAGAGACAACTAAAGTAAGTCACTGTAAAGAAAAAGAAATTTAGACATGGATACTCAACACAATTTTTTTCAGAGTCTAAGGGAAGGAATTTTAAATAAATAGTTAGTTATTGAATATTTACAGGGATCCTCTTAAAGGATGATCCACAGTCTCTATCTTTGTTTCTCTGTAAGTCCTTCCTCATCTTTCCATCCTCAAAGATGCAAATCCGTACCCTTATTTTGAAGAAATGCTCAGTCTTGTCATAGGGTCCATTGCCTTCCCCTATCCATGTCTCACAGTAAAACACAATTACACATTCTAGTACATTTTCTGAAGAGTTTTCCTTCTATAAAAAGGGGGCAAAGACCTCCAGCAAAACACTGCACAGTGGAAGAGTTTTGACACTCCAAATCTAGTTGATCTCAGTGGCTTTTAGTACATTGGGTTCTTTCATTAGGCAGCTCTCCAAATGTTATGGACTGAATGTTTGTGTTGTGATTGCCAAGGGGGAGGGCAGGGGGGGGAGAGGGATGGACTGGGAGTTTGGGGTTGGTAGATGCAAACTATTACATTTAGAATGGATAAATGACAAGGTCTTACTGTATAGCACAGGGAACTATATCAAATCTCCTGTGATAAACCATAATAGAAAAGAATATTTAAAAAGAATGTACATATGTGTATAACTGAGTCACTCTGTTGTACAGCAGGAATTAGCAGAACATTGTAAATCAACTATATTTCAATTAAAAAAAAAAAATCACATGTTGAAATCCTATCCCCCAATGTGATGGTACTAGGTTTGGCCTTTGGGAGGGAATTAAGTAATGAGGGTGGAGTCTTCACGAATGGGATTAGTGCCCATATAAAAAGACACAAGGGAGCTTGCTTTCTCTCTCTGTACTCTCTGCCATTGTGAGGATGCCATGAACTATGGTGGCACGCTGATCTTAGACTTCCAGCCTCCAGAACCGTGAGGAATATATTTCTGAGAAGCCACCCAAGCTATGGTATTTGTTATCTCAGCTCAAATCGACTAAGACACCAAACATACAATATTTACTGTGTCCCTACTACATGCCAGGCCCTATTCATTTTGAAGGGTCCACCACCAATATAAGGTAAAGATATGCCCCTTCACACTTTCAATTATCAGAACACAGTATATACACACACACACACACATGCAAATACACTTCATGGAAAAATAATACTTTCCCAAATGTAAATTTCTCTGCAAAAGTTTCCCCTGCCCACAGGGCAGATAGCCTTTTTACATTTCAATACAGGGCAAGTGGTCTGAGTTCCTCTATATACACTGTCTTGTTCATACCAAGTCAGGCTATACTTCTGCCTAAGAAACTAGCAGATAACAGCATGTATATGCAACATAAACATCTGCCTCCCATAACCACTCCTAGGTACAAATGACTTGAAAAAAAAATTGGAAGTTATCATTTTTTTGTTTCTCCTTTTACCATTGTCCAAACTCCCCCTGCCCCCACTTCCGCACAACTGGTTTCAGTAGGCAGAAGGGGAACAGAAGGGGGTAAAAAGGATGGGCATTCCTTCCTGTTATACAAATATATACCATGTATATATATGTATATAAATATGCACATATACATATACATGTATTTACATAGTCAAACTTGATGTGTCTTAAAATAAAATGTAACATGTTGTCAGAGAAAAGCTGTTTCCCAAATGAAACGTTGCAAGATGGATTTTTAAAGTAGGGTCCTACTGCAGTCACTGGGTTCTTGAAAGGTGACCTTCATCCACAAGTACATTAGTCAGCAATTCAATTTTCTCAGTATCTTAAAGAGGTGATAATAGCTGCAAATTGTCCTGACACATGCTACCAGCTGCTTCTTTAAAACAACAGTTTTAAACAACTTGCTTTCTCTCAATTTGAATTTTTTTTAAAATCATCTTCTTTAACAGTTGTTTTAAATTTTCAAACTCAAGTTTGGAATTGAA
The DNA here is from genome assembly GCF_965194805.1 of Balaenoptera borealis. NCBI lineage: Eukaryota > Metazoa > Chordata > Mammalia > Artiodactyla > Balaenopteridae > Balaenoptera > Balaenoptera borealis. The sequence continues at coordinate 148,678,977 of NC_138867.1, forward strand.
AGTTGGGAACTCATATGTACAGGAAGATCCAACAGCCAGTCTCAACTAAGCATATTAAAGCCATTTTTACGGATACATAATTGCACCTTTTCTCAATCTCATTATTTTTTAGATAACTTGAAACGCTATCCTATTTGATCATGTTTATATCATTTGTCATTGCAATTTCACACTACATCTGAAATAACACCACAGTTTTTCATAGAATGTTCACATCTCTCATTTCCCGAAAGCCTCACAACAACTGTGAATATGGTAGGTGGGGTGGGTAATATTAACCACAGTTCAGAGTAGGCGAAATGGAAGCTTAAAGAAATTAGAGTGTGAATATTCTCAACAACTCTGTCTTGAGTCCCCATTCTTCCATTATCCAAAGGAACTCTTGTACTATATAATCATACATTCAACACAACTTTATGTGATAGCCTCATAAAATTCTAACTTTAATTCCTCCTGTTTATCTGAGCGCCAAGCTTGTGATTCCAAATGTCTCTTGTCCATTTCTTGTTGTATATTTGACCACAATTCAAACTGAACTGAACATCTCCTATGACCTTTTTCTCCTTCACTAATTCCTACTGCTAGCACCTCCATATCCCGCTCTGACTTAAAAACCTTCAGATTTTTAGGGATTCTCCCGTCCCTTTCCACAAATAAAATTAGTGTGAGGTCATCCAACTCCTCCCCTCAGAAATCTTCAGTAGCTCCCCATTTTCTACCACAATTAGCTAAAACTTCTCCCAGGTCTTTAGCATCCTTGAATAACAGGTTGAAATCATCTTCTCTACCAACTTCATTTTCAGTTGCTACCCATCCCTTGTCCTGGTTCTAATCAAATTTGCATACTTGACTGCCTTGTGAAGATACTAGAATCATTCTCGAATGTCTACCTTTTATGTTTTTCTTTTTACCCGAAATACTTTCCACTAATGACTCAGTCATCACTATTTTTTCCTTGTATGGCTGCTAAAATTAATGTCTATACCAAAATTTCAGCTATTCAACATTTTGGTATGATTTATTACTTGTTTTCTGAAATTTTTCTCATCTTTGAAATTCTTAAAGAAAATATGAAAATAGATAAGTTGAATTTTATATACCTTCCCAAGTACCCTAGCCCAGAGATTAGACACACTCAAGCCATGTGGGTGGCAAGGGTAGTTCTGAACTAGAAATCTGCAAGCTTAGCCTACTAGCTTGTAGTGTGATTTTGGATAACTCGTTTAACCTCCTGGATTGCAAGATCTCTATCTAAATATAGGAATAGTAAAATAGGGGGGGAAATCCCTCAAAACTCATTTCCTGCCCATCTTCATGATTCACCCACTGAATTATTCCCATCAGCATATAAATAGTGATATCACCATCACCCAGACCCCTCACTGCCTTCCACCAACCACTCCATTTTTCTGATGCCCTTTATGGCAAGGCTGCTCAAAAATGTTATTCCATTCTTTTTTTTTTTCACTTTCATTTTTTCCTCAACCCATTCTAATCAGATACTTTGCTTTTTGCACACTAGTAAACGATGTGTGTTAAGGTAACAAATTATCTCCATTCTGCCAATCCAGTGATCAATTCTTAGTTCTCATTTGACTGAATCTATTAGCAGCATTTAAAATTACAGATCACTCTATCCTTCTTTTTTGTTTGTTTGGGTTTTTTTTCCTCCAGTTTTATTGAGCTATAACTGACATACAGCACTGTATAAGTTTCAGGTGTACAGCATAATGATTTGACTTACGTACATCATGAAATGGGTACCGCAATAAGCTTAGTGAACATCCACCATCTCCTATAGATACAAAACAAAAGAAGTAAAAAAAAAATTTCCTTGTGATGAGAACTCAGTATTTACTCTCAACAATTTTCATATATAACATACAGCAATGTTAATTTTATTTATCATGTTGCACATTACAGCCTTAGTACTTATTTACCTTATAACTGAAAGTTTGTATCTTTTGACCACTTTTATACAATTCCCCCTCCCCGGCCCCTCGCCTCTTGTAACCACAAATGTGATCTCTTTTTCTATTATGCATTTTGCTTGTGTACTTGTTTTTGAAGTATAATTGACCTACAACATTATGTTAGTTCCTGTTACACAACATAGTGACTCGATATTTTTGTACATTTCAAAATGATTGCCATGATAAGTCTAGTTACCATGTCACCATGCAAAGATATCACATAATTATTGACTATGTTCCCCAAACCGTACATTTCACACCAGTGACTCATTCATTTTGCAGCTAGAAGTTTGTACCTCAATCTCCCTCACCTATATCTCTCTTGAGAGAGAAAAGTCCTTCTTGAAATACATGCTTAGCCTGCCTTCTAGAATACCACACTACTCTGAGTCTTTCTCTTACCTCACCTTCTCCTACCTCTTATCTACCAAGGCTCTATCCTCAGCCCATTTCTCTTTTCAACATACATTAATTCACTAGACACACATTTAACTTTAATATCATATATGCTCAAACCTATATCCATTTGTAACCTTTCATTTACACTCCAGATTCATATACACTGCTTATTAAACATCACCACTTGGATGTCTAACAGGCATCTCACTTTTAACATGTCCAAGATAAAACCCTTTAACAAAACTTGCTCTCTTTAAAATCTCCAAATTTTCTCTTCCCTTACACTTCCACATCTCAGTAAGTGGCAATACCTCTCCTTCCATCAACAAGGTCAAAAGCGTTGGAGACTTTCTTGACTTCTCTCTTTTCCCCAATCCACACATCTTACCTATTAGCAAATCCTATTGATTAAACTTCTGACACTTATCCTGATTTCATTCTCTTCTCACCACTTCCATCATCACAACCCTAGTAGAAGCAAGGACGCTACTGGCCTAAAATTGTCATTGTACAAAATTTTTAAAGGTACCCACTTGGGGCAGGAATATCATTGGATGAGAAAATGGGGCATCTGTGAGATTTAGAAAAAATATGCCCCTCCTGTGATCACATGGCTTGGCAACAGATGAACTTTGCAATGATTGGAAAAGGCTCTCCTTCCTCTAGGTGAAAACAACCCTTGCCAGGGCGCAAGGCTTGGAGAGCAGAGCTCTAGCTGTATTTCAGCCCCTACTTGATCCTCATCCTGCAAAACTGTGCTTAGCAGCCCTGAGTCCAAGCCACCACAACCTCTCACCTAGAAAACTGCAATCACTTCCTGTTCACCTCCTCGCTTCAGTAGGTGTCCCACCACATCCAGTTCTCCATAAAACTTCCAAAGTGGCATTTCTGAATTATAAAGCTCACAAGGACTCTCTCCTTGACCACACTTGAGTCAGCTCCTCCCACCCCTCTTCTCCACTAGGCCCCAAACTTAGGCTCTGTCCTTGGTCTGCTAAGTCCAGTTTTAGCAAGAAACCTGCTGGATCAGTTCAGTGAGACCCCCCCCCACCCTCAATATCTAATCAAATTCCTCACCCCCCACCTTTGGTTCTGATGACCCTTGATATCTTACCACTCTGGCCAGCCTTCAGCAAGAATCCTGTCAAAGCAGTTTGGCCAGAACACCCTTTACCCCTGACGTTTCCTCTTAGGAATTTTCTACCTACTGACCCCCACGCCCAGCTCCTTGGCTACACATCCATACTTGTCCATATTGTATCGGGAGTTGAGCCCCATCTCTCTTCCCCATTGCAAAATCCCCCTTGCAGAAGTCTCCTCTTGAATAAAACCTTTCTTATCATCTTTAACCACTGTCAGGAAGAATTTTTCTTGAACAAAGTAGATCTCAGCACACCCTGACTCAAAGATCGCCAATGACTTCCCAATCACACTCAGAATAAAATGCAAACTGCTTACCATGGCCAACAAGGCCTGGCATGATATCACTCTTCCTCTTTCTCTGCTTCATCTCTACATTTTCTGCCATATTCACTCCTGTCTAGCCATGCAGCTTTCTTGCTGTCTCTCCAGCCCACCAAGCTTATTCTGCCCTAGGTCTTTATAGCTGTTGCTTCTTGTACCTATAATCACCTTCTCTAAGAACTTTGTAAATATTGCTATCTCAATTTATCCCAGTCCTCTTTAAAAAGTTCCTTCCTGAGTGTCTTTTATCTAAAATAGCACACACACACAAACTTTCACTCTCTATCCCCTAGCCCACTTACTTGTTTTCATAGAATTTATTACAATATGATATTTTTTATACTCATTCATTTTTTTATTATTTGTTTTTCCTTCTAAGTTGTATAGTTGCTAAAGGGGAAAGTATCTATCCTATCACTATATCCCCTAATGTCTAGAACACAGCCTGGCACTAGTGGATACTCAATACTTGTTGAATGAATGAATGATAATTACCGTGCTTATAAACCAACTTTACAACTGTTTATTGACATTGTCTTATTTAAATTGAACGTCTTTGTTACTTACATGGCTATATTTTAAATGAAAATTTTTTTCATTTTAATTAGAAAATGAAAATAACTAATTAGCAGTAGCATTTGACACATAGAAGGTAATCTGAAAATGGATATATTGAAAACAAAATAGTATTTATGGCATTTCAGTTAGCTATTATTCTAGTCAAAGACTCTGCATGTGGACCTTCCTCTGTTAAAAAAGATGACAAGGTATTGGAGAAGTGATAAGAACTCACCAGCACCAAACTGAGAGTTTCTCCTCCTGAGTAAATCAAAACAATCAAGAGAAAATTAAAAAAAGAGAAAACCTTTTTTACTTATGAGATTCAAAGTAATTAAATGCCATGTCATTATACTACTTAAAATCATCACACATGTCATCAGTAGGCAACTTTTCACTAACTGGGATGCCCTGCACTAGGTAGTTAAGCCCTTCACACCTCGCAGTCTGTGAGGAATAAAAGCAGCTTGCCCAGGGTCACACAACTGTTCAGGGTATACTAATACTTGGAACCAGATTTTCTGATCCTATCTCATGGCTCTGTCCACTAAATTAATCATCTCCCCCATTTGACATCAAAACTATAGTTGCCATCTTTCTATACACCTGTAACCTGGCTTTGGCCTTCCCTAAAGTGATCAAATATTCCCAAGTCTCTGGCCATGAATTGCACTCAAAGCCTACCCACGGGTTAAATCAAGGTCTAGGAGAATAACAAATTTTACAATCCTTAATGCAAAGTCAATTACACCGCTCTTTTTTTAACAGCTTACATCATCTGCATATGTGAAATGAAGTTGATGTGCAGTCGAAATGACAGAAACAGATGCTTCTGCCATCACTTAATATGAAACATAATTTTCCATGCTGGTGAACAGAAGGCACTCAGCTGCAGAAGCTATAGGTACAAAGGGTCTTACATTTTAGAATCCACTGAGTATAAAATGTCTCCAAACTTTTCCCCAAACACGTTTTGTTTTGTTCATTGAATGCTATGCATTCCTATATTGGTTTAGGTTATAAACCCCACTGCTTAATGGTTGTCCACTGGTTGACAGTCTCACTCCTGCTTCTAAGATATAAATATCCAGATTGAAAACCTGAGCTTCTGACCACCCTAAGCTTGATAAACACTCGTTCATTACAAATGGTTGTCATAGCAATAAGCAGGGTATTACAAAACCAAGATAGAATAATACGTTCACATAAAATTTAGATAACTTAAAATATCCAATCAACGATCTTTAAGGTAAAATTCTACATCTGCTATAGTATAATGGTGATTTAAATGCCCATATTCAGCAGGTTTTCCAGCCTTAATTTATTCATTACTCAACAGTCATTTGTTGTTAGGAAGCAACATAATATGGTGAATAGGATAAGAAATTTGGTAATATATACTGCTGGGTTTGTATCCTGCTTCTCCCACTTACTGGTTCTATAGACTCGGATTAGACATTTGGCTCTCCTGAGACTCTGTTTCCTCTTCTACTTTAGAAATGATTATACCTTTCAAGACTGTTATAGAATTAAATTAAGTAACATGTGAGTCCAGTGTTTGACAGCTACTAGGCAACTAACAATCAACCCCTCTTCCTTCCCTCGAGGCAGCCTCTCCTACTATGTGCTGTTATATGTATAAACACAAAGATAGAGGGTAGAGTTGTTGACTCAAGAGTTCACAGTGTAAAAAAATTCAAATTCTTTTCTACCTTAGGGCCACACATAGGATTTCTCAGTCTAGGAAGCTGGACACAATTCTACTCTCCTCTGATATCTTGTTCCCTTGTCATATTCAGATCTTAATCTAAATGTCATCTCTGAAGAAGAGTCTACCCTGACTACCCCCTAACACATACAATGAGTCTTAATTCCAACATCCCATTTCTTTCTTTCATCGTTTTTATTACTATTTATATAATCATTATATGTGTGTGCGTGTGTGTATTTTCCTCCACTGCTCGATGTAAGAGGGCTGGGAACACATTTTTCTTATTACTGATACCCCTAGTTCCTTGTCTGATGCCTGGCACTTAGTAAACACTCAAAAATATTTGTCCAATAAGTGAATAAAGTGTTGAACAATAAAAACACATCTCTTTCACTTATGAAAATATTCTAAAGTAAAAACAAATATTAAACAACAAATTAAAAAATAATTGTCCAGCTATAATTGAGATAAGAATATAAAATAGGAAAAAGATGCTAAGGATATTCATTTTTGAATGAAGACATATCTATAATATAATTTGATGAGCACTATAATCAAGGAATGTTCAAAATGCTTCACAAACAAAGATGATGGAAAGATTTGTTCTAACTAAACAGAGAGGGTAAACCTGAGATTTCATGGAGTAGCTGACATTCTGACCTAAGCTTTGAAGAATAAATATAATATGGTGAAAAGTGGAAAGGGTAAGAGAGTATTCCATGATAGAGGTCTCACAGTAAACAAACAAATTCTAACAATATTTGTCAAAAGGTAGAAAGGAATGTTAAACAGGGTAAAAAGAGGAGAATAGATCAAAAGTAACGTAATAGGGACACCTTCAGGTTCAGCTCTGACATGTAAAGAGTTTGGCAGTCATCATTCCCATCCTTATTAAAAAAAAAAAGTGGACATATGGACAAACTGAAAATAAATGACTTTTCTTGGACTATTCAAAGAACTGAGTTTGCAGAGTAAACCACCAGTCTGAAATCTGAAGAGATAGACTAATCTGGAGAGACAAAGTCAACGATCGGCACTGTGCTATAAATTTAAATCATGTATGATTTCCTAGGGCTGCTGTAACAAATTACCACAAACTTGGTAGTTTAAAACAGGAGAAATTTATTCTCTTACAGTTCTGGAGGCTAAATGTCTAAAATCAAGGTGTGGATAGGGCTATCCTCCCTTTGAAAGCTCCAGGGAAGGATCTTTTCTTGCTCCATCCTTCTTTCTGGTGGTTGACAGCAAATCCTGACATTCCTTTGCTTGCAGCTGCATCATTCCAATTTCATCCTCTGTCTTAACATGGCTGCTTTTTCTCTGCATGTCTCTGTGTCTTCCCTCTATGTGTTGCCTCTCTATGCAATATAGATAAGCTGAGATTTTTTTCCAAATCATCAAGTTCTGGTTCCTTTTACTTAGCAATTCCTGCCTCAATTTATCTCTATTCTCTCACATTTTACTATAATCAGAAATCTCCCTCTCCTTTCTCTTATAAGGACACCAGTTATTGGATTTAAGGCCCATCCTAATCCAGTAAAACCTCAGCTGAACTTGATTACATCTGCAAAGACCCTATTTCCAAATAAGATCACTTTCACAGGTACTGGGGTTAGGACTTAAACCTATCTTTTTGGAGGAAAACAATTCAATCCACCACAGATTACCCTCTGGACCCCAAAATTCATATCTTTCCCATGTGAAAAATACATTTAACCTATCCCAACACCCCTGGAAGTCTTAATCCATTTCAGCATTACATCTAAGTCCAAAATCTCATCTAAATATCATCAACTCAAAAAATCTCAAATCTCACCTAAATCATCTAAATTAGGTAGGGTTGAGACTCTGCCTATAATCCCTCCTGGGGCAAAATTCCTCTCCATCTGTGGCCATGTGAAACTAAAAATAAGTTATCTGCTTCCAAAATACAATAGTGGGACAGGCATAAGGTAGGCATTCCTATTCCAAAATAGAGAAATTGGAAAGAATAAAAGGTCATTGGTCCCAAGTCTAAAACCCAGGAGGGCAAATTCCATCAAGTTCCAAGGCCTGAAAACAATCTTCTGTGGCTCTATGCTTTGTCCCCTCTGCTCACTGCCCATTGCAAGGGCCCCTCCTCTGCTGCCCTTGCACTGGTATCCCTTCCCTCTCAGCTGATAGCTCTGTCATTTGAGTCATTCTTTCCTTTTCTTGAAGGACAGAACATGTTTGCAACTGAATAGCTTGATTGGCTCATTCTCTGCCTGTAGAATCCCAGAAGTCTGATAGTCTTCCATCATTTTATCCCATCTTTGTCCCTTCAATCCAAACTGGCGGTGTTTTAGGTGGCATAACATTCTCAAAACCTTTGTGGGTCTTCTGAGTATTTCAAGAAGATCCACATCATAGACATGAGAATCCTCCACAGGTCCTGCCTAGATAACTAAACCTCTATTCCTGGCTTCTGCTGAGATGGTTGCAATCAACCATTATGTGATCCATGAATCACATGCCTAATCTCACCAGCAGAAGGTTGCCCAGCTACACACATGGCACTCTCTCTAGAACATGTTTTAGCATCTCTTGCAATATAAATAGGCTGAGATTTCTCTAAATCATCAAGTTCTGGTTTCTTTTTGCTTAATAATTCCCTCCTCAACTTATCTTTTTCCTCTCACATATTACTATAATCAGCAAGGTGAACAGGCCATGCCTTCAATACTTTGTGTAGAAATCTCCTCAGCTAAAATATTCTAGTTCATTGCTTACAAGTTCTATTTTCCACCCAATAGTAGAACACAATTCAGCCAAGTTTCCTGCTACTTTATAACAAAGATAACTTTTCCTCCAGTTTCTGATAACATTATCCTTATTTCCATCTGAGAACTCAGTGGAAACACCTTTAACATCCATATTTCCATTAATAGTCTCTTCAAGGCAAGCTAGGATTTTTCTACCAGGTGCTTCAAAGTTCTTCCACCCTCTCACATTACCCAATCCAAAGCCACTTCCATATTTTTAGATATTTGTTACAGAAGCATCCCACTTGCTAGTACTAGATTCCTAGGGTTGCTATAAAAAAATTATCACAAACTGGTAGCATAAAACAAAAGAAACTTATTCTATCACATTTCTGGAGGCTAGAAAATTAAGGTGCCAATTCAATGTATCAGCTGAGCCATATTTCCTCAGAAAATTCTGGGTAAGATTTTTTCTCTTTCTCTTCCAACCTTCTAGTGGTTTAGTGGTTGCTGACAAGCCTTGGCTTTTTTTTTTTCTTTCTTTCTTTCTTTTTTTTTTGGCTTGTAGTGACATCACTAAATTCGATTCAGCTTTCCAGCTGTCTTCCTTCTGGGTGTACCTGTGTGTCAGATCCACCCCTCCTTTCTTCTAAAAAGACAGCAGCTGAAAATATTTGAAGAGATTATAGTTGAAAACTTCTCCAATATGGGAAAGGAAATAGTTAATCAAGACCAGGAAGCACAGAGAGCACCATACAGGATAAATCCAAGGAGAAACATGCCAAGACACATATTAATCAAGCTATCAAAAATGAAATACAAAGATAAAATATTAAAAGCAGTAAGGGAAAAACAACAAATAACATACAAGGGAATCCCAATAAGGTTGACAGCTGATCTTTCAGCAGAAACTCTGCAAGCCAGAAGGGAGTGATATTTAAAGTGATGAAAGGGGAAAACCTACAACCAAGATTACTCTACCTAGCAAGGATCTCATTCAGATTCGACAGAGAAATTAAAATCTTTACAGATGAGCAAAAGCTAAGAGAATTCAGCACCACCAAACCAGCTTTACAACAAATGCTAAAGGAACTTCTCTAGGCAGGAAACAAAACAGAAGGAAAAGACCTACAATAACAAACCCAAAACAATTAAGAAAATGGTAAAAGGAACATGCATATCGATAATTACCTTAAATGTAAATGGATTGAATGCTCCAACCAAAAGACACAGGCTTACTGAATGGATAAAAAAAACAAGACCCATATATATGCTGTCTACAAGAGACCCACTTCAGACCTAGGGACACATACAGACTGAAAGTGAGGGTTGGAAAAAGATATTCCATGCAAATGGAAATCAAAAGAAAGCTGGAGTAGCAATTCTCATATAAGACAAAATACACTTTAAAACAAAGACTATTACAAGAGACAAAGAAGGACACTACATAATGATCAAGGGATCAATCCAAGAAGAAGATATAACAATTGTAAATATTTATGCACACAATACAGGAGCACCTCAATGCATAAGGCAAATGCTAACAGCCATAAAAGGGGAAATTGACAGTAACACAATCATAGTAGGGGACTTTAACACCCCACTTACACCAATGGACAGATCATCCAAAATGAAAATAAATAAGAAAACACAAGATTTAAATGATACAGTAAACAAGATGGACTTAATTGATATTTATAGGACATTCCACCCAAAAACAACAGAACACACTTTCTTCTAAACTGCTCATGGAATATTCTCCACGACAGATCATATCTTGGGTCACAAATCAAGCTTTGGTAAATTTAAGAAAATTGAAATCGTATCAAGTATCTTTTCCGACCACAATGCTATGAGACTAGATATCAATTACAGGAAAAGATCCGTAAAAAATACAAACACATGGAGGCTACACAATACACTACTTAATAACGAAGTGATCACTGAAGAAATCAAAGGGGAAATCAAAAAATACCTAGAAACAAATGACAATGGAGACACGACGACCCAAAACCTATGGGATGCAGCAAAAACAGTTCTAAGAGGGAAGTTTATAGCAATACAAGCCGACATCAAGAAACAGGAAACATCTCGAATAAACAACCTAACCTTGCACCTAAAGCAATTAGAGAAAGAAGAACAAAAAAACCCCAAAGCTAGCAGAAGGAAAGAAATCATAAAGATCAGATTAGAAATAAATGAAAAAGAAATGAAGGAAACAATAGCAAAGATCAAGACAACTAAAAGCTGCTGCTTTGTGAAGATAAACAAAATTGATAAACCATTAGCCAGAATGATCAAGAGAAAAAGGGAGAAGACTCAAATCAATAGAATTAGAAATGAAAAAGGAGAAGTAACCACTGACACTGCAGAAATACAAATGATCATGAGAGATTACTACAAGCAACTCTATGCCAATAAAATGGACAACCTGGAAGAAATGGACAAATTCTTAGAAATGCACAATCTGCTGAGACTGAACCAGGAAGAAATAGAAAATATGAACAGACCAATCACAAGCACTGAAATTGAAACTGTGATGAAAAATCTTCCAACAAACAAAAGCCCAGGACCAGATGGCTTCACAGGCAAATTCTATCAAACATTTAGAGAAGAGCTAACACCTATCCTTCTCAAACTCTTCCAAAATATAGCAGAGGGAGGAACACTCCCAAACTCATTCAACGAGGTCACCATCACCCTGATACCAAAACCAGACAAAGAGGTAACAAAGAAAGAAGACTACAGGTCAATATCACTGATGAACAGAGATGCAAAAATCCTCAATAAAATACTAGCAAACAGAATACAACAGCACATTAAAAGGATCATACACAATGATCAAGTGGGGTTTATCCCAGGAATGCAAGGATTCTTCAATATATGCAAATCAATCAATGTGATATACCATATTAACAAACTGAAGGATAAAAACCATATGATCATCTCAATAGATGCAGAGAAAGCTTTTGACAAAATTCAACACCCATTTATGATAAAAACCCTCCAGAAAGTAGGCATAGAGGGAACTTTCCTCAACATAATAAAGGCCATATATGACAAACCCACAGCCAACAGCTTTCTCAATGGTGAAATACTGAAAGCATTTCCACTAAGATCAGGAACAAGACAAGGTTGAACACTCTCACCATTATATTCAACATAGTTTTGGAAGTTTTAGCCACAGCAATCAGAGAAGTAAAAGGAATAAAAGGAACCCAAATCGGAAAAGAAGAAGTAAAGCTGTCACTGTTTGCAGATGACGTGATACTATACATAAAGAATCCTAAAGATGCTACCAAAAAACTACTAGAGCTAATCAATGAATTTGATAAAGTAGTAGGATATAAAATTAATGCACAGAAATCTCTTGCATTCCTATACACTAATTATGAAAAATAGGAAAGAGAAATTAAGGAAATACTCCCATTTACCACTGCAACAAAAAGAATAAAATACCTAGGAATAAACCTACCTAAGGAGACAAAAGACCTGCATGCAGAAAACTATAAGACACTGATGAAAGAAATTAAAGATGAAACTAACAGATGGAGAGATATACCATGTTCTTGGATTGGAAGAATCAACATTGTGAAAATGACTATACTACCCAAAGCAATATACAGATTCAATGCAGTCCCTATGAAACTATCAATGGCATTTTTCACAGAACTAGAACAAAAAATTTCACAATTTGTATGGAAACACAAAAGACCCCGAATAGCCAAAGCAATCTTGAGAAAGAAAAACGGAGCTGGAGGAATCAGGCTCCCTGACTTCAGACTATACTACAAAACTACAGTTTTCAAGACAGTATGGTACTGACACAAAAACAGAAATATAGATCAATGGAAGAGGATAGAAAGCCCAGTGATAAACCCACACACATATGGTCACCTTATTTTTGATAAAGGATGCAAGAATATACAATGGAGAAAAGACAGCCTCTTCAATAAGTGGTGCTGGGAAAACTGGACAGGTACATGTAAAAGTATGAAATTAGAACACTCCCTAACACCATACACAAAAATAAACTCAAAATGGATTAAAGACCTAAATGTAAGGCCAGACACTATCAAACTCTTATAGGAAAACATAGGCAGAACACTCTATGATATAAATCACAGCAAGACCCTTTTTGACCCACCTCCTAGAGAAATGGAAATAAAAACAAAAGTAAACAAATAGGACCTAATGAAACTTAAAAGCTTCTGCACAGCAAAGGAAACCATAAACAAGACGAAAAGACAACCCTCAGAATGGGAGAAAATATTTTCAAATGAAGCAACTGACAAAGGATTAATCTCCAAAATTTACAAGCAGCTCATGCAGCTCCATATCAAAAAAACAAACAACCCAATCCAAAAATGGGCAGAAGACCTAAATAGGCATCTCTCCAAAGAAGATATACAGATTGCCAACAAACACATGAAAGAATACTCAGCATCACTAATCAATAGAGAAATGCAAATCAAAACTAAAATGAGATATCACCTCACACCAGTCAGAATGGCCATCATCAAAAAATCTACAAACAATAAATGTTGGAGAGCATGTTGAGAAAAGGGAACCCTCTTGCACAGTTGGTGGGAATGTAAATTGATACAGCCACTATGGAGAACAGTATGGAGGTTCCTTAAAAAACTAAAAATAGAACTACCACACAACCCAGCAATCCCACTACTGGGCATAAACCCTGAGAAAACCATAATTCAAAAAGAGTCATGCACCACAATGTTCATTGCAGCTCTATTTACAATAGCCAGGACATGGAAGCAACCTAAGTGTCCATCGACAGATGAATGGATAAGGAAGATGTGGCACATATATACAATGGAATATTACTCAGCCATACAAAGAAACGAAATGGAGTTATTTGTATTGAAGTGGATGGACCTAGAGTATGTCGTACAGAGTGAAGTAAGTCAGAAAGTGAAAAACAAATACCGTATGCTAACACATATATATGGAATCTTAAAAAAAAAAAAAGGTTCTGAAGAACCTAGGGGCAGGACAGGAATAAAGATGCAAACGTAGAGAGTAGACTTGAGGACATGGGGAGGGGAAATGGTAAGCTGGGACGAAGTGAGAGAGTGGTGTGGACTTATATATACTACCAAATGTAAAATAGATAGCTAGTGGGAAGCAGCCGCATAGCACAGGGAGATCAGCTCAGTGCTTTGTGACCACCTAGGGGGGTGGGATAGGGAGGGTGGGAGGGAGACGCAAGAGGGAGGAGATATGGGGATATATGTATATGTATAGCTGATTCACTTTGTTATAAAGCAGAAACTAACACACCATTGTAAAGCAATTATACTCCACTAAAGATGTTAAAAAAATAAATGAACTAATTTAAAAAAAAGACTGCAGCCATTGGATTTATAGCCTACTCTAATCCAGTATGATCTCATCCTAACTTGATTATATCTGTGAAGACCCTAATTCCAAACGTGGTCTCATTCACAGCTACAGATGTTAGCAAGAACTGAGGTGAGCTAGAGAGCTGAGTTGCCAAGTTTTGGAGTAGCCAAGTAAAACAACAAGCCAGATGAAAGTAACAGTCGAGTTTTTAATCACTTACTGCCCCATAGTATAAGCAAGAGCCTAAAGTATAGAAAGCAATGACTTCCCCTCTGTTCTGTTTTCCCCATGGAATGGTTCTTGTGGAGAACAAATGGATCAGCACAGACATAGGGAGGTTTCTCACTGCTGAGAGAGCCCCCAACCAAAAGCCCCTGAAGTTTTTTGGACCTGGGGGCCAGAGGGCGAGTGAGCGGAAAGGCTAGTAATGGAAAAGTACTGAGTACTGTCAGAGCAGAGAAAAAGTGTCTTCAAGGTAGCCTCCCATGAGTAAGGAGGCTTTGACAGGTGTGCCTGAGGAAAGCCCCAATACAAAGGCTTTTGAATGCAGGCTCCTAGGCTAGGAATGCAGATATCTGTAAAAGGATGGTCCTTGACTGCAGCTTCCTAAAGAGACTTCAGTTCATTGACTGTGCACCCCCAAGTCTGGTGTGGGGAGGTCAGATTTTCCTTGTGAGGCATGGCAGCTAAAGCCATTGTAATTGTCTGTGTTTGGGCCTGAAAAATCACATGCAGGTTTTTGACCAGGAGCTGGATTCCTCAAGGACTTGAGCATATCTTTTTGGAGGGGGCACAATTCAATCCACTACTAATGGTAATTTGGACATTGCTGGAGAGTGAGTGGTCTAGTATGAGAGTAAGAAACTCCTGAGGCTGCAGTCTTAAGGCTTCACCTCCAGGAATCCCACCAGATGTTCACAGCGAAGATCTAAGAAAGATCCTCTCTTGGCTCTTGCAGGAAAGAGGAATATTAATCAACATGAAATACACCCCAAGTCTTCTTCATAACAAAGGCCTTCTCTCCAAAGAAAATTACTTTTCCAGACTCTTATCCTAGTTGGGGAAAGGGCATTCCTCCCACTCCAGCTCCCTGGAACCTCACTGTTTCACCTAAGGGGAAAAAAATTATAGTCAACAGGGCTCAAGGCTTCAAGGAGATAAACTGGGAATGCTGTAGCCAAGGAAAAAGATAAGGGACAGTGAGGATAAAATGTATACTACTGGAAAAACAAGTGTGAATGTCATGGGCCCAAGACAGGGAGTCACCAGAAGCTGAAATTTAATTAGAAGATTACAGAATGCTCCCCCTCCCCATACCTTACCACACCACCAAACAGACTCCAGAATAATAACCTTGGATTACAACTGAAAGAGCTATAAGACAGACTCTCTCTGTGAAGGGATACTCAGGAAAGTTCAAAGTCAAGAGAGAAGACAAAAGCAAAGACCCAGAGGAATTTGAAGTCTTTTGCACCTATAACTATAGCAATCATTAAATATAGCCCAAGTCCTAGGCAGGTTACTATAAATCCTCCCACCAAAGGCCCATTTACCTTTGGTTCTATTGCCTGATACCATAGCTATCACAAAATATTACAAGCATGCTTAAAGCTAGAAAAAAGAGTGAAGAGACAAAGCAATCATCTAAGCCAGACTCAAGTATGACACAGCAGGTGGAATTATCAGACAGAGAATTTATAATAACTATGATTAATACATTAACAGCTTAATGGAAAAATAGAGTACATGTAAGAAAAGATGGGTAATGTAAGCAGAGAGATGAAAAGTCTAAGGAAGAATCAAAAGGAAATGCTAGAAATCAAAAACACAAGAGTGGAAATGAAGAATGCTTTTAATGGGCACATCAAAAGACTCAGCATAGCCAAGAAAAGAATTAGTGACCTTGAATATAGGTTGATATATAGTGCAAAGAGAGAAAAAAGAAGAAAAAAATAATAGAACATACAAGAACTAAGGGACAATTACAAAAGGTGTAACATACACATAATTGGAATACCAGAAGGAGAAGAAAGACAACAAAGAAGAAGATATTTTTGAAATAATAATAACCAAGAATTTTCTAAAATTTATGACAGATACCAAACCACACATCCAGGAGGCTCAGAGAATAGGAAGCAGGATCAATACCAAAATAAAAACAAAACAAAACAAAAAATCCAAAAAACAAAAACAAAAGTGACCAAAACATATAAAATCCACAGTTAGGTATTTCATATTCAAGCTACAGAAAAGCAGAGACAGAGAGAAATATCTTAAAAGAAGCCACAGGAGAAAAAATAGCTCACCTCTAGAGGTAACAAGGATAGGAATGACAGCAGACGTCTCAACAGAAATCATGCAAGCAAGAAGAGAGTGAAAAGAAATATTTAAAGTGTTGGGGAAAAAGACACATAAAGGACTTGTATCCAAAATATACAAGGAATTATTAAAATCACCAATAAGAAAAGAAACAACCCAAATTTTTAAAAAGCAAATGATCTGAACATACATCTCACCAAAGAAGATATGTAAGTACATAAGCATATGAAAAAATGCTCAACATCATTTGTCATTAGGAAAACACAAATTAAAACAATGAGGTACCACTACACACCCATTGGAATGGCCAAAATGCAAAAATCTGACAAAACCAGTTACAGCCAATAGGAACTCTCATTCATTGCTGATGGGAATGCAAAACGGTTAGCCACTTTGTAAGACAGCTTACAAATTTCTCATAAAGTTACACATAGCCAAACAATACAATCCAGCAATCACATTTCTAGGTATTTAAGCTACTGATTTGAAAACTTATGTCCTCACACCAAAACCAGCACATAAATGTACATAGCAACTTCATTCATTAACTGCCAATCTGGAAGCAATCAAGATGTCCTTCACAGGTGAATGAATCAGCAAACTGTACTTATCTCACCCACACAATTTTAGCAATAATAAGGAATGAACTACCAAGATATAAAAAGATATGGATAGATCTTAAATGCATATTTCTAAGTGAAAGAAGCCAGTATGCATACGATACGATTCCAACTACATGACATTCTAGAAAAGTCAAAACTGTAGAGACAGTAGAAAAAGGTGTGAACCTTAATGTATGCAAACTTTAAAAAATCATTTAGGAGGTCAGGGATCACAGGATGAAATACAGTATGTAACAAAAGAATCCAACAATATTGCAAATATATGAAACAACTTCACTGAAGAGGATTGGGGAGAAGATGCTGACTTAAGTAACTTTAGAAATGAGTGGAACTTGTAATGCTAACAGCAAAGGGAACCGTACATAAGCACGGTACTCCAGTTGATAAAGTATCGAAAGCTTCCTACATGGGTATGAGCTAACAATTCTGAAATTATACTGTAACTGAAAAATTAAGTAAATAGATCATGGATGGTAGGAGTCAGGTTTCTCACTGTTGGAATGGGAAGCTAAAGATAATCAAGGGGAGAAGACTAGAATAATCCACATGGTAATGGCTCAGAGTCGGAAATATCATATGAACTCACGTTTAGCTTAATAGAGGTACAGATGGTTACAACATATAAATATTTATAGATATGTGTATACACACACATATATTTCCTTGGTCTATCAGCTGAGAGGGCCTAGAGGTCAGGGTATCTACCACCCAGATCTTGGTTTCCAACACCATTCTCCAATGACAGGAACCAGGGCCCTTTGGAGAAATGGCTGATCCTAGGAATATGGCAGGACATACACAAGATGAGCCTGGAGCACTTTGTAGTGCCAGAAAGCAAGTGTTAAAACACTCATACATACACACACACATACACACAATGATGGGGGTATGTCAATAGGAACAGGACCAACTGAAAGAGCTCCCGCTGGTCAAAGCTGGAACAATTTGAGCAACAAAACAAAGTAATATTGGAGTACAACGCAAAGTATAAAATGCATATTCATCAATCCATACTGATATCAATAAAGGATTGAGTATGTAAATAAGGGAAAACAGACAAACCCGTTCAGAAGAATTCCAAATAGGTTTGTAGATACTGCCCCCTCAAGGACATGGAGCACAAATCCCCACTCCTTAAGTACAGGCTGCTCATAGTGGCTTTTCCCCAAAGAGTAGAGTACAAAAAGAGGGAAAAAGAATAACTTTACAGTGGAGAAATCTGGCAAACATTGACTGCCAGGAGATCAAGGTAAACATCAACAGTGATAACTTGTATTGATAGTGTGTTCCCTTGATAGGATGTGATGAGAATCAAACTTTACCTCTGTGGTCTTCCTCCCAAGAACACAATGCTCCAGGCTAATCATGAGGAAAACAGACAAATCTCAATGGAGGGATTTCTACAAAGTACCTGACCAGTACTCCTTGAAATGGTTAAGTACATTGAAAACAAGGAAAATCTGAGAAACTTTAAGAGCCTGAGGAGACATGAATGACAACTAACGTGGAATCCTGTTTGGAACCCTGGAACAACAACAACCACAAAACACAATGAGTTAAAAATGAAGGAAATCTCTGAGTCTGTTTCTGTCTTGTAGATAGGTTCATTTGTGGTTGCCAAGGGGGAGGAGGGCGGGAGAGAGATTGACTGCAAGTTTGGGGTTGGTAGCTGCAAACTATTACATTTAGAATGGATGCAACAAGGTCCTACTGTATAGCACAGGGAACTAGATTCAATATCCCGTGATAAACCATAATGGAAAAGAAAATTTAAAAAGAATATCTATGTGTGTATAACTGAGTCACTTTGCTGTACAGCAGAGATTGGCACAACATTGTAAATTAACTATACTTCAATTAAGAAAAAAAAAAGACTGCACTTCCACTGCAGGGGGCACAGGTTCTATCTCTGCTTGGGGCAGTAAGATCCCGTGTGCCCCACAGCACAGCCAAATTAAAAAAAAAAAAAAAAATGAAGGAAATCTAAATAAAGTCTGGACTTTATTTAATAATAATGTATCAATAGTGATTCATGAATTATGACAAGTACATGATTCTTATATAAGATATTAATAACAGGGAAAACTGAATGTGGGGGTATATGGCAACTCGCTAAACTACCTTCACAATTTTGCTGTATATCTGAAATTATTCTAAAGTTAAAAGGTTATCTCAAAAATCATTAAATATTTTCAGTGGTCACTCATGAACAATATCCTCCATATACCACCACAACCCTCCCTCGACAACACTTCCAAATAGGTACAGAAGAAAAAGACTAGTAAAACTCATACATAGTGATGCCAAAGCAACTGTTCCTCAAAACCACATTCTTATCTTCATTCTTTCACTCACAAAAATGTTCCACCATCCTCCTGAGAGCCAGAGAAAAGCTTTCTCTTGGCAAGAAAGGCGAAAGGGAGAGCAATGTTCACCAATTTACTTTAAAAATGTGACTCCTTTACTTCTATAAAGTCACCATTTTTGTTCTGACACTTTGGGTTACCCATCCACTAGGTATTATGCCCGTTTTCTTATTTTCCGGCACAGACTGCTTTGCATTATAAAAGCTGAAAGCATCAGATTCTCACCTTCTCAGATACTTTTAAAAGTTCAGAGTTGGACATTGTGATACGATCCTGGGGAATTCTGTTTAGAGGCTTTGGGAATAGTTTGACTTCCAAATCAAAAGATATGTGAGGAGAAACTCCCCATATTTCCTCTTATATATATGGATGTACTTGTATGAGGACATGATGTCTGAAGCTACAGCAGCCATGTAGCAACCATGAAGGGATAACACTAACAGTGAAAATCAAACCACCAAGAATGGTGGTTCTCTAAAGGGTAGAAAAGCATCATCCTTCGACAGCATCAATGAGCTTCTAAACTTGCTAATCCTAAAATCTGCCCCATGTCCAGAATCCTTGTTAAATGGTTAATAAATATCCTTATGGCTTCAAATTCTTTTATCTATATGTTTTTACTTAGAGAGGAGAGCCCTATAACTGTTACACATCTAATTATACTGTTCCATAAATTTGCTCTTCCCCACACCAACTTATGTTTGTCTACCTGAACATGACCTATGTTATTCAAAGTCCAATGAAATTTTCAACACCTGACAATCTCATTCCAAGAGAAGATAGCCCTGCTCTAGTTCATTAACCTTTACTATCTACAGCAGTCATTCAAACTGCTTGTTGCTCAAAAGAATTATTTGAGGAACTCGTTAATCATTCAGCTTCCCAGACTCTACTTCAGACTTACTAAATCAGTCTCTGAAAGAAAGAAATCTGGAAATCTGCATTTTTAACAAGCTACTCAAATAATTCTGGTAATCCTCTAAATTTAGGAAGCACTGGTCCATACTGCACTGATACTTAGTTGATATGTTCATTATCTAACACCATAACCAGGTTTGTAAGCTTCTAGACAGCAGAAACTAAGCCTTAAGTCACATGTTTTAGTTTTTCTGGCATATTTTCTGCATTCTTCTGGGGTAGTATTACTCAAAAACATAGCCCAAGTCCATGTCAGGTCTAGAGATTATTCTAGGTGGAGCATTATACATTATACAAAGTGGATGAATGTGATATGCTTATCTTACAGATATGGCCTGAAATCTAATCTCAAAGCAGTCATTAAGAAGTAGCAGGGGTGGAATGTCCTATAAATATCAATTAAATCTATCTGGTCTACTGTGTTATTTAAAGCTTGCGTTTCCTTATTTATTTTCTGTTTGGATGATCTGTCCATTGGTGTAAGTGGGGTGTTAAAGTCCCCTACTATTATTGTGTTACTGTCGATTTCCCATTTTATGGTTGTTAGTATTTGCCTTATGTATTGAGGTGCTCCTATGTTGGGTGCATAAATATTTATAATTGTTATATCTTCTTCTTGGATTGATCCCTTGATCATTATGCAGTGTCTTTCCTTATCTCTTGTAACAGTCCTTAATTTAAAGTCTATTTTATCTGATATGAGTATTGCTACTCTAGCTTTCTTTTGATTTCCATTTGCATGGAATATCTTTTTCCATCCCTTCACTTTCAGTCTGTATGTGTCACTGGATCTGAAGTGGGTCTCTTGTAGACAGCATATACAAGGGTATTGTTTTTGTATCCATTCAGCCAGTTTGTGTCTTTTGGTCGAAGCATTTAATCCATTTACATTCAAGGTTATTATCTATATGGATGTTCCTATTACCATTTTCTTAATTGTTTTGGGTTTGTTTTTGTAGGTCTTTTTCTTCTCTTGTGTTTCCCACCTAGAGAAGTTCCTTTAGCATTTGTTGTAGAGCTGGTTTGGTGGTGCTGAATTCTCTTAGCTTTTGCTTGTCTGTAAAGCTTTTGATTTCTCCGTTGAAGCTGAATGAGATCCTTGCTGGGTAGAGTAATCTTGGTTGTAGGTTTTTCTCTTTAATCACTTTAAGTATATCTTGCCACTCCCTTCTGGACTGCAGAGTTTCTGCTGAAAAATCAGCTGATAAGGTTATGGGGATTCCTTTGTATGGTTTTTTGCTTTTCCCTAGCTGCTTTTAATATTTTTCTTTGAACTTAATTTTTGATAGTTTGATTAATATGTGTCTTGGTGTGTTTCTCCTAGGGTTTTTGGGACCCTCTGCACTTCCTGGACTTGGGTGGCTATTTCCTTTCCCAAGTTAGGGAAGTTTTCCACTATAATCTCCTCAAATATTTTCTCAAACCATTTCTCTTTCTCTTCTTCTTCTGGGACCCTTATAATTCAAATGTTGGTGCGTTTAGTGTTGTCCCAGAGGTCTCTGAGATTGTTTTCGATTCTTTTCATTCTTTTTTTCTTCTGCTCCTTGGCAGTTATTTCCACCATTCTGTCTCCCAGCTCACTTATTCGTTCTTCTACCGCACTTATTCTGTTATTGATTCCTTCTAGTGTATTTTTCATTTCAGTTATTGTGTTGTTCATCTCTGTTTGTTTGTTCTTTAGTTCTTCTAGATCTTTGTTAAACATTTCTTGTATTTCCTCAATCCATGCCTCCATTTTATTCCGAGATTCTGGATCAACATTACTATCATTTTTCTGAATTCTTTTTCAGGTAGATTGCCTACTTCCTCTTCATTTATTTGGTCTTGTAGGTTTTTACCTTGCTCCTTCATCTGTGACATATTTTTCTGTCTTCTCATTTTTATTCTTTTGATGGGTGGGATTGTGTTCCTGTTTTACTGGTTGTTTGGCCTGAGGCTTCCAGCCCTGGAGTTTGTAGGCTGTTGGGTAGAACCAGGTCTTGATGCCGAGATGAGGACCTCCGGGAGACCTCACTCCAATGAATATTCCCTGGGGTCTGAGGTTCTCTGTTAGTCCAGTGGTTCGGACTCAGGGCTCCCGCCACAGGAGCTCAGGCCCAACCCCCGGCTCATGAACCAGGATCCCACAAGCCATGAAGGGTGGCAAAAAAAGAGAAAGAAAGAAAAGAAAGAAAAGGAAAAACAGCAGCAGAACAATAACAAAGAATAAAACATAAAATAAGATTAGTGGGATTTCCCTGGAAGTCCAGTGGTTAGGACTTCGCCTTCCAGTGCATGGGGCAGGGGCAGGGGGGCAGTTCAATCCCTGGTCATGGAGCTGGGATCTCACATATTTTGCAGCCTAAAAACCAAAACATAAAATAAACAGAAGCAATATTGTAACAAATTCAATAACGACTTTAAAAATGGTCCACATCCAAAAAAAAAAAAAAACTTAAAAAAAAGTAAATAAAATAAGATTAGAAAACTAGGAGATATGTTAGAAAAAATAAAAATATAAGTGAAACAACAACTGGTAGATAAAACAAAACCACAATAGCAAAACAGAGGGGAAAAAAAGCCAGAAAATGCCTTGGCTGTGGGGGGTGGGGCTTAGGCAGGGGTGAGGTTTAGACAGGGGACGGGCCCTATGCTTAGGACCCACAGGGCTGGAAAAGGTCCTGTGGAAGTGGGGGTGAAGCTTAGGCTCAGCAAAGCAGGAGGGGGCAGGACTGCCTATGGCCTTGGAGGGTGGAGGACCAGGTCTGGGACCCCAGCAGGCTCCCTGGGCCCGAGTGGCAGGGGAAATGTTGGCAGAATACACTTTCTTCGCAAGGGCACATGGAACATTCTCCATGATAGATCACATCTTGGGTCACAAATCAAGCCTTGGAAAATTTAAGAAAATTGAAATTGTATCAAGCATCTTCTCCAACCACAACACTATGAGATTAGAAATCACTTACAGGAAAAAAACCCCACAAATATATGGAGGCTAAACATTGCACTACTAAATAACCATGATATCACTGAAGAAATCAAAGAGGAAATCAAAAAATACATGGAAACAAATGACAATGAAAACACGATGACCCAAAACCTATGGGACACAGCAAAAGCAGTTCTAAGAGGGAAGTTATAGAAATTCAGTCTCACCTCAAGAAACAAGAAAAATCTCAAATAAACAATCTAAACTTACACCTAAGCAACTAGAGAAAGAAGAACAAACAAAACCTAAAGTCAGTAGAAGGAAAGAAATCATAAATAGCAGAGCAGAAATAAATGAAATAGAAATGAAGAAAACAATAGTAAAGATCAATAAAACTAAAAGATGGTCCTTTGAGAAGGTGAACAAAATTGATAAATCTTTAGCCAGACTCATCAAAACAAAAAGGGAGAAGACGCAAATCAATAAAATCAGAAATGAAAAAGGAGAAATCACAACTGACACTGCAGAAATACAAAGGATTATAAGAGACTACTACAAACAACTATATGCCAGTAAAATGGACAACCTCAAAGAAATGGACAAATTCTTGGAAAGGTACAATTTTCCAAGACTGAACCAGGAAGAATTAGAAAATATAAACAGACCTAACACAAGTAATGAAATTGAAACTGTAATTAAAAATCTTCCGGGTTGGTTCAAGATGGCAGAGTAGAAGGACGTGTGCTCACTCCCTCTTGCGAGAGCACCAGAATCACAACTAACTGCTGAACAATCATCGACAGGAAGACAAAAAAATATCCCACATCCAAAGACAAAGGAGAAGCCACAATGAGACAATATGAGGGGCACAATCACAATAAAATCAAATCCCATAACTGCTGGGTGGATGACTCACAAACTGAAGAACACTTAAACCACAGAAGTCCACCCACTGGAATGAAGGTTCTGAGCCCCACATCAGCCTTCCCAATCTGGGGTCCGGCAACGAGAGGAGGAATTCTTAGAGAATCAGACTTTGAAAGCTAGCGGGATTTGATTGCAGGACTCCGACAGGACTGGGGGAAACAGAGACTCCACTCTTGGAGGGCACACACAGAACAGTGTGCACATCAGGACCCAGGGGAAGGAGCAGTGACCCCAGGGGAGACTGAACCAGACCTACCTGGTAGTGTTGGAGGGTCTCCTGCAGAGGCGGGGGGCAGCTGTGGCTCACCGTGAGGACAAGGACACTGGCAGCAGAAGTTCTGGGAAGTACTCCTTGGCGTGAGCCCTCCCAAAGTCTGACATTAGCCCCACCAAAGAGCAGGGTAGGCTCCAGTGTTGGGTCACCTCAGGCCAAACAACCAACAGGGAGGGAATGCAGTGCCACCAATCAGCAGACAAGTGGATTAAAGTTTTACTGAGCTCTGCCCACCAGAGTAACACCTAGCTCTACCCACCACCAGTCCCTTCCATCAGGAAGCTTGCACAAGCCTCTTAGATAGCCTCATTACCAGAGGGCAGACAGCAGAAGCAAGAAGAACTACAATTCTGCAGCCTGTGGAACAAAAACCATATTCACATAAAGATAGACAAGATGAAAAGGCAGAGGGCTATGTACCAGATGAGGGAACAAAATAAAAACCCAGAAAAACAACTAAATGAAGTGGAGATAGGCAACCTTCCAGAAAAAGAATTCAGAATAATGATCGTGAAGATGATCCAGGACCTCGGAAAAAGAATGGAGGCAAAGATCAAGAAGATGCAAGAAATGTTTAACAAACACCTAGAAAAATTAAAGAACAAACACCTAGAAGAATTAAAAAACAAACAAACAGAGATGAACAATACAATAACTGAAATGAAAACTACACTAGAAGGAATCAACAGCAGAATTACTGAGGCAGAAGAATGGAAAAGTGACCTGGAAGACAGAATGGTGGAATTCACTGCTGTGGAACAGAATAAAGAAAAAAGAATGAAAAGAAATGAAGACAGCCTAAGAGACCTCTGGGACATTAAACACAACAACATTCGCATTATAGGGGTCCCAGAAGGAGAAGAGAGAGAGAAAGGACCTGAGAAAATATTTGAAGAGATTATAGATGAAAAGTTCCCTAACGTGGGAAAGGAAATAGCCACCCAAGTACAGGAAGCGCAGAGAGTCCCAGGCAGGATAAACCCAAGGAGAAACACGCCGAGACACATAGTAATCCAACAGACAAAAATTAAAGACAAAGAAAAATCATTGAAAGCAACAAGAGAAAAATGGCAAATAACATACAAGGGAACTCCCATAAGGTTAAGAGCTGATTTCTCAGCAGAAACTCTACAAGCCAGAAGAGAGTGACATGATATATTTAAAGTGATGAAAGGGAAGAACCTACAACCAAGGTTACTCTACCCGGCAAGGATCTCATTCAGATTCGAAGGAGAAATCAAAAGTTTTACAGACAAGCAAAACCTAAGAGAATTCAGCACCACCAAACTAGCTCTACGACAAATGCTAAAGGAACTTCTCTAAGTGGGAAACACAAGAGAAGAAAAAGACCTACAAAAACAAACCCATAACAATTAAGAAAATGGTAATAGGAACATACATATTGATAATTACCTTAAATGAAAATGGATTAAATGCTCCAACCAAAAGACACAGGCTTGCTGAATGGATAAAAAAACAAGAGCCATATATATGCTGTCTACAAGAGACCCACTTCAGACCTAGGGACACATACAGACTGAAAGTGAAGGGATGGAAAAAGATATTCCACGCAAATGGAAATCAAAAGAAAGCTGGAGTAGCAATACTCATATTAGATAAAATAGACTTTAAAATAAAGAATGTTACAAGAGACAAGGAAGGAAACTACATAATGATTAACGGATCAATCCAAGAAGAAGATATAACAATTATAAATATATATGTACCCAACATAGGAGCACCTCAATACATAAGGCAACTGCTAACAGCTATAAGAGAGGAAATCGACAGTAACACAATAATAGTGGGGGACTTTAACCCCTCACTTACACCAATGGACAGATCATCCAAACAGAAAATTAATAAGGAAACACAAGCTTTAAATGACACAATAGACCAGATAGATTTAATTGATATTTACAGGATATTCCATCCAAAAACAGCAGATCACACTTTCTGCTCAAGTGCACCCAGAATATTCTCCAGGATAGATCCCATATTGGGTCACAAATCCAGCCTCTGTAAATTTAAGAAAATTGGAAACATATCAAGCATCTTTTCTGACCACAACACTATGAGATTAGAAATCATTTACAGGAAAAAAAAATATAAAAAACACAAACACATGGAGGCTAAACAATATGTTACTAAATAACCAAGAGATCACTAAAGAAATCAAAGAGGAAATCAAAAAATACCTAGAGACAAATGACAATGAAAACACGACAATCCAAAATCTATGGAATGCAGCAAAAGCAGTTCTAAGAGGGAAGTTTATAGCAATACAAGCCTACCTCAAGAAACAAGAAACATCTCAAATAAACAATCTAACCTTACACCTAAAGGAACCAGAGAAAGAAGAACAAACAAAACCCAAAATTAGAAGGAGGAAAGTAATCATAAAGATCAGACCAGAAATAAATGAAACAGAAACAAAGAAAACAATAGCAAAGATCAATAAAACTAAAAGCTGCTTCTTTGAGAAGATAAACAAAATTGATAAACCATTAGCCAGACTCATCAGGAAAAAAAGGGAGAGGACTCAAATCAATAAAATTAGAACCACAGAAATACAAAGCATCCTAAGAGACTACTACAAGCAACTCTATGCCAATAAATTGGACAACCTGGATGAAATGGACAAATTCTTAGAAAGGTATATAACCTTCCAAGACTGAACCAGGAAGAAATAGAAAATATGAACAGACCAATCACAAGCAATGAAGTTGAAACTATAATTTAAAAACTTCCAACAAACAAAAGTCCAGGACCAGATGGCTTCACAGGTGAATTCTATCAAACATTTTGAAAAGAGCTAACACCCATCCTTCTCAAACTCTTCCAAAAAATTGCAAAGCAAGGAACATTCCCAAACTCATTTTATGAGGCCACCATCACCCTGACACCAAAAACAGACAAAGTAACTACAAAAAAAGAAAATTACAAACCAATATCACTGATGAATATAGATGCAAAAATCCTCAACAAAATACTAGCAAACAGAATCCAACAGCACATTAAAAGGATCATACACCAGGATCAAGTGGGATTTATCCCAGGGATGCAAGGATTCTTCAATATATGCAAAACAATCAATGTGATACACCATATTAACAAATTGAAGAATAAAAACATTTGATCATCTCAATAGATGCAGAAATAGCTTTTGACAAAATTCAATGCCCCCTTATGTAAAAACTATCCAAAAAGTGGGCACAGAGGGAACCTACCTCAACATAATGAAGGCCATATATGACAGATCCACAGCAAACACCATTCTCAATGGTGAAACACTGAAAGCATTTCCTCTAAGATCAGGAACAAGACAAGGATGTCCACTCTTGCCACTATTATTCAACATAGTTTTGGAAGACCTATCTATGGCAATCAGAGAAGAAAAAAGAATAAAAGGAATCCAAATTGGAAAAGAAGAAGTAAAACTGTCACTGTTTGCAGATGACGTGATACTATACATAGAGAATCCTAAAGATGCCACCAGAAAACTACTATAGCTAATCAATGACTTTGGTAAAGTTGCAGGATACAGAATTAATGCACAGAAATCACTTGCATTCCTACACACTAATGACGAAAAATCTGAAAGAGAAATTAAGGAAACACTTCCATTTACCACTGCAGCAAAAAGAATAAAATACCTTGGCATAAACCTATCTAAGGAAGCAAAAGGCCTGCACTCAGAAAACTACAAAACACTGAAGAAAGAAATCAAAGACAACAAAAACAGATGGAGAGATATACCATGTTCTTGGATTGGAAGAATCAACATTGTGAAAGTGACTATACTACCCAAAACAATCTACAGATTCAATGCAATCCCTATCAAATTTCCAATGGCATTCTTCACAGAATTAGAATAAAAAATTTTACAATTTGTATGGAAACACAAAAGCCCCCAAATAGCCAAAGAAAACTGGAGAAAGAAAAACGGAGGTGGAAGAAAGAATCAGACTCCCTGATTTCAAACTATACTACAAAGCTACAGTAATCAAGACAATATGGTACTGGCACAAAAAGAGATATATAGATCAATGGTACAGGATAGAGAGCCCAGAGGTAAACCCATGCACATATGGTCACCTAATTTATAACAAAGGAGGCAAGAACATACAATGGAGAAAAGAATTCAATAAGTGGTGCTGGGAAAACTGGACAGCTACATGGAAAAGAACGAAATTAGAACACTACTTAACACCATACACAAAAATAAACTCAAAATGGATTAAAGACCTAAATATAAGACCAGACACTATAAAACTCTTAGAGGAAAACATAGGAAAAACACTGTTTGACATAAACCACAGTGAGATCTTTTTTGACCCACCTCCTAGAGTAATGAAAATAAAAACAAAAATAAACAAATGGGACCTAATGAAACTCAAAAGCTTTTCCACAGCAAAGGAAACCATAAACAAGAAGAAAAGACAACCCTCAGAATGGGAGAAAATATTTGCAAATGAAGCAACAGACAAAGGATTAATCTCCAAAATATACAAACAGCTCATGGAGTTCAATATCAAAAAATAAGCGACCAAATTTAAAAAGTGGGTGGAAGACCTAAATAGATATTTCACCAAAGAAGACATACAGATGGCAAAGAGGCACATGAAAAGATGCTCAACATCACTAATTATTAGAGAAATGCAAATCAAAACTACAATAAGGTATCACCTCACACCAGTCAGAATGGCCATGATCAAAAAATCTACAAACAATAAATGCTGGAGAGGGTGTGGAGAAAAGGGAACCCTCTTGCACTGTTGGTGGGAATGTAAATTGATACAGCCACTATGGAGAACAGTATGGAGGTTCCTTAAAAAACTGAAAATAGAACTACCATATGACCCAGCACTCCCACTACTGGGCATATACCCTGAGAAAACCATAATTCAAGGGACACATGTACCCCAATGTTCATTGCAGCGCTATTTACAGTAGCCGGGACATGGAAGCAACCTAAGTGTCCAATGACAGATGAATGGATAAAGAAGATGTGGTGCATATATACAAGGGAATATTACTCAGCCGTAAAAAGGAATGAAATTTGGTCATTTGCAGAGATGTGGATGGACCTAGAGTCTGTCATATAGAGTGAAGTAAGCCAGAAAGAGAAAAACAAATACCATATATTAAGCATATATGTGGAATCTAGAAAAATGGTACAGATGAACCTATTTGCAGGGTGGGAAAAGAGACATAGACGTAGAGAATGTACATGTGGACACAGGGGGGAAGGGGTGGGTGGGACAAATTGGGAGATTAGAATTGACATATATATACTACCATGCGTAAAATAGCTAGTGGGAACATGCTATAAAGCACAGCAAGCTCAGCTTGGTGCTCTGTGACAAGCTAGATGGGCGGGATGGGGGTGGAGGTCCAAGATGGAGGGGATATAGGTATACATATAGCTGATTCACTTCATTGTACAGCAGAAACTAACACAACATTGTAAAGCAATTATACTCCAATTAAAAAAAAAGTTGCAGGGGTAAAATCTCTAGAAAACTAAATAGAGAGTTCTATGAGAATCACTTTGTTATATCAGACATCTCAGAACTTATTTTTATATTTACCTTCTCTTTATTATACATAATGTTAATTTAGACAAAAATAATATGTAAAAAGAGTGGAGGTAGAACTCAAGTGGTTGAATGTTGAAGTAGATTGCTCTGTGGGATTGTGGTAAATAGTCTTCATTTTATTAGCCATGACAGTAATCCCTTTAATTAACTAGAAAAAAAAATGAAATGCAATCTACCTTTCAATTTGGTTTGGCACCTTGCACCAAGTGTTGCACATAGTAAGAAATGCATTAGTAAAAAAAGGGAAATAAAATCACACATTTCACCCCTGAATAGTGAATCTCTAAAGTCATTCACACATTCAGTCCTTCAGTCATTCAACAAATACTCATTGAGCATCTGCTATGCAGCAAGCTCTGTTCAACCAGCCATTTGTATGCTACAATGACTGTGTAAAAAAAGCTTGAAATTTTCATTTTTAACAGGTTATCTGGATGAGTGTGATGAGCCTTCAGGTTTAGGAAGCACTGGTCTGTGTTACATGGATGTTTAGTCGTATATTCATTAACACTGCCCTCATGAAACATGTATTTTCCATGTGGGAGAAGTAGGCAACAGACAACTTAGCAAATAAATACATAGTCTGACATATAATAAGTACTATAGAAAAATAAATCATGGTAGTACCAATTTCAGGCAGGTGGTGTTATTTTATATCCAGTAACCAAGAAAGTCCCATTTATAAGGTGGCACTTGAACAAGATCTGAAGAAAGGAAGTGAATGAGTCATGGGCTGTCTCGGGGAAGAATTCCATGAAGAGAGATCAGGGAAGGCCCTGAAGCAGGAGCTTAAATGGAATGCTTAAGGAACAACAAAGAGGCCAGACAGGGAAGTTGAGCCACAGGGAGAGATGTAGGAAATGAGGTTATTGAAGTAGCGGAGGAGCTGATCTTGAAAGCCTATTTGACCATAAAAAGACGTGGAATTTATTCTGAATGAAATGGAAGGCCAGTTGATGATTTTGAGGAGAAGGGCATAATCTAACTTATGTTTTAGAAAAATTATTTTGCCTGCAATGTTGAGTATAGACCATAGGAAGAGCAAGTGTGGAAGCAGGGAGACAAGTTAGATGAATAAGGCTGTAATGTGTGCAGAGAATTTGGGAGGTGATCACAATAAAAGTGGTAAGAAATGGATCAATTCTATATGTATTTTGACAGTAGAGCCAACAGGATATCCTGAAAGATTAGGAGTGGGGCTTGGGAAAAATAGAGGAATGAAGGATTACTCTATGGTTTTTGTTTTTGTTCTTGGTTTGCTCATTTTTTATTTGTTTTTGCTGGGGTTTTTGGTTTTATTTTGGGGTTTTTGTTTGTTTGTTTGTTTGTTATTTTTGTCTGACCAACTGGAAAGAAGGAGTTTCCATTTATTAAAATAGGGAAGACTCTTAGAAGAGTAATACTAGGGAGAAATCAAAGTGCAATTTGAGACATACAATACTACATTTAATAAGTTTACAGTACATTGAAGTGGAAACAACAAGTAGGCATTTGAATCTATGCGTCTGGTGTTCAGGGAGTGGGTCAAGGTTGGATACAGAAATTTTGGAGTTGTTAATATTTAGAAGGTATTAAAGCCATGAGATCTGATGAAATCACAAAGTGAGGGAGTGTGGATAAAGAAAAGGGACACTCTAAGGATGTAGCCCTGAGGTGTCCCAAATAAGTTAGGGAGATGAGAAGGAACTACAGACTGAGAAAAAGTACCCAGTAAGGTAGAAGAAGAATCAAGAAAGAATGGTGTCCCCAAAGCTAAGTTGAAAATTAGGGAGCGAGCACCTGTGTCAAATGATCTGAAAGGTTAAATAAGATACAAACTAGGGATTGGTCATTAGAAGAGCAAAAGGAAAGTCATTGATGACTTTGACAAGCACAATTTTGATGGAATGAGGGGAGAAATGCACAGAGAGAATGGGAGGAGAGAAATCGGTCACAGGTGATAGAGACAGTTTTTCTAGAAGTTTTGTTATAGAGGGGCTACAGAATGGGATGGGAGCTAGAGGAGGAAGTATACCCAAAAGTTTTTTTAGTGGATAATCATACCACTAGGCTGATAAAAATTTTAGTGGGAAAATTGATTTACAGGAGAGAGGAGAATTGCTAGACTGATATTTTTGAAAAAGCAAAAGAAAATGGGACCCCGTAGACCAGGGGAAGTGTTGGCCTTAAGTAGGAAAACAGATAGTTTTTCCATAGTAACAGAAGGGAAGCCAGGATAAGTGGATATAAATGCATACAGGCTCATACATGTGGTAGCATCAAACAGTACCCCAATACCAGACCTCAAAAATCCTAAAACATTATTCTATGTTTCACTTGACAAGAAGAAAAGATGAGCCATTATTCTGTTTTCCACTGATAGAGGATTTTAATTGGGTCCAAGTTTTGAATGAACATAGTTTTACCGAGATGTTCTAATCAGCTGGAAAGAAAAAGTAGAAAATAGCAATATTCAGATATGTAATCAATCAAAACTATGTTGACTTCAAATGCTCCCTAATAATGAATGAAGGAGGGAGCAAAGTTTCAAAGTTTCTTTCACTTATGTATATTACTCTTTTTATTTTTAATGTTATCCATAATGACTAATAATTACAAAACTCAATAATGTATCATTTCCTTTTGACTACAGTTGGTCCTAGCTATAGGATGAGGTGATTGATTGTGGCCTGACTTAGTCAATGATGATATGTCTCTTTCAACTTTCCAATCGAATTTGACTTTGGAATCCCTGGATTATGGTAAATTTGATATTGAAATGATAATTTAAAAGCCTGTAGAAATATGTAATACACTAAAATTGTGCACACCTGGATGGGATCCAAAACATGATTAGCTTTTCCTGCTACCCAACATCAGGCCAAAGTCCCTGGAATGCTGAAGCATCCAGGGTCAGCCTTGATCAACATCCAAAATAAATCAATGATGTAGGAAAAGTTGAACAAGATTGGCCATTAAGCCCTTGAGAACAACTGAGGCTTGCATTTCTCATTCTGATGAGCTAACAAAAAAACCCAGAATAATGAAACTACACAATCTTACACTTTAAGCTGATTTTTCCATAGACCATAAGTATATGCAGCATCCTCTCAATATTCAATAGCTTAAGAATAGCACCTCTAAATGCAAAAACATCTCTGCTATATTTGAGAATATCTGATATTTACATATGGAACCAGTAACTTTTCACATTTGATACAAAAATGATGGCTGGGGCAAGGCCTACAATTACTTTATTTCCATTAGTTGTTGGGAATCAGTCATTCTTCTGCTTCTGATGTAAGTGTTAAATCACTTTTCTTTCCAAATTAGGGACCCAGAGTCACCCTAAAAGCAGACCAATTCTTCTTTCAGGCAGTAGAAAATTAAATTGTTTAACTTCCAAATGTTGAAGGCTCTTATAAATCAAATCTAAACTTTACTCATCATATAGTTACCAATCCTTCACCATGGCTAAATGAGAATATAAAATACTTAGCTCTGAAAAGATATGTCATGATGTAATATGTAATATTGTCACCTTTCAGTACATCACTTTCTGAGTCATTAATAAATACACAAATCTGCACAAAGTACATGTCATTGGAAAACCAAGCACAGGAAATACCTGAATGAAATGCAAGCACCTGACAATCAGAAGAGATGGTGTCTTGAAGGACAAGTTGAGCTTTTCAGGTGCTCTAACCTGCATGAATCATTAATACTTCTTCAAGTATTTAGGACACAATTTTTATTTTTCACCGAAGGCATCGTGAGAAGATTTATAATAGTTTTTCAGTGGTTATATTACCACTTCTATTTACCTAAATAAGACTATATCTTGTTTTATGTATGTGCTCACAACCACATTCTAATGCTAAAGACCAAATGCACAGTGCAGCAGGTTTTGTGACATCAACCATTTCATTTTTATTAATCTCCACAGATATCAGAAAAGAATATTTTAGCACTTTTAAATACCTGTGTCATAAGGAACTACAGCAGAAATAACTGGAAATAGAATTATGCACACTATAACCAGCTGATATATAATTCCACGTGTCAAATACAATAATATAAATACATAAATGTTTCTAATCATAGTTTTCTACTTACTGAACCAAATCTAGCTTTTCTTCACTTTTTTCCTAACTAGAAATTTCATGGGTGAGTCAGAGCTCAAACCTAAAAGAAAGTGAGGAGGGAAATGAGTCAGGAAGTCTTTGAAAAAAGCTATACAAAAAAAAAAAACAAAAAAAAACTAATTTTCTTATCTATATTAACAGAAAACAGTTCTGTCTCCATTATGTCATCTAATACTATAAATGCAAAGTTAATAGCATAAGTCAAAAGCCTTTCACTAATTCTAGAAGCACTTCTGGGTTCAGACCCCCTTTCTTCACTCTTTATGTCCTGTTTATGGTTGGGGAGTACATGGAGAGTACAGGATTCTCAGAACTGATCACACATCAGAACCAGGACTGCTTATCTGGAATCTGCCTTTCCCATCAGGAAGAGCTCAGTCCCATCAGGAGGAGCTCAGTCCCTGAGGATTATATGGCTTCGATTTCATTATTTATGATTAGTCTTCCTATTAAAACAACATTCAGAAAGCAGGATAAATGGAAATGCTTTTGAGTTTCCGTTTGCGGTATGAGTACTTACAGAAGCTTGTAACATCCAGGGTAGTGAGCCCCGGTGACTGTCCACATATGGCATGAAAGGTAGGAACTAGGTACTGTTTAGCATCTACCAAAATGTGAACATAGGGGCTTCCCTGGTGGCGCAGTGGTTGAGAATCTGCCTGCCAATGCAGGGGACACGGGTTCGAGCCCTGGTCTGGGAGGATCCCACATGCCGCGCAGCAACTAGGCCCGTGAGCCACAACTACTGAGCCTGCGCGTCTGGACCCTGTGCTCCGCAACAAGAGAGGCCGCGATAGTGAGAGGCCAGCGCACCGCGATGAAGAGTGGCCCCCGCTCGCTGCAACTAGAGAAAGCCCTCGCACAGAAACGAAGACCCAACACAGCCATAAATGGATAAATAAATAAATAAATAAATAAAATTAAAAAAAAAAAAGTGAACATAATTCCTTCTGCTCTTACTTTCTACTCTATGCTCCAAGAAGGCTATGGTCTTTAGATATTCAGTAGATGACAAATTTAATAATTCTGTAGACCCAAGGACACCCAGGCAGTATTTTTCATGAAAAAATATGACCATATTGTCCCCGGCATTAATCAGTAATGCATTGAAAACTGGTTTTTATAAATTCTAATGGCAACACAGTTTAGCGGGGAAAAGATGACAGTTATGATGGAAGACCTACAGCTTACTCTAAACCACCAAATATTTATGACTGCAATCCTGTCATTTTTCAGGTTCCCTTGCTGGTATATGGGGATGGAATCTGATTACAAACAAATGCTGTGGGGTTCTGATTGAGAGAATGCTGGATACAAGTTCACAGCATATGGTCAAAGGCAACATGCACTTTCCAGTCTATCACTATGACACTCATCCCCACAAGGCCACAGGGTATAAAGGCAATGACATCTGTGAGATAATAAGTTCACTGGAGATTGTCTTTGGGATTGAGTCAGGTCTCAAAGCAGAATTTAAACAACTGTGTATCCCAGCAGTCCCAGTTTTTTATAGCTTTTACCTGCACTTGCTTCAGCAGAAGCAGGGACCCACCTATCACCTTTCAATTCCAGTCATGGTGGCTTCTTTGGAAACCAGACGGCACACCTAATTGGCTTATCCACTCTGAAAACACACACACACACACACACACACACACACAAAGCGAGACTACTTTTAATGGTACAAGTTTTTTGTCTGTTTGTTTTCCTTGCTCATTGAGGTAAAGCTCAGTAATCTTTAAAAAATAAAAGATCTGTCAAGTACAAGGTCCAGTACAGTTCCTTCTCTGACAACATTTTACTGTAGAAAGTCTATAATTAACCTTCATTTAAACAAATCACTAGATTAAAAGACCTGTTCCATTCCCTCTGACAGACTCACCAAACTAATATCCGTGGCATGATAAACTTATAGGCATTTTTCTAGCACTCTATCCAATTATGGGCCCACCAGTTGGGTTGTACTTTTACCAAGAGTGAACTGTGTTTCTTTGTTCCTACCCTGTTGAGACCAGTTGAACTTGTCAAGGTAATTAACGCACTTAATAAACTGTTGTGTAAACCACGGAAATATGAATTCAAAAGAATGAAAGGTGTTTTTCTATGACAGTCAAGGTAAATGTTTTGAAAAGATGTTCTAAATAGGACCACTATCAAAAATTGCTATTAAGTTGTGTGAATGAGATGTGGGTGGTGATAAAAAAAATCTAGATGGAGTCTGGAAGTAGGCAGCTTCACAATATTTTTAAATTCTGACTCTTTTTAAAGAAATGGAACCTGAAACAGAATATAAGTGAACAGCAACCTCACGGGTATAGTTTAGTCAAGAAAAAAGATAGAGAACTCCAATCAGTGAAGTTCCCCTCAAACAAAGGCCTCAGATTATATGAGTGAGATTGGCAAATGAATATATATTTAAACGTTTTACATTAAAACAAAATATTTAACTGTGTATGTTTCATTTTTTTATGATTCCCTCATTAAATGACTTTTTCAATTAACCCACCACCCATTGTTCCTACTTGCTTTGCGTAAGAGGTCTGCTTCTATTTTTCTAATCTAACCACATTTCACTTTCTCCTGTTACTCACTCTACTTCCCCAAGGCAAACCTCTCAAAATAGTATTTATTAAAAAATCTCTCTACAGCATGACTAAAAATGCTGGCAAATAAAAAAATACAAGTCTTTGCATTCTTTGTGAGTAGTGATAAGGAATCCTATCAACCTGCATAAAGTAAGATTTCATTCTGGCTTCAATTTCCTTCTAGCCCTGTTATCATTCCATGACATTTTGCACTACTGGGGGAAGAGGCTGGCTAAATCGTTGGTGCAGATGTAATTTCTGGCAATTTAAACTGAGTCAAGAAGTTAATAACTTTGAAATAATGCATGCACCTCATACTGAGTTTAATCAGGGTTTATTAAAAGATGGGTTACATATGCCTTTTTGCCCTTCATGTATCCTCATGCAGAAACAAGTTTACCAGTAATTAAGCAAAAGCCCTCATAGTGCTCTTAATCTGAATTGTGAGCTTTTTGTAAAAATGACTTGTCAGAACGTAAACGGTTAAAAAAAGATTCCGCAGCTCACCTTCATCACTCCTAGGGTATATTATCAGCAAAAAGCACATCTCTGTCCACTCTGAAATTGTAGAAAATGACCCTCTTGTGAAGCCTGTGGGACTCCTCACTAAGCATGAATATTCAGCACCGAGAACAGAAACTTCAGCACATCAAATTAAATGTAACCTTAAGAAGAGCTTATCATTTTTAAGTCATTTGCATCTTTTCCTTTCCCAACTGTGGAGAATGACTTGGCATCTCTACCCAGTAAGCATGAACTTCAAATGGATGCCTTTGCTGGCAGCTCCAGGGTGAGAAGCTTGGGCTGGTCACCTGGAGCAGCCATATAACCACCAAATAGTATTATATGGGATAAGGTTATCGCTGACAAGCCTCACAGCACTATTCAAGTCCTGGGAGAGCAAGTATGTGTTAGGAATTCTCAATTATGATTGTTTGGTTACAAGTATCAGAAACCCAACTGAAGCTGATTTAAGCAACAGCAGGAATATATTGTTACACTTAACCTGGAAGTTACAGGGGAGCGGACTGGCCTCAGACACAGATGGCTGAGGGGTTCAAACTACGCTGTCATGTCTCTTGCTCCCTCCCTAATCTCTGTTCTCCCAGATATCCCTCACTGTATAAGAGCAGCGATAAGGTATGCTGTTCTCTGAGCCTGTAAATTCAGCAAAAAGAGCACCCCTGGGTGCCTGTGTCAGCCTCTTGATGGCGCCATCCCTGTTTGGGTTACATGCTCACGCTTTGGGCAGAGAACCCAGGGCCAAATAATTAACCCTTTCAGGAGAGCAGGGTATGGGGAAAAAAAAGACAGTTCCCCCCAAAAACAGATGCAGGACAGACCAAAATATAAATTAAATAAAATAGCCAACATCCACAAATATCCCTTAAAAGAGTCAATAGACAGGGAGGTAGGCAGAGAGGATTTATATGGGTAAGAAAAAGGATGCAAGCTTTGGAGCCAGAGTTCTGTCTCTGAAAACTGTTTATACAACCTACAAGCAGTAAGCCCCTAAGTCACTCATCTCTCTAAGCCTGTTTTCCCCCCTGCAAAGCAAGTCCTAGCTTGCAGAATTATTCCAAGAATTAGACGTCCTCTTTGTAAAGCACCTAGTGTGGGACCTGCCAGATAGTAGACATCCAGTAAAGGGCAGTTCTTATTATTTGGGTGAGGCAAGGGAACAGAGATTAATTCTAAATCTCAGTCAAAAAGAAGCAGACAGTTGGAGAGATATGAAAAAATATAAATTTACTCTCTCTAACAGGGAGTAAATAAAATGACTATATTTGCTTGGAAATATTTGAAATAAAATTTAGCATAAACTTACAAAATAGCAATTATATTTAAGTATCAAAGTATTGTTATACAGTGAAGTATTACAGTGACATTTACAAACCAAGCATGTTGCTCAGAGTGTGTAGTTGCAATAAATAAGTGGCAAATTTTTTCAGCCTCACTATTCACATTGATATTTAATACACACTGAATAATTAGCACAACTCAAGATGTTTCTAAAACATCTAAAAGCAGAACTAGGAGAAGGCAGCAGCAAAGGCTTGTGGATGAGCAAGGAACAGAAGGCTAGAGTTTGAAATCCCATTTCTGGTTCTCACACTAACCTCTTCTGTGACCTTGACTGTCAGTCCATTAACTTCTCAATGCTCACCTCATCTGTGAAAGAAAAAGCTAGTGGGCCCTAATCACCTCTAAACGACAGTTTGTGCTTGAGAACACGCCATGAGAAAGAAAGAGGATTTATTTCAATCCTCAATTTCACCTCACCTCCCAGGACAATTTTATTAAATGAACAGTTAATTAATACACACCTATCCTTCTGATTAGTTGCACATCTATGTTAATTGGGTCTTAATATGTAAGACCAAATCTATTAAGTAGGCATATTTTGTAGTTAATATAGGAATTCAAATCCACAGAATCACAAACCTATAGAGACAGAGGTAATCCTAGAACTGAACTAGTCCAACTCCTTCATTTTATAGATGAGGAGAATCAGAACCAGGTCCATGTCTTCCAGGCCTGAACTGTATTCTACCATTCCACTTAAGCAAGAGCTTTTAAAGGTTTGAAAGTTATTTTTAAGGCAGTGTTAGGTCTCTCAGCTACAAAGAGTAAAACCGAGTCCTCTGCCAAGTTTATGACTAACCTGTCTCTCCAAAACCTTATTCCCTTTCTTTGCCAACACCTGTTCCCCTCAAGACTGAGGAGTAGCAAAGAAAAGGGGGGACTGAAACCTAGCAGGACCCTGTGGGACCCTCCCAGACATGAAAGCCTTTCTGTGTCCCCTATTTCTTGTTTGTAGGAAAAAGGTTTCAGTCTCCTAGACCTTCCCTGAATTCCAAAGGGCAGATTCAAACAGTCACTAATTAGGGAAGAGAGGGAATGCAGAAAGAAACAATAGTGCAGAGATGGGGCCTGGTCCCGGCTCCTCCCCAAGGGATATACATAACAATCTGATACACATCTCTGAGTTCTTTGACAGGAACTAGGGCCCCCACCCAGGTGGAGGATGGTAACTCCAGGGTGAAAACTAGCACTACTGGTTGGAACCAGAGGCTGATGACTAAGATACCTGGAACACCATCCTTTTACCTCACCACCAACCAATCAGAGGAAGGTCACACACCCTGCAGACCTTACCCCGTATTTTGCCTATAAAAGTTGTTCCCTGAAAACCACTTGGAAGTTTGGGTCTTTTGAGCATGAGCCACTCTGTTCTCCTTACTTGGTCCTGCAATAAACCTTTCTCCACTCCAAACTCCAACGTTTCAGTTTGTTTGGCCTCACTGTGCATTGAACACGCAAACTTGGGTTCGACAACAAGAGGAGAAGACTATAAATAAGAAAAAATAAAGATGCAAGAGGCAGTACTGAACACAGATGGTCCAGATTGGGGTCTGAAACTGTTTGAAAAGATGTCCTTGAGATGGGAGACTGGTGACAGCCATTAACCATGGATATGAATGAAAGAGCAGAAATGAGAGAGCCTCAGAGAATTTTAACTTAATAATCTTCACATCCCACAAGGACAGTGCATGACTATCTACAAAGTAAAGAATCAATGAAAATGTTCACTAACCAATGTAATATAAGGTTACTAAATTAGCAGTTGATAAGGAAAATGTTCAATAAAATGTCATCACACCATACAACTGTTTTGAGTAACTACAAGCAAATTCTAAGGAGAGAAGTGATTATTAGTAGGCAGTATGGGCCAATGCCTAGAAAATCAACAAATCCATTGTGTTTAATAATAGAAAAAATTTTTTAGTCTTAAATATACAACCTCTGTAACCTTATCTTTATGGCTCAGAGAACTGCTAAAAAGTGACTTGAGCAGGACTCTTGGAATTCTGGAGTAAGAAGCTCAACAGATCCTCTCCTCAAAAAGCATTGACAAAACTGAACAAAATTATCCAAAACTAACATTTCAGAATTTTGAAATGGGCCAAAGGTACAATCTCATTGGAAATGGACTGAAGGCATACAACAAATTGAGATATGTTTATTCAAGAAAAAAAATCCTAAATCTTGGGTCATAACTGTGGGAGTCCATGGGGTTTTAGCCTGGAATTGCTTCCAACCTCTTACCCAGAACCATCAGCTTCAAAGATCTACTAGGGTGGTGGCAAGCTCTGAAAACCAGGGATATTGATTTAGATATTGATTGAGAGGGATATTGATCTGGAGGGATACTGTTGCCTGAGAGGGATGTTGATTTGGAGGGAAAAGTCAGAAAAAGCCCATGCTCCTAGGAACTATCAAAAAGAGTAGCCACCTAGATGTTAACAGAATGGGGAAGACCAAAGTCACAGCTGGCCTGAGGAGATGATCCTGGTTGGGTCTAGTAATAAACTGGCAGACTAGCTTGAAATTTAACAGGGAGGTCCAGAGAATGAGACATACCTATTTGGCTTCGATAAGCAACTACATATCCTTGGTAGTCTGAGAAGGTACACATAAGGACAAGGTCATGAAAACCAAGGAGGACCCTGTGGGGTTCCTGGGCACAGAAGCCTTTCTGTCCTCTGTTTATTGTAGGAAACAGAGTCTAGCCTCCAAGACCTTCCCTAAGTTCCAAAGGGCAGATCTGGCAGTTGCTTACCTGGGAAGGGAAAGGATGAAAAGACAAAGGAGGGGCAGCCAAGAAACAGTAGTGCAGCCTTGGGGCAGGGTCCTGGTTCCACCTCAAGGGACACACATAACAATGTCTTTAAGCTCTTTAAGATGTCAATATTCTTCATACCAAAGAAAGACCACCTGAGGCTACATTAAAGGAACCAGAGAAGCTCATCAAGAAGATTACCTGAGACCAGGTTAGAGGAGTACAGGCCCTGCACACACCCTTATCTTGAATCGTTGTTATAAAACTCCTCATCAAATCCTCCCCTACTGAGACACATAGTTTTTCAGGGCAGGAGCCTGCTGTGTCCCTCTTTGCCTGGAAAAGCAAAAAAGCTATTCTTTTCTACTTCACTCAAAACTCTGTCTCCAAGATTCGATTCGGTACTGGTGCACAGAGGCTGAGCTTTCAGCATCAAATTTCTTTTCTACTTCACCCAAAACTCTGTCTCTGAGATTCGATTTGGCACTGGTACACAGAGGCCAAGCTTTTGACATCAGTCAGACAGGAGAGCAATCACACTCCCCTAGCTGAATATGAGGCCATGCACATGTGCAGAGGTGAAAGAGGGCTGAGCAGTAAATAAAAGTCAGGGAAACTGTAAACTGATGGAACTTTGCATGCACTCCCCAAACCACACATACATCCATTGGCAAAGGGTGGAAACGTTACCAAGTTGAGATGTTTGAACATGAAGGAAATCAGAATATGTAACCCCCAAATAAGCTACTTTGGCACAAGGATTATTTTGAGCTGAAGGCATTTGAGAAGCAGATACAAGAAAAGATCCTTGCCTTCTCCCTCTTTGCTAAAATCAGGACACAAATTTTCAAAGGTGTCTTTCCTTCCCTCTCTACCAGGAAAGACAAAAGTTAATCATTGGAGACAACTTCAGACCCTATTAGCCCAGTAGCCTTTAACTATTGTACCATTAGTTTCCCATATATTTACTTCCCCATAGTTTGTTGCTCTTGAAGTCTATAATTGCTTTCCTTTGTCCTATCATTTCTTTACAAATTTATTGTTTCTTTGTTGGAGGTACTATATAAGCCTGAATTCTAAGCCAGATCTCTGAGTTACTCTTCCCTGAGTTATATATATACATATAAATAAACTTCTGTTTTTATTTTCTCTTGTTAATCCTTTATTACAGAACCCCAGCCAAGAATTGAAGATGAACAGAGTAAAATTTTTTCCACCCATGCAAACATAACCCTTGACCAAACATTGGCTGAACATCAAGTCATGCAGATTCAAGGGTGACCCCAAGTTAGCCAGATTTTAAAATAAATACAAAAATTAAGGAAAACCAACAATAACAAAAACACTAAACAGAGACATCTGTGGCTACACATGAAGGGGGAGATAGACTCCAGAGAATTAGTCCAGGCAACTTACTTACAAAACAAACAAAATAGCAACAACAAAAAAAACTCAGAAGGGTAAAAATCAGAATCCAGAATTATATTAAAAATGCCCAGTTTCAACCACAACAAAATATGAGATATGAAAAGAAATAGGAAAATTTGATTCCTACTGAGGGAAGAGAAAAATAGGCAATTAGACATGTTTCTGAGTGTTCCCAGATGTTGGCCTTGGCAAAGACTACAAAACAACTATTATAAATATGTCCAAGGTACTAAAAGAACTATATTTAAAGAATTAAAGGAAATTATTATGATAATGACATATTAGACAATTTCAATAGAAAGCATTTTCAATGAAAATTCTGGAGTTGAAAAGTATAATAATCAATTACTAAATCTGACTCTAGAAAAAAGATAAACAATATTCTTTCATTTACTCTCCCATAAAATTCCATGAGGCCGGTATTAGACACAACAAGAAAATAAATTACAGAACAACATCCCTCATGAACATAGATGTAAAAATTCCTCAACAAAATATTAGCAAGCCCAATCCAGTAATATATAAAAATGATTAAACACCATGACCAAGTGGGATTTATCCCAGAAACATAAAGTTGGTTTACTAGCTAAGATCAATCAATCTAATGTTTACTGGACTAAAGAACAAAAATCACATGACCATGTCAATAAATGCAGAAAAGGCATCTGACTAAAATTCAACATATTCATGATTTAAACTCTCCACCAAGTAGGAAAAGAAGAGAACCTTCTTCAGCTTGATAAAGAGCATTTAAGAAAATCTATGGTTAACATCAAACTAGATTTTGCCTTCCCCCTAAGTTTGAGAGCAAGGCAAGACTGTCACTGTCTGACCTGCTGTCACCACTTCTATTCAGCATTGTACTAGAGGTTCTAGCCAGTGCAATAAACCAAAATAATAATAACAATAATAATAATAATAACTGTTATAATACAATAATAATAGAAAGGAAGAAGGAAGAAAGAAGTAAAAGTGTAAAAATTTCTTCACCAACAGACAATAAAATCTTGTAGAAAATCCTATGAAATCCACAAAAACACAGTTAGAACAAATAAACATGTCAGCAAGTTCACAGAATACAAGATTAATATTTAATAACATTGCATTTTATACATTAACAACGAGCAATCAGAAAAGGAAATTAAGAAAGAAATTCTTTTCACAATAGTATCAAAAAAGAATAAAATACTTAGGAATATCTTTAACAAA
This sequence comes from Balaenoptera borealis, assembly GCF_965194805.1. Taxonomy (NCBI): domain Eukaryota; kingdom Metazoa; phylum Chordata; class Mammalia; order Artiodactyla; family Balaenopteridae; genus Balaenoptera; species Balaenoptera borealis. The sequence goes on from NC_138867.1 coordinate 148,723,077, forward strand.
AGAAGTACAAGACTAGTATACTGAAAAATACTAAGCTTTGCCAAGAAAAATTAAAGACCTAAATAAATGGAGATACATTCTATATTAATGGATTGAAAGACTCAATAGTGTAAGATGGGAATTTTCTCAAAATTGATCTTTAGATTCAATGCAATCTCTATCAACATTCCAGCAGGCTTTGTGCAGAAATTAACAAGTTGACCCTAAAATTTATATGGAAAAGCAAAGGATCTAGAAGAGCCAAAACAATTTGAAAAACAGAAAGAAAGTGGAAAGACTTACTCTAAGTTCAAAACATTCAATCAAAGTACAGCAATCTGGACTGTATACCACTGGCATAAGGACAGACATACAGATCAGTGGCACAGAAAAGAGAGTCCAGAAATAAACTCTTACACTTATAGGCAATGATTTTCAATAAAGGTATCAAGAATTAAGAAAGGATAGTGCTGGGACAGTTGAATCTCAATAAGCAAAATTATGAATTTAGATCCTTTCCTCATATCATACTCAAATATCAACTCAAAATGGATCATAAATCTAAATGTAAGAGCTACAGTTATAAAACTTGTACAAGAAAGCACAGGAGAAAATCATTGTGAATCAGTTTCAACAAAGTGTTCTTACATACAACACCAAAAGCATGATCCATTAAGGAAAAAAATTGGTTGATTGGATTTCATCAAAAGACACCATTAAGAAAAAAATTTTTTAAATACCAATTGGGAGAAAATATTCATATATCTAATGAAGCTCTTATATCAAGACTATTTTTAAAAGAGAAAAAAATAAAACACTCTTACAACTCAGAAATGGAAATGCAAACAACCAATTAAAAAATAGACAAAAGGTTTGAACAGATATTTTATTAAAGAACACATACAAATAGCTAAAAATCACATGACAGTGTGCTCAATATTTTTAGTCATTAGAGAAATGCAAAGTAAAACCGCAATGAGATAACACTTTATACCGACTGTAATGACTGTACTTCCAAACCAGATGATCACAAGTGTTGGCAAATATGTGGAGAAACTGGAACTCTCATGCATTGATGGTTAGAATGTAAAATGGTACAGCCACTTTGGAAAAGAGTTTCACAGTTTTTTTAAAAAGTTAAACAGTAAACTTAACATATGACACAACAATTTTATTCCCACCTAAGAGAAACAAAAACATATCCACACAAATGCTCACAGCAGTTTTATTCAAAAACCAGAAACAATTCAAATGCCTACCAACTAGAGAATGAATGGATAAACCGTAGTATATCCACTCAGTAGAATACTATTCAGCATTAAAAAGGAACTAACTACTGATCCATGCTACAATTTGCTCAAAAACACTATACAAAAGATTAAAAAATTATACATTGTGTAAGTTCATTTAAGTGAAGTGTTCCAAGCAGGGAAACTGAAGAAATAAATAGCAGATCAGTGGTCGTCTGATGCTAGAAGTGGAGCAGAAATTGACCACAAATAGGCATGCGGGATTTTTTGAGTTGATAGAAATGTTCTAAAATGGAATTATAATGATAATTGCACAACTCTATACATTTACTAAGATCATTAAATTTTACATTTAAAACAGGTGAATTTTAGAGTATGTGAATTTCGCTTCAATAAAGCTACTAAAGTAAATGATAGATTTAAAAATTAAATGACTGGGGCTTCCCTGGTGGTGCAGTGGTTGAGAGTCTGCCTGCCAATGCAGGGGACACGGGTTCGAGCCCTGGTCTGGGAAGATCCCACATGCCGTGGAGCAATTGGGCCCGTGAACCACAATTACTGAGCCTGCGCGTCTGGAGCCTGTGCTCCGCAACAAGAGAGGCTGCGATAGTGAGAGGCCCGCGCACCGCGATGAAGAGTGGCCCCCGCTTGCCACAACTAGAGAGCCCTCGCACAGAAACGAAGACCTAACACAGCCATAAATAAGTAAATTAATTAATTTTTTAAAAAAATTAAATGACTATGGACACCAAGGGAGGAAAGCAGGGGTGGGCAGCTGGGATGAATTGGGAGATTGGGATTGACATATATACACCAATATGTATAAAATAGATAACTAATAAGAACCTTCTGTATAAAAAAAAATTAAGCAACTAGAAGTATATAATTCACACCACTTGCAAATAATTTGCATTGAAATTACACATAGGAATCTAAAACAACTTTGGAATCTATCTTTCCTTGATATCCCTTACAGTGGGGGATGGTTCAGTCAGTCCTCTGTCAATTTCAAATCATGACTTGGAAGAGATTAGGGAACTGAACTGAATAAAGGAGACAAGTGAGGCAAAACGTTTTAAAGACTAACTGAAAACCTAAATCACAGTGTATGACATAATAAGAAGATCAAGATCATACACAGGTCACTGAGTACTAAGATTCGTGTCACTCCATTTTAATAACATGTAAAGCAGATGATACATGGGTGAAACCATGAATGTTGGTATCTCTGAGTCCTAATGTTATCATTAAAAAAATCTGAGTGATGGTTCTAAAAGTCATAACACTTAAATATTCATACTGTGCATCTTTCACTCTTTCCTCACAAAGAAACTGATAAAATGTGAGATTTTTGAAATCATTGTTTTCCCAGATAAAGTATTTCAGGAATTCTTTTCCCACATTTGCAATAATTTCTTATCTGAAGAAGACCAATAAGACTTTTCTTCTTCTTTCTAAGGACTAAATTAGGCTGAAGAAAGCATGTTTCTCCTATACCCTACATACATTCAAAGAAAATATGGATGTTTTTATTTATTGATATTTATTTATACTGGAGTTACAACCACAATATTATTATATTAGGCACTGAGGAGTCTGGAATGCTTGAACACTAAAATTTAATTGGCAGTGTTGTAGGCAACAGACTGTCAACAAGAGCAAGTACAGGGAGATCAGCTCTGTGCTTTGTGACCACCTAGAGGGGTGGGATAGGGAGGGTGGGAGGGAGGGAGACGTAAGAGGGAAGAGATATGGGAACATATGTATAACTGATTCACTTTGTTATAAAGCAGAAACTAACACACCATTGTAAAGCAATTATACTCCCATAAAAATGTTAAAAAAATAAATAAATAAAAATTTTAAAAAAACAAAAAAGCAAACATAAGTTGCTTGTGGAATGTATGTTGTTATAGAAACTGGAGTAAGGATGAGGAAAATAAGGAGACTGGAAAGCACTGTCATAATGGACAGAAGCTCACCTACAAACTGTATAAGACCATTCTTCTTTGAGTTATGCGTAAAACCAGCCTGATCTATTGTTACCATCAAGTTCAAAATAAGTCTCGCAAGGTTCCAGGAGTCAGGCTGATCTCTGTATTTACCTTGCTTACCCAGGATTCTCATGGAGCCTGAGTTACAGGGTGTGGGGAGGAGTATCATGGTATTTGTAACAAATTGACCTTATTTAACAACACTGAGGGATTACAAAGATCTTTAACACTAGAGTTTGATTCCTATTTTTATAAAGATGGAATCATCCTGTTTTTCAAAATTGAACTGGAAGGCAGTGGAAATTTTAATAGAGAAATCCTAAGTCACATTCAGTTTAAGACAGGAACGGGGCTGTGAGCAGAGACTAAACTTTTAAAATAACGCTACCTATGGAATAAAAAAAAAGAAGAAATCCCTCCTGATGTTCTGTTCTACGTGTTAAGGGTACAGGGCTCAAAGCTGCATCATCAATGCTATAAACTGCCAGGAGCATGGGGTGAGTGTCTGGGGGCATCTCTCATAAAGACCTCCTGTCTACTCTTACCATAAGTAAAGAGGTGCAAACCTCTTCTGTTGACTGAGTGCTCTTCTAGATGATATCCAGTCCATATATTCATGAAATGATTTACTTATTTTTTTCACTATATCAGATTACAGCCTGATATTTTCATTTATCTGCTTTTTAGATGTTAACATTGATGTTATTACTGCTTCCTCAAGTCATGAAGTTAGCCATCATTGAGAAGACATTAAGGTATTTGCATTTATTTCAATCTTTCTGGACACCTAGGAAAAATAATGTTCTAGTGTAAAGAGCTTTGAGGTCAATAGACTTTAGAAGTCTGGGCTTTGTCACTAACCAGCTGTGAACACTGGGGCAACTTCCTTAATCTCTCTGAGCCTCTCTAGAGGGCTAAGAGACAGTTTAAAGAAACTGCATATATAAACTATTTATGATAGAGCCTGAGAGGGTACATTCAATAAGACAAATAAGGGGACATTTTCATAGTTAAATCTGGGTGTTTGATCTTAAGAATTGCCTGGATCCTGCAACTCAGTTTATGTGTTATGGAAAAATTAAAGCTGTAGAAAACTGCATTACACTGAGAATCAACCAGATCTTAATGCTTCTTCTACTGAGGCAGGAGTGAGCAAATTATTGCCCAGAGGACAACGAATCTACTACCTGTTTCTGCAAATAAAGTCTTATAAGAACACAGTATATCCAGTCATTTACATACCACCTATGACTACTTTTATGCTGCAAAGGCAGAGTTAAATAGTTGTGACAGAAACTGTATGGCCTGTAAAGCCAAAAATATTTACTATCCAGTTTTCTGAAAAAGCTTACCTACGCCTCCTGATACTAGAGTATGCTATATAAGCACATACAGCAAAATCAGTATCAGAACATATATAGTCTTGAAGATAATTTCAAGCTTAATCATTCAAACTTAATCTACTAGGAAGAGAAATAAACAAACTGCGGCTGTTAACTCTCTGACAAAAATTCCAGAAGAATATGCCATGATTATGATCCAGTGGAATTTCTTAGAAATCCTACATTCTGACTGGTGGGTAGGGAGGTGTTTGAATGTAAAATACAGCTTTCTTAACATATTTTCTAACTTAAATTATCAACACTCAGGTAATTTGCAGAAGAACAAGTTTATTCCTAAATAGACTAATTTCTTGAGTGACAGCTAGGTATCAAACAGTCCACAGAAGTGTTATCTCATGGGCACTGAGTCATTTTTCCTGTGTGTCTGTTTTTAAAGTTTAAACAATGAACACTGGTCAAGGGACAGAGACTAATGGAAGACGATATTCTGTCAGTCTTTCTTAACCAGTATTCCCTGAGAGCAGTAAGTCCTGATGGCCCAAGACACTCATCATATATAGTGAAGTAACTTATTTCCTATGCACCTAGAATGGTACTAGCATACTATCCTTGGGAGAATTGAGCTCAATCATTTTCTACATGCCTTAGTTTTCTCACAGAACACTGGTAGACAAAAGCTGGTAGATATAGGGTTGGGGGACTATGATTTAGTCACATTTTCTTGACAAGAGCTATGCATGCCCTACCCTCTGTCCTGAGATTTGACCATCAGGAAATGTCTATGGGATGTGAAATTAGAAATATATAGACTAGAATGAGAGATTATAAAGAAACCACAGAATCATCCTAGCTCTGGAGTTAAATAACTACTAAGGGTGAGACTTTGGTAAACTAAATGTAATAATGCTTGCTAAGGGCTTGCAATTTAATAGGGACTCAATAAATGATCATGGTTATTAATTATTCCTACTATTATATCCAATTCTCAAAATCTTCTAGCAGAAAGAACCACCTTGCTTTAAATGCACCATACTATAATTGCTAACCAAAGTCTCAGTAAGCAAATGTCTAGAAGATGAAAATGGAGAAAGTACTTGAGCATATCTTTTAGATTTTCAGTAAGTTACTGAGTCAAATAATTCAAAGATGTAAGTGACTAAAGAATCACTATTCTTACCATCCCTTAGAAGAAAAATAATGCAATTTTATAATGCCTGAATTTTTAAACACTGATTCAAATCTTAATAGAAGGACCAATATTTTATAATAACTATAAGTAGAGTATAACCTTTAAAAATCGTGAATCACTGTATTGTACACATGTAACTTATATAATATTGTACACCAACTATTGTACATCAACTTTTTTTCAATAAAAAAAAAAATTAGGAGGACCAGAGCATAGAGGCTTGTTGCTATATGAAAGAAGACTCTTCATCTTGAAGAAAATTTCACTGGTAATTAGAAAAATACAAATAAAATAACAATGAGAGACCATTTTCACACATTAGTTTGTAAAAAGTAAAAATAAATATCCATTGTTACCAATGGTATGGAGATAAATACTCTCACACTGATAGAAGTATAAATTGGCTCAGCCTTTTTAGAGGGTAATTTGATATCTATTTATGTGCACATCTTTTCACTGAGTAATTCTACTTTTATGAATCCATGCTGCAGAATTCTGACATGTTCAAAGATACATGTTCATCCTAGCTTTTATCTCCAGGCTTAATATTTCACCTTTACTGTAGATTCTTACATACAACTGCCTATTGGACATCTCTATCTGGATGAATGATAGCATTCTCACAATTTAACATTTGCAAATCCAACTTTTGAAAATACTCTTCCCCAAAAATAAAGAAAGAAAAAAGAAAAAAAAAAAACAAAGATACATGTTCAAAAATATTATTGTGTACTTTTTTACAATTAAAAATGAACAAAAATTTCATCAATAGGAAAATGCATACATTATTTATGATTACACTATGCCATGGATGCAATACAACCATTTTAATCATGAAACAATTTCTATATGCTGATTTGGAAAGTCATCCCAGATATACTGTTAATTGAAAAGAGATTTTAAAAAGGCACATTCCAGAACAAGTTTCACAGCATGATATTATTTATGTAAATATTATTTATGTCATTAGGGTGCATTTGTGCACATGTGTGTACATACATGATTCCAAACGCAAAGAAAAATATGTGGGAAGATATATATCAAACAGATGATAGGATTTTCTCTGGGAAAAGAGATGGGATTAGGAAAATGTGAGTAGGGAAGTGTTAGTTTTTACACTCTACTTACTAATTATTTTAAAGTTATTTAAAATTGCCATCAAGCATACACTACTTCTGTGATTAAAAGTATTTTGAATCCTTACTAAGAGATATGATATCTATTATTCCTATTTGGTTCAGATACAGACCTAGAAGCTTCATCTAATAATGAAGACTTCTATCAATAAATATTAGTCAGAAAAATCAGTGCTAATTTTCAAAAATAAAGAACAATAAATATTTTAGGATAACTATAAGGACAAAGAAATGGATAGCGTAATTTTAAATTCAACAAACATTCATTTAGTACTACCAATATGTCAATCACTGTGAGTTGCTTGGCATTGAAAGATTGTTAAAACAGATACAGTCCCTGGCCTCAAGGAGTTCTCCGTTTAGTGGAAGCATTTGACATATAGGCAGATTGCTTCAGTATCCTAGGATAAATGCAGTGATTGAAGATCAAAAGGCTATAAGAACAGTGAAGAGGAGTCCCAGAAAGGAAGTCTGGATGTTTACCCTTAGACTCTAAGGAATTAATCTCTAGGAACTGAGACTCTTATCCACCTAACTGCAAATAAGCCCAATTGAAAAACAGAAAACACTGAAGAGGCCATGCCCTAATAACTCTTCAATACATTTTTTTTACTTAAGGAGTAGAGAATTAAAGATCCATATCAACACCGTGTTACACTTTAGCTCACTACAAACAAATTAAAAGATTCAGGTTTACATCATTTATTTATTTGTTGCTGAGCTCCCAACAATATAGTCATAGGCAATTATTCAGTCATTTATAGTTTACAAAGCACCTACATATACATAATTTCATTTCATCCTTACAATTTCTGTGTTAGATGTAGGAATTTTTCCCATTGCAAAGATTAGAGAAGGGAGGTTTACAGAGGTTATAATAGACTGTCCCTAGCCAGATGACATTCTGCAAAATATGGGGCATTTTTCTTCATCTGGAGGAAGATTCTGGATTTGCAAATACACTATTTAGTAATTAGAGAAAATATAATAAAGTGTTCCTGTTTTATCCCAAATTAACAGCAGGACCTTTTTATGCCATGCTTATATGATTACAGTAATTATGACAGTAACAAGAATAAAACATACTGTAAGAAAAGGGGAAAATATCAGTCTAAACTTCCCTTAGAACTCCTAGAAATGCCCAAAATGGCACCTTATTTTTTTCAAATCTTAATTCCTTCCATGCAGTTGTTCCCTCCATCCAAAGCTCTTTTAGTAATTTAATTTTCCATTTCCATGACTTACTTCACTAAGTTACTACATCAACCATGTGACTTTCAGGAAATTAAACACAAAATAGTTTATTTTAAAAAGGAAAGGTATAAGAATCACATAATGTAAATTCCAAGAATATGTTTGTTTCAGGTATGTCTTGATCCAAGGGCTTAAATAATGACATGAGGACCCAGATCTTTTCTTTCTCCTGGTTCTGCTCTCCTCAATGTTGGCATCGATCTCAGGGGGCAAAATAATTGCCCACAGTTCTAGACCACAGGCTTCCAGGTTCAAATCCAATAGGAAAAGTGCCCATACATTTTTCTTAGCAACTTAAGAAAGTTTTGTTTTGCCTCATTGGCTTTGCCTCATTGACATACTTATTCCTAAACTTTGGCCAGAAAAAAGTGATCCTTTGAATGGTTAGGCGTTAATCTCAAGTCAATCCCTTAAACTGGGGGTGAGTCAATGTCATACAAAGCACACAGAATGAGAAGGAAAACAAAGTGTATCTCCACGGGAAAATCAGTATACAATTGCCAGAAGAAAGCTTAATGGATTCTGAAAGGCAGAAACAATAGTCATTCATGACAGTTCCATATAGGTCTTATATTAAATCCCAAGCTCAATTTTGTATTAATTGAAGGCTGAGTGCTAGTTTTATGGCATAAAGCTACATAAGGAAGGGTAAGAAAACATGCTGTAGATCAGGTTCCCTGGGAAGCAGACTCTGAAATGGAGATCACATGCATGAATTTCACTGGGACATGCATTCATCAACACTTGTGAATGGGTGAAGGAAGCAGTATTGAGCAGTGGAAAAAGAACTCTGAACAAGTTGGTCTTAGCCAGTGCCACAGGGAGCTCTGAAGCTAGTATAGTCTTCAGAGTTGTCCTGAATTGTGGCAAGTAATTGGCTCCCCACATTGTCCAGTAATTGGATACAGGCTGCACCAGGGGAGGGGACATAACCTTGGGTGACACAACGGCCTTCCACTGCAGTCGGTTCCTGGGAGACACTCAGCTGTGCCCTCTCAGCAGATAACACTACCAAAAGTGCCTTGATACTGATGTAGGTGATCTAGGCAGCATACCACAACATTCTTGGGTTTGCCTCTTTGCTACTCAGATCCATTGGTAGTAAATAAGTTTACCTCATTTGGAAACACCTCCTCTAGCATTCTGATTGCTCTCTTTCCCTGGGAAAACTTGCAAGTAGAAAGTTAGTGGGATACACTACAGCTCCTCCACTACTGCAACTATTCTCAGGGCCTCAACTGATATTCATCATCTCCTTCCTACGTTTCCAATTTGCGATTCCCCTCCCCCACCCCCAAGCTAGCACATCTGCCAATATAAGCCCCTTTTCATCATACCTTTCTCAGGTCACTGCACTTGTCCACTTATGGTCAAAATCAGGCAGGGGAATACCAAGAGAGGCCCAGTGGATGTTTGTGTGGATCTGGGTGTGTTCATTACATAAAAGCAATCCTACTTTCTCCTAATGATGACAGTCAATTATCTTTGCCAGGGTGGTCCCCCCTTACCCTGCTTTCTAGTTTCTTGGCACAAGGATATCAAAGTGACTGGATCCTTAGCCATAGATTAGAACTTAATGAAATGCTTGCCGTGTCACCTGGTGGATGCATTCTCTCTCTGAGACCATAATCTCTAGACCCACAGAACCCAGAGTTAAAAGAACAAGAAAAAAAATTCCTTAAAAGGATCATTGGGAGTGATAGGAAGCAAGTCAACTCCTACCACCACTCCTTGGTTTCCAGGCCTATGCAGTCAGCTTACTGGGGCCATCATATAATGGCTATTGACTAAGAAGGTTTGTATCTGGTGTTCTGCACCCTTAAAAAGCTGTTCATTCATCACTTACTTACTCTGACAGGCCAGCATTTTTCGGATGTTTTGGTATAGGATAGAACAGTGAATACCACAGTCAAGCATTCACAGTCGCACCTCCTTAACTATAAAGTGGGTCCCTTGGTCTGAAGCAATGTTATATGGAATCCTATGTCCATGGATCAAACACTACTAAACCCTTGGATAGTGGAGCTAGCTGAAGCCCTGTAGGCAGGAGAGTCAAAACCATACCTAAAATGTATTCCAATCCCAGTCAACATTAATCTCTTTTCATTCATGGTGGAAGGGGTCCAATATAATCAACTTATTGTAATGACTACCAAATGGTTAGTTAGTCTTTTCAAGGAATGGTGGCATATCAAGGGTTCAGCATTGTCTCTGTTGCTGGCAGTTTAGACATTAATCAGCATCAGCACAGCTGGATTAGCCTAGGTGAGTTAAAGCTGTGGGCTCATGGATAGCCTCCATCCTTGCTACCACGGTTATTCCCAGAACTTGGGTGCTGATGATAGGCTGGTAGACATCTCCTGGTATAATCATTGTTATCTATTTAGTTATTTGGTGAAATGTTGTACAAATGCTCTCTGATAAGTATTAACATATAATGCAGAAGCTTTCACAAATAATGAAGTTAGAGACTAAATTTATACTCCCACCTGAAACGATTTTTAAAAACCCATAAAATATATGAAAGCACAGTTTCAACACACTAGACGTCAGGCAACAAAAGACAGTAATTCCCTTCAGTTGAGGAGATACAGCTGAGAGTCCATTGTTAAGGTATGGAAAGAAACTGTCAACCCAAAATTACACACTCAGTGACAATATCTTTCAAAACTAAAGATGAAATAAAGGCCTTTTCACACATATAAAAACCAAAAGAATTTATCAACAGCAGAGCTGCACTATAAAAAGTGGTAAAGGAAGTCTTCGAGCCAGTAGGAAAATGATATCAGATGGAAACATGGATCTACACAAAAGAATTAAGAAAAGCAGAAATGGTAAACACATGGGTAAATACTTGTTTTATGCTTATTATTTAAATATAATTAAACCACTTGACTGTTTGAACAAAAAGAATATCAAAATATGGTGGGATGTGTAACATATATACATATGTAAGTATGTATAAAACAAGAGCATAAAGTTGGAAGGAGAAAAATGGAAGGATACTACCATAAGGTACTTACACAATTTACACTATATATGAAGTGGTACAATACCACTTGAACGTAGATTGTAATAAGTTAAACATGTACTTTAAATCCTAAATCAACCACTAAAATAACAAAAAGTTACAGCCAATAAAAGAGATGAAGTGGAATCATAAAAACTACAATTATTCCAAATGAAGGCATAAAAAGAGGAAAAGAAAACAAAGAACAGATAAGTCATATAGAAAATGAATAGTGAGAGGATAAACTTAAACCTACCCATATCAATAATCACATCAAGTGTAAATGTCTAGATAGAAAAATATATTCCATAAAAATGGAAACAAAAGGAAAGCTGGGGTAGAAATAGTTATATCAGATAAAATAAACTTTAAAACAATCTATAATAAAAGACAAAGAATGACATAATATAAATAAAGGGGTCAATCCAAGAAGAGGATATAACATTGGTAAATATATATGCACCTAGTTTAGGAGCACCTAAATATGTAAAGCAAACATTAACAGACATAAAGTGAGAAATTGACAGTAACACAAAAATAGTAGGGGACTCTAACACTCCACTTATACCGATGGATAGATCATTTAGATAGAAAATCAATAAGGCAACAGTGGTCTTCAATGACATACTGGAACAGATGGACTTAATAGATATCTACAGGACATTCCATTTAAAAACATTCTTTCCCAATGCACATGGAATTTTCTCCAGGATAGATCACATGCTAGGCCACAAAACAAGTCTTGGTAAATTTAAGAAGACTGAAATTATATCAAGCATCTTTTCCAACCACAATGGTATGAAACTTGAAATCAATTACCAGAAGAAAAATGAAAGACAAACATGTGAAGACCAAACAACTTAGTACTAAAAAAACCAATGGGTCAACAAAGAAATCAAAGAGGAAATCAGAAAATATCTTGAGACAAATAAAAACAAAAACAAAACTTTCCAAAATCTATGGGACAGAGCAAAAGCAGTTCTGGGAAGATTATAGCAATATAGTCCTACCTCAGGAAGATTATACCAATATAGTCCTACCTCTAGAAACAACTCAAACAAACATTTTTCATCTAAACAAATGAAAAAAAGAAAACACAAAGCTCAAAGTCAGCAGAAGGCAGGAAATAATAAAGATCAGAGCAGAAATAAATAAAATAGAGACCAAAAAAATCAATAAAACTAAGACTTGGTTTTTTGAAAAATAAACAAAATTGATAAACCTTCAGCCAGGCTCATCAAGAAAAAAGAGAGAGGGTCCAAATAAACAAAGTTAGAAATGAAAGAGAAGAAGTTACAACCAAAATATAATCATAAGAAAATACTACAAACAGTTATACACAAACAAATTAGACAACCTAGAAGAAATGAATAAATTCCCAGTAACATACAATCTTCCAAGATTTAATTAGGAAGAAATAATCTGAACAGACTGACTACTAGTACTGAAGTTGAATCAGTACTCAAAAACTCACAACAAACAAAGTCCAGGATCTGAAAGCTTCACAAGGGAGCTCTACCAAACATTTAAAGAAGAATTAATACCTATGCTTCTCAAACTATTTTCCAAAAAAATTGAAGAGGACAGAAGACCCCCAAATTCTCTCTACAAGGCCAGCTTTACCCCATTAATGAAACCAGACAAAGACACAAGAAAGAAAGAAGGAAAGAAAGAAAGAAGGAAAGAAAGAAAGAAAGAAAGAAAGAAAGAAAGAAAGAAAGAAAGAAAGAAAGAAAGAAAGGAAGGAAGGAAGGAAGGAAGGAAGGAAGGAAGGAAGGAAGAAGGAAATTACAGGCCAATCTCCTGATGAACATATATGCAAAAATCCTCAACAAAAATTTAGCAAACTAAATTCAACAATACATAAAAAGGATCACATACCATGATGAAGTGGAATTTATTCCAGGAATGTAATGATGGTTCAATATCTGCAAATCAATCAATGTGATATACCACATTAACAAAACAAAGAATAAAAGTTACATGATCATCTCAGTAGATGCAGAAAATGCGTTTGACAAACTTCAACATCTATTCATGATAAAAACTCTTAACAAAGTTGGTATAAAGAAACATACCTCAGCATAATAAAGGCCATTTATGACAAACCCACAGCTAACAAACACCATACTAAACAATGAAAAGCTGAAAGCTTTTCCTCTAAGATCAGGAACAGACAAGGATGCTCACTCTCACCATCTCCATTTAACATAGTATTCAAAGTCCCAGCCACAGCAATCAGACCAGAAAAAGAAATAAAAGGCATTCAAATTGGAAGGAAGAAGTAGAACTATTTGCAGATGACATACCAGATAGATAGATAGATAGATAACCCTAAAGACTCCACCAAAAGCTATTAGAACTAATAAATGATTTTGGTAAAGTTGCAAGATACAAGATTAGTATACAGAAATATGTTGCTTTACTATACACTAATTATGAACTATCAGAAAGAGAAATCAAGAAAACAAGATACCTAGGAATAAACTTAACCAAGGAGGTGAAAGACTTATACTCTGAAAACTATATGACATTGATGAAGGAAACTGAAGACAATACAAATAAATGGAAAGATATCTCATGTTCATGGATTGAAAGATTTGATATTGTTAAAATGTCCATACTACCCAAAGCAATCTACATATTTAATGCGATTCCTATCAAAACACCCATGACAGTTTTCACAGAACTAGAATAAATAATCCTACAATGTGTAAGGAACCCCAAATAGTCAAAGCAATCTTGAGAAAAATATAGAACAAAGCTGGAAGCATCACCCTCTCTGACTTCAGACTACACTACAAAGCTACAGTAATCAAAACTGCATGGTACTGGCATAAAACAGGTGCATAGATCAATGGAACAAAATAGAAAACCCAGAAATAAACCCACGCACCTATGGCCAATTAATCTATGACAAAAGAGACAAGAGTCTACAATGGGGAAAATAGTCTCTTCAATAACTGGTGTTGGGAAAACTGGAAAATTACATGTAAAACAATAAAATTGGAGCATTTTCTCACACCATATACAAAAATAAACTCAAAATAGATTAAAGAACTAAATGTAAGACCTAAAACCATGTGTGGAATCTAAAAAATAAAACAAATGAACGAATATTTTAAAAAGAAACAGACTCACAGATACAGAGAATAATCTAATTGTTACCAGTGGGAAAAGGGGTGGTGGGAGGGGCAATAAAGGTAAAGAGGATTAAGAGGTACAAACTACCAGGTATAAAATAAATAAGCTACAAGGATGTGCTATACAGCACAGGGAATAGAGCCAATATTTTATAATAATTTTATGTGAAGTATAATCTATAAAAATATCAAACTACTATGTTGTACACCTAAAACTATTAGAATTATTTTCCTCTTTATGACTTAAATGATGAACAGAAGATGAAATAATTTTAAAAATTAGGGCTTCCCTGGTGGTGCAGTGGTTAAGAATCCTCCTGCCAATGCAGGGGACACAGGTTCCAGCCCTGGGCCGGGAAGATCCCACATGCCGCGGAGCAACTAAGCCTGTGCGCCACAACTACTGAGCCTGCTCTCTAGAGCCCACGAGCCACAACTACTGAAGCCCGCATGCCACAACTACTGAAGCCCATGCGCCTAGAGCCCGTGCTCCACAACAACAGAAGCCACCACAATGAGAAGCCTGTGCACTGCAAAGAAGAATAGCCCCTGCTCACCGCAACTAGAGGAAGCCTGCAAGCAGCAACAAAGATCCAACACAGCCAAAATTAATTAATTAATTTTTAAAATAAAATTAAATAAAAATAAAAATTAAAGGACTTTATGATGTTTCCATTAAAGAAATGTGATGATGTAAACATGCCAATAAGGCAAAGACTGGAAAAGAAAAAAGTAAGACCCAATTACATGCTGCTTATAAGAAATGAACTCTAAATATATAAACACAAATAGGTTAAAATTAAATGGATGGAAAAAATATACTTTCCACAACTTTTTGATTAGATAACACTAATCAAAAGAAAGCTGTGTTGAGTATATTAATTTCAGCATCATCTTCAAGCAAAGAGATTGTACTAGCATTTAATAGGATGTAGTGAGCCACTTCTGCAGGTCCAGAGGATTCAGAAAGATCTGAAGTTTCAATTTTCTCAGGTAATTTAACTTAAATGTCCCCATCCCAAGACACAGCATCCTGCTCCTTCCCAACCAGGATCTTTACCTTGCATAGCAGAATTCCTGGCCTTGAGAATATTGCAGTTCTCTTCGGAAGCCCCATTTTGATCCTGACATTCAGTGTTCTCATTTCTCTCACTTTGAGAGACGAGAATTTCTTTGTATCTTACCACTGAGGTCTTTTGACTTTCACACTTAAGTCAGTGATCAATCACATACAGTCTTTCACTCTCTTCAAAGTACTCATGGCACCGAGCAAGAGATAATCAATTCCACAGACCTTACGATTACTACTTTCCCTAAACCTTTCAAATGTCTGTGATATTGAATCTTGTAGTATATTTCCTTCTATCAGCATCTGATCTTGATTCACCACCAAAGGATATTTGAATACTTGTGGTGATACCACAGACTATATACACTCTGCCTACCATCGGTGATGTAATCCTTATTGCCAGCCAACTGGTAATCAGCACCAAAATCTCATTTTAGAATCTGCTTGTCATTTAGATTCTGCTGATTCCAACTGTCTTAAGTCAGGCTCACCAGGTAACAGACTCTGAGATTGAATTTACATTCAAGTAGTTTATTAGGAAACGCTTTCAACATAAAATCCTACAGGAATGAAAAGAAGTATATAGGACTGAGTAGGAGAACTTCAACTGTGATGTAGTTGAAACAGACACTTCAGCTGCTTCCATGGGGACCTCTGAAGCTGAGATTTGCCAAATAGAAGCAAGAGAACCAAGCCCTTATTCCCCACATTGGTCAGTCTTTGGATGTGGGTGGTTCCTGAGGTGGGGCATAATCTTGGGCAAGAAGACTCTCCTTTGATGAAGGTAATGCCTTGGTAGGCACTCAGCTGTGAGCTGTCAATAGGTAGATTATGACAAGTTAAACATGTGTACTATAAATCTTAATTCAACTTCTAAAATGAAGCTGAGCAACTGGATGCCTAGATGCTAAAGGTAGAGGGTGCTGGGGAGAATGGGGAAGGCAGGCTGGGAATTTAGGTAGCACACCATAGATCTACCATAAAAGACAATACTGAGTGAAAAGGGGTAAAAAACAGTTAATCTCATTCCTGTTTTTAGTTCTGTGAACTACATTATAAAAAAAAAGTACCACTACTGCTTCACCTTCTTGGGCGAGGGGCCGATGATAACAAGCAAACCCTTCAGTAGGAATTTTTGGCATCTTCCTAAAATAACCAGAAAGAATAGATCCCCCTTACTTACAGATGTTAAATGGTTACACACTTATTATAGACACATAATTCTTTTACTTCAGGTTGATCGATGGATGCATCAGTCTGTCATAGATGAAAGGGAAAAGGCCAAAGGATCAAAAAATCCAGCTGTTGCTACAGTGGAGGATTACTGGACTGAATGTCAATATTATGACATAGTGTGAGTGTGTTTCATGTTTGGTAATTGCAATCATTGCTGCTTTTGTTGTGGTCATCCATTTACAATGCTTGGTGTCAGTCTATTTATCTCTTGTAAAAATAAAATACAGTGTGTGTGTGTGAAAAAAAATAAAAAATAAAAAAATAAAGATAACAGCCTTATTGAGATATAATTCACATACCATCTGTATTAGTCACGGTTCCCTGGAGAAACAGAACCAATAGGATCTATATCTATATCTATATAAATATATATTTCTAAGTAAAATATTAAAAAGAGATTTACTATAAGGAATTGGCTCCCATGATTATGGAGGCTAAGAAGTTCCACAATCTGCCATTTGTAAGCTGGAGGCACAAAAAAGTCAGTGGTGTAGTTCTAGTTCGAGTCCAAAGGTCTGAGAACCAAGTACACTAATGGTTTAAGTCCCAGGGCAAGAGAAGTTGGGCAGAGAGAGTTGTTCTCTTCAGGCCCTCAGTGGGTTGGGCGATGCCCACCCACACTGGGGAGGGCAATCTGCTTCACTCAGTCCACCAATTCAAATGCTAATCTCTTCCAGCAATACTCTCACAGATATGCCCAGAATGACGGTTGGTTAACCAAGATCTGGGTACCTTGTGTCCTCCAGTCAAGTTGACACATAAAATTAAAAATCACACCATCAACTCACCTTTTTAAAGTATCCAGGTCAGTGGTTTCAGTACATTTACCAAGTTTTGCAACCATACCATTATCTAATTTCAGAATATTTCGTCATCCCACAAAGAAACCCCACACCCATTAACAGCCACTCCCCATTGCCCCCTTCCCCCAGCCCCTGGAAACCACTAATCTACTTTCTGTCTATAGAGATCTGTCAAATCTAGACATTTCATATAAATGGAATCATAATATGTGGCCTTTAGTGACTGATTTCTTTTACTTAGCATGAAGTCTTTAAAGTTCATCCATGTTGTTGTATGTATCAATACTTCATTCCTTTTTATGGCTGAATGATATTGAATTGTACGGAATAACACATCTTGTTTATCCAATTTTCAGTTGATGGCCTTTTGGCAGTTTCCACTTTTTGCCCATCATGAATAATGCTGCTATGAACATTCACGCACACATTTTTGGATAGACATATGTTTTCAATTCTCTTGAAATTAGGAGTAGAATTGTTGAGAGTGGAATTGCTGGGTCATATGGTAACTCCATGTTTAACTTTTTGAAAAACTGCTACGCTGTTTTCCAAAGTGGCTGCACCATTTTCCCTACCAGCGACATATGAAGGTTCCAACTTCTTCATGTCTTGAATGCTTGTTATTATCCATCTTTTTGATTATGGCCATCCTGGTGGATGTGAGGTGATGTCTCATTGTGGTTTTTGATTTGCATTTCCCTGGTGACTGGTGATGTTGAGCAACTTTTTATGTGCTCACTGGTTATCTGTATGTCTTCTTTTGAAGGTAGACACACTTGAGAAATGTATATTCAAATCTTTCAATATCTGATTAAAAATCCAATTTAAAAAAAAAAAGAATCCAGCTGATACTCATTTTCAAATCAAACAAAACCATTTCCTAAGTGCTAATATCTCTCAATTTTTAACATGGGTTCAACTCTTCTGTTTGATCCTCATTGAACCCATATTGTAGAATTGGCCTACTCAACCCAATACTAATTCAGCTGAATTAATTTTTAATGTGTATACAGAAAACATGTGTCTGTTTTTCTCCAAATAGTTATCATGTGGAATAAGCATTTTTGAATCATACAATTTCTTTCTGTCTCCATTTAACTCAAATCCCCTCATAATGAAATTTTTCTCTTTTAGAGTTAATATGAGCCAGACCTATCCAAAAGCAAAGAGCTGCCCCCAAACCAAATGTATCAGACAGTTTCATTTCCCTGACTAAAGCTAGCTTTAGGAGACTTCCCTGGTGGCACACTGCTTAAGAATCCACCTGCCAATGCAGGGGACACAGGTTCGATCCCTGGTCGAGGAAGATCCCACATGCCACAGAGCAGCTAGGCCCGTGTGCCACAACTACTAAGCCTGCGCTCTAGAGCCCGCAAGCCACAACTACTGAGCCCGCATGCTGCAACTACTGAAGCCCATGCACCTAGAAGCCCATGCTCCGCAGCAAGAGAAGCCACTGCAATGAGAAGCCCATGCACCGCAACAAAGAGTAGCCCCCGCTCGCCGCAACTAGAGAAAGCCTGCATGCAGCAACGAAGACCCAACACAGCCAAAAATAAATAAATAAATAAATAAATAAAAACTGAAAAAAAAGTTGTTGATTATTCAAACCTGTAGCTATTTTAAAAAAATAAAATAAAATAAAAACATTAAACTGATTTTTAAAAAGTAATTTAAAAATTTAAAAAAATAAAAGTGTTCTCCCAAAGTAACACTCTAACAATATTCAATTAAAAAAAAAATCTAGCTTTACTCCAGATTCTATTTCAAATATAACTCACCAAGAACTTACCCCATACGTTCTCCACATGGTACCTAACAAAGTCACAAGAAGCCAACCACACCGAACCATCACAGGTTCCACCTACACTTCCAAAGTAAGCTTTGACAAAATACATGCCATGAAATCCATATCATTTCACATTTTCAAAGAGCTTCAGAACAGAAAAAACACCTGCTTTTACATTCCAAACAGTCATTGCAGAACTCTGATGCATGGGTTACTAACACCAGAGTGACGAGATAACTACATTTGTCGGCTCAGGCTGCCATAACAAAATACCATATCCTGGGTGGCTTAAACAACACAAATTTATTTCTCACAGTTCTGAAAAGTACAAGACCAAGGTGCCAGGCTATTCAGTTCCTAGTGAGGGGCCTCTTCCAGGCTTGCAAATGGCCACCTTCTTTCTATGTCCTCACAAGGTAAAGAGAGAGAATTTTGGTCTCTCTACCTCTTCTTATATGTACACTAATCTCATGATGGGGACCCCACCCTCATGAAGTCTTCTAAACCTAATTACCTTCCAAAGGACCATCCAAATACCATCACACTGGGGTCAGGGTTTCAGCATATGAATTCTGGAGTAACAAATATTCAATCTATACCACTAACACACTCAAAGATTCATGATTATGTACTTTCTTGGTCATAATTTCAAGTCTGTTTTCTGTATATTAAACAAATGCCTACGTTAGCTGCCTTTTATATAAGAATTAAAATTCGTCACAGAAGTACATTTTAACAATGACTTTTAAACACAGATTTCATAATAAGTAACTGGTTAGATAAACGCTTTTGTGATATGGCCTTGAATTTCATTTTGTATTTTAATTGAATATTTTATCAGCTAATCTAAACATTTTACATTAAATAGAAAGCTCATGCATTGAAAAACTATGGTTAATTGAATTGTCTGGTTAGTTAAATATTGAGGCAGAAGATCCTTTAATTCAACAATTTCTGAATACAAACATACACACAAACACACACTGTCTCTCTATATCAACCTATCTATATCTAGCTATCCATATATATGCTGCATAATTTAATCTTTCTCAGTGCCTGAATGTCTTTCAAGGCTTTAAGAAGACTTTGACCAGCAATAATTACACCATAAATGCAGATGGTCAACATCAGGCTGGTTTGTACATATCAGAAAGTAGATTTGTATATTTTTCATTTTCTGAAAAAGAGACAAAGAAATAATTTAGAGTCCTTCATTAAATGTATGTAATACATATTGATAAAGAACCTGTATAAGTCCAGCCAATTAGATGCTCCAGATTACCAAAAGAAACACTGATCTGTTACCTAGAACGACAAAAGCTTACCACAAATATTCATAATATAATAAAGTAGAGGTGAATTTACTTGTAATGGCATAGTCATGCTGGCTTTCGTCTTCCCAGCTACAGAATATTCAGTAGGCTTTAATAATAACTGCAAGTAGTCGTTCAGTCTTGAAAGATACAACAACCTTGAACTAAAAGGCCTAAATCATCTTTCTTTGACCAGCATTTACACTTCCCAAAAGTGAGGATTTTATTGATGCCATTCAATATGAAAAATTTGTATTAAACCCCCTTCCTATCTACTCACCCCTTATTCAGAGCTACCTATGAAGTGACAGATTCCCTTCATATTCATCCCATTTATAGTTCCTAGCTCCTGGCCCCATTTATAATTCCTAGTCCCTGGCCCAATCATCTGTTTTAATCCAACAACTGGCTCCATCTCCCTAACACAGCATTCTGCAAAGATGGCTGGGGCTGAGGTAGAAAAGTAAACAGCTAGGGTACAGAAATAAGAATAGATGGAATCCAATTGGTCAGGTTTGCAGGTAATGAAAGTTAATTCACAGGAATCTACTTGACTGGGTTTCCTATGTATGAAGCCCTCAAGAACATCTTCTTCCCAAATCCTTTTCCCCTAAGTACACCAAACAAAACAAATATAAAGTCTTTCTTTTTACCAGATCATGAGTCCATCTTTTATGCAGCACCTAAGTTTCTCACTATACAGCTGACAACTCTTCCACCCCAATTTCATTTAATTATCTTATTCCCAGGAATCAGCATAATTCTAATTACTCTTAATCTTTTTTGGAGGCATATATCTATTAATCTTCAGTAATAACTTCACTTAGAAAAGTCTTTTTATTTTTCATATACCCTTAAGCTAATTCTGAAAATCACTGACTACTCACATATATGATTCTTGAGCTGGGTGCTTAAACAGTGGTCTTTGAACACATTGAACAAAATAGAGAAATCATCAGTCCATATTCATGTCTGATCCTTTTCCCTACTCTGGGATAAACAATGGGCTTGTAATTTTTTTAATTGAAACTGACAGATGAAGGTTTTATGTTTCTTATGTCCCCAAAAGAATCACCTCCCCCAAAAAATATTGGTTAAAAGTTATAGTTGGTTAAAATTTTTTGTCAGTTTGATTTAACTTTAAACCTATAATATAAAAAATATTCTCACCCAAAGCAAGATAAAGTAAAATAGACAATTAAAGCATAGTCTTAGCTTTTTATGTACTCAACTTCAAATTTTTCATGCTTTTTGTAAAATTGCCATGCTGAGAACCTTTTTTCTCTGTTTAACATTCAGGACAAAGCAAAGTATATGTCTACAGACCTATTTGTTTAGAAATAAAAGTAATAAATGAGAGTCACATTTGAATAACAACAGTGGACTAGACATGAGAGAATAGAACAGGCCTAGGCAGCTTCAATTGTCCATCTTAAAATTACTTACTATTGTTGGGAATAATAGAACATCAAAAGGATAAATTCAAAACTCAAATTAATTCCTGCCCTCCCAGGAGAGACTGACTGCCTGATTCTGATCTTTCATGCATCGTTCTCACTCAAAGTTAAAATTTCAAAGGCTAGAGTGTCATTCCAATATGCAAAAGAGAGTTGGCATTGATGAGAGTTATATTTAGAAATCCTTCTACTGTGAGATAGAATATAACATTAAACTTGTGAATTTTAAGGTTATGACAAGGACATATTGACAAGCTAAAGTTTCAAAACTATGTAAATTAGCTACTTGGATAATCACAGGCTCTACACATCTTCTGCTCAAATTAAGAGACAAGCTTGTTCATTCTTTCCACAATTAAGGATCTGTCAGAATAGGGCTATGCTATTTTCTGCTGACAAACAATCCTCAAATCTCACTGACTGACTTATAAATGCCAAGGTCTATTTCACACCACATTGCTGCCACTGTAGGTTGTTTCACTCTGGGTGGCAGCTGATAGAGGAGCAACCATCTCAAATGTTGCTGGTCACGTTGACAATGGGAAAACATAGCTCTAGGGTGTGTTGCACCAGTGATTAACTGTTTCTGCCTAGAAATGACTCTCACTTCACTCAGAAATTATTGATTAAAACAAGCCATAGCCATACTGAAACAGGAGGGAAGGGGACAGGGCACAACATTTAAAAGAATGACACAGCCATAAGACATGACAAAAACTGGTTAGAACTAACTAGATCCAAGATGGCAGAAGATTCGACTTCCAGTGGACCTTGAGCCTCATTGTACGCTCATTGTAATACATCAGCACACTAAATGACACACCCACAGGAACCATGGCAGTTCCAAGGCTAACCATAAAAGGTCAAAAAGTGGGCCATGGCCCAATTCTGGAAATCCCCACCCCTTCCCCAAAGTAGCTGGAATACTCCTCCCACTCATTAGCCTATGAAATTACCCACCCCTATAAAAACTGATAACCCCTGTATCCTGGTGCCTCTTCCGAGATGGCCCACACTCTGTCTGTGGAGCGTGTTTCTCTCTAAATAAATCCACTTCTTACCTATCACTTTGTCTCTCACTGAATTCTTTCTGTGACGAGACATCAAGAACCTGAGTTTCGTTAAGTCCTGAGACCACGTGTGTGATCTGAATTAAAAGACCTTGGGTTCAAGTCCCAATCTGGCTTTAGGTCAGATTCGAGTCCCAGCACATGGGTTCAAGTTCCAATCTGAGCTACATGGTTTCAGTACCAACCAACCATAATGGGGGCAGGGAAGTACAATCTCTCCAGGTACCTAAAGGAAAAGAAGATGACAGCCAGAGCAGCGATCACAACAAGAAAAGTCCCTGCTCTTAGAAACTTATTAGTGAAAGGAGTCATACAAATACAAAATATACAAATGAATAGGGGAGATATGTACCCCCAATGGAATAAGTGATATGGAGGAGATAACCAATGATGTGGTAGAGAGTAATGTGAGGGGAGAGAGATGAATCAGAAGGTCCATTTTAGACAAGGTGGTCAGCTATAAGATAAAGTTGACAGTAGATACATTTTGATATCTTCCCTTTGTCCTTTCAGGTTCATTCTCCTTCTTTTTCCACCCTGCTCTATGCCTTGAGAAGACATGGGAAGGGTAGCAAAATATGGCACCCCAAAACATGGCTGTATGGGTTCAGGACATGCTACCCCAAGATATGAAATATGCCGCTTTGGTGTATTGATTATTCTGAGCTTATAGGCACTTGAAAAATAGCAAATGCAGGGAGAGGCTTTCTCTGAACTCCCTTTATCTGGCTAAAGACAGATCCTCCAAAGGGAACTCAATTGTCATAAACCCTCTACCCAGGAGTTTTATCAACCAGGGAAAATTGAGGCTTTTTTTTTTTTTTTTTCCATTCTTTTCCAGTTTATTTTCTGTTGGTGTTGAAATACCGATTTTGGGAAGGAGGGCCTCAGACAAGTTGTGTCATTAGTGTCACAGGAATTTGAATTAATTTGAATGTGATTTGAGTTGAGAAGTCTTTGGGTATCTTTAGGATAAGATAATGAAGGTCATGGTTTAAATATAGATATTTTGGATGGGGACATAATTGGGTTATTAGATGCCTGGTAGAGAATTAGTCCCTGAGTCCAGGCACACAGGGTCAGAAGTGAGGGATCAAGAAGTAATAGATGAGGGGTTGCTAAGGGGAAGGAAAGAGAGTGGTGAATCTGGATAAATGAGAGTAGAAGGATGCAAAGAAAGGGTCCTCCTTGGGGGTAAGCGCTTTAGTCGATCTCTGCTAAGGTAAGGCCTTGTCCTCATGAAGTATGCAGAGTCATGACCTCAGGTGAAGATCTTTCTGGTTTCAGTTCCCTAGAGAAGAGGCAGTTTCTCAGACAGGAAACCTCATGTAAGGAGACGAGCCTTAGGCAGACAGTAGAATGGTGGCACGGTCAATTTCATGTGTCAACTTGACTGGGCCACGAGGTGCCCAGACATTTGGTCAAACATTATTCTGGGTGTGTTGGTGAGGATGTTTCTGAGTGGGATTAGAATTTGAATCAGCAGACTGAGCAAACCAGAATGCTCTCTCTAATCTGAATGAGCCCTATCCAATCAATTGAAAGCCTGAATAGAACAAAGAGCCTGGCCCTTTCACAAGTAAGAGGGAATTCTTCCTGCCTGACTGTCTTGAGCTGGGACATAGGTTCTTTCCTGCCTTCAGACTCAGACTGAAAGAAGACTGACTCTTATCACAGGAGAGGAGAGTAGCAGTAAACAGCACACCCAGACAAAATTACTCACAAACTATCATACCTCCCATCTATTCTTCTAAGGGCCCATTCATCTTTCTTAATACCATTAACCATCCTTTAAGGGGCCTACATTTCCCCCATCTCCCCTTTCCCTGTTAAGATGGTATTTGTCTGTGGAGAACAGACTTGTGGTTGCCAAGTGGGCGAGGGGTGGCAGAGAGATGGATTCGGAGTTTGGGATTAGCAGAGGCAAACTACTATATACAGCATGGATAAACAACAAGGTCCTACTGTATAGCACAGGGAACTACATTCAGTATCCTGTGATAAACCATAATGGAAAAGAATATTAAAAAAAAGAATGTCTATATGTGTATAACTGAGTCACTTTGTTGTACAGCAGACATTGGCACATTATAAATCAATTATACTTCAATTTAAAAAATTAAAAATTAAAAAAAAAAATTTTAAGGGCTTCCCTGGTGGCGCAGTGGTTAAGAATCCGCCTGCCAATGCAGGGGACACAGGTTCGAGCTCTGGTACAGGAAGATCCCACATGCCGTGGAATAACTAAGCCCGTGCACCACAACTACTAAGCCTGCACTCTAGAGCCCACGAGCCACAACTGAAGCCCGCATGCCTAGAGCCCATGCTCCTCAACAAGAGAAGCCACCGCAACGAAAAGCCTGCACACCACAACAAAAAGTAAAACCCGCTCGTCACAACTAGAGAAAGCCCGTGCACAGCAACAAAGACCCAACGCAGCCAAAAATAAAATAAAATAAAATTTTTTTAAATAAAAAATAGAGGAGCTTCAAGATGGCAGAAGAGTAAGACGCAGAGATCACCTTCCTCCCCACAGATACATCAGAAATACATCTACACGTGGAACTGCTCCTATAGAACACCCACTGAACGCTGGCAGAAGACCTCAGACCTTGCAAAAGGCAAGAAACTCCCCACGTACCTGGGTAGGGCAAAAGAAAAAAGAAACAACAGAGACAAAAGAATAGGGATGGGACCTGCACCAGTGGGAGGGAGCTGTGAAGGAGGAAAGGTTTCCATACACTAGGAAGCCCCTTCGCGGGCGGAGACTGTGGGTGGCGGAGGCGGAAGCTTCGGAGCCACCGAAGAGAGCGCATCAACAGGGGTGTGGAGGGCAAAGCGGAGAGATTCCCACACAGAGGATCAGTGCCGACCAGCACTCACCAGCCCGAGAGGCTTGTCTTCTCAACCGCCGGGGCGGGCGGGGCTGGGAGCTGAGGCTCGGGCTTCGGAGGTCAGACCCCAGGGAGAGGACTGGGGTTGGCGGCGTGAACACAGCCTAAAGGGGGCTAGTGCGCCACGGCCAGCTGGGAGGGAGTCCAGAAAAAGGCCTGGAGTTGCCGAAGAGACAAGAGACATTTCCTTGCATCTTTGTTTTGCAGTGCGCAAGGAGAGGGGATTCAGAGCGTCACCTAAACAAGCTCCAGAGAGGGCGTGAGCCACAGCTATCAGCATGGACCACAGAGACAGGCATGAGATGCTAAGGCTGCTGCTGCAGCCACCAAAAAGCCTGTGTGCAAGCACAGGTCACTATCCACACCGTCCCTCCCGGGATCCTGCGCAGCCCGCCACTGCCAGGGTCCCGTGATCCAGGGACAACTTCTCCGGGAAAACAGACAGCGCACCTCAGTCTGTTGCAATGTCATGCTGGCCTCTGCTGCCGCAGGCTCGCCCCGCATCCATACCCCTCTCTCCCCCCGGCCTGAGTGAGCCAGAGCTCCCTAATCAGCTGCTACTTTAACCCCATCCTGTCTGAGCGAAGAACAGACGCCCTCAGGTGACCTACATGCAGAGGCGGGGACAAATCCAAATCTGAAACCCAGGAGCTGCGCAAACGAAGAAGAGAAAGGGAAATTTCTCCCAGCAGTCTCAGGAGCAACAGACTAAATCTCCACAATCAATGTGATGTACCCTGCATCTGTGGAATACCTGAATAGACAATGAATCATCCCAAATTGAGGTGGTGGACTTTGGGAGCAACGATATACATATTTTTTCCTTTTTCTCTTTTTGTAAGTGTGTATGTGTATGCTTCTGTGTGTGATTTTGTCTGTATAGCTTTGCTTTCACCATTTGTCCTAGGGTTCTGTCTGTACGTTTTTGTTTTTGTTTTTGTTTTTTTAGTATAGATTTTAGCACTTGTTATCATAGGTGGATTTGTTTTTTGGTTTGGTTGCTCTCTTCATTCTTTCTTATTTTTAATTAATTAAAAAAATTTTTTTTAATTTTCAATAATTATTTTTAGTTTTTATCTTAATAACTATATTTTATTTTACTTATTTTTTCTTTCTTTCTTGCTTTCTTTTTTTCTCCCCTTTATTCTGAGCCATGTGGATGACAGGGTCTAGGTGCTCCAGCCGGGCATCAGGCCTGTGCCTCTGAGGTGCGAGAGCCGAGTTCAGGACATTGGTCCCCCAGAGACATCCAGGCTCCACTAATATCAAACGGTGAAAATCTCCCAGAGATTTCCATCACAACGCCAAGACACAGCTCCACTCAACGACCAGCAAGCTACAGTGCTGGACCACCTATGCCAAACTACTACCAGGACAGTAATACAACCCCACCCATTAGCAGAGAGGCTGCCTAAAATCATAGTAAGGTAACAGACACCCCAAAACACACCACCAGACGCAGACCTGCCCACCAGAAGGACAAGATCTAGCCTCATCCACCAGAACACAGGCACGTCCCCTCAACCAGGAAGCCTACACAGCCCACTGAACCAACCTTACCCACTGGGGACAGACATCAAAAACAACGGGAACTATGAACCTTCAGCCTGCGAAAAGGAGACCCCAAACACAGTAAGTTAAGCAAAGTGAGAAGACAGAGAAACACACAGCAGATGAAGGAGCAAGGTAAAAATCCACCAGACCAAACAAATGAAGAGGAAGTAGGCAGTCTATCTGAAAAAGAATTCAGAGTAATGATAGTAAAGATGATCCAAAATCTTGGAAATAGAATGGAGAAAACAAAAGAAATGCTTAACAAGGACCTAGAAGAACTAAAGAGCAAGCAAACAATGATGAACAACACAATAAATGAAATTAAAAATTCTCTAGAAGGGATCAGTAGCAGAATAATGGAGGCAGAACAACAGATAAGTGACCTGGAAGATAAAATAGTGGAAATAACTACTGCAGAGCAGAATAAAAAAAAAGAATGAAAAGAATTGAGGACAGTCTCAGAGACCTCTGGGACAACATGAAACACACCAACATTTGAGTTATAGGGGTCCCGGAAGAAGAAGAGAAGAACAAAGGGTCTGAGAAAATATTTGAAGAGATTATAGTTGAAAACTTCCCTAACATGGTAAAGGAAAGAGTTAATCAAGTCCAGGAAGCACAGAGAGTGCCATACAGGATAAATCCAAGGAGAAACACGCCAAGACACATATTAATCAAACTATCAAAAACTAAATATAAAGAAAAAAAATTAAAAGCAACAAGGGAAAAGCAACACATAATATAAAAAGGAATCCCCACAAGCTTAACAGCTGATCTTTCAGCAGAAACTCTGCAAGCCAGAAAGGAGTGGCAGGACATATTTAAAGTGATGAAAGGGAAAAACCTACAACCAAGATTACTCTACCCAGCAAGGATCTCATTCAGATTCGGCGGAGAAATTAAAATCTTTACCGACAAGCAAAAGCTGAGAGAGTTCAGCACCACCAAACCAGCTTTACAACAAATGCTAAAGGAACTTCTCTAGGCAAGAAACACAAGAGAAGGAAAACACCTACAATAACAAACCCAAAACATTTAAGAAAATGGGAATAGGAACATACATATCAATAATTACCTTAAATGTAAATGGACTAAATGCTCCCACCAAAAGACACACACTGGTTGAATGGATAGAAAAACAAGACCCATATATATGCTGTCTACAAGAGACCCACTTCAGACCTAGGGACACATATAGACTGAAAGTGAGGGGATGGAAAAAGATATTCCATGCAAATGGAAATCAAAAGAAAGCTGGAGTAGCAATTCTCATATCAGACAAAATAGACTTTAAAATAAAGACTATTACAAGAGACAAAGAAGGACACTATATAATGATCAAGGGATCGATTCAAGAGGAAGGTATAACAATTGTAAATATTTATGCACCCAACATAGGAGCACCTCAATACATAAGGCAAATACTAACAGCCATAAAAGGGGAAATCGACAGTAACACAATCACAGTAGGGGACTTTCACACCACACTTTCACCAATAGACAGATCATCCAAAATGGAAATAAATAAGGAAACACAAGCTTTAAATGATACATTAAACAAGATGGACTTAATTGATATTTAAAGGACATTCCACCCAAAAACAACAGAATACACATTTTTCTCAAGTGCTCATGGAACATTCTCCAGTATAGATCATATCTTGGGTCACAAATCAAGCCTTGGTAAATTTAAGAAAATTTGAAATCGTATCAAGTATCTTTTCTGACCACAACGCTACGAGACTAGATATCAATTACAGGAAAAAATCTGTAAAAAATACAAACACATGGAGGCTACACAATACACTACTTAATAACGAAGTGAACACTGAAGAAATCAAAGGGGAAATCAAAAAATACCTAGAAACAAATGACAATGGAGACACGATGACCCGAAACCTATGGGATGCAGCAAAAGCAGTTCTAAGAGGGAAGTTTATAGCAATACAAGCCTACCTCAAGAAACAGGAAACATCTCGAATAAACAACCTAAAATTGCACCTAAAGCAATTAGAGAAAGAAGAACAAAAACACCCCAAAGTTAGCAGAAGGAAAGAAATCATAAAGATCAGATCAGAAATAAATGAAAAAGAAATAAAGGAAACAATAGCAAAGATCAATAAAACTAAAAGCTGCTTCTTTGAGAAGATAAACAAAATTGATAAAACATTAGCCAGACTCATCAAGAAAAAAAGGGAGAAGACTCAAATCAATAGAATTAGAAATGAAAAAGGAGAAGTAACAACTGACACTGCAGAAATACAAAGGATCATGAGAGATTACTACAAGCAACTCTATGCCAATAAAATGGACAACCTGGAAGAAATGGACAAATTCTTAGAAATGCACAACGTTCTGAGACTGAACCAGGAAGAAATAGAAAATATGAACAGAACAATCACAAGCACTGAAATTAAAACTGTGATTAAAAATCTTCCTACAAACAAAAGCCAGGACCAGATGGTGTCACAGGTGAATTCTATCAAACATTTAGAGAAGAGCTAACACTTATCCTTCTCAAACTCTTCCACAGTATAGCAGAGGGAGGAACACTCCCAAACTCATTCTATGAGGCCACCATCACCCTGATACCAAAACCAGACAAAGATGTCACAAAGAATGAAAACTACAGGCCAATATCACTGATGAACATAGATGCAAAAATCCTCAACAAAATACTAGCGAACAGAATCCAAGAGCACATTAAAAGGATCATACACCATGATCAAGTGGGGTTTATTCCAGGAATGCAAGGATTCTTCAATATACGCAAATCAATCAACGTGATACACCATATTAACAAATTGAAGGAGAAAAACCATATGATCATCTCAATAGATGCAGAGAAAGCTTTTGACAAAATTCAACACCCATTTATGAGAAAAACCCTCCAGAAAGTAGGCATAGAGGGAACTTTCCTCAACATAATAAAGGCCATATATGACAAACCCACAGCCAACATCGTCCTCAATGGTGAAAAACTGAAACCATTTCCACTAAGATCAGGAACAAGATAAGGTTGCCCACTCTCACCACTATCATTCAACATAGTTTTGGAAGTGTTAGCCACAGCAATCAGAGAAGAAAAAGAAATAAAAGGAATCCAAATCGGAAAAGAAGAAGTAAAGCTGTCACTGTTTGCAGATGACATGATACTATACATAGAGAATCCTAAAACTGCCACCAGAAAACTCCTAGAGCTAATCAATGAATTTGGTAAAGTAGCAGGATACAAAATTAATGCACAGAAATCTCTTGCATTCGTATACACTAATGATGAAAAATCTGAAAGTGAAATTAAGAAAACACTCCCATTTACCACTGCAACAAAAAGAATAAAATATCTAGGAATAAACCTACCTACAGAAACAAAAGACCTGTATGCAGAAAATTACAAGACACTGATGAAAGAAATTAAAGATGATACAAATAGATGGAGAGATATACCATGTTCTTGGGTTGGAAGAATCAACATTGTGAAAATGACTCTACTACCCAAAGTAATCTACAGATTCAATGCAATCCCTATCAAACTACCATTGGCATTTTTCACAGAACCAGAACAAAATATTTCACAATTTGTATGGAAACACAAAAGATCCCAAATAGTCAAAGCATTCTTGAGAAAGAAAATCGTAGCTGGAGGAATCTGGCTCCCTGACTTCAGACTATACTACAAAGCTACAGTAATCAAGACAGTATGGTACTGACACAAAAAGAGGAATATAGATCAATGGAACAGGATAGAAAGCCCAGTGACAAACCCACGCACATGTGGTCACCTTATTTTTGATAAAGGGGACAAGAATATACATGGAGAAAAGACAGCCTCTTCAATAAGTGGTGCTGGGAAAACTGGACAGCTACATGTAAAAGAATGAAATTAGAACACTCCCTAACACCACACACAAAAATAAACTCAAAATGGATTAAAGACCTAAATGTAAGGCGAGACACCATCAGACTCTTAGAGGAAAACATAGGCAGAACACTCTATGACATAAATCACAGCAAGATCCTTTTTGACCCACCTCCTAGAGAAATGGAAATAAAAACACAAATAAACAAATGGGACCTAATGAAACTTAAAAGGTTTTGCACAGCAAAGGAAACCATAAACTAGATGAAAAGACAACACTCAGAATGGGAGAAAATATTTGCAAATGAAGCAACTGACAAAGGATTAATCTCCAAAATTTACAAGCAGCTCATGCAGCTCCATATCAAAAAAACAAACAACCCAATCCAAAAATGGGCAGAAGACCTAAATAGACATTTCTCCAAAGAAGATATACAGATTGCCAACAGACACATGAAAGAATGCTCAACATCATTAATCATTAGAGAAATGCAAATCAAAACTACAATGAGATATCATCTCACATCGATCAGAATGGCCATCACCAAAAAATCTAGAAACAGTAAATGCTGGAGAGGGTGTGGAGAAAAGGGAACCCTCCTGCACTGTTGGTGGGAATGTAAATTGATACAGTCACTATGGAGAACAGTATGGAGGTTCCTTAAAAAACTAAAAATAGAACTACCATATGACCCAGCAATCCCATTACTGGGCATATACCCTGAGAAAACCATAATTCAAAAAGAGTCATGTACCACAATTTTCACTGCAGCTGTATTTACTATAGCCAGGACATGGAAGCAACCTAAGTGTCCATCAACAGATGAATGGATAAAGAAGATGTGGCACATATATACAATGGAATATTACTCAGCCATAAAAAGAAACAAAATTGAGTTATTTGTAGTGAGGTGGATGGACCTAGAGTCTGTCATACAGAATGAAGTAAGCCAGAAAGAGAAAAACAAATACCGTATGCTAACACATATATATCAAATCTAAAACAAAAATAAACTGGTCAGAAGAACCTAGGGGCAGGACGGGAATAAAAATGCAGACCTACTAGAGAATGGACTTGAGGACCTGGGGAGGGGGAAAGGTAAGCTGGGACAAATTGAGAGAGTGGCATGGACATATATACACTACGAAATGTAAAACCGATAGCTAGTGGGAATCAACCGCGTGGCACAGGGAGAGCAGCTCGGTGCTTTGTGACCACCTAGAGGGGTGGGATAGGGAGGGTGGGAGGGAGACGCAAGAGGGAGGAGATATGGGGATATATGTATATGTATAGCTGATTCACTTTGTTATAAAGCAGAAACACACACATCATTTTAAAGCAATTATACTCCAATAAAGATGTTTAAAAAGAATAAAACAAAATAAAAAATAAATACATTTTTTAATTTAAAAAAATTTTAAATGATGGTATTTGTCTGAATTCTAAGCCAACTCAGAGTGTTATTCATTTTTCCCTAGGTATCTCTCATGTATACATGAGGTATATGTGTTAATAAACTTCTGTTTGTTTTTCTCTTGTTAATCTGTCTTTTATTACAGAGGTCTAACTCAGAAGGGTAGAGAAAAAATCATCTTTTTTCCTCTACACATGTATGGACTTCATCAATGAAAATTCTTTTCCCTCTGGCTTCCAGTTAGGTTCCTCCGCTGAGAAGCACAAGGGTAAAATCAGAGGCAGGCAGAAGAGTGAAGCCCTCACATCTTTGCTGATGGGTTGCTGCTGCTGGCTGGCTGCATTCCCCAACTATGGTTACAGCTCCTGTCAGGTAGCCGTCACCACATGCATTCCCTCTCTGCCCATAGTCGTGGCCAAACCCTCTTCAGTTACTTCAGGCCCAAGAGGGGTAACTCCCTAATGTTTCTAGCCACAGGGCACTGTAGTATCCAATGCGGCTTCCCTAACTGCTACAGACTGAATTGTGTCCCCATGAAAGTCATGAGAGGACACGATGAGAAGGCAGCCCTCTGCAAGCCAGGAAGAAAGCTCTCATCACAACCCAACCATACTGGCAACCTGACCTTGTTGCAGGAAGGAGGACCCCTTCCAGGGACTGAGAGTGGGCTCTTGTCTAACAATTGGAAATGAATTGTCCGAAGAGACTTTATTGGGAAGGGGCACCCGGGTGGACATCAGGAGGCAAGGGAACACAGGAGGACTGCTCTGCCACGTGGCTCGCAGTCTCGGGTTTTATGGTGATGGGATTAGTTTCTGGGTTGTCTCTGGCCAATCATTCTAACTCAGGGTCCTTCCTGGTGGTGCACGCATCGCTCAGCCAAGATGGATTCCAGCGAGAAGGATTCTGGGATGTTGGTAGGACATATGGACTAGTGTCTCCTCTCTCCTCTGGACCTTTCCCAAATTCTTCAGGTTGGTGGTGGCTTTTTAGTTCTGCGTTACTTACCAGGACCTCGTGTCACAATGTAACTCATGAAAATGGTTACTGTGGTGCCTGGCCAGGGTGGGAGGTTTCAGTCAGTGGTTCCCCTAACAACCTCAGACTTCCAGCCTGCAGAACTGTGAGAAAATAAATTTCTGTTGTGTAAACTACCCAGTCTATAGTATTTTGTTATGGCAGCCTGAGCAGTATTAGACACTAACCTATACTCTTACAATAATCCCTTTATTAAACTTTTCTCAAATTATCCCACACAAGTGTCTCTTTTCCTGCTGAGATCCTTACTCATGCAAAATATGTATTTTGAATTCTCATTTGTTTGCACCTATAATTTCTCTTCAACTTGTAACTTCCTATATACATGACAGCTTAAATATGACTTAGAAAATTAGAACAAACTTTTGTTTTAAAAGGTAAAATATTTAAGTAAATATACCATTTATCTTTTATTTAAGTCACGATAGAGCAGAATCATTCAGAGAGCAGGCCTAGAGGTTTAGGCAGACTTGGCATTCAATCCCATTTCTGTACCTGGTAGCAGAGTTACTTGGCCAAATTACTTCTCTAATGTTCATGTTCCTCATCTGTCAAATAAGAATCACAATCTGCTTTATAACCAATGTGGTTATCACAGGGTTGCAGTAACAGCCCAAAGTGAAACAGAGAAAGCTATTACTATTACTATTACTATTAATCATTATTATTATTATTCTCTTACCAAAAATCCTTTTGTGACATTACTATTTGGGGAAGCTTCTTGAAACTTGAGCGTATCCAGGGATACTAGTTCTCACAACCCTCGAAGACTTCGGGATTTTTACATCAAGGAGAATAGATTAGTACCCATATACAGGCTCCAAAGGTAACACGAACTAAGGCCAGGAGGCATCCTGCATTTTGCCTACAGAACATTCCCTTCAGAGGGGAAGTTAATCAATGCCTTATTACCTTTAATGAAGTTCTCATATTAAATGCAGGACACTTGATATAATTTAATTAATTACTTTTCTATGCTTAGAGGAAGCTGCTTGACAAATTATTTGTTCTGCCTGTATATTCTCTTTTTATCCTTTTTCTTGCCTGCTGCCACATCAGACATGGATATGACCTGTACAGAGAGCTGAAAAATACTCACAAGCATTAACCCCTACCTCAGCAACTGACCTAAGACTTATTCACACATCACTTAATTTTTCTTTAATTACACAGAATTTTCTATGGCTCAGTCAATAAGCATCTTATAGGAAAGTCAAGCTAGGCTCTGAAGTCTGCACATATTATGAGCCTTTGCAATAGGAGAAAAGATTTCTCAGCAGGCAGATTAAATCATGAAAAGTCTGAAAACCAACCATTTATGCAACAAGGTTATGCAACAAGGAGTGTTTAGCTTTCTAAATTCAAAGTTCAAAAATAATTTCTAATAAATTGCTACTTATACATGACCTTGAAAAATACCTAATCAACCGATACTTCCAAGATGAGAATATTAAGCAAATGAGATACATGACCTTGATCAAGTTCCTTGGCCTCTCTGATTTTTAGATTCCTCATTAAAATGGGGAAATAATAGAACCTAGGGCAAGAGCTGCTGAGACAATGACATGAAATAAGGCATGCAAACTGTAGTTCCTGTTACATAGGAAAGCACTCAGTAATTGTTAGATAGTCTATTATTAAGATATCTGATATCCATTCTAGCTCTAGTATATTATGACCCATTGCCATTTAGAAAATTTGACTCATCCTACAATAGAAAAGGGTTATTCCTATTACTATATGACTACCCTTTTAGTTTAAAACTTTCTTATAAATATTTGTATCCCAAGAAAGATTTGACAGTTTTCAGTTTTCAAGGTTATCCCATGTGGGTGTGCCCATGAAGATCACTGGCTTATTAAATAACTTCATACTGATAAGAAAAAAAGCTTTTTCTGATTTCTGGCTCATCACAGTCTAGAATATAATAAAACTAGGGTAAATTTTACCCTAAATAGCTTGAAGAAATAGGGAGACCAGGTTTTAAACATTAAATCTTAAGTAACTACTAACTTGCTCCAAGGATTCATTTACATAAACTGCAAAGTTTATAAATGTAAAAAAAGATAAAGTAAAAATGAACAAATAAACTAATAGAGAAGTTCTTATTCATGTTTTGAGGTTTTTGAGTTTTATGATAGGTATTTTTTTAATAACTCCAAAGTATATTTGTAAAAACATTTTTTAAATGGGGAGGGGGTATAACCCCAGAGAGCCTACCACATGAAGAAATGTTTCTGAAGTGCATTCATTCATGCCACACAGTTGGTTGCCCTTACTGGACAAACTAGTCAAAAAGAAGGCATGTTCATGCAGTCAGACATTTCACAATCCAGTTTTTATTTCCCCAGTCAGGACCCAAAATGTAAGGAAATAAGCAAATGAAACTCTAGTCCTTTTAAATATTTTTCTATTTGGTTAATTTTCTTTGGAAAGAAGAGAGAAGTCTTAAGACAAAAATAACTATTTTTGCTCCAGAAATTAATTGTAGTTACATTAGCTTAAGGAATAAAGCCTATCATATAAAAATACAATTCAAGCAAAGTTGGCATGCTAGTCAAGAGAGTCCATTTCTACAGTGAAGTCTAAAGCTGGATGAAATGTGAGCTTTCCTACAGGATCAGAACAAAAAGGATTGAATATTGATTTTCCTAGGATAAATGTTCACAAGACAAATTCTCAGTATCATGCCACGGGCAAATGCCTCATACCTTAAATCCATTCTCAACTGGAGTTAACAACCAGAGAATTAACAAAGTGACTGCCTACCAAAGGCTGTGAAATAAAAGGGCTCAATATAGTGTCCTTTAAAACACTTTCAAAACCTCCTGAATGTGGACAGTTCCACAAGATGTCGTTCATAGACTCTTCAAAAGTCAATGTCATGGAAAACACAAACAAACAAACACACACATCAAAAAAAGTTTAAGGACTTCCCTGGTGGTGCAGTGGTTAAGAATCTGCCTGTCAATGCAGGGGACACTGGTTCGATCCCTGGTCCGGGAGATCCCACATGCCACAGAGCAACTAATCCTGTGTGCCACAACTACTGATCCTGCGCTCTAGACCCCATGAGTCACAGCTGCTGAGACTGCGTGCCACAACTACTGAAACCTGTGTGCCTTGAGCCTGTGTTCCACAACAAAAGAAGTCACTGCAATGCGAAGCCTGTGCACCGCAACCAAGAGTAGCCCCACTTGCTACAACTAGAGAAAGCCCAAGCCTGCACGCAGCAATGAAGACCCAGTGCAGCCAAAAATAAATAAATAAATAAATAAAAATTTTTTTAAAGTTTAAATAAATAAAATTGAGAGCACCTATTAAATGGCTAAAATTTATAAAAAGTTATTTTACAAAGTCTTGGCAAGGAGGAACTGGAATTTCCATACACTGCAGCTGAAAACATAAAATGGTACAACCACTTTGAAAAACAGTTTTGCAATTTCTTCAAAGGTTAAACATAGAGGGACCTTCAAGATGGCGGAGGAGTAAGACGTGGAGATCACCTTCCTCCCCAAGCATACATCAAAAATACATCTACATGTGGAACAACTCCTACAGAACACCTACTGAACGCTGGCAGAAGACCTCAGACTTCCCAAAAGGCAAGAAACTCCCCCACGTACCTGGGTAGGGCAAAAGAAAAAAGAAAAAACAGAGACAAAAAATAGGGACGGGACCTGCACCTCTGGGAGGGAGCTGTGAAGGAGGAAAAGTTTCTACACACTAGGAAGTCCATTCACTGCAGGAGATGGGGCAGGGGGTGGGGGAAACTTCGGAGCCACAGAGGAGAGCACAGCAAGAGGGGTGCAGACGGCAAAGCGGAGAGATTCCCGCACAGAGGATCAGTGCCAACCAGCACTCACCAGCCCGAGAGGCTTGTCTGCTCACCCACCGGGGCAGGAAGGGGCTGGGAGCTAAGGCTTGGGCTTAGGAGGGCAGATCCCAGGGAGAGGACTGGGGTTGGCTGCGTGAATACAGCCTGAAGGGGGCTAGTGCACCACAGCTAGCCAGGAGGGAGTCCGGGAAAAAGTCTGGAACTGCCTAAAAGGCAAGAGACCATTGTTTCGGGGTGCGCGAGGAGTGGGGATTCCTTCCCTGTCTGCCCACAGAAGGCAGAGCGCCACCTAAATGAGCTCCAGAGACAGGCGCAAGCTGCGGCTATCAGCTCAGACCACAGAGATGGGCATGAAACACTAATGCTGCTGTTGTAGCCACCAAGATTCATGTGTACAAGCACAGGTCACTATCCACACCCCTGCCCTGGGAGCCTGTGCAGCCTGCCAATGCCAGGGTCCCATGATCCAGGGACAACTTACCCAAGAGAACACACGGCGCACCTCAGGCTGTTGCAACATCATACTGACCTCTGCCACTGCAGACTCGCCCTGCATTCCAATTATAACTACCATATTCCTCCCTCCCCCAGGCATGAGTAAGCCAAAGCCCCCTAATCAGCCACTGCTTTAACACCCTCCTGTCTGAGTGGGGAACAGATGCCTGAGGGCAACCTACACGCAGTGGCGGGGCCAAATCCAAAGCTGAACCCCGGGAGCTGTGGGAACAAGGAAGAGAAAGGGAAATTTCTCCCAGCAGCCTTGGGAGCAGCGGATTAAATCTCCACAATCAACTTGATGTACCCTGTATCTCTGGAATACCTGAATAGACAACGAATCATCCAAAAATTGAAGTGGTGGACTTTGGGAGCAACTGTAGACTTGGGGTTTACTGTCTGTGACTGACTTGTTTCTGATTTTTATGTTTATCTTAGTATAGATTTTCTGCTTGTTATCATTGGTGGATTTGTTTATTGGTTTGGTTGCTCTCTTTTTTTATCATTATTATTAACTTTTACTTTTTATTTTAATAATTTTATTTATTTATTTTCTTTCTTTTTTTTCTCCCTTTTCATCTGAGCCGTGTGGCTGACAGAGTCTTGGTGCCCTGGCCTGGTGTCAGGCCTGAGCCTCTGAGGTGGGAGAACCGAGTTCAGGACATTGGACCACCAGAGACCTCCCGGCCCAACATATTATCAATCAATGAGAGCTCTCTCAGAGATCTCCATCTCAATGCTAAGACCCAGCTCCACCTAACTGCCAGCAATCTCCAGTGCTGGATGCCTCATGCCAAACAACTACCAAGACAGGAACACAACCCCACCCATTAGCAGAGAGCCTGCCTAAAATCATACTAAGTTCACAGACACACCAAAACACACCACCAGACGTGGCCCTGCCCAAAGAAAGACAAGATCCAGCCACACCCAACTGCACACAGGCACCAATTCCCTCCACCAGGAAGCCTACACAAGTCACTGAACCAACCTTACCCACAGGGGGCAGACATCAAAAACAATAGGAAATACGAGCCTACAGCCTGCAAAAGAGAGATCCCAAACACAGTAAGTTAAACAAAATGAGAAGACAGAGAAATATGCAGCAGATGAAGGAGCAAGGTAAAAACCCACCAGACCAAACAAATGAAGAGGAAACAGGCAGTCTACCTGAAAAAGAATTCAGAGTAATGATAGTAAAGATGATTCAAAATCTTGTAAATACAATGGAGAAAATACAAGAAACGTTTAACAAGGACCTAAGAAGAACTAAAGAGCAAACAAACAATGATGAACAACACAATAAATAAAATTAAAAATACTCTAGAATGAATCAATAGCAGAATAACTGAGTCAGAAGAACGGATAAGTGACCTGGAAGATAAAATAGTGGAAATAACTACTGCAGAGTAGAATTAAAAAAAAACAATGAAAAGGACTGAGGACAGTCTCAGAGACCTCTGGGACAACATTAAATGCACCAACATTTGAATTATAAGGGTCCCGGAAGAAGAAGAGAAAAACAAACGGTCTGAGAAAATATTTGAAGAGATTATAGTTGAAAACTTCCCTAATATGGTAAAGGAAATAGTCAATCAAGTCCAGGAAGCACAGAGAGTCCCATACAGGATAAATCCAAGGAGAAACACACCAAGACACATATTAATCAAACTATCACAAACTAAATATAATGAAAAAAAAAGCAACAAGGGAAAAGCAACACATAACATAAAAAGGAATCCCCACAAGCTTAACAGCTGATCTTTCAGCAGAAACTCTGCAAGCCAGAAGGGAGTGGCAGGATATACTTAAAGTGATGAAAGGCGAAAACCTACAACCAAGATTACTCTACCCAGCAAGGATCTCATTCAGATTCGATGGTGAAATTAAAACCTTTGCAGACAAGCAAAAGCTAAGAGAATTCAGCACCACCAATCCAGCTTTACAACAAATGCTAAAGAAACTTTTCTAGGCAGGAAACACAAGAGAAGGAAAAGACTCACAATAACAAACCCAAAACAATTATGAAAATGGTAATAGGAACATACATATCGATAATTACCTTAAATGAAAATGGTTTAAATGCTCCAACCAAAAGACACAGTTGGCTGAACGGATACAAAAACAAGACCCATATATATGCTGTCTACAAGAGACCCACTTCAGACCTAGGGACACATACAGACTGGAAGTGAGGGGATGGAAAAAGATATTCCATGCAAATGGAAATCAAAAGAAAGCTGGAGTAGCAATTCTCATATCAGACAAAATAGACTTTAAAACAAAGACTATTACAAGAGACAAAGAAGGACACTACATAATGATCAAGGGATCAATCCAAGAAAAAGATATAACAATTTTAGGTATTTATGCACCCAACATAGGAGCACCTCAATACATAAGGCAAATGCTAACAGCCATAAAAGGGGAAATCGACAGTAACACAATCATACTGGGGGACTTTAACACCTCACTTTCACCAATGGAGAGATCATCCAAAATGAAAATAAACAAGGAAACACAAGCTTTAAATGATACATTAAACAAGATGGACTTAATTGATATTTATAGGACATTCCATCCAAAAACAACAGAATACACTTTCTTCTCAAGTGCTCATGGAACATTCTCCAGGATAGATCATATCTTGGGTCACAAATCAAGCCTTGGTAAATTTAAGAAAATTGAAATTGTATCAAGTATCTTTTCCGACCACAACACTGAGACTAGATATCAACTACAGGAAAAAAATTGTAAAAAATAAAAACACATGGAGGCTAAACAATACGTTACTAAATAACCAAGAGATCACTGAAGAAATCAAAGAAGAAATAAAAAAATACCTAGAAACAAATGACAGTGAAAACACGACAGCCCAAAACCTACGGGATGAAGCAAAAGCCGTTCTAAGAGGGAAGTTTATAGTAATACAATCGTACTCAAGAAACAAGAATATCTCAAACAAACAACCTAACCTTACACATAAAGCAATTAGAGAAAGAAGCACATAAAACCCCCAAAAGTTAGAAAAAGAAAGAAATTATAAAGATCAGATCAGGAATAAATGAAAAAGAAATGAAGGAAACAATAGCAAAGATCAATAAAACTAAAAGCTGGTTCTTTGAGAAGATAAACAAATTTGATAAACCACTAGCCAGACTCATCAAGAAAAAAAGGGAGAAGACTCAAATCAATAGAATTAGAAATGAAAAAGGATAAGTAAAAACTGACACTGCAGAAATACAAAGGATCATGAGAGATTACTACAAGCAACTATATGCCAATAAAACGAACAATGTGGAAGAAATGGACAAATTCTAAGAAATGCACAACCTTCCAAGACTGAACCAGGAAGAAATAGAAAATATAAACAGACCAATCACAAGTAATGAAATTGAAACTGTGATTAAAAATCTTCCAACAAACAAAAGCCCAAGCCAGATGGCTTCACAAGTGAATTCTATCAAACATTTAGAGAAGAGCTAACACCTATCCTTCTCAAACTCTTCCAAAATATAGCAGAGGGAGGAACACTCCCAAACTCATTCTATGAGGCCACCATCAACCTGATACCAAAACCAAAGATGTCAAAAAAAACAAGAAAAGTGCA
Organism: Balaenoptera borealis; assembly: GCF_965194805.1. Lineage (NCBI taxonomy): Eukaryota > Metazoa > Chordata > Mammalia > Artiodactyla > Balaenopteridae > Balaenoptera > Balaenoptera borealis. The sequence goes on from NC_138867.1 coordinate 148,764,815, forward strand.
GGCCAATACCTCTGATGAACATAGATGCAAAAATCCTCAAAAAATACTAGCAAACAGAATCCAACAGCACATTAAAAGGATCATACACCATGATCAAGTGGGGTTTATCCCATGAATGCAAGGATTCTTCAATATACGCAAATCAAGTAATGTGATACACCATATTAACAAATTGAAGGATAAAAACCATATGATCATCACAATAGACGCAGAAAAAGCTTTCAACAAAATTCAACACCCATTTATGATAAAAATTCTCCAGAAAATAGGCATAGAGGGAGCTTACCTCAACACAATAAAGGCCACATATGACAAACCCAGAGCCAACATCGTTCTTAATGGTGAAAAACTGAAACCATTTCCTCTAAGATCAGGAACAAGACAAGGTTACCCACTCTCACCACTACTATTCAACATAGTTTTGGAAGATTTAGCCACAGCAATCAGAGAAGAAAAAGAAATAAAAGGAATCCAAATCGGAAAAGAAGAAGTAAAGCTGTCACTTTTTGAGATGACATGATACTATACATAGAGAATCTTAAAGATGCTACCAGAAAACTATTAGAGCTAATCAATGAATTTGGTAAAGTAGCAGGATACAAAATTAATCCACAGAAATCTCTTGCATTCCCATACACTAATGATGAAAAATCAGAAAGAGAAATTAAGGAAACAGTCCCATTTACCATTGCAACAAAAAGAAAAAAATACCTAGGAATAAACCTACCTACGAAGACAAAAGACCTGTATGTGGAAAACTATAAGACACTGACGAAAGAAATTAAAGATGATACAAACAGATGGAGAGATATACCATGTTCTTGGATTGGAAGAATCAACATTGTGAAAATGACTCTACTACCCAGAGCAATCTACAGATTCAATGCAATCCCTATCAAACTACCAATGGCATTTTTCACAGAAGTAGAACAAAAATTTCACAATTTGTATAGAAACACAAAAGACCCCAAGTGGCCAAAGCAATCTTGAGAAAAATAAACGGAGCTGGAGGAATCAGGCTCCCTGACTTCAGACTATACTACAAAGCTACAGTATTCAAGACAGTATGGTACTGACACAAAAACAGAAATATAGATCAATGGAACAGCATAGAAAGCCCAGAGATAAACCCACGCATATATGGTCACCTAATTTATGACAAAGGAGGCAAGAACATACAGTGGAGAAAAGAGAGCCTCTTCAATAAGTGGTGCTGGGAAAACTGGACAGCTACATGTAAAAGAATGAAATTAGAGCACTCCCTAACACCATACACAAAAATAAACTCAAAATGGATTAAAGACCTAAATGTAAGGTCAGACACTATCAAACTCTTAGAGGAAAACATAGGCAGAACACTCTATGACATAAATCACAGCAAGATCCTTTTTGACACACCTCCTAGAGAAATGGAAATAAAAACAAAAATAAACAAATGGGACCTAATGAAACTTAAAAGCTTTTCAAAGCAAAGGAAACCATAAACAAGATGAAAAGACAACCCTCAGAATGGGAGAAAATATGTACAAACGAAGCAACTGACAAAGGATTAATCTCCAAAATATCCAAGCAGCCCATGCAGCTCAATATCAAAAAACCCAACAACCCAATCCAAAAATGGGCAGAAGACCTAAATAGACATTTCTCCAAAGAAGATACACAGATTTGCCAACAAACACATGAAAAGATGCTCAACATCACTAATCATTAGAGAAATGCAAATCAAAACTACAATGAGGTATCACCTCACACCAGTCAGAATGGCCATCATCAAACAATCTACAAACAATAAATGCTGGAGAGGGTGTGGAGAAAAGGGAACCCTCTTGCACTGTTGGTGGGAATGTAAATTGATACAGCCACTATGGAGAACAGTATGGAGGTTCCTTAAAAAACTAAAGATAGGACTCACGTGCAGTCACTCGCCGGCCTTGCCGACTGCTGTTGTCTGGCCTCGTTGGGCTGGGCCGTCCACCGAGCACAGGCGTATCCCTGCTGAGGGCCCGCGCGGGCTTAGGCTTCCAGATCGACGGGTGGGGACGGCCGCTGAGCGTGCGAGCAAGTCGTTGCTTTTCCGAGTCGCTCTTTTCCAGGCTCGGTCCGGTGGTCAGCATGGCCCGCGGAAATCAACGAGAACTTGCCCGCCAGAAAAACATGAAGAAATCCCAGGAAATTAGTAAGGGAAAAAGAAAAGAGGATAGCTTGAGTGCCTCTCAGAGGAAACAGAGGGACTCTGAGATCATGCAACAAAAGCAGAAGGCAGCCAATGAGAAGAAGTCTATGCAGACAAGAGAAAAATGATGACTATTGGAAAACCTGGGTGCTGCTGCTAACTAAGTGTATCATAAGCTCTATGATCAAGATTTTGTAGCATGAACAGTCAGTACATATGTTATATCCTTATACAACTATTTTACACGTTACCTTTCAGCCTGACTTAGTGTGATGTTTCAGAACCATTCTTCAAAGAGTAAAGCACTAACCATGCGTGTGAAAAAAAAAACAAAAAAAAAAACAAAAAAAAAACTAAAGATAGAACTGCCATACGATCCAGCGATCCCACTACTGGGCATATACCCTGAGAAAATATAATTCAAAAAGATTCATGTACCCCAATGTTCATTGCAGCTCTACTTACAATAGCCAGGACATGGAAGCAACCTAAGTGTCCATCGACAGATGAACGGATAAAGAAGATGTGGCACATATATATAATGGAATATTACTCAGCCATAAAAAGAAACAAAATTGAGTTATTTGTAGTGAGGTGGATGGACCTAGAGTCTGTCATACAGAGTGAAGTAAGTCAGAAAGAGAAAAACAAATACCATATGCTAACACATATATGTTATGGAATTAAATTAATATGGAATTTAAAAAAAAAAGGTTCTGATGAACCTAGGGGCAGGACAGGAATAAAGACGCTACATAGATAATGGACTTGAGGACATGCGGAGGAGGAAGGGTCAAGCTGGGACGAAGTGAGAGAGTAGCATTTACATATATACACTACCAAATATAAAACAGGTAGCTAGTGGGAAGCAGTTGCAGAGCACAGGGAGATCAGCTCGGTGCTTTGTGACCACCTAGAGGGGAGGGATAGAAAGGGTGGGAGGGAGGGAGATGCAAGAGGAAGGGGATATGGGGTTATATGTATACATATTAGTGATTCATTTTGTTATACAGCAGAAACTAACACAACATTGTAAAGCAATTATACTCCAATAAGGATGTTAAATAAAAAAATTTAAAAAATAAAATGTTAAACATACACCTACTATATGATTCAGCCATTCCAATCCTAGAAATATACCCAAGACAAAAAAAGCATATGTCCTTACAAAGAGTGGCACACAAATATTCCCGCAGCTTCATTTGAAATAGCCAAAACATAGAAACAATCCAGGTGGCCATGAACAAGTAAATGGATAAACAACTTGCGATAGATAGACCCTCAAAACTGAATGCTATGCAGCAATGAAAGAATGAACTATTGATATATGTAAAAACATGGAGGAATTTCAAAATAATGATGCTGAAGGAAGGTAGTCAGACACAAAATGGTACATACTGGATGACTCCATTTATACGAAATGCTAGAAAACACACACCTATCTCTAGGGACAGAAAGATGAGTAGTTGCCTGGGGATGGGAAAGGGGGACAAAGAGGGGGATGGGAAAGATTAAAGAGGGGAACGAAGAAGTTTGAAGGGTGATGTATATGTTCCCTGTCTTGATTGTGGTGACAGTTTCACAGTGTAAATCTGTCTAAACTTATCAAACTGTACGGTTAATGGTTAATGTGTGTACTTTTAGGTCAATTACACCTCAATTTTTTAAAAATGGATTCCTTTAAAATAAAAAAGACTAAAAAGCCATTTCAATGTGTGACCATTCATTGGCCCCTTCTTTTAAAACTCATATAAGATAATTGTAGGACAACTGAGGAAATTTATCTATGGATTACATAGATATATGAAATTAGGGATTTTTTTCTTAGGTATAACAACAGTACTGTAGGGAAATTTTTTTTCTCTTAGAAGATTCACCCAAAAGGATTTAGGATGAAGAGTTGATTTCTACAGATTAAATAACAGAAAAAATACTGAGAGAGAGAGAGGAAGAGAAGAAGTAAATGTGATATAATGTTAATTGTTGAATCTAGGTTGAGGTTATATAAATGCTCATTTGACTTTTTTTTTTAATTTTTGTATTTTTGAAATTTTTCATAATAAAAGGATGAGTACACATTATTGTCTTTCATTTCACTCTTGTCTTCAGTCAGTAAGCAATAATACTAAGTAGGAGTATTTTTTAAATATCCTCCTATGTAGCAGAAAACTATAGTCATAAAGTCTTCAATCATTTAACTGGTAAAAATTTATTCTCTCTTTGAGCGGCTGAGATCACTCCACAGATATTAGCACAGGCTGTTAATGAAGCAACTAACAATAATAATGATCATAGCAGCGAACTACCATTGGCACTAACCATGTTCTACAATATTTACATGTATTTTAACTCTCTTACCGCTCTTAATATAACTCTCTTAACAATCTGATACTGTAGATATTATTATCATCATCCCTATTTTGCAGATGAGAAAACAATACAAAGAAGATTAACCAGCTCACCACGAGTTCCACAGGGCAACTGGAGGAGTGGGTACTCAAGACCAGCAGTCTAAGCCTACAGCTTGTGTTCTCAAGTCTGAGGTCACAAATTCCAATGCCGCTGAAGTCCAAGCCAAGTGGGAATCACCAGGTAGGGGCTGTAACAAATTGGTGTGTGTGCTCCCTGCTTCTTGGCCGATATTGCCACATGGACTTTTGTAGCCACATGTATTTTGTTTGGATTTTTCAAGAAAAGCCAGAAATACGGATTTTTAGGTGAAATGTCCTAGTTGCTTTTGTTTATTTGTTTACACTGGTGGCCTATTTCTTTTTTTTAAAAACAGTGCTGCTAAGAAAGCAAAAATTTTAAAAGAATTAATGTGGCCCATAGCTGCCAGTTTGCAATCTACGGCAAATCAATTAAAGCCCCTTGGCGCTGCTGCATTAAGAAATAATTAAGAATTTCCAAAAAATTCTCTTTCGAGGATCCATGATCCAAGCTGTTGGTTCACAAACTGTCCCTCATGCACGGAGGGCACAGAGAGACCAAAGAAAGAGGCAGATCACTCTGGATTGGTAGGTGGCTGTTAGAATAAGCAAGGGAACTTTCAGAGGAGGTTCGTCTTGAGGGGCTGCAAGGTGAGTAGATCTCCACACCTGCCTGCCCAGATCTTAAAAGCTTTATATAGAGGCCTTAGTGGGATTCAGTCACATACACAGTCCAGATGGTCTCCACAACACATTGCTCTCTCAAGGTTGCATCCTTGAAATGGCTCTGGCTGTGGCAGCAGTGGGCAGAATGGACATTTCAAGGACGGGGCGGGAATGAGGATCCTCCAAATGCCTGGGTCCAGCTCACAGGTCAAGGGGTAGTCACGACCTCTCAATGACCTCCTCCAACACAAGCCAAGAGTTAAACTATCTACTTCCATCCACTGATCCTGTTCAATGACAATTCTGAAACTAGAAATCCTGTCACGCCAAAACACCGGATGGGTAACAGGTTTTGTGGAATGCACAGCAATACACACAGAACCTAGGGTGTGCCTTAACTCTCCACAATTTCACCAAGTCCCTACGTCTACAGTACACAGAGGGGACACAGAAGGGACAGCATTAACAAGAAGAGCCTTTTCTAATCTCTGCCCTTACACGACCCCACCTTATCAACTTTCCAGAAGGAAAGGCAGAAATGAAACAGATCAAAGTCTCTACTTTCTCTGCTCAGTGCCCTCAACAGACAACGTAAATGTGCAGAACCATACCTTTATCCTGCCTTGTGCCTTTCCTATTCAGCACCCTGTGCAAGATCAGAGGTTTCTGGGAGCCTCACTGCCTACATGCTCTTTGCTCTGCTGTCAGTCTCGTAGCACTCCTCTTTCTCCACCCACGACGGGGCTCAGCAACTCACCGATGAGCCTTCATTCAGAGCCAAAAAGAAAGGGAAAGGTGGGAGTAAAAGAACAGAACTCCTAGCATGAGTACCCCTGATATAAACCTCCATAAGCTAACCCTTCGGCGCTGGCAACCCCACAGGCAGTCAGTGCCAAGTAGAAATCAAGGTCATAATAACACGAATGTTTAAGCACTTACCGTGTACTAGATATTAAGTAAGGCACTCTCTGAACATCACCATCTGAGGGCCATTTCACAGATGGAGAAACTGAGTCAGAATGAATTTACCAGCCTCTGGTCAAGAGTTCACCTTTAGTAAATTCTACACCTAGGATTCAAATCCAGTCCTCATGCCAGTGCCTGAGTTTCTTCCATAACCCTGTATCTCAAAGACTAAGGGTTTGTGGTGAAGAGGAGAGAAATGAGAATTAGAAAAAACTAAACTTTGAGAGCAAAGATTGATACCTCCCTATCCTCTGCCACAGCTCCCAGCCTGCTAAAAAGACTTGAGCTGTTTCTCACAGGCTTACCTAGTACCTCTGCATCAGAATCACCTAGGGAGATAATTTTAAATGCAGATTCCTGGGCCCTGGTCCAGCCCTAATAAATCTACATCTCTAAGGTAGGGACCAGCAATGTGCATTTTTAATTGCTCTTCCAAGGTGAATTTTAACCAGTTCTCCAGGTGAACCACTGGATTTGATGATTCAGAAAAGGAGCAAGGCAGAGTTTAAAAATCTTGAACAGAAATTTAAAGGCAAGAAAAAGACATTTTAAAGTCACAACACAGGAAGGAATTTTGCTGTCAGACTTATACAATTTTTAATTTTTTAAGAGAACAATTATTATCGGCAAACATCTGAAGGAAATCTGGTCCATTTATTTTACTTGTTTTGACGTCTGCAGATAATGACAAGCTGGAGGGAAAAACAGGTTTAAGGTTTGCAGCAATTAGCTAATTTGTGACTGATTATTTAAAATATAATACATGCAGCTCTGTGCTTCTCCAGAGGGGAGAGTTACAAATTACTATGGTTGTTGCTGCTGCTGCCACTGCTGGTATTATTGTTGTTTTTAAAAGATTGCAGCTTTCAGAGATGTTTGTGAATATTAATATTGTTTGAGGTTTGTCAGGTTGCCATAGCCACCTCGGTTCCCTTCTGCCAGCAGGACGTAAAGCATTGGGAGTCAGAACTGCAAAGGAATCCACAGTGTAAATGCAACCTGGGAAGCTGCCTCTTTCCTTCCCACATTTCCACACCTTGTTCGTTTTGATACATTGACCAAAACACACCTGCTTCCAGTCCGCTAGCCCTCTCATGCTTGTGTTCTCTCCAGCTCATTTACCCTCCCCCTCTCCCCTCCATTCCCCTAGTACCCCTTCACTGTGCTCTTTTAAACCCTTGGACACACATTCTCACTCAAACCCTTCTAGTAACACTTCCTCTACCTTCTCTCCTTAACTGATATCTGGCTTTGCCCAGATAATGATACTACTGAACTCTCAAGTGTACACAGATCCTGGTGATGTCATCTTTCCTCACCCCCCCCCTCCCAGCTAATCCACCCCTAGTCCCATCATCTCAAAATCTCAGCGACTAGAAGTAGGTCATTATCAATCTCAGTATTTCTGCTTCCTCTGCTGATTCACCATTGCCATTCAAGGACTCCTCTCTCCTTTGAACTTCCTCTGTCTGACCATGCCACCCTTTTCTGATCTCCTTCTTTGTCTTCTAGCCTCTGGGGGACCTCCAAGCTTTCCTGTTGGTGCTGCTCCTCCCCCGCTGAGAGGCCACACATGGACTAGACCCCCAGCCACAGCCACGTGACCCCCTCTACTCCAAATCTGCGGCTTCAGCTCCATCTCGTGCTGATTTAAGTCCCACCTACAGGCCCAAAGCCAGCGCTTCCAGCACTGGGATAATTTTCCTACAACTTGACTGACATTCTCTTTGCAACCCCAAAGCATGGCAAGCAATAGGACGTGGTGCTTAGGAATACGGTGTCTGGATTTAACTCCACAGGTAAAGTCCTGGCTTTACCACTTACTACTTTCGTGGTTCAGCACAAGCTATTGAACTTTCCAGGCCTCAGCTTCCTCATCCATAAAATGATGACAATACTATCATCTATTTCATAGGGTTGTTATGAAGACTGAAAAAGAAACCTCCTTAGTATAATTTAGTCTATTTGAAGGTAAGAGAAAGCCCAACTCAGACTAGCATAAAAAACAAAAGTGTTTTATTGGCTCACTTTTCTCAAAGTCCAGAGGAAAGGTAGGCTTCAGGATTGGATTGATTCAGTGGTTCAGCCATGGATCAAGGATCTAATTTCTCTCCCTCTGTTCTGTCTTCTAAGGTGTCAGATTCAGTTTAAGGCTGGTTCTCCCTCATGCTTATGAGAGGCTATCATTGGATTATAGGCTTCCTCATCCAAAACAAAGGAGTGAAGAAAATGATCACTTTGAAAAGCTCTCCCAGAATAGTAATGGAGAACTTTTCCAGACATTCTTAGAAAACCTCTCAGGTCCCATTGTCCAGTGTGAATAACAAGCCCATTCTGGAACCACTGCCTGGATCAGAGGAATTACTAATTGGCTCAGACCTGCTCAAATGGACCAATCACCGTAGCATAGGAGAGGAGATTACAAACCCTGGAAAATATTTATCTGCCTATAAACTGCACAGTAAGTATGAGATGGAGACGGAGAGGGGAATGGATGCCGGGGAAATGACCTAAGACCCACTGTGCAGAGTCAACTCCTTAGTTAATGATGGGCAATTAGTGAACACTATGCTAATATTAGCACTTATTATTATGTCATTTTTACATTTGATGACTACTTCTCATTCTTCTTTGTATTATCATTTATTATTTACATGATACTCTCTCTATACTCTCCCATCCTCAAGCTTGTCAATACTTAAGGCAGTGTGCTTTCCTGAGTTTCTTTTACCCCTAACGTGGTCCACCCCAAACTCTGTACCTAGCAGAGTGAATAAAAAGAAGAGAGGTTCATGGGCTTCCCTGATGGCGCAGTGGTTGAGAGTCTGCCTGCCAATGCAGGGGACACGGGTTCAATCCCTGGTCTGGGAAGATCCCACATGCCGCGGAGTGACTAGGCCCATGAGCCACAATTGCTGAGCCTGCGCGTCTGGAGCCTGTGCTCCGCAACGAGAGGCCACGACAGTGAGAGGCCCGCGCACCGCGATGAAGAGTGGCCCCCGCTTGCCGCAACTAGAGAAGGCCCTCGCACAGAAACGAAGACCCAACACAGTCATAAATAAATAAATAAATAAATAAATAATTTTTTAAAAAAAAAGAAGAGAGCTTCAATAAATGCTGGTTGAATACATGAATAGACTATAAAAATGGTTGTACCCAGTGACAAAGCCTCTCTGGCAGGAGTTAAAGATTATGCAATGTTCTCATGCCCTTCAGTAAAGAACAACTTAACACATTTAAAAAATATTCTTTCTTGTACAAAATAATATTACTAACCCCCCACTGACTACCCAGGCACAGACAGCGAATATGTCTTTGTTATTTTCTAACTGATCAGTAAAAGCTTATTCTTTAACACAATTACACAATTTATTCTTTTTCAGTTTTCTTTCACAATAACTTTTGAAGTAGATGATTCCATTTGACCAGACTACATGCAGTACAAAGAATACTATGAGACACGTGATTTTTTTTTGGTCACTGTACCCTCATAATGAAAGCTAAGAAACCTTCAAATTGGTACATTTTAACTAAGAGCTATACTTCTCAAAACCACAAAATAACAGGAAAAACTCCCATATTACACAGGATGAAGTTATAAGATATTTATGTAGGAAAAGACTTCCCTGTTCAGATTATTCTTTAAAATGTCCCATTTTACATAAAATATACTTCAATTTTAAACCAACTTAGATATATGCCTTATTCTGCCTTTTTTATTTTAGTAAATAACATCACTTCCAAAGAAGTTTATTTTAATGTTTTTAAAAAGTAGGTAATATCAGCAATTCTATAATAAGGCAACTTACTAATGGGTAGCTGTAATTTTTAGATAGACATGGTAAATGGCTCGGTATGTGAGGTTTTTTTTTTAATTCTTTGTATTTCTTTTAAAGTCTGCAGGATTCCAGAATTTTATTACCTGAAAATTATCTGACTTTTAAAAAATAAATTATTAAACTTGAAACTGTCTTTGAGAGAAGAAAAGTGTGTGGGAGACTATAAAACATACTGGCAGCCTAAGAGTAAAATGAGGGAAAATGTGGATTCCCTGTCTTTTAACTGAGAGGCTGTAGCAATGCAAAACCTTCACTTCTTGTCTGTGGAGACCATGCAGTGAATTTTAAGAGGGGAATCTGATGAAAGAGTAAAACAAGAAATGTTTAGAGAATACAAACTAGTCAGACTATCTGAATTTCACAAAAAAGATAGTAATAAATTTAAAACTAATTATAGCACATGAGTCCAATCCGGGTAACACTACATATATAAAGCTATATTATACATTTGACATCTAATAATCCACGTGCACGACCTCTCACGTTTTTATTTCATGTGCCTCTTAAAATCGCCACCTTGGTTATCTCTAGCCTCAAGCTTTTCACCATCCAATACAAAGTACAGACTCAGAAAATAATGAAACAACATGAAGGATAGTTAATGCAGTGGACAGTAGTACATCCCCATAGAATTTGATGCCTGACGCAACTCCATGAAGTAGATATTGTTACCTGAGGCCAAGATGTTAAATAATTTTTCTCTATGCTTCTGAGTATTGGGAATCAGGTCCCAAAGCCTCTGACTGCATTGCAATGTGACATCTAACCAATAAGTCTCTTTCCCAAAACAAAATCCAGCAGAGAAAGTGTGCACCGTTGATCTCATACATCCAACTAAATAGCCAAAAGGCTGTGCAATGTAAGTTATTCTATTACCTCTGTTGGATTTGGGGGATGAGTCACTTGGGTGAGGCTTCTGATGTTTCCTCAGTGATCAGCATGCTTGATGGAGCAGCCAAAGTTCATTCAAATCCGTACTCCCTGCAGTCTGCACTCTGGCTTTTCTGGCGACCCTAAGTATAGAAACAGATTAGGATGCAACAAACATACTATAGAAAGAGCCCTAACCTCAGTCATGTTTACAAATGACCTCTTTGAGATGCACAATATCACTCAATATTTGAAAGAAAAAATTAAGAGAAAAATTAAATGCCTTTTTTGCCCATAAAATTTAAACAATATGAATTTTTTTAAATGTCTCACTTGTGGGTAGATAAATTGATGTACTCATGATGGATTTAAATTTTAAACATGCATACCTTTCGAGCCAGTAATTCCATTTCTATAAATGTATCCCTAGAAAAGTATTCAAAGATATATGCAAAAAATATTATAGTGCTGGGGCTTCCCTGGTGGCGCAGTGGTTAAGAATCCGCCTGCCAATGCAGGGGACACAGGTTCGAGCCCTGGTCGGGGAGGATCCTACATACCGCGGAGCAACTAAGCCCGTGCGCCACAGCTGCTGAGCCTGCGCTCTAGAGCCCGTGAGCCACAACCACTGAGCCCGTGTGCCACAACTGCTGAAGCCTGCATGCCTGGAGCCCATGGTCTGCAGCAGGAGAGGCCCACCGCAATAAGAAGCCACACACCGTAGCGGAGCAACTAAATAAAGCCCGTGCGCAGCAGCGAGGACCCAACGCAGCCAAAGAAAAATATTACAGTGTTGAATAAGAAAGTAGCTAAATTTATTATAGTAAATCCATGCAATGGAATGCCATGAAGCCTCTAGAAAAAATGAGGTAAATCTATATATACTGATATGGAAAATATCCCAATTTTATTGCAGAATGAGGAAAAGCAGTTTGATAACAAATCTTTAATATGAGTTCTATTTGCACATTATGATCTTATTTGTGAAAAGGCTGTATATGTATTTTTTTCCTTGTAGACATAGAAATTTCTGGAAGTACAAAATACACAAAATACTGATAGCCTGTGGAGTGGGAGAAGGGCCAATGTGGGATACAACAGGACCTTAACTTTCCACCGTATCTTTTCTTTATGTTGAAAATTTTTACCATGAGAAGGGCAAAAAATTCTCTTCTCCCATGTCTTGGTTGTATGAGGGTGAATATGGATGATGTAAATGTTCCATGTAAAGAACCTGCCAGACACCTGGAACCCATGAATATTGGTTCTCCCATTCAAACACGAGTGTGCATGTGTGCACACACACTCAAACACACAACCCACTCCTTTCCAACACCTTCTGAACCCCGACACCATTTTACATGCCGCCAATCTTACCATACATCTCCATTATCTTTTAGATATCCTTATTCCATTCAAGGGAGAATTGAAGAAAGGCACAAGGAGAAGATTTAATTTGGACATTGTTGTCCCCTAATACCTAGCTTAGGTTTTTTCAAAAGAGAAAGGTAGTATTTTATTTTCCATTTTCAAAACAGAGGGAAACAACATCTTCCCAGGTACTATCAGTGACATAGGAAAATACTTCATCCTGCTTCCTACTCCAATCAATCTTGAAAGAGAGACTGGGGTGGGAACATTTAAAACATGCCTCAACTGTTATTGAAAACCACAAGAATGATGAAACTTCATGCATAACGATGTTGAAATAACCCTCCGTGAATTGTGGGGATTCTGACAGGCAGTGAAATGTATGACTCCTTTCCTCCATCCCAAATCACAGAAACAGTAAAAAGCTACCTTCCAGGTCAATGGTCTCCAAAATAGATGTTGATCTCACACCCCAGCAGTAAAGAAACTTTGAACAAGCATCCTCAACATATTTTTATTTACTTATAAATCATATACATCACACCATTGTACTAATATATTAAACTATGAGCAAATATAAAAGTAGAAAATAAAATGGATGAAATTTAAAATACATAGAAAATCAAGCATCTAGTATTTTCTTCCCACACTCACCCGATGGGATACTGTTCCAAGTAACTCAAATAGCAGCTACCATGGTGTCTCATACACAATTATGAAATTTACATTTCTAATATCACATGCGTTATTATACCAATGAAAATGTTTCAGGACAATGCTTTCTGTTGTAATGCCTCCTCAGATGGCCTAGAAGTATATAATTAAATTGAGAAAATAAATAATTCTTCTTTCAACTTGTTGGGGGGAGAGTGGATAATATTTAATGAGTCCTTTATCAGTGCCAAGATTTAAAACATCTCATATTTAATGTTCCCAACAACTCTGTATGGTGGACCCTTTACAGATACAGAAAGAGGATTAAAGTGGTCCAAGATCAACTAGTTAGAAACTGGTAAGGGATAGTATCAGAATCTGGTTGGACTGATTTCAATATCTAAACACTTACTCCTCTTTACTGCCTAGAAAAGAAAAACATTAGGGGTCAAAAATGTGTAAACTTGGTTATAGAATCTGAGATCACAAAATACTGTAGAGTCAAAAAGATGAGAAGCAGTTTGAGAGTTGGGCCTTCTCTCTTATATCCCTGATTTCTATCGCTCTCTTTTTTTTTTTTTGTAGGATCTTAGTTCCCTGACCAGGGATTGAACCTGGGCCCTCGTCAGTGAGAGCATGGAGCCCTAACCACCAGACCGCCAGGGAATTCCCTCTGTCACTCTCTTGCTACATAGAGTGATTCTTCTGTAGCTAAAGTGGAATAGGACCCTGCTGTATTAATCCCTGGGCACAGTCAACTCTAAGAATTTTGGTAGGAGAGGTTCAGGAAAAAATTTTTTCACAAATTTTTAAGTTATCTCTCTATATCCTATTACTTTCTTCAAATTGAAAATAAAACCCACATAGATTTTTTTTTTAACTTTAAATTGTGCATATCATTTATGTGAAAATTCTTCTTCAAAGAACTTACTCTGAGTCAGCGGTTTTCAATGGCGGAGAAATTCTGGCTCTTAGGGGACATTTGGCAATGTCTGCAGACTGTTTTGGCTGTCACAACGAGGAGTGGAGGTGCTACTGGCATCTAGTGGATAGAGGCCAGGGATGCTGCCCAGCCTCCTAAAGTGCACAGGACAGTCCCCACAACAGCAACAAAAAGTCTCCTTCCCAAAATGTCAATAGTGCCAAGTTTGAGAAACTTTGCTCTAAGGAAATAATCAGTAATATGTCAAAGATGACTATGCAGATGTGTTCATTAGCACTGTTTGTGACAGTTTCATAATCTGAGACTCATTAAATTACAGTGCCTCCATTCACTGGAATGCTGTAGACATTAAAATGATGTGAAAGTTTTTAATAATATGAAGAAATGCTCATGATATTTGTCCTAAAATAATATATTTAGTATGAGTAGAGCATTGTAAAAGTATACATATACTTGTGTATAGGCCTGGAAACTACTTTGAAAGAGTATCAACCAAAATAAGTATACCATTTATTTTACCATTTATTTCTAAAGAGTGGTAGGGAATTCATACAAAAGATACTTCACAATTAATGTCATTAAATATACCTATACCATTTATCATCCTGAGGAGAAGGACATTTGATATAAGCCATTATCTCAAAAGCTATACAAACTTCCTAAGTATATAAGGCTTTGTACCCTTTCTTTTCTGAATGTGTCATTGGAAGAGTTTTACTTCCTGACATTAAGTTCTTTAATGGTAGAAAAGAGGAGCGGCAGGTGTTTCTCACCAGGTGCCTCGTGATGGCAGCAGGCAGAGTTCACTGGGCATTTTTGTTCAGAGCCAAAATAGCACCTACTATTCTCATTCCTTCTCTTTAAAAGCCTTCATTGTTATTCTATGATTCAAAAGTAGAATTACTCGCTTCCACCCACACCAAAAACAGTATGGTCATGACACTCTGCAAATTCAATAAATGTTTCAAACATCATGAACACTCATCCCCAGTTGAGAATGTTTTATGAGTAAAAGGCATTATGATATTGTCTGCTATGCAACCTTATAACTTCCATACTGGGGTGTAAACTGTTGATGTTGCTGATAAATTATCATTATTTTAGTGACCAGTAGCCTCATGTGAAGAAGGAAGCAAAATGGCAACAAGTTCTCATAAATACCACAATGTTTATATCAATCAACAAAACTGATTAGTTTTGCTCACCAGTATAATTGAACTTCTAATCTGTATTGGAGAGAAAGGGAAGGTGGGGGTGGGGGTGGGGTGAAGTGGGGACAATTTGGCCACACTACTTGATGTCAATATAATACAATTAGAAATTTAAAAATTTTATGGTATAGTAAAGGAAAAAAAAAAAACTCCCATAAAAGAGATAGATCTCCTCTACAGAAGAATTCCAAATAATTTGAGTAGATATTGTCCCTCAAGGAGGTGGGACTTAACTCTCCATCCCTGAGTGTGAGCTGTGCTTAGTGACTTGTTTCCAAAGAGTAAGACTATGGAAGGATGAAAAAAGTAGCCTTTCAGTGGCGATCCGGACAAGCTCTACCTCCACCACGTGATCAAGGTAAACATCACTAGTGATAAGTTATGCTGACAGTATACTCTCTTGATATGATATAATGAGAATGGCATTTCACTTTTGTGATCTTCCACAACCATATACTAATCATGAGGAAAAACTTCAAACAAACCCAAAATGAGAGACATTCTATAAAAAAGCTTGATTTCAAAACTGTTAAGGTCATCAAAAGACAAAAACAAACAAACAAACAAAACACAAGAACAGAAAGTCTGAGAAACTAGCATAGACCAGAGAAGGTTAAGGAGACATGTAATGTCTCCTGGATGATTCTGGAACAGAAAAAGGACAGTATTAAAAAACTATTAAAATTTGAATAAAGTATGGAGATTATTTAATAGTAATGAACTAATGTTGGTTTCTTAGTGGTAACAAATGTACCATAGTAATATAAGATGTAAATAATAGGAAAAACTTGGTGAAGGGTATTTGGGAACTCTCTGTAATATCTTTGCAACTTTTCTGTAAATCTAAAACTATTCTAAAATTAAAAGTTTATTTAAACAAAAAATAAATTTAAAAGTACCACAAAAATATCTGTCCTGTTAGAATTTTTTTTAAGTTATGGGTAAAAATGAACATTAAAACTGGAATTAATTAGATAATAAAAGAATAGTATGAACAATTTTATGCTAACAAATTTAATAACTGAGATGAAAGGAATAAATTTTCTGAAAATGACAACTTACCATGACTGAAACAAAACAGAAAATATGAATACCCCTATTAAGTAATCAAATTCATTATTAAACACCATCCCAAACTCTAGGTCCAGATAGATGGGCCTAGATCAGTCTGTCACTGATGCAGTCTGTTGCACATTTAGGGGAAGAATAACACAAATCTCATGCTAACTCTATCATAAAATTAAAAAGGGGAAAACAATTCTTATTTTATGAAGCTGACATAATCTTAATAGCAAACCTGATAAAGATATGACAAAAAAGAAAAGCACAAATCAACATCTCTCAAAAATATGTACACAAGCATCATTTTTTTAAAAGTCAAATGTTTTAAGCAATACATAAAAAGAATAACACACCATTAGCAAGCAGGTTATATGAGGTATGCAAGGTTGGTTTAACATTTGAAAATCAATATACATAACTTACCATGTTCAGACTAAAAACAAAAATTCATATGATAATCTCAATAGATGAAGAATAAACATTTGACACAATGTAACACCCATTCATGATTAAAACCCTCAGTCAACTAGGAACAGAAAAGAACTCACTTCATCTGATATAGGGAATCTATGAAAAACCAATAACTGACATTACACTGTATGGTGAAATACTGGGCACTTTCTCACTAAACAAGAATAAGACAAAAATGCCAATCCTCACTACACCTATTGAATGGGGATCCATCTATTGCAATAAGGCAAGTATTGGGTGGGCCAAAATGTTCGTTCTGTTTTTTCCGTAAGATGGCTCTAGCAGCACTTAGTTGTTTTTAACTTCATTTGAAACAATTTTGTTAGATTGTATTGTGACAGCAGTCATATCAGCGTGCATTTTAAAAAAGAGATCAAAATTGGTGAATTTTTGTGTAGCCATTTTAATATTGAAGATGGAAGAAAAAAAGGAACATTTTCAGTATCTTATGCCTTATTATTTCAAGAAAGGTCAAAACCAACTAAAACACACAAAAAGATTTGTGCAGTTTATGGAGAAGGTGCTGTGACTGATCGAACGTGTCAAAAGTGGTTTGCGAAGTTTTGTGCTGGAGATTTGTCACTGGACGATGCTCCACGGTCAGGTAGGCCAGCTGAAGTTGATAGCAATCAAATCAAAACAATAATTGAGAACAATGAATGTTATAACACGCTGGAGATAGCTGACATACTCAAAATATACAAATCAAGCATTGAAAATAAAGCACCAGCTTGGTTATGTGAATCGCTTTGCTGTTTGGGTTCCATATAAGTTAAGCGAAAAAAACCTTCTTGACATATTTCCGCATAAGATTCTCTACTGAAATGTAATGAAAATGTTTCATTTTTAAAACAAATTGTAACGGGCGATGAAAAGTGGATACTGTACAACAATGCGGAACAGAGGAGATCCTGAGGCAAGCGAAATGAACCACCACCAACCACACCAAAGGCTGTTCTTCATCCAAAGAAGGTGATGTTGTGTATATGATGGGATTGTAAGGGAGTCCTCCATTATGAGCTCCTGCCGTAAAACCAAACGATTAATTCCAACAAGTACTGCTCCCAATTAGACCAACTGAAAGCGGCACTCAACGAAAAGCATCCAGATTTAGTTGACAGAAAACACATAATCTTCCATCAGGATAATGCAAGACCGCATGTTTCCTTGATGATCTGGCAAAAACTGTTATAGCTTGGCTGGGAAGTTCTGATTCATCCGCCATATTCACCACACATGGCACCTTCGGATTTCCAATTATTTCGGTCCATACAAAATTCATTTAGTGGAAAAAATTTCAGTTCCCTGGAAGACTATAAAAGGCACCTGGAACAGTTCTTTGCTCAAAAAGATAAAAAGTTTTGGGAAGATGGAATTATGAAGTTGCCTGAAAAATGGCAGAAGGTAGTGGAACAAAAGGATGAATACGTTGTTCAATAAAGTTCTTGGTGGAAATGAAAAATGTGTCTTTTATTTTTACTTAAAAAAACCAAAGGCACTTTTTAGCCCACCCAATAAAAGAATTAAAAGGCATACTGATTAGAAAGGAAGAAGCAAAACTGTCTCTATTTGCAGCTGACATAATTGCTTACTTGGAAAATTTTAAGGAATCTATAAAATAGCCACTAAAGAGTAAATTTGAAAATTTTGCAGGGTATAAGAAAAATATACCAAAAAACTTGCATTTTTACATACATGGCATTCAACAATTTAAAAAATGATTTTTAAAATTACATTTACAATAGCATCAAAAATAAATTTGGAGTTAGAAAATTAGAAAATAATTAAGAGAGGGAGAGCTTAAAGATGGCGGAAGAGTAAGACGTGGAGATCACCTTCCTCCTCACAAATACATCAGAAATACATCTACACATGGAACTGCTCCTATAGAACACCTACGGAACGCTGGCAGAAGACCTCAGACCTCCCAAAAGGCAAGAAACTCCCCACATACCTGGATAGGGCAAAAGAAACAAGAAACAACAGAGACAAAAGAATAGGGACGGGACCTGCACCAGTGGGAGGGAGCTGTGAAGGAGGAAAGGTTTCCACACACTAAGAAGCCCCTTCGCAGGCGGAGACTGCGGGTGGCGGAGGGGGGAAGCTTCGGAGCCACGGAGGAGAGCACAGCCACAGGGGTGCGGAGGGCAAAGCAGAGAGATTCCCGCACAGAGGATCGGTGCCAACCAGCACTCACCAGCCTAAGAGGCTTGTCTGCTCACCTGCTGGGGTGGGCGGGGGTTGGGAGCTGAGGCTCGGGCTTTGGAGGTCGGATCCCAGGAAGAGTACTGGGGTTGGCTGCGTGAACACAGCCTGAAGGGGGCTAGTGAGCCACCGCGAACCGGGAGGGAGTCCGGGAAAACGTCTGGAGCTGCCCAAGAGACTTTTTCTTGCCTCTTTGTTTCCTGGTGCACGAGGAGAGGGGATTAAGAGAGCCGCTTAAAGGAGCTCCAGAGATAGGCGTGAGCCGCAGCTATTTGCGTGGACCCCAGAGACAGGCATGAGACGCTAAGGCTGCTGCAGCCACCAAGAAGTCTGTGTGCAAGCACAGGTCACTATCCACACTGCCCCCCCACCACGGGAGCCTGTGCAGCCTGCCACTGCCAGGGTCCGTGATCCAGGGACAACTTCCCCGGGAGAACGCACGGCGCGCCTCAGGCTGCTGCAACGTCACACCGGCCTCTGACGCTGCAGGCTCACCCCGCATCCGAACCCCTCCCTCCCCCCAGCCTGAATGAGCCAGAGCCCCCAAATCAGCTGCTCCTTTAACCCCGTCCTGTGTGAGCGAAGAACAGACGCCCTCAGGCGACCTACACGCAGAGGCAGGGCCGAATCCAAAGCTGAACCCCAGGAGCTGTGGGAACAAAGAGAAAGGGAAATTTCTCCCAGCAGCCTCAGGAGCAGCGGATAAAAGCTCCACCATTAACTTGATGTACCTGCATCTGTGGAAGACCTGAATAGACAACAAATCATCCCAAATTGAGGAGGTAGACTTTGGGAGCAAAGATAAATTTTTTTACCCCCTTTTTCTCTTTTTGTGAGTGTGTATGTGTATGCTTCTGTGTGTGATTTTGCCTGTATAGCTTTGCTTTTACCATTTGTCCTAGGGTTCTGTCCATCCGTTCTTTGTGGTTTTTTTGTTTGTTTGTTTCCTTTTTAAAATGTTTTCCTTAATAATTATTTATTATTTTTTATTTTAATAACGTTATCTTATTTTATTTTACTTTATTTTATTTTATTTTATATTATTTTATCCACTTTCTTTCTTTCTTTCTATTTTTTCTCCCTTTTATTTTGAGCCGTGTGGATGAAAGGCTCTTGGTGCTCCAGCCAGGAGTCAGTGTTGTGCCTCTGAGGTGGGAGAGCCAACTTCAGGACACTGGTCCACAAGAGACCTCCCAGCTCCACGTAATATCAAACGGCGAAAATCTCCCAGACATCTCCATCTCAACGCCAAGACACAGCTGCACTCAACGACCAGCAAGCTACAGTGCTGGACACCCTATGCCAAACAACTAGCAAGACGGGAACACAACCCCATCCATTAGCACACAGGCTGCCTAAAATCATAATAAGGCCACAGACACCCCAAAACTCACCACCAGACGTGGACCTGCCCACCAGAAAGACAAGATCCAGCCTCATCCACCAGAACACAGGCACTAGTCCCCTCCACCAGGAAGCCAACACAACCCACTGAACCAACCTAAGCCACTGGGGACAGACACCAAAAACAACAGGAACTACGAACTTGCAGCCTTTGAAAAGGAGACCCCAAACACAGTAAGTTAAGCAAAATGAGAAGACAGAAAAACACACAGCAGATGAAGGAGCAAGGTAAAAATCCACCAGACCTTACAAATGAAGAGGAAATAGGCAGTCTACCTGAAAAAGAATTCAGAATAATGATAGTAAAGATGATACAAAATCTTGGAAATAGAATAGAGAAAACACAAGAAATGTTTAACAAGGACCTAGAAGAACTAAAGAGCAAAGAAACAATGATGAACGACACAATAAATGAAATTAAAAATTCTCTAGAAGGGATCAATAGCAGAATAACTGAGGCAGAAGAACGGATAAGTGACCAGGAAGATAAAATAGTGGAAAAAACTACTGCAGAGAAGAATAAAGAAAAAAGAATGAAAAGAACTGATGACAGTCTCAGAGACTTCTGGGACAACATTAAATGCACCAACATTCGAATTATAGAGGTCCCAGAAGAAGAAGAGAAAAAGAAAGGGACTGAGAAAATATTTGAAGAGATTATAGTTGAAAACTTCCCTAATATGGGAAAGGAAATAGTTAATCAAGTCCAGGAAGCACAGAGACTCCCATACAGGAAAATCCAAGGAGAAACACACCAAGACACATATTAATCAAACTATCAAAAATTAAATACAAAGAAAACATATTAGAAGCAGCAAGGGAAAAACAACAAATAACACACAAGGGAATCCCCATAAAGTTAACAGCTGATCTTTCAGCAAAAACTCTGCAAGCCAGAAGGGAGTGGCAGGACATATTTAAAGTGATGGAGGAGAAAAACCTACAACAAAGATGACTCTACCCAGCAAGGATCTCATTCAGATTTGATGGAGCAATTAAAAACTTTACAGACAAGCAAAAGCTAAGAGAATTCAGCACCACCAAACCAGCTTTACAACAAATGCTAAAGGAACTTCTCTAGGCAGGAAACACAAAAGAAGGAAAACACCTACAATAACAAACTCAAAACAATTAAGAAAATGGGAATAGGAACATGCATATTGATAATTTCCTTAAATGTAAATGGACTAAATGCTCCAACCAAAAGACATAGACTGGTTGAATGGATGCAAAAACAAGACCGGTATATATGCTGTCTACAAGAGACCCACTTCAGACCTAGGGACACATACAGACTGAAAGTGAGGGGATGGAAAAAGATATTCCATGCAAATGGAAATCAAAATAAAGCTGGAGTAGCAATTCCCATATCAGACAAAATAGACTTTAAAATAAAGACTATTACAAGAGACAAAGAAGGACACTACATAATGATCAAGGGATTGATCCTCGAAGAAGTTATAACAATTGTAAATATTTATGCACCCAACATAGGAGCACCTCAATACATAAGGCAAATACTAACAGCCATAAACAGGGAAATCAACAGTAACACAATCATAGTAGGGGACTTGAACACGCCACTTTCACCAATGGACAGATCATCCAAAATGAAAATAAATAAGGAAACACAAGCTTTAAATGATACATTAAACAAGATGGACTTAATTGATATTTATAGGACATTCCATCCAAAAACAACAGAATACACTTTCTTCTCAAGTACTCATGGAATATTCTCCAGGATAGATCATATCTTGGGTCACAAATCAAGCTTTGGTAAATTTAAGAAAATTGAAATTGTATCAAGTATCTTTTCTGACCACAACGCTTTGAGACTAGATATCAATTACCAGAAAAAATCTGTAAAAAAATACAAACACATGGAGGCTAAACAATACACTACTTAGTAACGAAGAGATCACTGAAGAAGTCAAAGAGGAAATCAAAAAATACCTAGAAACAAATGACAATGAAAACACAACGACCCAAAACCTATGGGATGCAGCAAAAACAGTTCTAAGAGGGAAGTTTATAGCAATACAATCCTACCTTAAGAAACAAGAAACATCTTAAATAAACAACCTAACCTTACACCTAAAGCAATTAGAGAAAGAAGCACATAAAACCCCCAAACTTCGCAGAAGGAAATCATAAAGATCAGATCAGAAATAAATGAAAAAGAAATGAAGGAAACAATAGCAAAGATCAAGAAAACTAAAAGGTGGTTCTTTGAGAAGATAAAGAAAATTGATAAACCATTAGCCAGACTCATCAAGAAAAAAAGGGAGAAGACTCAAATCAATAAAATTAGAAATGAAAAAGGAGAAGTAACAACTGACACTGCAGAAATACAAAGGATCATGAGAGATTACTACAAGCAACTCTATGCCAATAAAATGGACAACCTGGAAGAAATGGACAAATTCTTAGAAATGCACAACCTTCCAAGACTGACCAGGAAGAAATAGGAAATATGAACAGACCAATTATAAGCACTGAAATTGAAACTGTGATTAAAAATCTTCCAACAAACAAAAGCCCAGGACCAGATGGCTTCACAGGTGAATTCTATCAAACATTTAGAGAAGAGCTAACACCTATCCTTCTCAAACTCTTCCAAAATATAGCAGAGGGAGGAAGACTCCCAAACTCATTCTATGAGGCCACCATCACCCTGATACCAAAACCAGACAAAGATTTCACAAAGAAAGAAAACTACAGGCCAATATCACTGATGAACATAGATGCAAAAATCCTCAGCAAAATACTAGCAAACAGAATCCAACAGCACATCAAAAGGATCATACACCATGATCAAGTGGGGTTTATCCCAGGATGCAAGGATTCTTCAATATATGCAAATCAATCATTGTGATACACCACAGTAACAAATTGAAGGAGGAAAACCATATGATCATCTCAATAGATGCAGAGACATCTTTCGACAAAATTCAACACCCATTTATGATAAAAACTCTCCAGAAAGTAGGCATAGAGGGAGCTTACCTCAACACAATAAAGGCCACATATGACAAACCCACAGCCAACATTGTTCTCAATGATGAAAAACTGAAAGCATTTCCTCTAAGATCAGGAACAAGACAAGGTTACCCACTCTCACCACTACTATTCAAGATAGTTTTGGAAGATTTAGCCACAGCAATCAGAGAAGAAAAAGAAATAAAAGGAATCCAAATCGGAAAAGAAGAAGTAAAACTGTCACTGTTTGCAGATGACATGATACTATACATAGAGAATCCTAAAGATGCTACCAGAAAACTACTAGAGCTAATCAATGAATTTTGGTAAAGTAGCAGGATACAAAATTAATGCACAGAAATCTCTGGCATTCCTAAACACTAATGAAGAAAAATCTGAAAGTGAAATTAAGAAAACACTCCCATTTACCATTGCAACAAAAAGAATAAAATATCTAGGAATAAACCTACCTAAGGAGACAAAAAGACTTGTATGCAGAAAATTATAAGACACTGATGAAAGAAATTAAAGATGATACAAATAGATGGAGAGATATACCATGTTCTTGGATTGGAAGAATCAACATTGTGAAAACAACTGTACTACCCAAAGCAATCTACAGATTCAATGCAATCCCTATCAAACTACCAATGGCATTTTTCACAGAAGTAGAACAAAAAATTTCACAATCTGTATGGAAACACAAAAGACCCCGAATAGCCAAAGCAATCTTGAGAACGAAAAATGGAGCTGGAGGAATCAGGCTCCCTGACTTCAGACTATACTAAAAAGCTACAGTAATCAAGACAGTATGGTACTGGCACAAAAACAGAAATATAGATCAATGGAACAGGATAGAAAGCCCAGAGATAAACCCACGCACCTATGGTCAGCTTATCTTTGATAAAGGAGGCAAGAATATACAGTGGAGAAAAGACAGCCTCTTCAATAAGTGGTGCTGGGAAAACTGGACAGCTACATGTAAAAGAATGAAATTAGAACACTCCCTAACACCACACACAAAAATAAACTCAAAATGGATTAAAGACCTAAACGTAAGGCCAGACACTATCAAACTCTTAGAGGAAAATATAGGCAGAACACTCTATGACATCAATCACAGCAAGATCCTTTTTGACCCAGCTCCTAGAGAACTGGAAATAAAAACACAAATAAACAAATGGGACCTAATGAAACTTAAAAGCTTTTGCACAGCAAAGGAAACCATAAACAAGACCAAAAGACAACCCTCAGAATGGGAGAAAATATGTACAAACAAAGCAACTGACAAAGGATTAATCTCCAAAATATCCAAGCAGCCCATGCAGCTCAATATCAAAAAAACAAACAACCCAATCCAAAAATGGGCAGAGGACCTAAATAGACTTATCCGAAGAAGATATACAGATTGCCAACAAACACATGAAAGAATGCTCAACATCATTAATCATTAGAGAAATGAAAATCAAAACTACAATGAGATATCATCTCACATCGGTCAGAATGGCCATCCTCAAAAAACCTACAAACAATAAATGCTGGAGAGGGTGTGGAGAAAAGGGAACCCTCTTGCACTGTTGGTAGGAATGTAAATTGATACAGCCACTATGGAGAACAGTATGGAGGTTCCTTAAAAAACTAAAAATAGAACTACCATACGACCCAGCAATCCGCTACTGGGCGTACACCCTGAGAAAGCCATAATTCAAAAAGAGTGATGTACCAAAGTGTTCATTGCAGCTCTATTTACAATAGCCAGGACATGGAAGCAACCTAAGTATCCATCAACAGATGAATGAATAAAGAAGAAGTGGCACATATATACAATGGAGTATTACTCAGCCATAAAAAGGAATGAAACTGAGTTATTTGTAGTGAGGTGGATGGACCTAGAGACTGTCACACAGAGTGAAGTAAGTCAGAAAGAGAAAAACAAATACTGTATGCTAACACATATATATGGAATCTAAAAAAAAAGAAAAGAAAAAAAAAGAAAATGGTCAGAAGAACCTAGGGGCAAGATGGGAATAAAGATGCAGACCTACTAGAGAATGGAGTTGAGGATATGGGTAGGGGGAAGGTTAAGCTGGAACAAAGTGAGAGAGTGGCATGGACATATATACACTACCAAACATAAAACAGATAGCTAGTGGGAAGCAGCTGCATGGCACAGGGAGATCAGCTCAGTGCTTTGTGACCACCTAGAGGGGTGGGATAGGGAGGGTGGGAGGGAGGGAAATGCAAGAGGGAAGAGATATGGGAACATATGTGTATGTATAACTGATTCACTTTGTTATAAAGCAGAAACTAACACACCACTGTAAAGGAATTATACTCCAATAAAGATGTTCAAAAAAATAAAAATAAATTTTTTAAAAAAAGAAAATAATTACAAATAATTTTAGCAGAGTAACATCAAAATGTGCAGACTAAAAAAATACAAAACATTGCTGAAGGAAATATTAAAATGAAAATTACATATATATGTGTGTATATATATATGTATGTAATATATATGTTATATATATATATACACTGGCATAACTTACAGTTATTTGATACTTAACAGAGGCACCAAAGCAAACTAATGGAGAACTGAAAATCTTTTCAATAAATGGTAATGGAACAACTGACTATCCATATGGGGAAAAATAAACCATGACCCCTACCTAATACCACACACAAAAATTAATTCAAGGTGTATCACAGACCTAAAGTAAAAGCTAAAACCATAAAACTTTTAGAGAAAACATAGGAGAATATGTTCATGACTTTGGGTAGGCAAATGTTTCTTGGGCAAGTCATAGAAAGTAATAAGCATTAAAAATTGATAAATTATAATCATCAAAATGTTAAACTTATGTTCATCAAAAGATGGCATTTAAAAAGTGAGTAAACAAGGCAGAATTATGTGCAAAACATATCTGATAAAGGATGTTATCCAGATTATACAAAGAGCACCTCCAACTCAATAATAAAGAGATAAATAACCTAAAAACTGAGAAGTTTTAATCAGAAACTTCACAAAAGAAGATATACAAATGGCCAATTAATACATGGAAGTTAATAGTAAAAACTGGAAATAGGCTGTGTCCATCAACAGGAGACTGGATAAACTGTGGCACATTCATTCAATAGAATACTATTCAGCAATAAAAAATGAATAAATTACTGAAACATGCAAAAACATGGATGAAGCTCAAAAACTTTATGCAGTGTGAAAGAAATCTTACACATAGGAACACCTATTTGATTTGATTCACATGAAATTCTAGAAAACGCAAAACAAATCTATGATGAAAAAAATCAGGACAGCAATTGCCTCTGGAGATGTGGGGCAGAGACTGAGTAGGACAGGAAATGAGGGAAATTTCTGGGACCTTGGTAACATTCTGCATCCTAATAGGGGTTTGGACTACACAGCAATACGCATTTGTCAAAATTCAGCAAGTGTGTAGTTTATATTTTGTTGCATATACTTTTTTTTAATTAAGAAATTTTTTCTTCCATTTTTATTGAGATGCAATTGGCACACAGCACTGTGTAAGTTTAAGGTGTACAGCATGGTAATCTGACCTACATACATCATGAAATGATGACCATAATAAGTTAAATGGACATCCATCACCTCATATAGAACAGAAAAAAATATTTTTTCCTTGTGATGAGAACTCCTAGAATTTACTCTAACAGCTTTCATATATAACGTCCAGCAGTGTTAATGATATTTATCACATTGTCCGTTACATCTCCAGTACTTATTTACCCTATAACTGGAAGTTTGCACCTTTTGATTGCCTTTATCCAATTGCCCCTCCCCTCACTCCCCCCTCTAGGAGCCATAAAACTTATCTCTTTTCCTATGAGTTTGTTTGTTTGTTTTCAAAATATAATTGACCTACAACACTATGTTAGTTCCTGGTACACAACATAGTGATTCAATTTATTTATATATAATTTTTAAATCCAACAAAATAATCTATAAATGAATACTGAACTCTAGTTAAAGATACACACACATGAGGAAGCATGTAGGGGGAAATATACTGAACACTGCAATTTACTTTGAAATGTATCCAAAAGAATATAATGGCTTAATGCATAGATAGAGCAATGGGTACACGTACAGATACATGGTAAACAGTAGAATAAAAGGGTAATGGTAGAATCCAGGTGGTGGGTATACTGGTCTTCGCTCTAAAATTATTTCAAAATCGCTGAATGTTCATAATAAAATATTAGAAAAACCGAAATTAAGGACAATTTAGAAGTAAACTATGCTAAATATAAAAAACTATAGAATAAGGTTAAATTTATGGTGATAATAGTTTCAAGTGATGATGCAGTCAACGAACTGTTACACTAGGAGAAAGTACTGAGAAACTGGAGAAAGTACTTGAGAAACAGTTGTCCTTGAGAAAGTACATTGAAGTACACTGAGATAGAGGGTTGTATTCAAGGTCGTATGTTGACGTTGAGGTTACAGATGAGGTGCCACTTTTTAAGTGGTTCTGAGTGTGTCTACGGAACTAAAAGGCTGGTATAGTAAAGGAAAGGATCATTCATACTAAGTTCCAGGAATGAAGAAGCCAGATATTGAAGGGTGGCAACTGGATTTGCCAAGAATGACGATAGGCATCGAAGTTACAGGGAAGACCATGTGATGTGATAGGAACACTATGAGGAAAGGGATTATGTATCTCCAGAAGGAGTAGGTTTTGTTCAAGAAGGAGAGAGTCCTGGTCTAGAAGTACCAATAAAGCACAAGGAGGGTGCCTACTCTAACATCTGCTCTTGAGGTACATGGAGCATGAGGGAAGAAACAAAATACAGCCTTTTTAAGAGAGGTGAACCCAGAGAAGACACCTATGTTTCAGTTACAATAAGAAGAGAACATGCAAGGAGAAGAGGAAAAGCAGGACAGCTTACTGATCAGCACTGCAGGTCCCAGAAGACACAGGGGAGGCTCTGGGAGCCAGGAATGAGGGGCTGGTCACACACAGGACAGTACACAGATGAAAAAAAAAAAAATGGGATTGATAATAAATGCTCAGGAAGATTATATTTTCTAGTGGTGACTGAGGTAAACAGTGATGTTTGGCATGATGAGTTTAATCCTCACAGGCTTTTGGGGGAAAGAATAATCAAGTCCAGTGCTGTGGACAGAAATGCTTCCAGGGGCTTCCCTGGTGGCGCAGTGGTTGAGAATCTGCCTGCTAATGCAGGGGACACGGGTTTGAGCCCTGGTCTGGGAAGATCCCACATGCCACGGAGCAACTGAGTCCATGCGCCACAACTACTGAGCCTGCGCGTCTGGAGCCTGTGCTCCGCAACAAGAGAGGCCACGATAGTGAGAGGCCCGCGCACCGCGATGAAGAGTGGCCCCCGCTTGCCGCAACTAGAGAAAGCCCTCGCGCAGAAACGAAGACCCAACACAGCCAAAAATAAATAAATTAATTAATTAATTAAAAAAAAAAAAAAAGAAATGCTTCCAGAAAACAAGTCAAACCTCACTCCTCTCTCGAGCAGCATCTAGATGTATGGTTAGAATAAAGCCGAAGAAAGGAAAAGAATAGGATTCATCAGAAAAAAATATCAGAAATTATTAGAAAGTAAAACAAATTTTAAAGATGTAGACTGATGAAACAACAAAAAACAACAGTATACATCTGTTTTTCAGATGTAGACTGAAGAACAACAACTGGTTCTTTGGAAAGATTAATAAAACAGACAAACCTCTGCAAAGCCTTATCAGGAAAAAATGAAGAAAAACTAAATAACCAATATTAGTCATGAAAAGGGGAACATAACTAGAAATACAAAGATACCTTGGGGTTTTGGAAAATTTCAAATGTGTACAGAAGTAGAAAAAATACACTAATGAATCTGGTATCCATTAGCCAGCTTCAGTAATTGCTAATTCCTGGCTAATTTTGTTTCATCTCTATCCTCTATCACTCCCCACAGCCTAGATGATTTCAAAGCAAATCTCAGACATCAGATGATTTCATCTGTAAATATTCAGTATGTATCACTTAAAGGTAGTAGCTTTTTTTAAAGACAGCCACTATATCATCATCGTGCTTTCAGTATTTATATTTCTGTTTTTATATTTCCCAGTCACCTTATAATATTTTAGTTTGTTTGAACCAGAATCCAAACAGTCTCTACATTGTTATTGGTTGATAGGTCTTTTCTGTTTCTTTTAATGCATGTTTCCCTTATCTTTTCCTTGTAATTTTTTTTGTTGAGGAAACTGCCTTTTGTCCTATGGTTTACCCACAGCCTGGATTTTGTTGATTACATCCTGCAGTGTCATTTAGTATGTTTCTCTGTTCTCTTCAATTGCTGAAAACTGGCAGTCAGATCCAGAAACTCCATAAGATTCAGGTTCCATTATTTGATAAAACAACTTATTTTATAGGTGACATTGGGTACTTCCATCGGGATCCGATTCTCTGCTTTTGTGATATAACAGCCATTGCTAATCATTGGCCACATCAATTAATTCACTGGGGATGAAAACTGGTGATATTCTATCATCAAAATAATGGTCAGAGAGTATTCTATACAGTTTCATACTGATAAATCAACAACTCAATAAAATAGACTGTTCTCTTGGAACATCTATTATGAAAATCGAGTCTTGAATCAGTAAGAAACTTTAACAGACTAATTACCATACAAGAAATTTAAAAGGTAATTAATGAAACATCCATGTTTTAGGGACTCATTTTCCCAAACCTTCAAGGATTCAGACCACAGAAAAAGATCAAAAACTTCACAGTTCATTTTATGAAGCAATAACCATTTTGATATGAAACCCAATAAGAGTATAATGAAAAGAAAATTATAAACCAGTTTCATTGTGAAGATTAAAAAAAATTATTAGCAAAATCAACCCAGCAATATAGTAAAATAATTTAAAATAATAATCAATTGGGATGGATCCAGAAACACGAGAGGTGGTTAAACATTAGAAAATTATTTACTTAAAAAAATAGATGTTCCTTCTCACTTCAATTATTGAACATCGTTCTGGCTATTTTAGTAGTGCAAACAAAACGTACAGTTGTTTAAAGTTTGAAGATGATATGACTACATACCAGAAAAATCAAAGATTTCAACCTAAAAACTGTTACCAAAAAAGAAAATACAAATAAGTAGGCTGGAATAAAATTAATATACAAAAATTGATGGCTTTCACATTTGCAAACAATAACCACCTAGAAAGAATAATGGAATAAATGCTGTAAAATCAATAGCAATTAAAATAAAAAATATTTAAGAATAAACATACAAGAAATTCACAAGATTTAAATAAAGAAAAGTTTTAAATGCTCTTGACGGACTCTAAAAGGTGAACAAATAAAAGCATACCATATTCCTAGATAGGAAGATTACACATCATAGAAATGTTATTTCTCCTTAAATTGATCTAAGAATGTAGAGTAATCTTAACTCCAAAATTTATATGGAACAAGAAACAAGCAAGAATATCCAGGAAAAAAAAATCTGAGGAAAAAAATCAGAGTATTGAAAGGGACTGGCCCGAAAACATTATGAAGTCACAATAACTAAAGCACTGTGGTAGCAGCACATGAAGAGATAATCAGTGGATTAGAACAGAAGTGCAAAAATGAACCCAAATGCATACAAAGATTTAGTATTATTAAAAAGCATCTTAAATCAGTAAGGAAAAGATAGCTTAGGCAATAAGGACAACTATTTAGCTGTTTGGAAAACTGGATCCCCCTTATACTTAGATAAACTCCCCAAAAGATGAAGGAATTTACAAAACATAGAAGTGTTAGAAGAAACCATTTGTAAATTCTTTTAGAATCTCAAATTGGGGAAGATATGTAAAACTATGACACAACATCTAAAGAAAAACTTGATAAAAAGACAAACTAGGCAAAGACAATTACAACTAATAATATAAAAAGCGAAAGGTTTTTCAAGTATGTGAAATATAGGAAAAGTCTGGTCAGAGCATTAAAGTGTCTCTTCTGTAGCACCTTTGTTGAAACAATGTGCTAATTACTTTTACCTTACTGATAGGTGAAAAGTAATATTTCCATGTAACTTAAGTTCATGCTACATATTTTTAATTTAAATTATCTGTATTCATTTCAAAGAAAAAAGGCTACTTTCCATAGTTTCTGTTGCAGGCGTAAACAAAGTTTTGATTTCAGTGGAAATACCCCCAAAATTGAAGTTTAACTGAGCTGGGTCCAAATCTCACTCTGCACTTCATCAATATGTGTCTTTGCATAAATTACTTACTGTTACTGAGCTTGAGCATCTCTATCTGTAAAGGAGAGCTACTAATATCTACTGTGAACCCTGTGAGGGTTGTCGTTAAAAAGAAAATGAGACAACATTTGTGAAGTTCTGGGCACAGAGTAGGGATTTGACAAGTATTATCTTTTTTCACTCCTTTCCTTGCCCTCACACCTAAAGAAGTTACATTTCTTCAAGCTGATCTGGATGGAGAACACTTTAAAAACACCTCAGAGTCACAGAATGTTCTAAGGGGAAAGGAGTGGAAGAAACAGCTAATAGGTCCCTTTCGTTTTACAAACGGTAAAACTGAGGCCCTTCAGGGATGTTTCCAGGAGAACACCCACGAAGATGTGAATGAATAATGACAGTTTCCTCCCATCCTCCAGAAATTATCAAAACCACAAGTCACTCCAAAAACCCCAAACTCCA
Source organism: Balaenoptera borealis (assembly GCF_965194805.1). Taxonomy (NCBI): domain Eukaryota; kingdom Metazoa; phylum Chordata; class Mammalia; order Artiodactyla; family Balaenopteridae; genus Balaenoptera; species Balaenoptera borealis. Next base: position 148,796,776 of record NC_138867.1, read on the forward strand.
AACCTCAATAGGTCTTTTGGCTGGTTTTACCATGTCCCATGAAATCCTATAAAACAGCCTCCTCCACAAAATATCCAAGGTGGCAATCCAAAAGTTAAAAAACAGTCACAATTTCTTTGCTAGCCTGTGTCTTTTCTAGAACTGCATAAACAAGTTTAGAAGACTTAATGCTAAGAATGTCTCTTGGACACAGCACAAGGGCTCCACCTTCAGCTCTCAGACTGAAGAGGAATTCTTCAAAAATGCTGCTGAGTGCTCAAAAAGTAGATCTGAAATATAATGTTTTCTCATGAAATTTAAACCACACAACCTTTCACTTTTAAATATTTCAGTCCAGAATATTTATCTACTGTCCATAGGTGAAATGAAAGGTAAGAGTCTTACAATGTGCTATATTGATATTAAACAGACAAGATTTAAAATATATTACACTTTCTTTAAATTCTTCAGGATGCTTGTCTTGGTGTCATTTTCTTTACTGCTGCAGCAGAGTCTGATAAGATCTTTCATTCTAATTCTTCTACGTTTTCACTCCACTGGACTTATGGTCTTATAATAAAGGAAAAGGTTAATTCTTGCCCAGCAGGACTATCCATAAATTACCAACAGTTTTTGAATATCCCACTAAATATATGCCAGTTTTTGAAGGGAAATTTTATCTGGGCAAAGGAAAGCAAAATTCAATTCTATGAAAGGGCATTACTTGGGCCTTGAAGATTGATATCTACCAATGGGTAATGGTAAGGAATATCAGTTTATTAAAAAAAAGCAAACTACCAAAAGATAGCCCCATCATTCCACAGAATGAAACTCCCAAATCTAAACTGAATTCTAAAGTAGTTTATATAATTACATAACAGAGTGGACTAATCTTCCACCACATACTTTATGGTAATCTATTAAAGAAAGGTGACAAAGTGCCCGCTTCTTAACAAACTGTGGCATGTAGAAGGGATATTAGTCATTTTTCTACATTAAAAGGTATCAGTAGATGCGGATTATACAAATACATACACAGACACTGAATCTTTCAAAATCCGATCATAAGAGTAAATTTGTTGTTAATTTCTCTCCATTTCTTTCTTCTTGCCTCAACTAAACTCAGATTTCTGAGTGTCAGTGAAAGGAAGTCATAGACATTCAGGGTTATAGAACTGTGTCTAGGTAAGGAAAACTGGAAAATTAAACTTATGTGTTATACCCTGGAAAGTTTCTACATGCCTCCTAATGATGCCCAGAATTCTCATCTTTTTTGCCCTTAGGCTGTTTACAAGTCTGGAATCAGATGTTGCCACAGAGAAATGTGAGTTTTGTGTGTCCCAGAGACCCTGAAATGGGGTTACAGCACCACCAGGGCAAGGATTGAAACTAAGTTCAAACTTCTGTATTTCAACACCAAAAAACTTTCCAAATCTTAGGCGGTTCCAGGATGTAATGGTGAGAACTCTGGACTCTGAATCCAAAGTTTCCAAGTCCTTGGCCATATAAAGTCTCCTTCATAAGAGTGAACAGGTAAAATTTGTAGAGCAATTGATATGTGCCTAGATTCTTGGTAAATATTTTACATGCTTTTAATTTTCATAATGATCCAATGAGTTAGTTTTCTTTTTTTCTTTTTCTTTAATTGAAGTGTAGTTGATGTACAATATTATATGTTACATAACAATATAACGTGTACAATATAGTGATTCGTAATTTTTAAAGGTTATGCTCCATTAGAGTTATTATAAAATATTGGCTATATTCCCTGTGTTGTACTATCTATCCTCATAGCTTATTTTATATATAATACTTTGTACATTTCTTTTATCCTTTGTTCTATCATTAAGAAAACCAAGTTTTAAAGAAATTAAGCCCAGTCACGTAGATGGACTAAGCAAGCCCAAACTCTTACTCCCCATGCTCTATACACAAATCACCCACAATAACCCTGGATGTAGGTGAGTATCCAGTTATATTCATTAAATACTTTTTAATAAATTTCTATTTGACAGACATTATGCCTGATGAAAACGAAGCACAGAAATGTTAAGGGGCTTGCCTAAGATCTCAGAGCAACTTCACAAATGCTAGGACTAGAGCTTGTGCACTGAATCTCAGTCCTGAAGAGTAAACACGATGATATGATGAAAGACTCCAGGCTCTGGAAGCAGATATGTCCACATTCAAATCGCAGATCCACCATACACTAGCTGTGTAACCTAGTTGAAATTACCCACTATTTCTTTTCAGTGATTTGTGAATAATAACAGTTCGCCAAACTGTTATAACTATTGAAGCTACTATATAAAAAGGGTCTAGTACAAAGTATATATGCAAGTACTATTACTTTTCACTCCATCGAAACTAAGATCTCTTAGGTCTTTTGCCCACAGTGAACAACTGTCCCAGGTCACCCCAACTGTTAGTGACCTTGGTTTTTCCACTTGCCCCAAACAAGAGAAATTTAACATCCTAGATGAATGAGCCTGGAGCATGGTTGTCCCCAAGGTCCCTTACTGTAGCCTCTCCTCTTCTTCCTCATTTTCTTCTTCTCCCTCCTCCTTTCTCTCTCTCTCTCTCTCTCCCTCTCTCTCTCTCTCTCTCTCTCTCTCACACACACACACACACACACACACACAGTGTCCCAAATGAAAGAAAAAACAGTAAGATTACATAGTCTCACTCAATGGAAGCAACAGAATAAATACAAACTCTACAGAAAGATGCCTGATTCAAGCGTTGCTGTCTTTTTGAAGATAAAAAAAAAATGCCCCCGAGACCTTCAAGATGGCAGAGGAGTAAGATGTGGAGATAACCTTCCTCCCCACAGATACATCAGAAATACATCTACGTGTGGAACAACCCCTACAAAACACCTACTGAACGCTGGCAGAAGACCTGAGACTTCCCAAAAGGCAAGATACTCCCATGTACCTGGGTAGGGCAAAAGAAAAAAGAAAAAACAGAGACAAAAGAATAGGGAAGGGACCTGCACCAGTGGGAGGGAGCTGTGAAGGAGAAAAGGTTTCCACACACTAGGAAGTCCCTTCGCAGGCGGAGACTGCGGGTGGCGGAGGGGGGAAGCTTCGGAGCCACGGAGGAGAGTGCAGCCACAGGGGTGCGGAGGGCAAAGCGGAGAGATTCCTTCACGGAGGATCGGTGCCGAGCAGCACTCACCAGCCCGAGAGGCTTGTCTGCTCACCCGCAGGGGCGGGCGGGGACTGGGAGCTGAGGCTCGGGCTTCGGAGCTCAGACCCCAGGGAGAGGACTGCGGCTGGCTGCGTGAACACAGCCTGAAGGGGTTAGTGCGCCACAGCTAGCCGGGAGGGAGTCCGGGAAAAAGCCTGGAGCTGCCTAAGAGGCAAGAGACCATTGTTTAGGGGTGTGTGAGGAGAGGGGATTCAGAACACCGCCTAAACGAGCTCCAGAGACAGGCGCGAGCCGCGGCGATCAGCGCGGACCCCAGAGACGGGCATGAGATGCTAAGGCTGCTGCTGCCGCCACCAAGAAGCCTGTGTGCGAGCACAGGTCACTATCCACACCGCCCCTCCCGGGATCCTGTGCAGCCCGCCACTGCCAGGCTCCCGTGATCCAGGGACAACTTCCCCGGGAGAACGCACGGCGCGCCTCAGGCTGCTGCAACGTCACACCAGCCTCTGCTGCCACAGGCTCGCCCCGCATCCGTACCCCTCCCTCCCCCCGGCTTGAGTGAGCCAGAGCCCCCGAAGCAGCTGCTCCTTTAACCCCATCCTGTCTGAGCGAAGAACAGACGCCCTCAGGCGACCTACACGCAGAGGCGGGTCCAAATCCAAAGCTGAAACCCGGGAGCTGTGCGAACAAAGAAGAGAAAGGGAAATTGCTCCCAGCAGACTCAGGAGCAGCAGATTAAATTTCCACAATCAACTTGATGTACCCTGCATCTGTGGAATACCTGAATAGACAACAAATATCCCAAAATTTAGGTGGTGGACTTTAGGAGCAACTGTAGATTTGGAGTTTGCTCCCTGCATCTAATTTGTTTCTGGTTTTATGTCTATCTTAGTTTACTATTTAGAGTTTATTATCATTGGTAGATTTCTGTATTGATTTGGTTGCTATCTTCCTTTTTTTTTATATAGAAATATATATTTTTTTCCTTTTTCTCTTCTTGTGAGAGTGTATGTGTATGCTTCTTTGCATGCTTCTTTGTATGATTTTGCCTGTACAACTTTGCTTTTACCATTTCTCCCAGGGTTCTGTCTGTCCTTTTTTTTTTCTTTTACTACATCTTTTCTTTTTTAATAATTTTTTTAATTTTAATAACTTTATTTTTTTATTTATTTTTCTTTCTTTCTTTCATTTTTTCTCCCTTTTCATCTGACCCATGTGGTTGACAGGGTCTTGTGCTCTGGCCAAGTGTCAGGCCTGTGCCTCTGAGGTGGGAGAGCTGATGGCAGGACACTGGTCCACCAGAGACCTCCCGGCTCCATGTAATATCAAACGGTGAAAGCTCTCCCAGAGATCACCATCTCAACGCTAAGACTCAGCTCCACTCAATGACCAGCAAGCTACAGTGCTGGACACCCTATGCCAAACAACTAGCAAGACAGGAATACAACCCCACCCATTAGCACAGAGGCTGCCTAAAATCATAATGAGGTAACAGATACCCCAACACAAACCAGCAGATGCGGCCTTGCCCACCAGAAGGACAAGATCCAGCCTCATCCTCCAGAACACAGGCACCAGTCCCCTCCACCAGGAAGCCTACACAACCCACTGAACCAACCTTAGCGACTGGGGACAGACACCAAAAACAACGGGAACTACGAACTTGCAGACTGTGAAAAGGAGACACCAAACACAGTAAGTTAGGCATATAACAAGACAGAAAAACACACAGCACATAAAGGAGCAAGTTAAAACCCACTAGACCAAACAAATGAAGAGGACATAGGCAATCTACCTGAAAAAGAATTCAGAATAATGATGGTAAAGATGATCCAAAATCTTGGAAATAGAATGGAGAAAATAAAAGAAACGTTTAACATGGACCTAGAAGAACTAAAGAGCAAACAAACAGAGATGAACAACACAATAAATGAAATTAAAAATTCTATAGAAGGGATCAATAGCAGAATAACTGAGGCAGAAGACCGGATAAGTGACCTGGAAGATAAAATAGTGGAAATAACTACTGCAGAGCAGAATAAAGAAAAAAGAATGAAAAGAATTGAGGACAGTCACAGAGACCTCTGGGGCAACATTAAACACACCAATATTCAAATTATAGGGGTCCCAGAAGAAGACGAGAAAAAGAAAGGGACTGAGAAAATATTTGAAGAGATTATAGATGAAAACTTCCCTAATATGGGAAAGGAAATAGTTAATCAAGTCCTGGAAGCACAGAGAGTCCCATACACGATAAATCCAAGGAGAAACACGCCAAGACACATATTAATCAAACTATCAAAAATTAAATACAAGGAAAAAATACTAAAAGCAGCAAGGGAAAAACAACAAATAACACACAAGGGAATTCCCATAAGTTAATAGCTGATCTTTCAGCAGAAACTCTGCAGCCAGAAGGGAGTGGCAGGACATATTTAAAGTGATGAAAGGGAAAAACCTACAACCAAGATTACTCTACCCAGCAAGGATCTCATTCAGGTTTGACAGAGAAGTTAAAACCTTCACAGACAAGCAAAAGCTAAGAGAATTCAGCACCACCAAACCAGCTTTACAACAAATGCTAAAGGAAATTCTCTAGGCAGGAAACACAAGAGAAGGAAAACACCTACAATAACAAACCCAAAACAATTAAGAAAATGGTAATAGGAACATACATATCGATAATTACCTTGAATGTAAATGGATTAAATGCTCCAACCAAAAGACATAGACTGGCTGAATGGATGCAAAAACAAGACCCATATATATGCTGCCTACAAGAGACCCACTTCAGACCTAGGGACACATAAAAACTGAAAGTGAGGGGATGGAAAAAGATATTCCATGCAAATGGATATCAAAAGCAAGCTGGAGTAGCAATTCTTATATCAGAAAAAACAGACTTTAAAACAAAGACTATTACAAGAGACAAAGAAGGACACTACACAATGATCAAGGGATCAATCCAAGAAGAAGATATAACAATTGTAAATATTTATGCACCCAACATCGGAGCACCTCAATACATAAGGCAAATACTAACAGCCATAAAAGGGAAAATCAACAGTAACACAATCATAGTAGGGGACTTTAACACCCGACTTTCACCAATGGACAGATCATCCAAAATGAAAATAAATAAGGAAACACAAGCTTTAAATGATACATTAAACAAGATGGACTTAATTGATATTTATAGGACATTCATTCCAAAAACAACAGAATACACTTTCTTCTCAAGTGCTCATGGAACATTCTCCAGCATATATCATATCTTGGGTCACAAATCAAGCTTTGGTAAATTTAAGAAAATTGAAATTGTATCAAGTATCTTTTCCGACCACAATGCTATGAGACTAGATATCAATTACAGGAAAAAATCTGTAAAAAATACAAACACATGGAGGCTAAACACTACGCTACTTAATAACCAAGAGATCACTGAAGAAATCAAAGAGGAAATCAAAAGATACCTAGAAACAAATGACAATGAAAACACAAAGACCCAAAACCTATGGGATGCAGCAAAAGCAGTTCTAAGAGGGAAGTTTATACTATTACAATCCTACTTTAAGAAACAAGAAACATCTCAAATAAACAACCTAACCTTACACCTAAAACAATTAGAGAAAGAAGAACAAAAAAACCCCAAAGTTATCAGAAGGAAAGAAATCATAAAGATCAGATCAGAAATAAATGAAAAAGAAATGAAGGAAACGATAGCAAAGATCAAGAAAACTAAAAGCTGGTTCTTTGAGAAGATAAACAAAATTGATAAACCATTAGCCAGACTCATCAAGAAATAAAGGAAGAAGACTCAAATCAATAGAATTAGAAATGAAAAAGGAGAAGTAACAACTGACACTGCGGAAATACAAAGGATCATGAGAGATTACTACAAGCAACTCTATGCCAATAAAATGGACAACCTGGAAGAAATGGACAAATTCTTAGAAATGCACAACCTTCCAAGACTGACCAGGAAGAAATAGGAAATATGAACAGACCAATCACCAGCACTGAAATTGAAACTATGATTAAAAATCTTCCAACAAACAAAAGCCCAGGACCAAATGGCTTCACAGGGGAATTCTATCAAACATTTAGAGAAAAGTTAACACCAAACTCTTCTCAACTCTTCCAAAATATAGCAGAGGGAGGAACACTCCCAAACTCATTCTACGAGGCCACCATCACCCTGATACCACAACCAGACAAAGAGGTCACAAAGAAAGAAAACTACAGGTCAATATCACTGATGAACAGAGATGCAAAAATCCTCAATAAAATACTAGCAAACAGAATCCAAGAGCACATTAAAAGGATCATACACCATGATCAAGTGGGGTTTATCCCAGGAATGCAAGGATTCTTCAATATATGCAAATCAATCAATGTGATACACCATATTAACAAACTGAAGAAAAAAAACCATATGATCATCTCAATAGATGCAGAAAAAGCTTTCAACAAAATTCAACACCCATTTATGATAAAAACCCTGCAGAAAGTAGGCATAGAGGGAACTTTCCTCAACATAATCAACATAATAAAGGCCACATATGACAAACCCACAGCCACATCGTCCTCAATGGTGAAAAACTGAAACCATTTCCACTAAGAACAGGAACAAGACAAGGTTGCCCCCTCTCACCACTATTATTCAACATAGTTTTGGAAGTTTTATCCACAGCAATCAGAGAAGAAAAAGAAATAAAAGGAATGCAAATCGGAAAAGAAGAAGTAAAGCTGTCGCCGTTTGCAGATGACATGATACCGTGCATAGAGAATCCTAAGGATGCTACCAGAAAACTACTAGAGCTAATCAATGAATTTGGTAAAGTAGCAGGATACAAAATTAATGCAAAGAAATCTCTTGCATTCCTATACACTAATGATGAAAAATCTGAAAGAGAGATTGAGGAAACACTCCCATTTACCATGGCAACAAAAAGAACAAAATACCTAGGAATAAACCTACCTAAATAGACAAAAGACCTGTATGCAGTAAACTATAAGACACTGATGAAAGAAATTAAAGGTGATACAAACAGATGGAGAGATATACCATGTTCTTGGATTGGAAGAATCAACATTGTGAAAATGACTATACTACCCAAAGCAATCTACAGATTCAATGCAATCCCTATCAAACTACCCATGGCATTTTTCACAGAACTAGAACAAAAAATTTCATAATTTGTATGGAAACACAAAAGACCCCGAGTGGCCAAAGCAATCCTGAGAGAGTAAAACAGCTGGAGGAATCAGGCTCCTGGACTTCTGACTATACTACAAAGCTACAGTAATCAAGACAGTATGGTACTGCCACAAAAACATAAATATAGATCAATGGAACAGGATAGAAAGACCAGAGATAAACCCACGCACATATGGTCACATTATTTTTGATAAAGGAGGCAAAGATATACAATGGAGAAAGGACAGCCTCTTCAATGGGTGGTGCTGAGAAAACTGGACAGCTACATGTAAAAGAATGAATTAGAATACTCCCTAACACAATACACAAAAATAAACTCAAAATGGATTAAAGACCTAAATGTAAGGCCAGACACTATCAAACTCTTAGAGGAAAACATAGGCAGAACACTCTATGACATCAATCATAGCAAGATCCTTTTTGACCCACCTCCTAGAGAAATGGAAATAAAACAAAAATAAACACATGGGACCTAGTGAAACTTAAAAGCTTTTTCACAGCAAAGGAAAACATAAACAAGATGAAAAGACAACCCTCAGAATGGGAGAAAATATTTGCAAATGAAGCAACTGACAAAGGATTAATCTCCGAAGTTTACAGGCAGCTCATGCAGCTCAATATCCAAAAAACAAACAACCCAATCCAAAAATGGGCAGAGGACCTAAATAGACATTTCACCAAAGAACATATACAGATTGCCAAGAAGCACATGAGGGGATGCTCAGCATCGCTAGTCATTGGAGAAGTGCAGGTCAGGGCTACGATGAGCTATCACCTCACACCAGTCGGAATGGCCATCATCAAAAAATCTACAAACAATAAATGCTGGAGAGGGTGTGGAGAAAAGGGAACCCTCTTGCACTGTTGGTGGGAATGTAGATTGATACAGCCACTATGGAGAACAGTATGGTGGTTCCTCAAAAAACTAAAAATAGAACTCCCATACGACCCAGCAATCCCACTACTGGGCATATACCCTGAGAAAACCATAATTCAAAAAGAGTCATGTACCACAATGTTCACTGCAGCTATATTTACAATAGCCAGGACATGGAAGCAACCTAAGTGTCCATCAACAGATGAATGGATAAAGAAGATGTGGCACATATATACGATGGAATATTACTGAGCCATAAAAAGAAGCGAAATTGAGTTATTTGTAGTGAGGTGGATGAACCTAGAGTCTGTCATACAGAGTGAAGTGGGTCAGAAAGAGAAAAACAAAAACCATATGCTAACACATATATATGGAATCTAAAAAAATAAAAATAAAAATGGTTCTGAAGAACCTAGGGGCAGGACAGGAATAAAGACCCAGCCATAGAGAATGGACTTGAGGACATGGGGAAGGGGAAGGGTAAGCTGGGACGAAGTGAGAGAGTGGCATGGACATATATACACTACCAAATGTAAAATAGATAGCTAGTGGGAAGCAGTTGCATATAGCACAGGGAGATAAGCTCGGTGCTTTGTGACCACCTAGAGGGGTGGGATAGGGAGGGTGGGAGGGAGACACAAGAGGGAGTGGATATGGGGATATACGTATACATATAGCTTATTCACTTTGTTATACAGCAGAAACTAACACACCATTGTAAAGTAATTATACTCCAATAAAGATGTTAAAAAAAAAACCCTCACAACAACAAATAATTAACCTTAGGCTAATTATTTCAATTGAAAAAAATGGAAAGTTATGATATTAATGCCTTTCAAAGTTCTCTCCTCACTAGCTTCATGCCAGATTTGGGAAACAGCCGCATCTATATAGGTCCTTTTATAAAATAAGAAAAAGATCCAGGAGTCAGTAGTAAGATTTTCATTACTGAGACAGTATAAAGGAAGGGCTATTTACCACCCTGAAATCCATCACCAAGACCATTCTTTAGCAGAAAAGCTCTGGATTACATTAAAAATTCATTTTCTTTCCACATCATGACTCATCAAATTTTAGAGCAAGAAAAGACCATAGAGATTATCTAGCTATGCTAGAACCTGCCTAACTTTTGTCCTTTTGTCCCTCTTCTCTGAGAATTAACTCCCTCCAAATACTGGAGTGGACCTCTCAGTTGTGTTTGTAATAAATGATTCTTCCCGACCTGTTCACAGGCATAGATTTCCCTGAACCGACGTGGGAGAATCAGATTAGACTTGAACCTCAAACATGCTAATTAGCCTCTGGAATTAAACTAGAAGCTAAAGAAGCCATTTTTGATCATGTACATACCAACTCAGGGAAAGGAGTCCATAGTATTGGAAGAAAAAAGAAAAGAAAAAGCAATTTAAGAAGGGAACATATGTGGAATGAAAGAGATAAGGGAAAAGAGGAAAAAAAATAAGAAGAAAGTAACCTCCTCAGATCTTGACCATTTTCCAGTTCCAGGTATTAATATTTCATGAAAACAAACTCTACTTTCTGCCCTTGATTTCCATGCTAACTCATGATTCATTACGGCCACTTCTTTCACCCTTATAGTTTCTGTTTCTATCCACCAAATAATCCCTCACTAAAATAGTAGACCAATGCTATCTTCCAATGACATTTTACAGATCAGAGAGTGGCCCAGAAGGGCAATGTTCCTGCACATTGTCACACACATAATTGGCAGAACCAAATTCAGTTTTTCTGTTTACAACTCAAGTCCTCTTTCTACAACACTAATTTCCATTTAATTCCCTAAAATACTAATATAAAAAGTATGATTAAACCCAAATACAATATTTCATAAAACCTCAGATCCATCAATTGCATGATATATCAAACATTACAAATTAAAATATGACATATTGCTTAGATGCCAATGATATTAAGAGACATTCATATTTCATAATGTGAAATAAAATGCTCACTTGAGAAGTTGTGAAAATAGTAATATAAGGGATTAGGTGCAAGTATAAATGTATTAGTTGTGGCCCCTGTTTGGGAAAAACTGGCTTTAAGGTTTCAAGTAGGAAAATGAAAATTGTGGAATTAATTCCTATTTTGAAACCCACTCATGTTGCCAACAGTGGAGAATCTTCAGGTCCAGAATGTTTCAAAGACGGATAGAAAAGGCACTTTCAAATCCTGTCTTGATTTCCAAATCCCCCATTTTGTTGATGTCAAAGTGCTAACACTGTGCTATGCACTGAAATAGGAGAAATTGAGGTGGGAAGAGAATATGAGGAAAGAGAGAGAAAAAGTAGAAACCCCATGTCTAGCCCTCATGCATTATTCTTTAATCAGTAATATTTATTACATCCCCACTCTGGCTCAGGCACCATTTCAATAGTGGGCCTATAGCACAGAACAAGAGATGAAAAGTCAGTCTTAGAGCCTATATTGTAGTAGAGGAAACAGATGATAAATAACAAAATAAAATTAAAATGTCATAGAAAAATATTAAGTAGCATATGTGCTCAAGAAAAATAAAGCATAGTAAGGAGTCACTCCCTCCAGAAACATATAGTTTAGAAATGAGCTTCACATGCATGAAATAATTTTGCAGATCCTTTGAGAAGCAGGTGATGAATAGGAGTTGTTTGGACCCTTAGTATACCAGAATTCAGAGATACTCTCCCAAAGGTTCCCTTTACCCTTAAACTTTGATCTACCAACCCCATCATTTCATGGCTCTGCAAAAGTCTTGATTCAAAAATCTGGTACTTGGTAAGAAACAGCTGCTGAGGTTATCAACCTAGCAAGTAGGAATCAGTTGCACATAAACTCTACTCCTAATTTCTATGGGTACCCATGACCAGTCACTCTAGCATTTCTTGCTCTATAACTGAACCTTCAAATATTCGGTAAGGCAAGCTTTTGCATATGCACCTATGCATTCACTGTCTCAAAATCAGTGTCGCTCTGGTCTACTTCATGTCACAGGGTGCTTTCCTTACTGGTAATACCATCTCTTCCTAACTGGTTGTCCAGAAGGTTCTCTTCATTACCAATCAGAGCAACTTATGCAACTCTCAGGGAAGCAGCCTGAAGCTAAGTCACACCTCTGTCATCACACCACCTGCCCCAGGTTTAGCAAAGATTACTTAATTATCAATTATGGAGAAAACAAAAATTTAAACTTCTCAAAGAGACTGAAATCTCTTTCCAGAAGCATTTTAAAATATTTTTTTTTGATTTAAAAATATCACATTAACATTAATTAATTTCCAAAACCTCAAGCAACAGAGACAATGAAATAGCATTCATGTTCCCCTAATTTTCCAGTCTCCAAAGAAAATTACTCTTACCAGTTTGATGTGTATTCCTGTACAGTGATTCTGTGCATTGTTTATTAACACATATATAAACATAAATGGGATTTTTTTATATGTATAATCTTCTGTAACCCACTTGTTCACTCAAACATTAATTGTAGATACCTTTTTCAGTAAGTAAATACAGACGTTTTAGTAGCTACATAGAAGTTAATTGTATGGGGATACTGTAATCCATTAAAGTATTGCCATATTGATGAGAGTTTAAGTTCTTTCCAATTTTCACATATATAATGATGCTAGAAAGAACATTCACTGTATTTGCTTGCTTGATGTATTCCTGAAATTTTAACTTCTAGATAAAAGGAAATGTACATTTTACATTTATCAAGATAGCCATATGACTATGAAAATGACTGTACTAATGTGTATACCACTGTCATTATAACAGATTGCCTATTGTCCCATACCTGCACCCACATTCGTTATTATCAATCATTTTCATATTTATTTATCTGATCATTGAAAAACAATTATATCATTACAATGCTTCCCAAAAAATCATGGTATTCCTCACAAAAATTATTCCTTTTAAATTAAAAAAAAATTTACCCTTACAAATAGCATATGTTCATGGTAGAAGATTTAGAAAATAAAGATTTACAGGAAAATAAAATATCAAGGGATTTCTGGTGCAGCTAAGATGGAGAAGCTGATAAAGGTTCTCTCTCCTACTGATTTACAACTAAAGATTCTGAATAGAATGCAAAATGCACCACCTGAGGACTCTGAAAAGAAAAAATAAATAGCTGGTAGATTGAGGACTAAAATCAGAATTTAAATAATTGTCTGCAAAGTGGGAGGCACCAGTCACGAGGAACTTCCTAACAGTAGAGAAAGCTAAAAGTCTGAAGAAAATATTTAAATCTTTCTGATCAGAGGTGCAGGGAAAAGAGAACCGTGGGATCCAGGGAGTATGGGGGAAATCTCAGAGGAGACAGCTGAAGGAGATTCCTCTAATTCTGTGTATGAAGTCACATAAGTTCTGGACTTGTCTTCAAGGCGTGCACACACAGAACAGACCCAAAGAAAAAAGCAAAGGCTTCAAGAAGTGAACTACCATATAAACCTTTGCCCAAGTCCAAGACTAACCCCAAGAGGCACATGTGCCAGGCTGATCCAAAAAGCACAGCAAAGGTTTAAAATCCAATCTGACCTTGGAAACAACACCATCAGGAGTTCAGAACTTGTGATCTGAATGTAATGAGGTTTAATTGCGTGCTTAAACAAAAAAATAACACTCTGAGGAAGAATTAATAGGACCCAGAGTCTATCAACACAACATTCAAAACATCAAGGATACCATCCAAAATTATTCGACATACAAAGAACCAAAATTATCTGACCAATACTCAAGAGAATAGACAGCCAACAGATAACAAGACTGAGGTGACCAGATGTTGGAATTATCAAAGACTTTTAAAGTAGCTATTATAACAATATTCCATGAGGCAAAGGTAAACACTATTGAAATTAGGAGAAAGATAAAAGTTCTCAGAAGCAAAATTAAAACTATAAAAAAAAAAAACCGAATGATAATTTTAGAACTTAAAAATACAATAACTTAAGTTTTAAAAATTCATTGCAGGGGCTCAACAGCAGAATGGATGTGAAAGAGGAAAGAGCCAGGGAAATTAAAGATAGAGCAATAAAAAGTATGCAATCTAAAGAACAGAAAGAAAAAGACTGAAAAAAATAGAGACTCCAAACTGTAAGACAATATCAAAAGATCTCACATGTTATTAGAGTCCCAGAAAAAAGGAAAAAGAAATGGGTGTAGAAAAGTATCATTAAGAATCCTGTCATCCATAGTCAATATTTGATATAGACTCTTCTAGGCTTTTTTCCATTTCCATAAACACACACACATACACACAAACACAAATACACACACACACACTTTACATGGGATACGAGAGTACTTGCTGCTGATGAAATGTTTTTTCCTTTAATAATACATTGTGAATGTTTGTATATTTCAATAAATGTACATCTGCATAATAATTTTTAATAGCTGGCTAATAGTTCATTAAATAATGGAGCCATAAGTGTGTTATTCAGTAACCTGCCACTGCTTATTTAGTTTTTTCCCTCTTTTTTAACTATTATAAAAATTCTGCACTTATCCTTATTGCTAAATCATTGTCACCTCCTTATTATTTTCTTCATTTATATTCCTAAAAATAAAATTCCTGCTTAAGAGGTATTCATTCAACCAATATTCAGTCAACAAATATTTATTGAGCGTTTAGTATAAAGTAGGCACTGCCAATATGTGGAAGTACTACTTTCTCTGAACCCTTGCCAATTCTAAACATAATCAACAACAGTTAGTCAATCCTGCATGACAAAGTTCAAAAATATGCATATCTTTAGCTTCAATGGCACAAGAAAATTTGGTCTCAAGGGGACACTGTTGGTGCAAGATCAAATCTCCAAAAAATTCTTTAAAAGTCAAGAATCAAACCACTAAATATTAAAAATACAGGAAACACGCTGATACACTTTTTTGCATATTCCTTTTCTTAAATAATATGAAGCAGCTTCAAAATTGGCTCATGTCAGAGCTACCCATTTTGTCTCAATCAGCCCACTGGTGCTCCACATACTTTAAGACAGCCTCAGCGTTGGATCAGTGTTATAATTATCTAACTGGCTGCAATTATTTCATCATTTCTGCCAAACAACCAAATTCTACAAATTTTAAGATTGCTTTCTAAAGGTTCTATAAAAGGGCATTGAAAATATCTTGTTATTATTACTACCTAAAAGTTGATTCCCAAGAAGGTAATCCATTCTTCCGTATTTTTTAAGAACTAAACTGTATGAAGATAAAATGGTAGTGGGAGAAGAGCATGAAACATATTATTAATGTGTGATGTTACTATCCCTTAGTTGGGACAATAATGCTCGACTATTTTGGTGTCACTCCTTCCTTTGTGACCTCACTTTATCTTGGATATACCACTAGTACAGCACGTATTAAACAATTATCAGATGATATTCTTTGAAGTCTGTCTCTCCTAGTGTACACTGAACCCTATGAGGGCAGGAAATGAATCTTATTCATTTTTATATCCCCACCAGTTAACTCAGAAAATGCTCAGTATATGTATGCTAATTTTTTTTAACATATTTTGGTCTCCTCCTTCCCTGTAAATCCAGAAGATATTCCACTTAAAAATAAAATGAATTAAAACAATATATGGTTGCCAGATAAAATACAGAACACCCAGTTAAATCTGGATTCAGAAAACATTTTTTTAGGAACAAGTATGTCCCAAATACTGCATGTTTATCTGAAATTCAAATTTAACTGGGTGTCTCATATTTTTGTTCACTAAATCTGCCAGTTGAAATAACTGGAGATTTCCTAGAATATCACTCAGACCACAGCAAAAGTTTCTCCCTGATCTAGGAAGTAATGGTTCCAAAAATCTCCATAATTGGAATGCAGGACTTTTCATCTCACATGGGGCTAGGTAAGCCACCTTATCAGGAATGCTGTGTTGCTTAACAGTCTGGACAATGTCCCTTCTAAGTCTCTACCTTTTTGCACATTATCACTGTGTCCCTGTGCTTTAGTTTCTGAGTCCTTTTTGCTAGCAAAATTAGAAAAGTTTTGTATTTGATTGATTCATCTCCACCAGTGAATCTCGTGGCTTTGAACCATCCATCTCTCCATGGCAGGTTCCCTACCTTGCTCTGGAACAAGACCCTGGTGGGTCCTCCCAGGGGAGATCCTTTGGGAAAGAGCTGCGTGAAGATCACAGAAGCTGCATTAGTGCACAGCCAGGCTTCATCTCAGAAGCTATTTTGTAAGCATGGATTTACTCCCCGCAGATAATTCTTGCTCAGTTACCTTCCCCAAATCCCAAACTGCTGCCAAGGTGAATGCAGGCCCTGACTCTGGCTGTTGATTCTTATTAATTCAGCCAATCAATGATCTTGTATCATAAAGTGTCTGTTTTTAATGTAACCTATTTGATGAGGCTGTATTAATTTAGGAGAAATATGTACTGGTATTCTGGCATGCACTTTTCCTAATTATCTTACAGCTCTCATTCAGCAGTGAAATTAGTCTCTGGTGACCACAGTTAATAGAAGCCCATAGCTCTTAATTAAGTGATCTCCACCAGTCACCTGACCTTTTCTTGCTCTCTGCTGCATAAACGTGATTGCACTATCTATGCAGTCCCTGGTGAATGCATCATTTGAGTGTGGGTGTGAATGTTTTAGCAAAATCTCCTGCTTCAGAGCAACAAGATGGCACTCTATTCTGGTATGTTTCTTTAAGTGGATGGTAACAAGATTGGAAAGACAAGGCTGTGAAAGGAAAAGTTACACAATAACAGGACCGAGGTAAGGAGACAGCTTCTGAGGATACACAGATTCTCCATCAAAAGCAGAAAAGGGCATAAAATTCTCCGTGTCTTCACCCTAGTGTTCTTGAGCTCTACAATGCCTCTCCTACATTTTCAACCTCTCCCTTAAAAACTGTGTGGAGTGCCTAGTCAAATTATTAATTTCTCCTCTACAGTCCCATTCACTATATTCATTCATTCATTAAATAAGTACCTACTAGACACCAAACACTATGAAAGGTACTGGAGATAAACCTGCAAATCAAACAGAAATAGTCCCTTCTCTCATGGAACTTCAGTCCAGTCAATGACACAGGCAAACAAGTTAATTAAAACAAATAACTATAAATTGTTAAAATGCTAGGAATAAAAAAATTTAAATCAAAAAAAAATTTTTTTAAACAGGGTGCTCTGATAGAAAATGACCAGGAGGAACCAACTTTTGTAAAAGTATTCAGGGAATGACTCTCTGAGGAGGTGATATAGGAGCTAAGACCTGAATGACCACAAGGAATCAGCCCTTCTAAGTACTAAGACGGAACAATCCAGCACAGGAACAGCAAATACAAAGGTCCTGGGGCAGGAATAAGCTTGGTATGTATCCCAGCTAGGCTAGAGTATCTGAAGAAGAGGAGAGAGGCTAAGAATACGACCCTTTAATAAGCCCTTCTGCCTTTGGAATCTGGGTTGTAAATGGCTGTCTGTCTCTTTCCACTTCTCTCAGTGGATAATAAACAACTTAAGGGCAGAAGTGATACAGTATTCATTTTTCATTACCCACAACTTCAAGTGTGACACCTTGTGTAAAACAGATGGCCAAGAAATGTTAGTTGAATTTACTTGTATTTATTTAAATGCACTATGAATTCCAATTCTATCTGTAAATAGAGAAAGCTACTTAGTTGCTGAAAAACTTGCTAATTATAATAGTTAATATTTATTGAACGGTTATTTACCAGACACTGTTCTAAGGTGCCTATACATATTCCTTTCTTTAAGGCTTACAAAAACATGATGAGTAGATATTATGTTTGTTTCCATTTTAAAGATGAGAACCTGAACAGCAGATAGGTCAATAAATTAAAATTGAGAATATAGTAAGTGTCCAAGCCAGGATATGAATCTAGGCAGTCAGGTTCCACAGTATGTCCTTAATCATGATGTTAATGCTCCTAGTAGGCTAAATGTGTCTTGGAAAACTAATTAAGCCATTGAGATACATCAGTATTTAACACTCTGGGATTTAAGTCAGATGTATGACATGACACAGATGGAACATACTTATCCTGAATATGTACTTGAATATATTTGAACTATACCTTTTAATAAATTTCCATCTCTGCTTCCTTGGTTATAAGAAAGGATTATCTAGTCTTCCTTCAAATGGCTTGAGTGTTGCCATAGAAACTGTTTTTCCTTAAGTTTGCAAGGTGGCTCTCTCAGTAAGACACTCAGCTGTAGAAACAGTAGATCACTACAGTTCTATCCACAATGGCAACACCAAGGATTGGCTTGGGGAAATCTTCAATTTTTCCCAATATTGTCTATCTTTTTCTCTCCCTCTTCCCCCAAACCAATTCAAATACAGAATCTAAATAAAATTAGTGTGCTTGCTATGGAAACATTATTTTATGACAACTCTCTAACTACCTCTTCTTCCAACAACCTGCTTGCTCCCCCTAAAATAATCTTAAATAAAGCTCTGGCATACCCACTGCCCGTTGGTGATGAGGAAGCACTATCTCTCAGAAGACTCCTATTCCTTGGTTATCACCTTCTCTTAGGACTTTTTCCTAAGACATAGGCCATAGGCCAAGGCAAATGGAAAACATATTTATGGTGTTCAGAAAAGCAGGAAGGTAAAGTTTTCTGGAAAGAAATGAGAAGGAAGTACTGAAGTTTTGGCAAAGCAACTCACCTGTCCTTAGAAACCCACATCTTACTCATCTTCTTAGCCACAGCATCTAATATAGTTCCTAGAACCAGTTAAGTGCCCAATAAATGTTGCATTAATGTATGGTGTCTCTGGTCCTTTGGGAGACAAATATATGAGGTACAGATGATAGGAAAGATACAGGCAATTCATAAGGCTATTTCCCTGATGACTCTAGTCACAGCCATCTCTAAGTCCTTGTGCACAGATTGCCAGACTTGCCCAATCGACATCCAAGATTATCTTTGCAATTACTTTGAAACGTTTTTATTTTGTAGTCAAGCATGTTAACCATGCACTGACATATTTTATTTATTTTTATTTAGGTTTATGTACTATCTCTCCAAGTGGATGTTAAGACACATGTGGAGCCATTTCCCTTCTCACTGTTCTTTTAACTTATCCTTTTTAATAACACAGTGCTGGCCACATTTTAGAGGCTCCATAATATTCAGTTAGTAGCTGATAAATACAGAGAGATGGAGAGCTTCCTGAGGGATCTTGTTCTTGCAGTAAATACCATTTTGTCACGCAAGCTGGGAAATTTCCACAGAAATCTTTCATTCACTCTTCACTCAAGAAACCTTGGAAAGGAAGGGGAGAGAGGGGAAAAGGATAGAAGAAAGAAAGAGAGAAAGAAATTGGAAGCAATTTTCATATAGGAAGGAGGAAGTTTAATGGGACTGAAAGAACATGAGTTTGGAGTAAGACAATCTGAGATATAATAACACAAGACCTTGGGCAATAATTGAACTAGGTCTCTCTTTCCCTGAAACATGAATATTAATACCTTTCCCAGAAAATACAAATAATAATATGAATTTCAAAGAGGCAGAACTCTTTGACTTGCAAGTGGGAGGAACACATCTAGCAGTAGCTAAAGCCTAGGAAGGAATACTGGGGGTGCTCATAGAATACAAGGAGCTAAGGAAGGGGGAAGGCATAGAGACCTCAGAGTCTTCTAAAGCTTGACAAATGTTGTAATCTAAAAACTATAGACTACACATTTTAAGTTTAGATGGTTTCTATTATGATTTTCCATGCAGGGAGATGAGAGAGAGAAAGAAAAAAAAACAAAACAAAAACATAGATCACATGTAGACAGCACATCTCTCTCAGCTCCATTGTAATCTGAACTTACAAATGTTCTTATATACACGATTATGTAGATCTAGGCTAGTTACCTCAGGAGGCCATTATATGTATGTCTCTTTCCAAGCCACCTTTTCCTATGTTTAGAATTTTCTTATGATATAGGGTAGCCATGGGCAAGACAACCTTGAGACACAAGGAAGACTGAGTGGGCCTGAGTAAATCTTCCCTGATTTCTTGCTGACTTGGCCTGGGGCTGCTCTAGGGCCTCCTAGATGCTATGCTCAGACCCTGCTATGTGGCCCTCTCCACAATGTGGCAGTTTGCTTTGCCAAGGCCAGTAGGAGACTCTCTCTCATTCTTTGAATCTCTCTTTTCAGAAATATCAAGACCACTCCTCCTCCTCTATTTTGGCCTCTGCTCCCATACTAACTGCTTAAATAAGTTAAAAACGAGCCTTAAATCCAAACTGTGCAACAAAAGATCTGATTGGTTCAGTTACTTGTCTGTGGCCACATGAGGCAAAACTTTTCCATTCCACTCCTCACCACAGAAGACTATCACATAGAACATGGGTCCCCAACCCCCGGGCCGTGGATAGGAACCGGGCCGCACAGCAGGAGGTGAGCAACGGGCCCGTGAAGCTTCATCTGCCGCTCCCCATCGCTGGTATTACCACCTGAACCATCCCCAACGCCCCTGACGCCCCCCCACACCGCAGTCCGTGGGAAAATTGTCTTCCACAAAACTGGTACCTGGGGCCAAAAAGGTTGGGGACTGCTGACATAGAACACAGGCCAGCTTTTGAATTGGTGACTTAGGATCAGGTGTTCATCTCGAGCCCAATTTCTAGTGCTCAGGTGGTAGGGTAATGGAGATTTAATGTTAAAGAAGCCACCTTGGAAAAGGATTGTGGCAGGCTTGGATTAATGTCTCCAACCAAAGGATAATTTCAGGTATGGCACTCAGTGTCTTTCTTAGTAGAGGGTTTTTTCATTCATTATTTCTTTTTAGCTTGATATTCACAAAATTCTATCATATGTATGGAGAAGGTATTCTAACCCTCATTTTAAAATAAGAAAACTTAAGTCCAACAAAACAAAGTCATCCACCCAAAGTAACCCAAAAGATAGTGTGAAAGCCTGGACCATATTCTGTGACTCTGAATTATTCTTTTGCTCTTTTTACTACATTACATAATCATTGTGGTCCTCCATTGTCTTATATTTTTATTATTCTTTAAAACAAACAAACCTAAACTCTTTTGTTCTCACCATCTCAAAGACAACAATGACCAGAGGAGATAAAGATATCAATAAAGGGGGAGAGACAGTTGCTGCCTGAAGGCTGGTAGAAGGTAAGACAATCTTATAATCAGATCATGCTCCAACTAGGATCAGTTGGTAGTGGATGACTGTAGCTCCATGTCAAGAACTTTAAAAGCATGTCTGGTTTCTCCTGAGTGATGGGAAAGTTTCCTGATAGATTAGTAATGTCTGGGGGGGAGGAGAATATTTTGTGTTTGCTTAGTGATGTCTGCTATGTGCTCTGGAAATAACAGGGGAGAAAGAAAGAGATTACTTACCGTGCCTGGTCCTTATGTCAACATCAGCCATTTGAGATTATGGCACAAAATTTATTATTCTGGTGTTTCTAGCAAAATGAGGGGAAATAATCTTTGAGAGCTGATCCCTGTGGGGGCCTAAATTTATTGGGGGCTTCCTATAAATTCAAATGAAGTTAAAAAATGGAACTTTTCTTCTGAAGAGAAATTAAATATAAAATTTAGGGATTGTAATCTTTGACAAACTATGGCTGGCTTTGGTTAAAAGTACAAAACGAACAAGGATAATGATGATGATGATGGTAATAAAGATGATAACAATAGGTCATAATGCCTAAATATAAACATTCTCTACAGAGGAGAAAGCTGATAAAGGAAAACTAACCTGAAAGATTTATACACAGACCTTCCAAAATATAAAGCATCTTTCAAACTTGTGAAAAAATAATATTCTGCAGCTGTTTTTCATCTCTAAAAGAGTGCTGAAGAGCTATAGGAAAATTAGAACATCATTCAATTTCCATTTTTAATTGAAAAAATTTTTAACTAAGACATATAACTGTCCTTGCACAAAAATAACACTGCAGATGCAAAATTTTCTAGATTCTAAATTTATTTTCTGATTTCTAATTTTAGATGGTATTTGTTGTTGTTGTTGTTTTTTCTTACTTTAAGGTTGTTTTTCACTATAGAGCATCATCCTAGAATATCTCTGCTTGGGGGGAAAAGTTAAGAGTCCATTTCAGATGATCAGTTTGAGATTAATAGAAAACACAGGGAAGTGTAACCAGGGATTTAGAAGCCTTCACTGTACCCAGATCAGCAGGACGCTAGGAACAAGATAAGGTAGGAAAATCTGGGAAACCAGGCAGCAATGTTCTGAACATTCCATGGCAGAAAGCAAACCTGAAGGGCAACCAAATTACCTATGAGAGAACAAAACAAAACAAAAACAAATCAAATAGCACTGATTTTTATTTTCAGATAAAGTGCAATCTCATTGGAAAGCTATTTATCTCAAATAACAAAAATATAGAAAAATAAACTGACAATAAATCAAACTTGTTCATCTGGAAGAACTGCATGAGGACCAATTAAGAAAACTAACAGCCTATGTAAAAGACAATTTATACATAAAAATAAAAATATATAATATATATTTATATATTTTGGTTTTTATATAGGATGCTAGTAGGTTATATATAGAGAATACATATTTCTTAGTGTATATGTATATATATTACTTCTTAGTGTATGTGTATATATACATATATACACTAAGAAAAATTCTAAAATGTGTGTATGTATATATATTTGTAAGTATTCTAAGAAGACCTTCTGTAAAATAGAAGCAAAACTAAGCACAATATTCATATGTCTTATTAAAAATGTGGGACATTTAAAATTGGGCTTGCCATTTCTGTGGCAAGAAAAGATATTTAGTCAATTTAAGATTGAAAAGAAAAATGGGCACTACATATATATATCAAATGGAAAGTAAAAGAGAAATGAAGTAAATGAATCCAGGAATTTCCAATGGAGCTCACTGGAAAAAAAAAAAGAGAGAGAGAGAGAAGCCAGATGAACAACAGAGTCTAAGCACACACGTGATAACAAACATGCAATGATGTACAGACTCATAGCCTCTCTCCCAAAGTTAGGTCTGACTCTGCGTTGGGGTCGGGAAGGGTGGTCTGCAAGGCAAAATGTATGTCAGACAGGCCCAAGGCACACATTCTTGTGGATGCCTCTGCCTCGGGACCCTTGCCTAGATCACGAGCCAGAGAGTCCCACCCTGCCTGGATCTCTCTGAACAGAACCTCTACTCAGACCCCTAATCCACTGGTTCTCATTCACCCAAGCACCCTAGGCTCCATGTTTAATCTCTGTAGATTCAGAGCACAGTATGTTTCTCTTTGCCTCAGCGGATTGTTCTGGTCTCTAGACATTATCCTTAGTTATTTAGAGTTACTATGCCAGCCTGATCCCCCCAGCCACTGGTTACCCTCTATAACTCACTACCAGTGCCTTTGGCTCACAATCAATGAAATGCTACATGATACAGTAGAAGGAAGTTTCCAAGTCAGACAGACCTTGGTCCATGCCTGTTCCTTCACAAACTGCTGTGTGAGTCTCAGCAAGTTGCTTCACCTCTCTGAGTTTCAGTTTCACACTTGTAGAATTATTGTCTAGATTTACGATAACTTCTAAAACACAATTCACTGGCACATCACATACACTCAAAGTTATAGTAATTATTATTATCTGAATTCCAAGATTGACATTTCATTCCATTCTACTATTTTGTCATTTCTGATCCTCTGTGGAACTAAGCAAAAAACAAAACAAAACAAAACAAAACTCTTACTCTTCATTAATTCATTCAGTCAAAAATTATTTTACTGGATGCCTACTAGGATATCAGCCTTTGTGGTAGACACTGGAGATGCAGCAAGGAGCAACAAAGAGATACAGATACAATGCCTGCCCTCATCAATCTTTTAGTGAAGTAAAAACATATATATATATATCTCAAATTAATAATTACATATGCTCTTAACTGCTATGGTAATAAGTGCATGAAGAAAAAGTACTGTGGGCCTAACCTACTCTAGGAAAGGGGTAGGTCAGAGAAAATCCCAAGAAAAGATGCCTCAAACTGAGACCTAAACTATGAGTAAGATGAGTTATTCAAGCAAAGACAGCAGGAAGCATCTCAAGAGGACAGAACAATATGTGAGAAAGGCCAGCAAGTGGGAAAGGTTTGGCACATTCGAGGACCAGGAGACAGTGTGGCTGCAGAAGTAGCATGCTCAGGGGAAAAAGGATCACTGTTAAACATATAAAGAGCAAATGGGTTCAATTTGAACCATAGAAGGAGTGCAACAAGAAACTATACCCAAGTCTTTGAATTACTCAGTGAGCCAATGAACAAGGGGGCACTGAATCTCTGAGACAGCATAGTAGCTAACAGGTTTCTTGCACAGGATTGAGCTGTAGGTGGTGATTGTCACAGCAATGTTGGGAAAACACTTGTGTCCCAGAGAACTCCTGCCTTGTAAATATGTCTCAACCTATTTTAGGGACACTTTAAGGTAGCAACTGACAACTAAATGATTGTTAAGGTAGCAACTGACAACTAAATGATTCTTAGCCAACACATGTCAGTCAACCTCATAATATTCCAGCTACAAAATCTTTTCCTCCTCTGTGCTGCCATAGAAACATGTCCCTAAACCTCTTTTTTAACAGTTCATTGACTGAAATGTATGTTTCCATATAAACTGGAACGGTTTTATCTCCAGTGCCTAGAACAGTGGGATGCTAAGGCTCAATAAAAACTGTATTCAGACATTTTCTTCCATGCTTGGAATATCTTTCCCCTCCCACTTGCTTTTTTTGTGAATAACTTCTCTCTCAAATAAATAGATGGACTTTCTGTGTATTTCCTCTAAACTTCACTCATCACTATCACCTATCTACCTGCATTATAGTGGTCTCTTTCCTTCTCTCTATCCCATCAGATAGAAACCTCCAGGAAACGGTCACATTTATTTTATTCACTATTCCCCAAAGACCAATAAAAGATGCTTAGTAAATACAGGTTGAATTAATTAATGTGTTGAATTCATGAAAAATGAACTTGCTCATGAGGCCAATTAGCCTCATGTTCATTTTATAAACAATGAGGTCTGTCCTGTCAGCAAATTTAGAGCAGCACCAGAATCACAACTCACCAAGCCTGAGTTATAACTGTGGAACTCGTCCCACTGAATTTGGCTAATTTCCTGTGGCAGACATTAAGGAAGAACTATTGGCATTTAGATTTTGTTTCTTTGTTTTATTTTGTTTTGTTCTATAGGGGGAAATGCTTTGGCATTAGTATCAACCATTAAAAAACAACAGAGAAGACATAAAAGCAGAGTATCCTAAGTACCTAGAAAAAGGTAATCAAGCAAGAAAGTGAATAAAACCAATTCATCACAAAAGAACAGAAAACAGCAAGTTAATTCTAAGGCTCTCTGGGGGCTAAAAACAACACATGAATAAACGCTAGCTATGCCATAAAATATTCAACAACCATGGGCCTGAACTGTTCTTCTAACAGAATGAATCAGGCCATTTATCACAGCAGTGTTTGCCTCAACATACCACAAGCAAAATTCTCTGTGAGGGTCCGGGGTTGAGTAGGTTTGGGCTGAATGCCTCATCTTCCTCTATGATTAACATGTATGACAGTGAAGAAACTGGTTCCACCTGTTTAATCCAGTGCTTCCCAAATTTACTTAGCTTCAA
This sequence comes from Balaenoptera borealis, assembly GCF_965194805.1. Lineage (NCBI taxonomy): Eukaryota > Metazoa > Chordata > Mammalia > Artiodactyla > Balaenopteridae > Balaenoptera > Balaenoptera borealis. Next base: position 148,822,635 of record NC_138867.1, read on the forward strand.
AAAACTTTGTCCTCCTCCCTTTAACACCAGTGAATACTTAGAGAAAGTAATGTTCCCCAAAACACCCTTTGGAAAATACTTGTGTATGCAGCAGGAGAGAGTGCATGAAAGGGAAAATCTGGGTGGGGGGAGCTTCAAGATGGCGGAAGAGTAAGACGTGGAGATCACCTTCCTCCCCACAGATACATCAGAAATACATCTACATGTGGAACAACTCCTACAGAACACCTACTGAACGCTGGCAGAAGACCTCAGACCTCCCAAAAGTCAAGAAACTCCCCACGTACCTGGGTAGGGCAAAAGAAAAAAGAAACAACAGAAACAAAAGAATAGGGATGGGACCTGCACCAGTGGGAGGGAGCTGTGAAGGAGGAAAGGTTTCCACACACTAGGAAGCCCCTTGACTGGCGGAGACGGGGGGCAGTGGGGGAGAAGCTTCGGAGCCACAGAGGAGAGCGCAGCCACAGGGGTGCGGAGGGCAAAGCGGAGAGATTCCCGCACAGAGGCTCGGCGCTGAGCAGCACTCACCAGCCCGAGAGGCTTGTCTGCTCACCTGCCGGAGCTGAGGCTTGGGCTTCGGAGGTCGGATCCCAGGGAGAGGGCTGGGGTTGGCGGCGTGAACACAGCCTGAAGGGGGCTAGTGCGCCACAGCTAGCTGGGAGGGAGTCCGGGAAAAGGTCTGGACCTGCCGAAGAGGCAAGAGACTTTTTCTTGCCTCTTTGTTTCCTGGTGCAGGAGGAGAGGGGATTCAGAGCACAGCTTAAAGGAGCTCCAGAGACGGGCGCGAGCCACGGCTATCAGCAAAGACCCCAGAGACGGGCATGAGACGCTAAGGCTGCTGCTGCTGCCACCAAGAAGCCTGTGTGCGAGCACAGGTCACTCTCCACACCGCCCCTCCCGGGAGCCTGTGCAGCCCGCCACTGCCAGGGTCCCGTGATCCAGGGACAACTTCCCCGGGAGAACGCACGGTGCGCCTCAGGCTGCTGCAACGTCACGGCTGGTGCAACGTCACGCAGGCCTCTGCCGCCGCAGGCTCGCCCCGCCTCCTCCGTACCGCTCCCTCCCCCCGGCCTGAGTGAGCCAGAGCCCCCGAAGCAGCTGCTCCTTTAACCCGGTTCTGCCTGGGCGGGGAACAGACGCCCTCAGGCGACCTACACACGAGACGGGGCCGAATCCAAAGCTGAACCCCGGGAGCTGTGCGAACAAAGAAGAGAAAGGGAAATCTCTCCCAGCAGCCTCAGGAGCAGCGGATTTAATCTCCACAATCAACGTGGTGTACCTGCATCTGTGGAATACCTAAATAGACAACGAATCATCCCAAATTGAGGAGGTGGACTTTCGGAGCAACTATATATATATTATTTCCCTTTTTCTCTTTTTGTGAGTGTGTATGTGTATGCTTCTGTGTGTGACTTTGTCTCTATAGCTTTGCTTTTCCCATTTGTCCTGGGGTTCTGTCTGTTTCTTTTTCTTTTATTACTTAAAAAAAATTTTTTTCTTAATAATTTTTTTTATTTTAATAACTTTATTTTATTTTACTTTATTTTATTTTATCTTCTTCTTTCTTTCTTTCTTTTTTTCTCCCTTTTATTCTGAGCTGTGTAGAGGACAGGCTGTTGGTGCTCCAGCCAGGCATCAGGGCTGTGCCTCTGAGGTGGGAGAGCCAACTTCAGGACACTGGTCCACAAGAGACCTCCCAGCTCCACGTAATAACAAACGGTGAAAATCTCCCAGAGATCTCCATCTCAACACCAAGACCCAGCTCCACTCAATGACCAGCAAGCTGCAGTGCAGGACACCCTATGCCAAACAATTAGGAAGACGGGGACACGGCCCCATCCATTAGCACAGAGGCTGCCTAAAATCATAATAAGGCCACAGACACCACAAAACACACCACCAGACGTGGACCTGCCAACCAGAAAGACAAGATCCAGCCTCATCCACCAGAACACAGGCACTAGTCCCCTCCACCAGGTAGCCTACACAACCCACTGAACCAACCTTAGCCACTGGGGACAGACACCAAAAACAACGTAAACTACGAACCTGCAGCCTACGAAAAGGAGACCCTAAACACAGTAAGTTAAGCAAAATGAGAAGACAGAGAAACACACAGCAGATGAAGGAGCAAGGCAAAAACCCACCAGACATAACAAATGACGAGGAAATAGGCAGTCTACCTGTAAAAGAATTCAGAATAATGATAGTAAAGATGATCCAAATCTTGGAAGTAGAACGGAGAAAATACAAGAAACGTTTAACAAGGATCTAGAAGAACTAAAGAGCAAACAAACAGAGATGAACGACACAATCAATGAAATTAAAAATTCTCTAGAAGGGATCAATAGCAGAATAACTGAGGCAGAAGAACGGATAAGTGACCTGGAAAATGAAATAGTGGAAATAAATACTGCAGAGCAGAATAAAGCAAAAAGAATGAAAAGAATTGACGACAGTCCCAGAGACCTCTGGAACAACATTAAATGCACCAACATTCGAATTATAGGGGTCCAAGAAGAAGAAGAGAAGAAGAAAGGGACTGAGAAAATATTTGAACAGATTATATTTGAAAACTTCCCTAATATGGGAAAGGAAGTACTTAATCAAGTCCAGGAAGCACTGAGAGTCGCATACAGGATAAATCCAAGGAGAAACATGCCAAGACACATATTAATCAAACTATCAAAAATTAAATATTAAAAGCAGCAAGGGAAAAACAACAAGTAACACATAAGGGAATCCCCATAAGGTTAACAGCTGATCTTTCAGCAGAAACTCTGAAAGCCACAAGGGACTGGCAGGACATATTTAAAGTGATGAAAGAGAAAAACCTACAACCAAGATTACTCTACCCAGCAAGGATCTCATTCAGATTCAACGGAGAAATTAAAAGCTTTACAAACAAGCAAAAGCTAAGAGAATTCAGCACCACCAAACCAGCTGTACAACAAATGCTAAAGGAACTTCTCTAGGCAGGAAATACAAGAGAAGGAAAAGACCTACAATAATAAACCCCAAACAATTAAGAAAATGGTAATAGGAACATACATATCGATAATTACCTTAAACATAAATGGATTAAATGCTCCAACCAAAAGACATAGACTGGCTGAATGGATACAAAAACAAGACCCGTATATATGCTGTCTACAGGAGACCCACTTCAAACCTAGGGACACATACAGACTGAAAGTAAGGGGAAGGAACAAGATATTCCAATCAAATGGAAATTGAAAGAAAGCTGGAGTAGCAATTCTCATATCAGACAAAATAGACTTTAAAACAACAACTATTACAAGAGACAAAGAAGGACACTACATAATGATCAAGGGATCAATCCAAGAGGAAGATATAACAATTGTAAATATTTATGCACCCAACATAGGAGCACCTCAATACATAAGGCAAATACTAACAGCCATAAACGGGGAAATCAACAGTAACACAATCATAGTAGGGGACTTGAACAACCCACTTTCACCAATAGACAGATCATCCAAAATGAAAATAAATAAGGAAACACAAGCTTTAAATGATACATTAAACAAGATGGACTTAATTGATATTTATAGGACATTCCACCCAAAAACAACAGAACACACTTTCTTCTCAAGTGCTCATGGAACATTCTCCAGTATAGATCATATCTTGGGTCACAAATCAAGCCTTGGTAAACTTAAGAAAATTGAAATTGTATCAAGTCTTTTCTGACCACATGCTATGAGACTAGATAGCAATTACAGGAAAAAATCTGTAAGAAATACAAACACATGGAGGCTAAACAACACACACTTAATAACCAAGAGATCACTGAAGAAATCAAAGAGGAAATCAAAAAATACCTAGAAACAAATGACAATGAAAACACAACGACCCAAAACCTATGGGATGCAGCAAAAGCAGTTCTAAGAGGGAAGTTTATAGCTATACAAGCCTACCTTAAGAAACAAGAAACATCTCAAGTAAACAACCTAACCTTACACCTAAAGCAATTAGAGAAAGAAGAACAAAAAAACCCCAAAGTTAGCATAAGGAAAGAAATCATAAAGATCAGATCAAAAATAAATTTTAAAAAAATGAAGGAAATGATAGCAAAGATCAATAAAACTAAAAGCTGGTTCCTTGAGAAGATAAACAAAATTGATAAACCATTAGCCAGACTTATCAAGAAAAAAAAGGGAGAGGACTCAAATCAATAGAATTAGAAATGAAAAAGGAGAAGTTACAAAAGACACCATGGAAATAAAAAGCATCCTAAGAGACTACTACAAGCAATTCTATGCCAATAAAATGGACAACCTGGAAGAAATGGACAAATTCTTAGAAAAGCACAAACTTCCGAGACTGAACCAGGAAGAAATAGAAAATATAAACAGACCAATCACAAGCACTGAAATTGAAACTGTGATTAAAAATCTTCCAACAAACAAAAGCCCAGGACCAGATGGCTTCACAGGAGAATTCTATCAAACGTTTAGAGAAGAGCTAACATCAATCCTTCTCAAACCTTTCCAAAATATAGCAGAGGGAGGAACACTCCCAACCTCATTATACGAGGCCACCATCACCCTGATACCAAACCAGACAAAGATGTCACAAAGAAGGTAAACTATAGGCCAATATCACTGATGAATAGAGATGCAAAAATCCTCAACAAAATACTAGCAAACAGAATCCAGCAGCACATTAAAAGGATCATACACCATGATCAAGTGGGGTTTATCCCAGGAATGCAAGGATTCTTCAATATACGCAAATCAATCAACGCGATACATCATATTAACAAACTGAAGGAGAAAAAACATATGATCCTCTCAATAGATGCAGAGAAAGCTTTTGACAAAATTCAACACCCATTTATGATAAAAACCCTCCAGAATGTAGGCATAGAGGGAACTTTCCTCAACATAAGAAAGGCCATATATGACAAACCCACAGCCAACATCATCCTCAATGGTGAAAAACTGAAACCATTTCCAATAAGATCAGGAACAAGACAAGGTTATCCACTCTCACCACTATTATTCAACATAGTTTTGGAAGTTTTAGCCACAGCAATAGGAGAAGAAAAAGAAATGAATGAATCCAAATTGGAAAAGAAGAAGTAAAGCTGTCACTGTTTGCAGATGACATGATACTATACATAGAGAATCCTAAAGATGCTACCAGAAAACTACTAGAGCTAATCAATGAATTTGGTAAAGTAGCAGGATACAAAATTAATGCACAGAAATCTCTTGCATTCCTATACACTAATGATGAAAAATCTGAAAGAGAAATTAAGGAAACACTCCCATTATCCACTGCAACAAAAATAATAAAATACCTCGGAATAAACCTACCTAAGGAGACAAAGGACCTATATACAGAAAATTATAAGACACTGATGAAAGAAATTAAAGATGATACAAATAGATGGATAGATATACCATGTTCTTGGATTGGAAGAATCAACATTCTGAAAATGACTCTACTACCCAAAGCAATCTACAGATTCAATGCAATCCCTATCAAACTGCCACTGGCATTTTTCACAGAACTGGAACAAAAAATTTCACAATTTGTATGGAAACACAAAAGACCCCAAATAGCCAAAGCAATCTTGAGAAAGAAAAACGGAGCTGGAGGAATCAGGCTCCTGTACTTCTGACTATACTACAAAGCTACAGTAATCAAGACAGTATGGTACTGCCACAGAAACAGAAATATAGATCAATGGAACAGGATAGAAAGCCCAGAGATAAACCCACACACATATGGTCACCTTATCTTTGATAAAAGGAGGCAAGAATATACAGTGGAGAAAAGACAGCCTCTTCAATAAGTGGTGCTGGGAAAACTGGACAGCTACATGTAAAAGAATGAAATTAGAACACTCCCTAACACCATACACAAAAATAAACTCAAAATGGATTAAAGACCTAAATGTAAGGCCAGACACTATCAAACTCTTAGAGGAAAACATAGGCAGAACACTCTATGATATAAATCACAGCAAGATCCTTTTTGACCCAGCTCCTAGAGAAATGGAAATAAAACAAAAATAAACACATGGGACCTAATGAAACTTAAAAGCTTTTGCACAGCAAAGGAAACCATAAACTAGATGAAAAGACAACACTCAGAATGGGAGAAAATATTTGCAAATGAAGCAACTGACAAAGGATTAATCTCCAAAACATACAAGCAGCTCATGCAGCTCAATATCAAAAAAAACCAACAACCCAATCCAGAAATGGGCAGAAGACCTAAATAGACATTTCTCCAAAGAACATATACAGATTGCCAACAAACACATGAAAGGATGCTCAACATCACTAATCACTGGAGAAATGCAAATCAAAACTACAGTGAGATATCATCTCACACCAGTCAGAATGGCCATCATCAAAAAATCTACAAACAATAAATGCTGGAGAGGGTGTGGAGAAAAGGGAACCCTCTTGCACTGTTGGTGGGAATGTATATTGATACAGCCACTATGGAGAACAGTATGGAGGTTCCTTTAAAAACTAAAAACAGAACTACCATACGACCCAGCAATCCCACTACTGGGCATATATCCTGAGAAAACCATAATTCAAAAACTGTCATGTACCAAAATGTTCATTGCAGCTCTATTTACAATAGCCAGGACATGAAAGCAACCTAAGTGCCCATCAACAGATGAATGGATAAAGAAGATGTGGCACATATATACAATGGAATACTACTCAGCCATAAAAAGGAATGAAACTGAGTTATTTGTAGTGAGGTGGATGGACCTAGAGACTGTCATACAGAGCGAAGTATGTCAGAAAGAGAAAAACAAATACTGTATGCTAACACATACATATGGAATCTTAAAAAAAAAAAAAAAAAACGGTCAGAAGAACCTAGGGGCAAGATGGGAATAAAGATGCAGACCTACTAGAGAATGGACTTGAGGATACAGGGAGGGGGAAAGGTAAGCTGGGACAAAGTGAGAGAGTGGCATGGACATATATAGACTACCAAACTTAAAATAGATAGCTAGTGGGAAGCAGCTGCATAGCACAGAGAGATCAGCTCGGTGCTTTGTGACCACTTAGAGAGGTGGGATACGGAGGGTGGGAGGGAGGGAGATGCAAGAGGGAAGAGATATGGGGACATATGTATATGTATAATTGATTCACTTTGTTGTAAAGCAGAAACTGACACACCATTGTAAAGCAATTATACTCTAATAAACATGTTAAAAAAAAAAAAGAGAGAGGAAAAATCTGTCCCAAGAGCGGATACATACTCACACGTCTCTAACCACATGTAAATGTAAAGCTTTTCTAAAGAGCACTCTCTCATTACTGCTTTCAGTTCTGCTACTCGAGATATCTCTGTGTATCCTAAAATCAAGACAAGTTAGACCATAAGGAGGACTGTAGGAGATGACTGTCTTCCCCACAAATGAAATAAAACTAGTTTGATATGAAATGAGAAATCCCAGTAGCTTTATAATACAGTTTCCATTGTCAATCACACCTCTTAATGGATGCATAGCCCCCAGCAACCTCCTAGTCCGTTTTTTGGATGCTTAGTACAAAATATGCTGAGAATTTCTTTTTCTCCCTTGCTGCTCTAACTCGGTATGGCATTGTCTATTTCAAACACATGTCTAAGGACATTTCTAGGGATTTAGAGGTAGGAGATACAGAACGGCCCACAGGAAAAGTGACAGTCATCAAGTCCTCAAGACACGAGCTGTGCAGGTAGCAGGCAGTTTCTCATAATTGAGCTGCATCTTTAAAAAACTTCGTGTCATGGACTGAATATGTGTTCCCCCCAAAACTCATATGTTGAGCCCTAGCCCCCAGTGTGGTGGTATTAGGAAGTGGGGCCTTTGGGAGGTGGTTAGGATTAGATGAAATCATGAAAGGAACCCTCAGGAATTCACGAATGGGATTAGTGTGCTAATAAGAGTCCCGAGAGAGCTTACTTCCGCTCTGCTCTCTGTCACGTGAGGATATAAGGAGAAAAGGGCAGTCTGCAACCCAGAGGCAGGTCCTCACCAGAACCCAACCAAGCTTCCACCCTCATCTGGGACTTCCAGCCTCCAGAACTGTGAGAAATAATTTTCTGTTGTTCATAAACCATCCAGTCTATGGTATTTTTGTTATAGCAGCCTGAATAGACTTAGTAGCATGATCCAAAAATGTATTAATGTGAAAAAAATGATTTAAAGAGCATATCATTGTGAAATGAGTTTAGCATTTTCCGAGAAGTTTTAAATTTACAGAGAATCTGTAACAGAGTTGCTTTAAGTGGTAAGCTTTCTTGGGAATTTTGGCAAGGTGTGCTCAATATTTATTAAGCATTTTCAATATGACAAAATACATTAGAGATGCAAAAATGCAAGGGGCTGCCCTATGGAAGTTCACAGAAATGGTGGAAATGAACCTGTATGTTAAATAATTGAAATACTGTGTAATACATCTTCTAATCAGATAAGATCACACAGATTAGCATGATGAGAGGAAGTGATTAGCCAGGCTTAGAAGAGTAAGGGAAGGCTATGTAACAGAGAAGATGCTGGAGTGACCTGTTGGAGGATTAATAGAAGTGTGTTAGATGGACATGTTAGAGAGAGGCATTCTGAGGAAGTGAAATCACATAAGATACTTGAGACAGTCTGGTCAATTCAAGACACTGTGAGGCAATGAGTGTTGGAGGTTATCAAGAGGCTGGCAGGGGAGAGGCCGAAGCAAGGAAGTGACATGGGTCTGCCCACTCTCCCCTAGGATGTAATAACAACTTTAACCATTTTTAAGTTATTTCACATCTGTCAACCAAGACTATTTTCTTCCTCATTTAAAAGATAAATTAAATGCCATAAGAAGAATTTAACTTCACAGAGTTTTTATAACAGTAAGCTATGACCAAAACTCAACTCTTTACCCTACACTCCTTTCTACTGGACAACAGGAGCTTCTGAGTGAAACCAGAATTGATTTCCACCAAAAAAAAAAAAAAAAAATTAACTTTTCTGGCACAAAATGGCAAATGGCTGTTTGAAGGAAGAACAAAGTCCTTATCAACTCAGAGCAAGAAAGCAACAGGCCCAAAACTCCACACACCTTTCCTTCAAGCCGTGAACCCCTGTCCTGGTGTTCCAATCTGAGCTGATGGAGGCCCTCCTGCAATACCACTATGTCAGTCTCACAAAAGAGAGACAGTTGTCAGTGGCTCCATTAAGCTTCTTTGGCTGCAAGCAAAATAAATAGAATTTGGTTATCTTAAGGCAGAAAGGAACTTATTTGAGAGACCTGGGACGGCTCACGGAAGTGAAGGAAAGCGAACACGACATACTTCTAAGAGGGCACAGCTAGAGCACCTTCAGGAATCATAATGTACTACAAGAACTCTGGTCAGTCTCCTCCTGACACCCTCATCAAGATGGAAGAACTGCAACTATTTTTGGTCTTTCTCATTCCCCTTAAGATTCAAAATCCAGGGACAGAGGATCTGATCCCACTAGCTTGCATCCCTAGTCTACCCTTTAGCCAAGGGAAGGCAGGGCACCCAAATAAATACTGTATGATGAGGGAGAGATAGTTTTCCTAAGCAAAATCAGGATGCTGATACCAACATAAGAGAGAGGAGACACTGAGCCAACAAAATCAATCAAGGCCACTATAATCCTTTATCATTTTTCTGCAAATGCTATCACACATCTGGCAATTTATAAATAGTCATCCCACTTATTCACTGAAATCTACACCCTGTACCCACATAAATAGGATGAGATGGAAGAGGTATTACAAGGGAGGGAGGCATGAGAGTAGAGAAGTTAAGAGCAAGATCCAGGGATGCAAATTATGGGATCCAGTCTCAGTTCCACCATTTACTACTGGTGAGAATTCAGCCACGTTTCTTAAATTCTCTGTGCCTCAGTTTTCTCAGCTATAAAAATGGGATGATAATATTAGAGCTATTGGCAGAAAATACGAGCTAAAGCATGTGAGGCATTTAGTGCTATGCTGGCATCCTATAAGCACTCAGTAAACATTAGTTATTATCATTTCACTGTCTGGCACTGTGACATCTATAGATATTTTCCTCCCCCTTTTAAAAGTTCTTGTTTTGATTCTTGTTTTCTCTAGATCCTCTTACATACCATCATAATGTCACAATGTCGTAAGAAATTCAGGGTGAGAAACATCTTTGTTTTTCTTTACCACCTTGTTTCTCTCCTACCTGAAAAGAATAGTCAAGACACCATTTACATTTCAAACTAACATTCTGTGGCAATTGTTCAGCATGGGCAGCATTCAAAATATACCTCCAGTGATTTTTTTTTCTGAGAGGTATACAACTAAGGTTAATAGAGGTGCCATTTTCAAAATACATCTGCCCTGGGCCACATAAAAGGATTATTTTAAGAGGGCACAGGGCATAGGACACACCCTGATATGAAAAGGCCTAGAAACTAAAATTAATTTTACAAGCTCCCACTCATAACAATTTTCATTGACTCTGATTTTTCTATCTAAATTATATTTTTCCCCTTGTTCAGGGAGGTCTAAAAAAAAATGAGTAGGAAGAAGAAAAATCCTTTCATTTGCAAAACATTGCAGACCACCTGCACATTTTGAGCATTTAAAAGTAAATGACTTTGTCCTTTTGTTGTTCCTTTTTTCTCTGTTTTTCTTTGCAGAGTTGAGTGACAGCAGTATCAGTACAAAAATAAAATACATATTTCCCCTCATCAAGTCTCACTGCTTTTTAAATTACCTTGGATAGTCTTCATTTGTAAATACCCTATCTATGAGAACAGATGCCTTGAAATTTGCTAAAGAAAAGGGTAGCTTTCTCTGCTTTTTAATCAAAAAAACATATCTTCAACATAAGTAAAACAGAGAAAGATTTCTGATTTTTGAAAAACTTTATGGCCCTAAAATGCTTATTTTTTAACTTGTTCAAACTTTAAGATAGAGGATAAAGTTCAAAATTAGACTAGACAGTTTTTTGGTTTTGTTTCAATTACATTCCTGGGATAGACATTTGAAATAAACTTCAAGCTAACAAATTGTTGCTCAAAATATTCTCAGAACTATTTCAAAGTCCAAGATTATGTCTTTATTCTCTTAACAATTGTTTAAGAGTTTACCTCCATTAAATCATTCGAATTATTATTCAAAAGCAGCTACATGCTTTTGACTCTTAAGTGGCTCTGATGGCTTAGTATTTTAATGCATAATTTTGCTTTTAAAGTTCTTTAAATTGGCTTAATGCTATTTACATATTACATAATTCAAAGACTAACAAACCAAGATATTAGAGAAGGAATTTTTCAGTTCTATCATTTCATAATTAAGACTGCAGTACTCACATAAGAGAGCTCTAGATAATCTAGACATCTCTAGAAATAGGCTAGTTGCCCCATCTTATAGGAAAAAGGAAACAAAAAGCTGACAAAATTTTAGATATCATAAGATGACATGAGGTCTTGCTTGGTGCCACTTTTGCCCCTATTCCCTAACCTTCTTCAATTAAGCTTATAATTTAAGAGATAGAGTAATGGAGAAGTTTAACAGGGTGTCTCTGATTGTAGATCCTCTTGATGTCTCATAAAAATAAATTCTCATAAATATTCACACATAATAACAATTTTTTTAAAATGCTTAAAGTAAAGATGAACAAATATGTTATTTCCAAAATCTGGGAGGATTCCCACAATACTATGGCTTATGAAACTGGACAAAGAAAAAAAATGCTTTAGTTCATCAGACAGAGCAACCCAGATAACAGAGAGGAAGAGATTTCATTCCTTTTCCACTCTGGTCTGATGCCTGAAAGACCCAGGATCTGGACAATAGGAAAAGAGGGTGGGCATTCAGCTACTAAAAGAGATGGACAGGACACTGCCTGTTTCTACCCTCTCCTTACTGGACCACTGGATTTCTGCTATTGGCCAGCATCCACCTGCCCCCTTTACAATTTCAGGAGAATTCCCCCTATTGTGGGTTGTATTCATTTCCTAGGACTCCAATAACAAATTAAAACAAACCACGTGGCTTAGAACAACAGAAATTTATTCGCTTACAGTTCTGGAGTCTGGAAGTCTGAAAACAAGGCATAGGGAAGTCCATGCTCTCCCTGAAGGCTCTAGAGGAGGGTCCTTCCTTACCTCTTCCTAGCTTCTAGTGGTTGCCCGCAACCCTTGATGTGACTTAGCTTGCAGCTACATCACTCCAATCTCTGCCTCTATTGTCACATGGTGTTTTCCCTGTGTAGCTGTGTCCAAATTTCCCTCGTCTCATAAGGACACCAGTCCTTGGATTAGGGGCCCACCCTAATCCAGTACGGCCTCATGTTAACTGGATTACACCAGACCCTATTTCCAAATAAGGTCACCTTCACAAATTCTAAGGGTTAGGACTTGAACATATCTTTTGAGGGGACACAATTCAACCTACAACGTGTGTATTTTGGTGCGAGGCAGTGCCCTGTGGCCCTGTACTGCAGAAGGAGTCAGACTGTCCCACTTTCCACCCAGGCACATGACCTGATGGATCTCAGCCCACTGGATGCTCCCAGCCCCTATATTAAAGTTTGACCAAGTGACACAAAGGTGAAAGACATTTAAATTTCATGCCCAAATGCAGCAGTGATGCCCATCTAGTAACCCAATAATTGTACAATTCTCTAATTTTTTCCAAAATATCAAATCCCTCTGGCTTATGCGACCCAGAATCAGTTTGTCATTTGGGAAGAACAACTCTCAAAAATATAAATAGGAGACATAGAAAGAAGAAAGGCACAGATATATCTCCCGTAGAAGGTGTAGTCTCTGCAAGAAAAGAATGTGGTCAAAGAAAAGCTAAGAAAGGAAGATCTTGATAGAAGTACTTACTGAAGTATGTATATGGAATCAGTTCGAAATGTTCAGGTTCTAGGCAGTAGGGTTTAAGAATCCCTGTATTTTGGATTTTGGAATGAACACACACACACTACTATATATAGGATAGATAACCAATAAGGACCTACTGTATAGTGCAGGGAACTCTACCCAATATTCTGTGATAACTTATATGAGAAAAGAATCTAAAAAAGAATGAATATATGTATATGTATAACTGAATCACTTTGCTGTACACCTGAAACTAACACAACATTGTAAATCAACTATACTCCAATAAAATTAAAATATTAAAAACAAAATCCCTGTATTTAAATCTATAAAGCATTGGAAAGAGAGCTACTTTCTTATGGTTGATTTGACACAAGAATTTAACAAGCAGGGAAGAACCATGAGAAATGTACACAACCCTCTGCTGGTAAACATTGAATCTGGATAAGTATCTCCTGACTGGGGGATAGAGAGATAGACAGAGATGTGTCCTCAACGAATGATGATATATGCAGAACATTAAGAAGAAAAATCGCACTGAAGAATCATAAGACCATGACTCTGAAAGGGATCTACTAGTAGAAACAAAGGAAAAACATTATAAATGCTACAGCACTCCTCAATAGGATGCCAGAATATATAACCTGTGTAAAATAAGAGCAGAAAATCAAATGTAAAGTAGACTGAGAAGAAAAAAACAGCATAATGCTATGAAAACATAATGGAATGAAATAATCAATAAAATTTAAATTTAAGATTTTAGTAATTCATGGATTAAAGACTATGTATTAAAGAATAGAGTTGACAATATTGTGAAAATTGGGCATGGAGGTATGTTAGGTTTAGTTTGGTTTGGTTTGATTTTCCATCAAGACAAAGGTAAACACCTACCAGACTAAAATGCAAAAGCAAAATACCGAGTAGAGTTGGGTCCTACTCCTAAATTCCACATTTATCATGCATCTCTTAACAGAGGTGTCTTCTACAATTAAAGTAAGAATCAAGTGAGGAAAAAAATTCCTTTGTTTCTTGAAACACTACAAACTGTATTATAAACTGACAATTGGTTTGCCATATTTATCTGATACTTTGAAAGAATAGCGTAGGGTTTTAGATCTACATCTTTGAACAAGTCAATTTGGAAAGATGAGCCTAACTGAACACGTATTTGAATGGAAATGGATAAACTACACCTCAACATGCTGTGAAAAGATAGTATACAGTAAAGCCTCATAGAAACATCTTCTTATACCCTTTCCTCCTAGTCTCAACCTGTTCTATAAAATAGAAGCTTTCGTCAAAATTTCAGCTTTCTCTAGGAAGAGCTGGATAAAAAAAGCTTCCACACTTCTCTTCACCCCTTATTGGATTCTCTCCACAGGAAGAAAGGCTATAAATGGTTGGGGAGTTTGGTGACAGTCTGACATGCATACATTTACTTTCTTATACTGAAGTTCTCAACTAAGGGTGATTTTGGCTGCCAGGGAAGATTTGGCAACATTTTGGCTGCCAAGGGAGATTTGGCAACATCTGGAGACATTTTTTATTTCCACGACTTTGGATGGGGGTTGGGGGGGGAGATACCACTTGCATCTGGTGGATCAAGGCCAGGGATGTTGCTAACTAAGCACCCCACAACACACAGGACAGCCTCCCACAACAAAGAATCATCCAGCTCAAAATGTCCATGGTGCAGGGTTGCTGCACCAGATGGAGATCGCTGCTTCTTCACGGTCCTGTCTCACGTTCTTCCTTCTTCTTGCCTATTTCTACTTCCCATCTCATGAAATGACAAAATCAAGGAGGATCTACTTAAAATTTCCACCTTCACCTGGGTTGGTAAGCTGTATCTGCATGAGAACCAGGAGGCCCTGTTTGTTCATGAGGTACCAATATGGCTTTGTAAGTGGCAGTTTGAATCTCACAGAAGATGAGCAGGCAGATTGGCCACTATATTTGCTGTGATAGGATCACTCTAACAGAATATTTGATCAGCCAGTACCTCTTCTTCTAATCATGGGAAAGACTCAGAGAGAGATGGGTTTGGAGGGTGGGATCAAGATTTCTGTCAAGTGTGAGATACTTGTTAGATATCTAAATGCAAATGCCGAGGAGGCAATTGGACATATGAGTTTGGGACTCTGGGAGAGGTGGAATTGGAGATGTAAATTTGGAAATTATCAGTGATAGTTATTTGAAACCATGTAACTGGGTGGATTCTTTAGGAAATCAGGATAGATTAAAAACAGAGGACTGAGAACTTAACATTCCAGTATATCAATATTCGGAGGTCAGAAAAAGGGAGAAGAATCAGCAAGAAAACTGAGAACCAGAGGCTGCACAAGTTAAGGAAGATCTCTTCTGAGAGAAGAATAAGACAGACATCCAGAGAAAGGAAAGAACTGAAGGAACCCTTGAGAGATGGAGAAAAAGATCTCAGTTCTTGTCTAGACGGATGTTAATTATTTTCCCTGTCCAACGTCCAGCCCTAAATCTTAGTTTAGGCTCCCCAGAAGCAGAGCCTGAGAAGGAGTTATTTATTAAGGCTGTACTCTCAGGAAAAAGGGAGTGAGGGAAGAGTGATGGGAAGGGGGGAAAGCTAATCCAGGTTGTGCTCTCCCCTAGAACTTTGAAACATGACGCGCATTATGAACTTATTCCCTCCTTGAGAAAAGAGGCGGCCCTTTGTGCCCTTGAATCAAACAGTCACGAGATGCAAGCTGCTGAAGA
Source organism: Balaenoptera borealis (assembly GCF_965194805.1). Lineage (NCBI taxonomy): Eukaryota > Metazoa > Chordata > Mammalia > Artiodactyla > Balaenopteridae > Balaenoptera > Balaenoptera borealis. Next base: position 148,838,233 of record NC_138867.1, read on the forward strand.
AAGGGGTGATTTACTTTCCGGATGAGCTGCTTCCTTTGGTGAAGGCAATTAACTGGAGAAGAGGAAAGCTCTGAGCTGTTAGCAGCCAACAGTCATAGCAGCTCAGGGATGGATGCCCCGACTTGGTAAATGGATCTGGGAGGAGCACCAACAAGCACCAACAGCACCTACTGCATTTCTTCTGTTAATAAACCTCATTGTTCCCTCAGGGAAGCACTCTTCCTTTACTCTCAGCTTGTTCTGGTGGGGTTGACTCTACTCTTCCCACCCCAACTCCAGTGATCAATAGACATGAGCGAGGCTTCCAACTAACAGGGTCGTAATTATGGGTTTAGCCACCGGCTCATGACCCAGTTTGAAACAGTGAGGGCCAGACCCAGAATTTTTGTAAGAACTCTTAGGAGAGGGAATATTTCTTCACTAGGGTTGCTAAGATCTGAGGATGTAAGGCGAAGTTGCAACTTTATCACCAGAAGGAAGGAGCCTACCTAAGAATGAAGCCAAATGAGAGGAAAGCTCTGTTTAGCGACAGAGACAAACTCCTGACCTTGTCTGTGCACCTGGATACAAACATACTGATTCATCCATGCTTTTTAGGTTTGTGACACAATCCCTCTTTTGCTTTGGCCAGCCTGAGTTGAGTGTCTGTCTCTTCTACTCACCTGGAGGTCTAGCTATACTGCCTAAAACTGACTTCTCTGTGATACCCCTCTATTATTTACAGTAAGTCCTCAAGCAAATTTGAATAGCTCTCTTTTCTTTGCAACCAAACATGCACTGACACATATAATATACACAGATTAACAGTTCAAAGATTATAATACAATTAAGTGAACAACCTCAAAATAGCACCAAACATACTTCGATCTTTCCTAGATGACTTAGAAGGCCCTTCAGAATAATCCAGTGCCTTTGGGTTATGTTTTCTAAGGTACCTTGAGGATACCTTTAAACTCTAAACTCTAAACTTTAACCTGACTACTTCTTTTAAGTGCTTTCCAGTCATTTCATTGTTTTTTGAATCTTCTTACGTTGTTTCTTACATTACAAATATCATTATATTTTCCATTTGGAATAAATATTAAGGGGAGAAAAACAGATTTTTACTGGCATTTTTCCAAACTAAAACAAAAAAACTATCCCTTGATCCACTGCTGTGTGAAAAGCCAATATTAGGACTAGAGATTGTGTTCTACTTTGGTTATCTATGTTCTTTTGTCCGATTTAACTTATATAAAATGCTCTAAGAAATCAGTTATTTCTACTATAACTGTTATAAAATGCTAGTTAGAAGTCACTTATTTCCTCTACTTAACCCATTGTTCACAAAACATTTATCAAAATTTTGCTAATATACACTGATCCAGAACAAATCTAGGGAGAAAATATATCACAACTGACCTTGTGGAAATCTGACAGTTTCATTTAAGCCCTTATTCATATCTGTGCATGTGTCCTTCTACATTATGGTTTCAACATACTGAGGTTGTTCTCTGACCGCGAAATGGCCTTGTTCATTCATGTTGATTTCAACCCCATGCAGTTATAGCAAAGGCTGAATACTGAGTCCCCTGCCCAAGTGTCCTCTCTCATACACGTTCATAGCTGTCTGACTAGGCATTAAGCTATTGCTGGAACCACACAAGTTTAACTTTTTAAAGAGAGATCAATGAGAGCAAATAGGTCATAAAGAATCTTAACAGATATTTAGTGCAAAATAATAATTAATAATAATAATATCATGCATCCAAATAAATGTTATGAATGCAATTAGAAAGACTATGCATGATGAGATAAAAAGGCTACTGGGAAAAATGTGATGATGGATAGATTTTTGTGCCTGTTTGTTTTTTATTAATATGACATCACTCAGTTACAACAGTCCTCTTCTCTCTGCATTTTGTAGCCAGAGGAGAACCTTCAGAAGAGATGAATTTTCTTTGATTCCACCTCCCCACAATCCTCTGAGCTCCTCTGGGAGCAATGTCAATTATACCATCGTCAATGCAAATGGCATTTTAAAGAGTTAGTACAGCAGGCAGAGAATGCTAATGCTAATGCTGCTCAGAAGTGCCAATGTGCACTGCAGACTTTCCCCTGAAGTCTGCAGCCCATCACATACCTTTATTCATTCAGATCTAATCCTATCAACTGAGAGGACAAGCCACTGGCTTGCTCTCTGCCTTTGTCACTCAAACTTACCCATTAAAAACAATCCATTTTCTAAAGTCGGACGGTGTGGAAATCAGGTTTGGCAGCCAAAAGATAAACTCCTATATACAGAGAATGATAATGAGGAGCCTGCTGGCTTTCTTGCTTGATGGGTTATTCTTATTAAGATAAAATGCGTTCCAGAAGCGACTCAGAAACATGGAAATAAGCTAGTTCATAAAAAGTTATGGGAGCTTAGGCTTTCAAATTAAGGAAACAAATATGATGAACATGAACTCAAACTCAGTAGAAAAGTGTCATCACTAGAAAGTCCTTCTTCTATTGTGTTTTCTAATATTGCAGTATTATAAAGAAAAATCTCCTTCCATTATCACGAGAATTTAGATGGCTTGATAATTGAATCATCTCTACTAAGCTTTTATGTAATGACTGCTTCATTTGTGGTAACAAATAAAGCCTATAAATAAATAATTACCTTACTTTGATGGAGCATCTACCATGTACAAGGCACTGTGCTAGGCATGGTAAAGGGCATAAGAAAGTGTAAGATGAAAGACACAGGTGTTACCCAAAGAAATAATGTTGTATTAGAGAAAACAATAACCAGAATGCAAGAAAAGATATAAAGCTGTGGAATGTCATACAAAGCAAATGTGTGTATATAGCAATCCTATAGAAACTCAAAAAGCAATAAAGACATGGGAGTAGCCCATACCGGGTCTGATTAAGATCAGGTGATGGACCTTAAGTCTTAGGATATTTATTTTATTCTCTAGGCAGTGAAGATCTAAAGAATCTTTGAGCAGAGAGGTGACATGGTGAAGCATCAAAGGAAGATAATACTGTTAGTAGTATACATATTGGACTAGAAAGAGAGTTTACCAACTGATGGTATATGAAATGATTTTAGGTGGTACCTGAACATGGAATTAAGTAATATTGAATTACACAGTGAAAAATATATTCTACTTTAATTTTCATTTTCAGAAGACTTGAAGGAGTTTTTGGTTTGGTACTAATATGACTTTAACAGCTCTATAACACTTTGTTAATATCCCTTTTAACAAAGAGAGAAAGCAACCACATCCACTTCAAATTCAATAAAATTTTTTTCCATTCAATCTGCATTTACTTTTATATTTACCATCTATTTATGGCAAATGGCACTCTTTTCCTATTTATATAAATAAATAGAAATAACACTATAAAGCTTCCATTGCAAATAAAATAAAAATTAGTTAATTTAAGGGGAAATTAAGTATATAATAGTACATGTGTTATGCATATATAGCAAAAATCAAGAAATGGAATGCAACTGAGTTAAGTTTGGAAAACACAGACCTAGGCTAGGAGCCACTAAACATTTTCTTAAAGAAATACTTGTACATGTGCAAAAAAAGTTTGTTCCAATATGTTCACTACAGCCTTGTTATAATACAGAAAAACTGAAAAAAAACTAAATATTCCTAAATGGACAAGAAGTTAAATAAAATATGGTACCACTATTTTAGATTACTTTGCAGCTGTTCAAAGAACAGGAAAGAACTATAATACATGTATTTATGTGGAAAGATCACCAAGTCTAAAAAAATAAAGCAAACAAAACAACATAAAGTCATGTGTTTGATACAATCCCAATTATTTTTTGAAATATGTAAGTAAGTGCATGTAAATGCACAGAAGAAGAACTGGAAAAATAATCATGATAGTTAATATTGTTTAGCTCGGGGGAAGTGAATGTGGAATCCAAAGGTGGGGGTGGGGGGAAGATAGCCACATCTTCTTTAATTTATTGCTGGATTGTTTGAATTTAAATTCATGTATTTTTGAATTATTGTTGTAATTTTTTAAATACTTAAGAGAACAAGGGAGACCTTCAGGTAAATTTCCATTTATTTAACTCCCTCCCAAAACTACACTAAAACATCAGAAAAAAACTTTCTAAAGGGCACAAACCACAAGGACAAAGAAAAAAGGAACAACTGCAGCACAGTTTTGAAAGCTGGATGAATGGGAAAGAATCTAAAGAAAGCTCAGTCCTAAACCATCAGTGGAGGAAGCCCGGAAGAAACCCAATATGCTTTGCAGAATCTACAAAGGCTCCAGAATTGGCAACATTAGGTCCTCTGGGAATGGATGTGGAAGTGAAATTAAAAACAAGAGGACAGTTGGAAAGACGGTTAAAGAAGCACTTGGAGAAATCCGAAATTCAGTTACATCCCTATCCCTTCCCTGTTTCATACAGTCTGTGCATCATCTCTGCCCCAACAGGATAAAAGGGGCTTATCCTCTACAGGAAATAAGATAGGTTTACTCTCTACATGGAGAGCAAAAGGCATAGATAATTAAGGGTGAAGATAATAGATGGAAAAGGAGGGATTCTCCATCAGGAGTTGCCTCAATGAAAGGGCCCACTGAGATCAAACTACAATGGAGCCCACAGTCCAGAAGCCCCACACATGCGCTCAGGAGCTTCCTGTCAGCTGTGTATTGCCCCAGTCTTGAAGGATCCCCAACATCAGAAAAAAAAGACTGAAACATGTAAGGTAGGGTTTGAAAGAAATAAAAGCAACTTGGAGGACGCAGTCTTTGCAAGGAGAATAAAACTTTAAACAAACTATCCTTGCTTTACTCAAAAGATAAGAAAACCTATAATATATATGAAATAAGAACATGGTACTATTAAAAGAAGAAGGAGGAGGAAAAGAAGTGGGAGGGGAGGAGGTGAGGGAGAAAGAAAAGAAAGAACAAAAAAAGAGCTACTGGGGAAAAAGAGTTCTGGGAAAAACAGAACATAGTACATATACATACATGTGTGTTTATATACAAGGGTGTGTGTGTGCATGTAACTCAACGGAATAGATAAAAGAAGGTGAGGAAATCTCCCAGAAATTGAACAAGACTTCAGAGAATAGTGCCTGTATTTATTATATTCATGTGCTTTTTTTCCCAGAGTGGTTTGCTCGGAGCTTAACACAGTATACCTCATTGGCCCATTTGCTTATCTTGATCTTTCAATTTCCCAGTTTCTTCTAACACTTATGTTCCATTATCACCTCAAGGGCTAAGTTTTCTATAGAAAGTTCTAATTTGTATTTCCCATTTTGACTTCCAATCCAATTTCCCAATCTAAAAAAAAAAAAATGTTAGAATGTAAATCTCTCATTTCTCTGCTTTTGGTCCCGGGAGAGGGTGAAGTCAACTCTTGTAAAAAGAAGGGAAGAAAGAATTTAGTTTTTATTTGTTTATGTCAATTTCTCCCACTTGAATGTAAATTACATCTCATAATCATGGACTCTGTTTTGTTTTCTCACTGCTGGAATAGTGCCCAGTGAAATATAAGAGGATGGAAAATACTTCTTGAATGAATGACTGAACAAATGAACAAACATATGCCAGGTTGATGTGTCTTTTAGAAGCACCATTGCAACTTGGGGAAAGAATGGATATAGTAACAAAGAAGCAGTGAGAAATAACTCTGACAACCACAGACTTTATCTCCTATGACACTTGTTTTGAAAAATCTCAAGTAAGTTATCTCTGCAATTAACCCCATTTCCCCAGCATAACTCTAATCAGACCATACTTGGAGGTACAATAGTCAATCTCTGTAATGACTCTCTGTATATACATATTGGTGACCCAGGGATTCCCATCTGTTATAGGATACCCTTAGGAAAATTCCCTATATGGGCCTATGAGCCCTCACTCTTGCCTCATGACAAGCATTTTTTTCTTCTTCTTGTTAGAAGCAGATGGTTTAACAGGCTGTGAGTTATTCTTTTTCACTTAATCTTTTCTTAATTTTAGCAAAGTAATGCATCCACGTGGCTTTCAAGTCACAGTCAGATGGTGGGGTAGAGAGTGGGCCATTTGGTTGAGGAACACCCAACTGTCAGCATTTGTGGCTTCCTCCTGTTGGGGGTATAAGCCTGACTGTCAGTATTCTGAAAGCATTTCAGGAGAATAGGGACAGGGGAGCTCACCATTCAAGCTGCAGACATTCAACATCTCACTGTGATCCCCAGCTGTACAAACCTCTCCAGTGTGAACTTCCCATCTTCTACCAGGAGGGACAAGGAGCAGCTTCTAGGCTAAGAGGGCTAAGAGAGGTCATCTAGGGGTCTAAATGCTCATGACACAAAAGTTTAAATGAATCCCTATTTTTCACTTCTTGCCGTGCTCCCTTTTTTTTTTTTTTTTAAATAAATCATCACCTTTTTTGACCAGGATTCTTTCTTTCTTTATGGCTGTGTTGGGTCTTCGTTTCTGTGCGAGGGCTTTCTCTAGTTGTGGCAAGTGGGGGCCACCCTTCATTGCGGTGCGCGGGCCTCTCACTATCGCGGCCTCTCTTGTTGTGGAGCACAGGCTCCAGACGCGCAGGCTCAGTAATTGTGGCTCACGGGCCTAGTTGCTCCGCGGCATGTGGGATCCTCCCAGACCAGGGCCCAAACCCGTGTCCCCTGCATTGGCAGGCAGATTCTCAACCACTGCGCCACCAGGGAAGCCCCATGCTCCCTTTTTAAAACCACCTGGTATCTCTAATTCCTACACCTTTCTAGATGCCGGGACATAATTTTCCTCTTCTCTCATTGGCTTCATCCACTGCAGGCTTTAGTTTCAGCTTTCCCAGGTTGGCTAATTCAGTGTCTACTATTCCATCTGCATTCCCTTCCCAAAATGTCCTGTGTTGTCCTCTTCTGTTTCACTCTTTTAAATAAGCACATATTTTTATTCATTTTGGGGGACTTAGGAAGGTGTGAAAATAAATGCATGTGTTCAGTCCTCTGTATTTAACTGGAAGCCCTTAGTCAATGTCCACAAGTCAATGCCTATGTGCACTTCTAAGAGATAAGCTGTATATCTGCATTGAAAAAAGAGAATATATAATGTCTTTAAGTCTCCTGCTCAAGGACTCTTTCTTTAGAAATTGTGTCTTTGCTTTTTTCAAGATTTTATAAAACAATAGTGGTAGGGGTTGGAGTCAAGATGGCGTACTAGGAGGATGCAGAATTCATGTCTCCTCACAACTAGGGCACCTACCAGGCACTGGTGGGGGACCACGGACACCTAAGGGGACGGGAGGAACCCCCAGCAGCCAGGTAGGGTGTGGAGCGTGGGGGGAGGAGAAGTGGAGGCAGGACAGGACTGGCACCCCTCAGGGGCGGCTGGGGGAGGAGAAGGGATCCCACTCCGGAGGGGGGAAATTGGGGAACCACTGGGAGGGCAGAGAATCAAAAGGGAGCGTGGCCAGGTTTCCCCTGCCCACTTGGGCCCCCAGGAACCTGCTGAGACACCCGGCCTGATCCTCTGCCCACCTAGGCCCCCTCCAGCCACATGGGTCCTGAGGGAGTGGGAGGGAGGGAAGGGGAAGCAAAAGTAAAGGCCGGGCCTCCAGGATCGGCACCCCTGAGTGGTGGCTGGGGGAGGGAAGGAGTTCCTACACCCAGCGGAACCCACCCATGGTTACGAGTCAAGTGGCGACGGGGGAGACCCTGGGGGAGATGGTTAGGGAGGGGCATGAAGGAATGGAAGGGAACGGGGTCAGTGCTTTCCTGTTCCACTTAGGCACCGGGGAGCCTGCTGGGCTCCTGGGCCTAATCCTCTGCCCTCGGAGCCTCCCTCCTGCCATACAAAGCCCAAGCCCTGCCCCTACACCCCCACCCAGGGCCCCACCTCTACACTCGGAGCCCCCATCCAATGCGCTGGGCCTAAACCCCACCCACACACCCTCACCCAGGGCCCTACCTCTAAACTCTAGAACTCCACACTCCAGAGGCCCTCCTTTCCACGTGCTGCCTCTCCACTTCCCTGAAGGTCCAAAGCAGAGGCCCCGCCCCAAGCTTGAACATCATCCCACTTAGGGCCCACCCCCAGGGCCTTTTCGGTCCTGAGCCTAGGCCCTGCCACACACTCAAAACTCATCTCCCCCCACGCCTAGGTCCCATCCACCCTAAACCCCTTCCCTGCCTAAGTTCCACCTCTCCATCCCTGCCCTGCCCTGCCTAAACCTGGCTCCCATAGCCAAGGCTTTCTTTTTCTTCTCTTTTCTTTTTTCCTCTTTTAGATGGGGGTTCTGTTTTACCTTGTTGATTCATTGTTGTTGATTCTTTTATATTTTTATTTTTCCTAATAAATCTTTTATTTTTCTAATTTTATTTTATTCTTTATACTTTGTTAGTGATCTCTCCTTTTGACTTGTCCCCCGCCCCTTCTTTTTTTTTCTTTTTTCTGTTGTGGTTTTATCTTACCTTGTTGCAGTTGTTTCAATTATAGTTTTATTTTTCCTAATATGTTTTTTATCTTTCTAATTTTTTTTTTTTTATTCTTTGATATTGTACTGCTCCTTTTTTTCTTTCTTTCTCCTTTTCCTTTTTTTTTTTCTTTACCGCACCACAAAGCTTGCAGGATCTTGGTTCCTAGGCCAGAGGTCGGGCCCAAGCTCCTGTGGTGGGAACTCTGAGTCCAAACTGCTGGATTAACAGAGAACCTAAGACCCCAGGGAATATCAATTGGAGTGAGGCCTCCTGGAGGTCCTCATCTCAGCACCAAGACACAGCTCTATCCAACTGCCTGAAAACTCCCGTGCTCGACGTCTCAGGCCAAACAACCAGTAAAACAGGAACACAGAACCACCCATAAAAAAACAAAAAAAATTAAATGACAAAAATATTTGTTACATACAAAGGAGCAAGGTAAAAAGCTATAAGACCAAATAAATGAAGATGAAATAGGCAACCCACCAGAAAAAGAATTCAGAGTAATGATAGTAAAGATGATCCAAAATCTCAGAAACAGAATGGAGAAAATACAACAAAACGTTTAACAAGGACCTAAAAGAACTAAAGAGCAAACAAACAATGATGAACAACACAATAAATGAAACTAAAAATTCTCTTGAAGGAATCAATAGCAGAATAACTGAGGCAGAAGAACGGATAAGTGACCTGGAAGATAAAATAGTGGAAATAACTGCTGCAGAGCAGAATAAAGAAAAAAGAATAAAAACAATTGAGGACAGTCTCAGAGACCTCTGGGACAACATTAAACACACCAACATTCAAATTATAGGGGTCCCAAAAGAAGAAGACAAAAAGAAAGAGACTGAGAAAATATTTGAAGGGATTATAGATAAAAACTTCCCTAACATGGGAGAGAAAATAGTTAAACAATTCCAGGAAGCACACAGAGTCCCATACAGGATAAATCCAAGGAGAAACATGCCAACACACATATTAATCAAACTATCAAAAATTAAATACGAAGAAAAAATATTAAAAGCAGCAGGGAAAAACAACAATAACATACAAGGGAATCCCCATAAGGTTAACAGCTGATCTTTCAGCAGAAATTCTGCAAGCCAGAAGGGAGTGGCAAGACATATTTAAAGTGATGAAAGGGAAAAAACTACACCAAAGATTACTCTACCCAGCAAGGATCTCATTCAGATTCGACAGAGAAATTAAAACCTTTACAGAGAAGCAAAAGCTAAGAGAATTCAGCACCACCAAACCAGCTTTTCAACAAATGCTAAAGGAACTTCTCTAGGCAGGAAACACAAGAGAAGGAAAACACCTACAATAACAAACCCAAAACAATTAAGAAAATGGTAATAGGAACATACATATTGATAATTACCTTAAATGTAAATGGATTAAATGCTCCAACCAAAAGCCATAGACTAGCTGAATGGATACAAAAACAAGACCCATATATATGCTGTCTACAAGAAGCCCACTTCAGACCTAGGGACACATACAGACTGAAAGTGACGGGATGCAAAAAGATATTCCATGCAAATGGAAATCAAAAGAAAGCTGGAGTAGCAATTCTCATATCAGACAAAATAGACTTTAAAATAAAGACTATTACAAGAGACAAAGAAGGACCCTACATAATGATCAAAGGATCGATCCAAGAAGAAGATATAACAATTGTAAATATTTATGCACTCAACATCGAGCACCTCAATACATAAGGCAAATGCTAACAGCCATGAAAGGGGAAATCGACAGTAACACAATCATAGTAGGGGACGTTAACACCCCACTATCACCAATGGACAGATCATCCAAAATAAAAATAAATAAGGAAACACAAGCTTTAAATTACACATTAAACAAGATGGACTTAATTGATATTTATAGGACATTCTATCCAAAAACAACATAATACACTTTCTTCTCAAGTGCTCATGAAACATTCTCCAGGATAGACCATATCTTGGGTCACATATCAAGCCTTGGTAAATGTAAGAAAATTGAAATCGTATCAAGTATCTTTTGCAACCACAATGATATGAGACTAGATATCAATTACAGGAAAATATCTGTAAAAAATACAAACACATGGAGGGTAAACAATACACTACTTAATAGCTAAGAGATCACTGAACAAATCAAAGAGGAAATCAAAAAATATCTAGAAAAAATGACAATGAAAACACAACTACCCAAAACCTATGTGAGGCAGCAAAAGCAGTTCTAAGAGGAAAGTTTATAGCAATGCAACCCTACCTGAAGTAACAAGAAACATCTCAAATAAACAAACATAACCTTACACCTAAAGCAATTAGAGAAAGAAGAATAAAAAAACCCTGAAGTTAGCAGAAGGAAAGAAATCATAAAGATCAGAGCAGAAATAAATGAAATAGAAACAAAGAAAACAATAGCAAAGATCAATAAAACTAAAAGCTGGTTCTTTGAGAGATAGAAAAAATTATAAACCATTACCCAGACTCATCAAGAAAAAAGGGAGAACTCTCAACTCAATAGAATTAGAAATGCAAAAGGAGAAGTAACAACTGACACTGCAGAAATACAAAGGGTCATGAGAGATTATTACAAGCAAATATATGCCAATGAAATGGACAACCTGGAAGAACTGGACAAATTCTTAGAAAAGCATGACCTTCCAAGACTGAACCAGGAAGAAATAGAAAATATAAACAGACCAATCACAAGTACTGAAATTGAAACTGTGATTAAAAGTCTTCCAACAAACAAAAGCCCAGGACCAGAGGGCATCACAGGGGAATTCTATCAAACTTTTAAAGAAGAGCTAACACCTAGCCCTCTCAAACTCTTCCAAAATATAGCAGAGGGAGGAACACTCCCAAACTCATTCTACGAGGCCTCCATCAACCTGATACCAAAACCAGACAAAGATGCCACAAAGAAAGAAAACTACAGGCCAATATCACTGATGAACATAGATTTAAAAATCCTCAACAAAATACTAGCAAACAGAACCAGCAACACATTAAAAGGACCATACACCATGATCAAGTGGGATTTATCCCAGGAATACAAGGATTCTTCAATATACGCAAATCAATCAATGTGATACACCATATTAACAAATTGAAGAATAAAAACCATATGATCATCTCAATAGATGCAGAAAAAGCTTCTGACAAAATTCAACACCCATTTATGGTAAAAACTTTCCAGAAAGTGGGCATAGAGGGAACCTACCTCAACATAATAGAGGCCATATATGACAAACCCACAGCAAACATCATTCTCAGTGGTGAAAAACTGAAAGCATTTCCTCTAAGATCAGGAACAAGACAAGGATGTCCACTCTCGCCACTTTTATTCAACATACTTTTGGAAGTCCTAGCCATGGCAATCAAAGAAGAATAAGAAATAAAAGGAATCCAAATTGGAAAACAAGAAGTACAACTGTCACTGTGTGCAGATGACATGATACTATATGTAGAGAATCCTAAAGATGCCCCCAGAAAACTACTAGAGCTAATCAATGAATTTGGTAAAGTTGCAGGATACAAAGTTAATGCACAGAAATCTCTTGCATTCGTATACACTAATGATGAAAAATCTGAAAGAGAAATTAAGGAAACACTCCCATTTACCACTGCAACAAAAAGAATAAAATACCTAGGAATAAACCTACCTCGGGAGACAAAAGACCTGTATGCAGAAAACTATAAGACACTGATGAAAGAAATTAAAAATGATACCAACAGATGGAGAGATAGACCATGTTCTTGGATTGGAAAAATCAATATTGTGACAATGACTATACTACCCAAAGCAATCTACAGATTCAATGAAATCCCTATCAAATTACCAATGGCATTTTTTACGGAACTAGAACAAAAAATCTTAAAATTTATATGGAGACACAAATAGACCCCAAATAGCCAAAGCAGTCTTGAGGGAAAAAAACAGAGCTGGAGGAATCAGACTCCCTGACTTCAGACTATACTACAAATCTACAGTAATCAAGACAATATGGTACTGGCACAAAAACAGAAACATAGATTAATGGAACAAGATACAAAGCCCTGCGATAAACCCACCCACCTATGGTCAACTAATCTATGAAAAAGGAGGCAAGGATATATAATGGAGAAAAGACAGTCTCTTCAATAAGTGGTGCTGGGAAAACTGGACAGCTACATGTAAAAGAATGAAATTAGAACACTTCCTAACACCATACACAAAAATAAACTCAAAATGGATTCAAGACCTAAATGTAAGACCGGACACTATTAAACTCTTAGAGGAAAACATAGGAAGAACACTCTTTGACATAAATCACAGCAAGATCTTTTTTGATCCACCTCCTAGAGTAATGGAAATAACAAAAATAAACAAATGGGACCTAATGAAACTTCAAAGCTTTTGCACAGCAAATGAAACCATAAATAAGACGAAAAGACAACACTGAAAATGCGAGAAAATATTTGCAAACGAATCAACTGACAAAGGATTAATCTCCAAAATATATAAACAGCTCATGCAGCTCAATATTAAAGAAACAAACAACCCAATCCAAAAATGGGCAGAAGACCTAAATAGACATTTCTCCAAAGAAGACATACAGATGGCCAAGAAGCACATGAAAAGCTGCTCAACATCACTAATTATTAGAGAAATGCCAATCAAAACTACAATGAGGTATCACTGCACACCAGTTAGAATGGGCATCATCAGAAAATCTACAAACAACGAATGCTGGAGGGGGTGTGGAGAAAAGGGAACCCTCTTGCACTGTTGTGGGAATGTAAATTGATACAGCCACTATGGAGAACAGTATGGAGGTTCCTTAAAAAACTAAAAATAGAATTACCATATGACCCAGGAAAACCATAATTCAAAAAGACACATGCATATACCCAGAGAAAACCATAATTTCTCTACTGGGCATATACCCAGAGAAAACCATAATTCAAAAAGACACATGCACCCCAATGTTCATTGCAGCACTATTTCCAATAGCCAGGTCATGCAAGCAACCTAAATGCCCATCGACAGATGAATGGATAAAGAAGATGTGGTACATATATACAATGGAATATTACTCAGCCATAAAATGGAACAAAAATTGGGTCATTTGTTGAGACGTGGATGGATCTAGAGACTGTCATACAGAGTGAAGTAAGTCAGGAAGAGAGAAACAAATATCGTATATTAACGCATATATGTGGAACCTAGAAGAATGGTACAGATGAACTGGTTTGCAGGGCAGAAATTGAGACTCAGATGTTGAGAACAAACGTATGGACACCAAGAGGGTAAAGTGGCAGGGTGGTGGGGGTGGTGGTGTGATGAATTGGGCGACTGGGATTGACATGTATACACTGATGTGTATAAAATTGATGGCTAATAAGAACCTGCTGTATAAAAAAATTTAAAAAAAAAATGGGCAGTAGACCTTAACAGACATTTCTCCAAAGAAGGTATACAGATTGGCAACAAACACATGAAAAGATGCTCAACATCACTAATCATTAGAGAAATGCAAATGAAAACTTCAATGAGGTATCACCTCACACCGGTCAGAATAGCCATCATCAAAAAATCTACAAACAACAAATGCTGGAGAGGGTGTGGAGAAAAGGGAACCTTCTTGCACTGTTGGTGGGAATGTAAATTGGTACAGCCACTATGGAAGTCAGTATGGAGGTTCCTCAAAAAACTAAAAATAGAACTCCCATATGACCCAGCAACCCCACTACTGGGCATATACCCTGAGAAAACCATAATTCAAAAAGAGTCATGTACTACAATGTTCATTGCAGCACTATTTACAGTAGCCAGGACATGGAAGCAACCTAAGTGTCCATCAACAGATGAATGGATAAAGAAGATGTGGCACATAAATACAATGGAATATTAATTACTCAGCCATAAAAAGAAAGGAAATTGAGTTATTTGTAGGGAGGTGGATGGACCTAGAGTCTGTCATACAGAGTAAAGTAAGTAGCACTGACATATATACACTACCAAATGTAAAATAGATAGCTAGTGGGAAGCAGCTGCAATGCATAGGGAGATCAGCTCGGTGCTTTGCCATCACCTAGAGGGGTGGGACAAGGAGGGCGGGAGGGAGACGCAAGAGGGAGGGGATATGGGTATATAAACATGCATATAGCTGATTTACTTTGTTATACAGCAGAAACTAACACAACACTGTAAAGCAATTATACTCCAATAAAGATGTTAAAAACAAACAAACAAACAATAGTGATCCAAATAAGGAAAAAGAATGTCATGAGTGGTTGTCACCAAGGTCCATAATTTCTGCCATAAGGGAAATAACAAAGGAGAAATTCGCAGTCTTCCCTGGTGGCACAGTGCTTAAGAATCCGCCTGCCAATGTCGGGGACACAGGTTCAAGCCTTGGTCCGGGAAGATCCCGCATGCCACGGAGCAACTAAACCCAAACGCCACAACTACTGAGCCTGTGCTCTAGAGCCCGCGAGCCACAACTACTGAAGCCCGCCAGCCTAGAGCCGTGCTCCGCAACAAGAGAAGCCACCTCAGTGAAAAGCCCACGCACCACAGTGAAGAATAGCCCCCACTCACCACAACTAGAGAAAGCCCATGCGCAGCAATGAAGACCCAATGCAGCCAAAAATAAATAAATAAATTTATAAAAAAAAAAAAAGAGACATTCACTCCTCCACCTCTGTCTCTCTTTCCAAGAAGATGCCTTTGTCAAAATTTCACGAAATTGGTAGCATTGCTAGAAATCCATCTCCATTTATTTGTCCATGTCCATTTTCTTTAAGCTACATCAGTTCTTGAGAAAGTTGAAGAATCCCAACTTCAGACAGGAATTAAATAGAGAATGAAATCCTCTGACCAGTGCCTGTCTCTTAGTATCCTGCAATTTGCGTTTCCTTTGGGATCAAAAAGTTTCCAAGTAAGACCTTCTCCAGTGAAGCAGCAATCTTGGCCCAAAATAAGGGGCAGATTGGAAAGGCTTCCTGAATATTACTCCTGGTGCATTGATCTTGATCCTATCAGACGTCTTGGAGTCAGTTCATTGCTATGGTATACTATTGATAATACCGACCATCAAGTTTTGGTCCCTTCTTTCCACTTTACTTAGCAACCTTGTTCCTGGGTCTTCATCCTGATCCTTAATATCCCAGTTTTCCCATTTGTACCTCGATTTCCTGACTCACAGACTGATAAATCTGAGGCCTCCCACTGCCCCTACTACCAGTACCATCAGCTCTATAGTACTAGGCTTATTCTCTCTCTTTTTTCTGATTCACACTTAAGAAGTGTTAACTGGCTGACAGCCATGTCTGTGACAACATCACACCTGGCTCAAAAAAGCCTGAAGTCTCCCTAGATAAAACCCACTGTGTGGATTTCAGCCTATAAACAAAGCCATGCACGAAATATCTTAACCTAAAAATTACCCAGATGGGTGAAACCACTTCTTCACCAGCTATCTTTCCCATCATATTTAACTAAATATCACTCTGAGGTATTCCCTTTAGGCCGGTTCAATCCTATACATGCTTAAAGGGCTAGATCACATGTTACCCTTTCTAACAGTCTCACCTAACATTTTGGGTTTACTTTCATGTCTCCTTTTCCACTCCTCTCAGTTTTACATTTAACTCTATACTGCCTTGCATTGTTATTAACGGCTCCTGGTTAAGTAAAGGACAAAAAGATGAGTCTGATGAGAGAGAAAATGATAGAGAGAAGAGAGAATGGTCAGTCAAGCTAAGAATTATACATACTCCGAAGCAACAAAACAGAGCAATTGCGACAAAAGTAATTATTAATATATATTGCTACAGTGCTATAAGCTTGTTATAAAAGGGAAAAGCTTATATCATGCAGTTAAGTCATGACTCTATGATGATTCTTCCAGCTTATTTACCAACGCCTCCACCCACACACCTATAGTCTTCTCTCTATCTATAATGCTCTCTCTTGCCTCTCTAACAAAGGTGCTAGCTGTCTAATGATGTTCACAGCGAGAAGAAGAGGGGTATGGACAGGAGACTGAGTGCCACCTGAAATCTCTGAACAGAAGAAAGGAATCCAAGCACCTCCTTCCACTGTTCACAGGGACCCAGGATCATATCGGAAGGGCCACCAAGGAGAGGTTGGGTCTGTTCCAAGGGACGAACTAATTTAGTAATGAAGAGTATTCAGAGAAAATCATGCTCAAAAGCCATGACTGAGAACCCTAAACACATTTTCATCACAAACTTAATGGAAAAATCACATAATATGGCAGAGAGAGTTTAAGCTTTAGAATCAGAAAGACCTAAATTCAAATCCTAACAATCCAGCCACTGGTGTATAATTTGAACAAGTTATTGAAAATCTCCGACCCTCTGTTTGCTCCTTGGCAAAATGAGGATAACAATACCTGTCTCATGGAGTGCTTATGAAGGATTGAGTTAATATATGCAAATTGTATGTTTACTCTATAAATATTAATAATGATGTCTCCAGACCAACTTAGAGAAAAGAAGAAATCAGGGGACTTTGTACCTGAAGTAAAAAATAATAATATCAACCAGTAAAATTTATTGTAAACTTACTATGTATCCTTCAAAGTTTGCAGGGCTGTGGAGTATTTTAAAATTATGGTTTTGCCATAGTTATCAAATAATAAACTCCTGAGGGTCATGGACAAAACTATGAGCACTAGAAAAAGTAAAAAGGAGACATATATGTAGAAAGAGGACCAAGAAGAAGGCAATGAGAGCTGAGCCTTACAGAATGAGCAAATGAGAGACAGAGAAGGGAGAAGAGAGCAATCCACAGAGGAAATTCAGAGTGAGTGTCTGTGTGTGTGTGTGTGTGTGTGTGTGTGTGTGTGTAGACAGAGAGAAGAAGGAGGAGGAGGAGGAGAAGGAGAAGGAGGAGGGGGAGGGGGAGGAGAGAAGAGAGATAGAAGCATGCGTTGGATACCCAATGAGGGCCAGTACTGCACTCACTGCATTACATAGTAATCACATTTAATCATCGGAACACATGTGCAAGTATTATCTCCATTTCTTTTTTTTTAAATTTAATTTAATTTATTTTTTATACAGCAGGTTCTTATTAGTCAACCATTTTATACACATCAGTGTATACATGTCAATCCCAATCGCCCAATTCATCACACCACCACCCCAACCCCCCGCCACTTTCCCCCCTTGGTGTCCATACGTTTGTTCTCTGCATCTGTGTCTCAATTTCTGTCCTGTAAACGAGTTCATCTGTACCATTTTTCTAGGTTCCACATATATGCGTTAATATACGATATTTGTTTTTCTCTTTCTGGCTTACCTCACTCGGTATGACAGTCTCTAGATCCATCCATGTCTCAACAAATGATGCAATTTCGTTCCGTTTTATGGCTGAGAAATATTCCACTGCATATATGTACCACATCTTCTTTATCCATTCATCTGTCGATGGGCATTTAGGTTGCTTGCATGACCTGGCTATTGGAAACAGTGCTGCAATGAACATTGGGGTGCATGTGTCTTTTTGAATTATGGTTTTCTCTGGGTATATGCCCAGTAGTGGGATTCCTGGGTCATACGGTAATTCTAGTTTTAGTTTTTTAAGGAACCTCCATACTGTTCTCCATAGGGGCTGTATCAATTTACATTTCCACAACAGTGCAAGAGGGTTCCCTTTTCTCCACACCCTCTCCAGCATTTGTTGTTTGTAGATTTTCTGATGATGCCCATTCTAACTGGTGTGTGGTGATACCTCATTGTAGTTTTGATTGGCATTTCTCTAATAATTAGTGATGTTGAGCAGCTTTTCATGTGCTTCTTGCCAACTGTATGTCTTCTTTTGTGAAATGACTATTTAGGTCTTCTGCCCATTTTTGGATTGGATTCTTTGTTTCTTTAATATTGAGCAGCATGACCTGTTTATATATTTTGGAGATTAATCCTTTGTCAGTTGATTCGTTTGCAAATATTTTCTCCCATTTTCAGGGTTGTCTTTTCATCTTGTATATGGTTTCCTTTGCTGTGCAAAAGCTTTGAAGTTTCATTAGGTCCCATTTGTTTATTTTTGTTTTATTTCCATTACTCTAGGAGGTGGATCAAAAAAGATCTTGCTGTGATTTATGTCAAAGAGTGTTCTTCCTATATTTTCCTCTAAGAGTTTAATAGTGTCCGGTCTTACATTTAGGTCTCGAATCCATTTTGAGTTTATTTTTGTGTATGGTGTTAGGAAGTGTTCTAATTTCATTCTTTTACATGTAGCTGTCCAGTTTTCCCAGCACCACTTATTGAAGAGACTGTCTTTTCTCCATTGTATATCCTTGCCTCCTTTGTCATAGATTAGTTGACCAGTGGGTTTACCTCTGGGCTTTCTATCTTGTTCCATTGATCTATGTTTCTGTTTTTGTGCTAGTACCATATTGTCTTGATTACTGTAGATTTGTAGTATAGTCTGAAGTCAGGGAGTCTGATTCCTCCAGCTCCGTTTTTTTCCCTCAAGATTGCTTTGGCTACTTGGGGTCTTTTGTGTCTCCATACAAATTTTAAGATCTTTTGTTCTAGTTCCGTAAAAAATGCCATTGGTAATTTGATATGGATTTCATTGAATCTGTAGATTGCTTTGGGTAGTATAGTCATTTTCACAATATTGATTCTTCCAGTCCAAGAACATGGTATATCTCTCCATCTGTTGGTATCATTTTTAATTTCTTTCATCAGTATCTTATAGTTTTCTCCATACAGGTCTTTTGTCTCCCTAGATAGGTTTATTCTTAGGTATTTTATTCTTTTTGTTGCAATGGTAAATGGGTGTGTTTCCTTAACTTCTCTTTCAGATTTTTCATCATTAGTGTATACGAATGCAAGAGATTTCTGTGCATTAATTTTGTATCCTGCAACTTTACCAAATTCATTGATTAGCTCTAGTAGTTTTCTGGTGGTATCTTTGGGATGCTCTACGTATAGCATCATGTCATCTGCACACAGTGACAGTTTTACTTCTTCTTCTCCAATTTGTATTCCTTTTATTTCTTTTTCTTCTCTGATTGCCGTGGCTAGGACTTCCAAAACTATTTTGAATAGTAGTGGCGAGAGTAGACATCCTTGTCTTGTTCCTGATCTTAGAGGAAATGCTTTCAGTTTTTCACCATTGAGAATGATGTTTGCTGTGGGTTTGTCGTATATGGCCTTTATTAAGTTGAGGTAGGTTCCCTCTATGCCCACTTTCTGGAGAGTTTTTATCATAAATGGGTGTTGAAATTTGTCAAAAGCTTTTTCTGCATCTATTGAGATGATCATATAGTTTTTCTTCTTCAATTTGTTAATATGGTGTAGCACATTGATTGATTTGCATATATTGAAGAATCCTTACATCCCTGGAATAAATCCCACTTGATCATGGTGTTGTCCTTTTAATGTGTTGTTGGATTCTGTTTGCTAGTACTTTGTTGAGGATTTTTGCATCTATATTCATCAGTGATATTGGTCTGTAATTTTCGTTTTTTGTAGTATCTTTGTCTGGTTTTGGTATCAGGGTGATAGTGGCCTCATAGAATGAGTTTGGGAGTGTTCCTTCCTCTGCAATTTTTTGGAAGAGTTTGAGAAGGATGGGTGTTAGCTCTTCTCTAAATGTTTGATAGAATTCACCTGTGAAGTCATCTGGTCCTGGACTTTTGTTTGTTGGAAGATTTTTAATCAAAGTTTCAATTTCATTACTTGTGATTGGTCTCTTCATATTTTCTATTTCTTCCCGGTTCAGTCTTGGAAGGTTATACCTTTCTAAGAATTTGTCCATTTCTTCCAGGTTGTCCATTTTATTGGCATAGAGTTGCTTGTAGTAGTCTCTTAGGATGTTTTGTATTTCTGCGGTGTCTGTTGTAACGTATCCTTTTTCATTTCTAATTCTATTGATTTGAGTCCTCTTCCTCTTTTTCTTGATGAGTTTGGCTAATGGTTTATCAATTTTTTTTATCTTCTCAAAGAAACAGCTTTTAGTTTTACTGATCTTTGCTATTGTTTTCTTTGTTTCTATTTCATTTATTTCTGATCTGATATTTATGATTTTTTTTCCTTCCACTAACTTTGGGTTTTGATTGTTCTTCTTTCTCTAGTTCCTTTAGGTGTAAGGTTAGATTGTTTATTTGAGATTTTTCTTGTTTCTTGAGGTAGGCTTGTATAGCTATAAACTTCCCTCTTAGAACTGCTTTTGCTGCATCCCATACGTTTTGGATCATCGTGTTTTCATTGTCATTTGTCTCTTGCTGTTTTTTGATTTCCCCTTTGATTTCTTCAGTGATCTCTTGGTTATTTAGCAACGTATTGTTTAGCCTCCATGTGTTTGTGTCTTTTACGTTTTTTCCCCTGTCATTGATTTCTAATCTCATAGCGTTGTGGTCAGAAAAGATGCTTGATGTGATTTCAATTTTCTTAAATTTACTGAGGCTTGATTTGTGACCCAAGATGTGATCTATCCTGGAGAATGTTCCATGTGCACTTGAGAAGAAAGTATCTGCTGTGTTTGGATGGAATGTCCTATAAATATCAATTAAATCTATCTGGTCTACTGTGTCGTTTAAAGCTTGTGTTTCCTTATTAATTTTCTGTTTGGATAAGTCCATTGGTGTTAGTGAGGTGTTAAAGTCCCCAACTTTTACTGTGTCACTGTCGATTTCCTCTTTTATAGCTGTTATCAGTTGCCTTATGTATTGAGGTGCTCCTATGTTGGGTGCATATATAATTATAATTGTTATATCTTCTTCTTGGATTGATCCCTTGATCATTATGTAGTGTCCTTCCTTGTCTCTTGTAACATTCTTTATTTTAAAGTCTATTTTATCTGATATGAGTATTGCTACTCCAGCTTTCTTTTGATTTCCATTTGCATGGAATATCTTTTTCCATCCCCTCACTTTCAGTATGTATGTGTCCCTAGGTCAGAAGTGGGTCTCTTGTATACAGCATATATATAGGTCTTGTTTTTTTTTTATTTTATTTTATTTATTTATTTATTTATTTTTGGCTGTGTTGGGTCTTCGTTTCTGTGTGAGGGCTTTCTCTAGTTGCGGCAAGCGGGGGCCACTCTTCATTGCGGTGCATGGGCCTCTCACTATCGCAGCCTCTCTTGTTGCGGAGCACAGGCTCCAGATGCGCAGGCTCAGTAGCTGTGGCTCACGGGCCCAGCTGTTCCGCGGCATGTGGGATCTTCCCAGACCAGGGCTCGAACCCATGTCCCCTGCATTGGCAGGCAGATTCTCAACCACTGCGCCACCAGGGAAGACCCTGGGTCTTGTTTTTGTATCCATTCAGCAAGCCTGTGTCTTTTGGTTGGAGCATTTAATCCATTCACGTTTAAGGCAATTATCAATATGTATGTTCCTATTACCATTTTCTTAATTGTTTTCGGTTTGTTTTTGTAGTTCCTTTTCTTCTCTTGTGTTTCCCACTTAGAGAAGTTCCTTTAGCACTTGTTGTAGAGCTGGTTTGGTGGTGCTGAATTCTCTTAGCTTTTGCTTCTCTGTAAAGCTCTTGATTTCTCCATCGAATCTGAATGAGATCCTGGCCGGGTAGAGTAATCTTGGTTGTAAGTTTTTCCCTTTCATCACTTTAAGTATATCATGCCACTCCCTTCTGGCTTGTAGAGTTTCTGCTGAGAAATCAGCTGTTAACCTTATGGGAGTTCCCTTATATGTTATTTGTCACTTTTCCCTTGCTGCTTTCAATAATTTTTCTTTGTCTTTAATTTTTGCCAGTTTGATTACTATGTATCTCGGCATGTTTCTCCTTGGGTTTATCCTGTATGGGACTTTCTGTGCTTCCTGGACTTGGGTGGCTATTTCCTTTCCCATGTTAGGGAAGTTTTCGACTATAATCTCTTCACATATTTTCTCTGGTCCTTTCTCTCTCTCTTCTCCTTCTGGGACCCCTATAATGTGAATGTTGTTGCATTTAATGTTGTCCCAGAGGTCTCTTAGGCTGTCTTCATTTCTTTTCATTCTTTTTTCTTTATTCTGTTCCGCAGCAGTGAATTCCACCATTCTGTCTTCCAGGTCACTTATCCGTTCTTCTGCCTCAGTTATTCTGCTATTGATTCCTTCTAGTGTAGTTTTCATTTCAATTATTGTAGTGTTCATCTCTGTTTGTTTGTTCTTTAATTCTTCTAGGTCTTTGTTAATCATTTCTTGCATCTTCTCGACCTTTGCCTCCATTCTTTTTCCGAGGTCCTGGATCAACTTCACTATCATTATTCTGAATTCTTTTCCTGGAAGTTTGCCTAGCTCCATTTCATTTAGTTGTTTTTCTGGGGTTTTATCTTGTTCCTTCATCTGGTACATAGCCCTCTGCCTTTTCATCTTGTCTATCTTTCTATGAATGTGGTTTTTGTTCCACATGCTGCAGGATTGTAGTTCTTCTTGCTTCTGCTGTCTGCCCTCTGGTGGATGAGGTTGTCTAAGAGGCTTGTGCAAGTTTCCTGATGGGAGGGACTGGTGGTGGGTAGAGCTGGCTGTTGCTCTGTTGGGCAGAGCTCAGTAAAACTTTAATCCGCTTGCCTGCTGATGGGTGGGGCTGGGTCCCCTCCTTGTTGGTTGTGTGGCCTGAGGCGACCCAACACTGGAGCCTACCCGGCTCTTTGGCGGGGCTAATGGCAGACTCTGGGAGGGCTCACGCCAAGGAGTACTTTCCAGAACTTCTGCTGCCAGTGTCCTTGTCCTCACGGTGAGCCACAGCCACCTCCCGCCTCTGCAGGAGACCCCCCAACACTAGCAGGTAGGTCTGGTTCAGTCTTCCCTGGGGTCACTGCTCCTTCTCCTGGGTCCCAGTGCACACACTACTTTGTGTGTGCCCTCCAAGGGTGGAGTCTCTGTTTCCTCCAGTTCTGTCAGAGTCCTGCAATCGAATCCCGCTAGCCTTCAAAGTCTGATTCTCTAAGAATTCCTCCTCCCATGGCCGGACCCCCAGATTGGGAAGCCTGACGTGTGGCTCAGAACCTTCACTCCAGTGGGTGGACTTCTGTGGTATAAGTGTTCTTCAGTTTGTGAGTCACCCACCCAGCAGTTATGGGATTTGATTTTATTGTGACTGTGCCCCTCTTATCGTCTCATTGTGGCTTCTCCTTTGTCTTTGGATGTGGGATATTTTTTTGTCTTCCTGTCGATGACTGTTCAGCAGTTAGTTGTGATTCCAGTGCTCTCGCAAGAGCGAGTGAGCACACGTCCTTCTACTTCGCCATCTTGAGGAGCTCTCTTATCTCCATTTTATAGATAAAGAAAGTGAGGTTATAGAGGTTAGAACACAGAGCTAACAGCGACAGAGGCAGGATATGAACCCAGGTCTGCCCAACCCAGTACTTAGGCTTTTCCCAGCATCATGATTGTCAAAGTCATGATAAACATGATCAGACTGGAGTGTGTTCTCCCTGTTGAGGAAGGAGTACATTTATGTTCAAAGGTCTCTGAATGTCCGTTTTGTGACAAAAGTCTCAATTTTCTTGAATTCCAAGATTGAAGTAAACGTCTCACTTTCCTTAAAGCTCTTTTCCCCTTAGAGAAAACTTGCTTAGCAGATCCGGAAACCCCTGGAAAAACTACTATTCCCTTCATATACTAAATTCCCTTGTCACCTACCTCCTAACCCCAGTAAATTCTGTTTCTCACTCAGGGAGGAATTGATTTTCATTGGTATTCATTTGAAGTAGGGAAGGTCACAGGTTAGAACATTGGAAATGTATTGTCTAAAGAGCACAGTTTGTACCTTGCTTCCGAGAGAAGATCTTTAAAGATGACTTGGCTTAGCTGACTTTTCTTCCCCTCCTGCATCCAAGAAACATCCTCCAGGGAGAAAGTCGATTTCAAATCTTCACACTGCAGAGGCGCTGGGGCAGTCACTTGCTGAATGCAGATCAGCCTGTTTCTTCTCCTTTGAGATAAATGGAATCTGGGAAGAGTTCTGAAAGAAAAGTTTTTAAGCAATCCTTAGGGCCTGGACTATGCTCTGATCAGACCAAGAAATAAGGTTCCAATCTAAAAGGCAGCATGTTCCAATCTGAAAGCCAAATGGACTCCAGCCTTGATCCCCACTGAATTTATTTTTATTTTCCAAATCCTCCCCAGACTTTGCATTTGATATGTAAACATTCTCAATTAGTCTAGCCATTAAGTAGTTCTCCTTTGCAAAAGCGCATCCATGACGGGAGGTTTGTCCTTAAAGTGGTGAGTAATAGGAATGAATTATTCTGCAGTTTCCTGAGAAAGAGCTCAGTAGAATCTGGAAGCATTTGAGGGTATTCTTAATTACTCAGATGCAGAATTATCAAAGCACACAGTGGCTCCATCTATCCCTTCCTAGTATCTCACTCTAATTTTCTTTTTCATAATGTAGATATTTTACATAAAACTGTCTGGAGAAAAACAGACTACACTTGAGGGAGCAAATGTTAGGCCAGCCTTTCTCTGCTGCGACTGGTGCTGGTGAAGGTCTTGAATATTCATGCAGAATACTTCGTAAAAATCACATGGAGTGAATATCACTTCTTTTTCCTTTCCCTCAACATTTTCCCACACTGACTCGAATAATTCAAAACTTTAGGCTGGGCACAAACCAGATTACATAATTTATAAGTTTCAGTTGCAACAAGTAGCCAAGTTTGCAGCTTACAGGAGGTCCTTTCTGAGTGAAGATTACTGGGGATGCAGGAAGCTCTCCTTGACCTGCAGCTCCACTTAGGTAGAGAGGGAATGAAGACAATCCAGGAAGTTGACTACCAAGAGCTATAAACCAAAGACTCCAAAAGAAGACTAACCTTGGAAAAACAATGCTGTGTATTAACTCATACGCCAGGCCTACAGTAAAAGTTTTGCATTCATTCCCACATTTAACCCTTAGGACTCTATGAGAGGTGTCATTATCAGCCACTTTTCACACATGAGGAAATTTAGGCATAGAGTGGTCACACGGTAAGTAAGTGGTGAAGCCAGGGTTTGCACCAGGCAGTCTGACCCTGAAACAGGAGGCAAGGGGGCAGGGCACAATCCCTAAAGAATGACAGAGCCCTGGAGGAAACGACAAAAACTGGTTAGAACCGATTAGGCCCAAGATGGCAGAAGATTCGCCTTCCAGTAGATCTTGAGCCCCATTACATGCTCATGGTAATTCATTAGCTAAATGACCCACCCACAGGCACTTTGACAGTTCTTTTTTTTTTTTTTGCAAAGGATAGGTGTATTTTATTTTATTTTATTTTATTTTTACATTTTCAAAGAGGATACTTTTTATTTATTTATTTACTTTATTTTTAACATCTTTATTGGAGTATAATTGCTTTACAATGGTGTGTTAGTTTCTGCTTTATAACAAAGTGAATCAGTTATACATATACATATGTTCCCATATCTCTTTTCTCTTGCGTCTCCCTCCCTCCCACCCTCCCTATCCCAGCCCTCTAGGTGGTCACAAAGCACCGAGCTGATCTCCCTGTGCACTGTGACAGTTCTGAGGCCTACCATCAAAGGTCAATTCTGGGTCCAATTCCTGGAAATCCCCACCCCTTCTCCAAGATAGTCAGAATAATCCTCCAACTCATTAGCCTATGAAATTACATAGCCCATAAAAACAACCACCTTAAATATGGGGATATATGTATATGGATAGCTGATTCACTTTGTTATAAAGCAGAAACTAACACACCATTGTAAAGCAATTTTACTCCAATAAGGATGTTAAAAAAAAAACAATTAACCACCCCATATTTTGGGGCCTCTCACAGAGGGTGTTTCTCCCAGGGCTGCCCTCACCTTCTGAGAGGGACCGCATTCTGTCTATGGAACATGTATCTCTCTAAATAAATCCACTTCTTACCTATCGCTTTGTGTCTCATTAAATTCTTTCTGTGCTGAGACATAAAGAACCTGAACTTCAGTAGGTCCTGAGACCAGGTGTGTCATCTTAATTAAAAGACAGTGGGTTCAAGTCCCAATCTGAGTTGTGCAGTTTCAACCCCAGAGACTACATTTTTAGCCACTGTGCAATCCCATCTCTTTCAATTACTCCCCAGACTGTGAGCCCCATGAGGTCAAGGACTTGATCTATCTTGCTCACTTTTATACCTCCAAAATCCTAGAACACTGTCTGGCACACATACGTGGCTAATGAATGTCTAATTATTTAATTATATAATTAAATGATGAAAATATGAATAAAGTTCTCAATCTAGCTTGTTCCTTTGATCTTCAGATTTCTTGGGGACAGAAAACAGGACACTCCCAGGCACATGAAAGATACAACCAAGTGTGTATATGTCAATACCAATCTCCCAGTTTTACACACTACTATATATAAAATAGACAACTGGGACTTCCCTGGTGGTGCAGTGGTTAAGAATCTGCCTGCCAATGCAGGGGACATGGGTTCGAGCCCTGGTCTGGGAAGATCCCACATGCCGCGGAGCAACTAAGCCCATGTGCCACAACTACTGAGCCTGTGCTCTAGAGCCCGTGAGCCACAACTGCTGAAGCCTGCGTGCCACAACTACTGAAGCCCACGGTCCTAGAGCCCATGCTCTGCAACAAGAGAAGCCACCACAATGAGAAGCCCACACACTGCAACAAAGAGTAGTCCCCGCTCGCCACAACTAGAGAAAGCCCGCACACAGCAATGAAGACCCAACGCAGACAAAAATAAATAAATAAAAAATAAAATGAATTTATTTTTAAAAATAGATAACTAATAAGAACCTGCTGTACAGCATAGAGAACTCAATATTCTGTAATGGTCTATATGGGAAAAGAATCAAAAAAAAAAAGAAGACTGGATATATGTATATGTATAACTGATTCACTTTGCTGTACACCTGAAATTAACACAACATTGTAAATCAACTACACTCCAATAAAATTTTTTAAATTAATTAACTAATTAATTAATTAAAGATACAGCCAAGTGAAGAATCCCTGCTGCAGCTTTCTCTGATGTGGACCCAGCCAACAGACAAATAAGATGGCGATGCCTCCCCTGCCCACATCCCTGTGGATTTTTTTTTCCTCTTTTTCTATAATCCAGATTAGTCTCTGCTGTGAAATTTCCAAACATCATTCTTTTCCAGCATTTAAGTAAATGGGATTTGAGGTCAAGAGGAAGGAAACAATTTGCCTCTCCACACTTATCTATGGTCTCTCAACGTGAAGGCCATGGAACTCCTGCTTCAGAACTGCCTGAGGTGTTTGCTGGAGACGGGATTCCAGGGGCCAGTTTCAGACCTTCTACCTCAGAACCTCAGGGCGTGAGGTTCAGGAATCTGAATGTTTAACCACCTTCCCATGTAATTACTGTACAGACTTGTGTTAGTGAAGCAACACCCCTATCAAATCTCTTCCCCCACAAAGGAGGCTACAAGCTCTTTTTAAAAGTCCCTGGGGACTTCCCTGGCGGTCCAGTGGTTAAGACTCCATGCTTCCCATGCAGGGGGCACGGGTTTGATCCCTGGTCAGGGAACTAAGATCCCACATGCCACGTGGTGCGGCCCCCCAAAATAAATAAATAAATAAATAAATTTTTTTAAATTAAAAAAAAAAGTCTCTGATGTTGGGCTCCCACATTTCAGGAAACTCTGAGGCAAGTCTATTTTCCTCCATGCTGAACCTGTCTACTCTTTCCCAACAGCTCTAGCTTCTGTTCTGCCGCCTCCCTCAGACTCTGTGCAGCTCCCCTATGTTAATCCTCTGGCTGAAGTGTGTGCCTGACTTGACTAGCATCCTGCCTGGTTGTCTGCTTTACGATCTTTCTTGGTGTGTCCTTGGAAGTCCGTGAGCAGTACCGTCCCATCCAGACCTGGCTCAAGCGCATAGAACTCCAGGTCCATCCAACTCCTGGCCCCCACTACTAGGGCAAAAAATCTGAACATCTGTGAACTGGTCCAGGTCACTCCCACTCCCCTTCTCCCAAACATTGTTATTCGAAGGGAAGTATAGCATCAGGCTTAAGAACGCAGATTCTGGAGCCTGACCAAACCCATATCTCAGCTTGGCTACTTACTAGCTGTGATCTTGGGCAAGTTACTTTTGTTCTTTGCCCTGAGTTTCTCCACTTGTAATAGTACCTCCCTCATAGGACGCCTGTAAGGATTAAATGAACACGTTTAAAGCATGTAAGTGTGAGCTGCTGTTACTGCTGTTGTTGTTGCTGTTACTATTATTCATGTAAAATAAGGTATCATGAGCATCCTAGGAGAGGCTTAGACTGGGAACAAGATGTTATGAATATGAACCTTAAGGGGAACTCAGTGAAAAACAGTTTATCCCCCCTGTCTTGCTAGATGCGCTATATGAATAAGGGCAAGTGATACAGACCACAGCCTCCTTTTCTCCCAGTGATGTCAGCAGAACATTCTTCTCATTTACTCCTTAAGTACAGAAGCCACACTCTAAGGCAAGTTTATATCTCCCTTTAAGAAGAAATATATTTAGACTTTTTTCAGTCTTTTTGTGACTCTCTCCTCTGAGTAAGAAGTTAAGAATCCTGAGGAACTGGGTAAAATAATTTTCCTAGGCCTTAGTTTACCATTAAATGAAAGAGTTGAATTTAAAGTATCCAGCTTTACTATCCTGCAATGGGCTGGGCTGCCAGGCTTAGCTGACTTCAGCTGAGCCAAGGAAAGTTCACCCTCCTGATCATCACCGTGTCACTGCCTTAAGAGCAAGGCATGGCCCTTGACTTTCAATCACATGCCAAAAACGTGGTGAGGAGGCTATGGGTGGGAAATTAGGGCAAAGAGACTAGAACAAAGAACGGGTAGAAAAAGAAAGTCAGAATGTACTTATAACATTGGTTCCAAGGCATTCAGTTTAAAAAAATGTACCAGAGACTTGGAATTTATGTAAGATATATTACAGCAAAAGAGTGGAAATAACTTATATGTGCAGCAATAGAAGTGGGTTAAACAAATTATAGTAGCATCACAAAATGAAATGCTATGCAGCCTTTAAAAATAATTAGGCAGGGGCTTCCCTGGTGGCGCGGTGGTTGAGAGTCTGCCTGCCAATGCAGGGGACACGGGTTCGAGCCCTGGTCTGGGAAGATCCCACATGCCGTGGAGCAACTAGGCCCGTGAGCCACAGTTACTGAGCCTGCGCATCTGGAACCTGTGCTCCACAAGGAGAGAGGCCACGATAGTGAGAGGCCCACGCGCCGCGATGAAGAGTGGCCCTCGCTTGCCACAACTAGAGAGAGCCCTCGCATAGAAACGAAGACCCAACGCAGCCATAAATAAATATATTAAATTAATTTTTTTAAAAAATCTACTTGAGTTTAAAAAAAATAATAATAATAATTAGGCAGCTCTACATTTTATAAATCTTGTTAAGGAAAGATGTCCAAGGCATATTGTTATGTGAAAAAAACAAAGTCAGAGTAAATAAAATATTCTCTCTCTCTCTCTCTCTCTCACACACACACACACACACACACACACACTTTTATACATACACAGAATATCTATGAACAAATACATAAACCAGACACAGTGGCTGGAGGGAGGAGAGAAGGAGAAGAGGAGGGAGAAGGAGGAATCTTAACTTTTTATGGATACCTTTTCAAATCTTTAGAATTGTGAACTGTGTGCATGTACTACCTGTTAAAAAGTAAATAAATATTAATGAAAATTTTGAATTTATTACAATTCCCACAGTGGAGACAATAGATAGAGAGGTATGATATTTGAGAACATAAAACATATATTATACAATGTATATTATGTACTATATACATTTAGTTATATAAAGCAAGCATATGCAATTCTGCTGATTTAAATTAAAGCAAAAAAGCTTCATTAATATAATACCTGGGAATTTCTTTAAAATAATACAGGAGGAGGGTAAATGGATAGGGGTTTAGATGAAAACATGACTGGTCACGAATTCATTCAGGTTCATTGCAAAATTCAGGAGAAGGTACAGAGATTTCCCATATCCCTCTTGCCCCTACACATGCATAGCCTCCACCATTATCAACATCCCCACCAGAGTGGTACATTTGTTACAACTGATGATGAACCTACACTGACACATGATAATCACCCAAAGTCCATCGTTTACCTTAGGGTTCACTCTTGGTGTTGTATATTCTATGGATTTCGATTTGGACAAAGGTATAATGGCATGTATCCATCATTATGGTACCATACAAAGTAGTTTCACTGCCCTAAATATCCTCTGTGCTCTGCCTATTTATCTCTCCCTCCCCCTTAACCCCTGGCAACCACTGATTTTTTTTGGGGGGGGGGCCATGCTGCACAGCTTGCAGGATCTTATCTTAGTTCCCGGACCAGGGATTGAACCGGCGCCCTCGGCAGTGAAAGCACAGAGTCCTAACCACTGGACTGCCAGGGAATTCCCTAGTTTTGCCTTTTCCAGAATGTCATATAGTTGGAATCATACAGTATGTAATTGACATCATTTTAAATATGTCATGGGTTTCCCTGGTGGCGCAGTGGTTAAGAATCCACCTGCCAGTGCAGGGGACACAGGTTCGAGCCCTGGTCCGGGAAGATCCCACATGCCGTGGAGCAACTAAGCCCGTGCACCACAGTTGCTGAGCCTGCACTCTAGAGCCTGCGAGCCACAACTACTGAGCCTGCGTGCTATAACTACTGAAGCCCACACGCCAAGAGCCCGTGCTCCACAACAAGAGAAGCCACCACAATGAGAAGCCCACACACCCCAACGAAGAGTAGTCCCTGCTCGCCGCAACTAAAGAAAGCCCGCGTGTAGCAACAAAGACCCAATGCAGCCAAAAGTAAATAAATAAAAAATAAATTAAATTAAAAAAAAAAAAAAACGTCGTACCTAACTTTTTTAGGTCTTTCTAAACCAGGACCACCATCCCAGCAAGGTGTTCAGGCTTCAAAAATTGCAAATAACCCTGTTCTTTTTAATTGGATATTTCTTAGAGATTCCATGTTGATATTTGCTTTCTGCATATATTCAAGGGTAAGAAATATCAATAGAACATTTTTCAATTTATCTCAATATTTTTACACCTTGAACAAATTCAGATACTTTAAAAGAATCTGACAAATTCAAGGAATATGACATAAAAATGGTATTCCTATTTTAAACTCAAGCTGCTCAAGAGTTCAGCAGATACATTTCCTATGTCCAGCTGATGCAGTTTCTCACTGTGTTGCTGTTGAATTCCGGAGAGACCAAGGTGTACCATGTGAGCCCATAAAAGGCATATCTGATACTGACACTTCCAGGATCCAGCACTTCTTGTCAGTATAGTTGAAGCAAGAACGATGAGTGTTTCTCATGCTGATGCTTAGCTTTTTAAATTCTCCTCAATTGCTTATTGCTGTCTAAATGGTGGTTCTTTGAATTTTCCTTTAGAAATGCACCATTTTCATTGTGCAATGAACCTAGGGTCTCCTGTCCTCTGCAAAGAATTAGGCG
Organism: Balaenoptera borealis; assembly: GCF_965194805.1. Classification (NCBI taxonomy): domain Eukaryota; kingdom Metazoa; phylum Chordata; class Mammalia; order Artiodactyla; family Balaenopteridae; genus Balaenoptera; species Balaenoptera borealis. Next base: position 148,870,084 of record NC_138867.1, read on the forward strand.
TGTTCCATCCACCATTTCATTCACTTACAAAAGGTAGGAACCAAGTGTAGGGCCAGTTAGAGTGGAGAAATTTGTTAATTGGGTATGGATGCTTTGTTCTTGGGTCACTTCCGCCTCTCCTGAACATTGCCTCTCCTTATATATGCAAGAAAAAAGGGTACTGGCCTTGATTCTGTAGACCTAGTTTCAAGCCCTGGCTTCTGTTACTCAGTACTGACTTGCTTTGAAACTTTGAGTAAGTAATTGATTATCTATTTCCTTATCAATAAAAATGGAGATAAAAGACCTATCCCACTGACTTGATAGAAGTCTTGGAAATGAAATGAAAAGTCCTACAAAATTATCATGTGTTACGTGGTGAAACAAGCTGGTTTCATGCTGCTTAAAAGATATTTGCTGCCTCCTTCAGTGCCCTACACCCCCCTCCTCTGTATCTTCTCCCCCACACAGACTGTCTTTGCCTTTTCCACCTTCCAAACAGCCTAGCCCAGACTGGTTTCCATCTCCACTGTTCCACTGAAACTGGTCAGACAAATATCACCAATCACTTCCATGCTATAAAGATCCGGTGGACATTTTCCGTCAACACCTTTCTAGACATCTCTCCATAACCGATCACTTCCTGGAAACACTCTTTTCTAAATTTAGGCTCTGTTCTTCCACTCTCCTAGTATTTCACCAGCCTATCTGACTCCTCAACCTCCTTTGCCAGCTCTTTCTGTCTGTCATATTAAAAGGTTTTTTTTTTAATTTCTGAAATATTTTGTTTAAATAAGAAATTAGCAGAGATTTAGGTTTCTTTTGTTGTTGGTGGTGTATCTTCATACATGTAGAGGAAGAATGCTCCCCTTCTGGTTTAACAAAGAAAACTCACAAGTATTTAAAATTCTTTGAAAACAAAGATGTCAACTGAAATATTATTTTTTGAGCCACACATTCTTAAGCAAAACTAATGAGATTTACAGACATTTTAGAGGTTAAAGGTTATTTTCATAGAACCTGTCAATATGTGAAGTCCCAGTGTCTTACAAGATGCTATTATTAAAAATATCCATTGCAAAGAGAATTTTATGGTGCAAACAAAACAGAATCTGCAGCTACAAGAGAAGGTGGAAATTTTTCTCCTTGGGGCACCAAGATTTCTTGCACCAGCAATTACAGGTGGCTAGAGTTTGAAGGCTAATACTGGAATTCCATTAGTTAGCTCAGTGAGCAAAAGAAGCATGACTGATAATATGGAACTTAAATTTGACGGGTAGAGGAGAGGGTAGAATAGGATTTTTAACAAATGTGAACATACACTGTTCACATTTGTTCACTGATGTTTTGCATTTCTTCGGGCCAGATTTGAAATATTTAAGTCCTTCTGTGATCAGCCCCAGGCCCCCAACTACTGTTCTTTCTCTACACCTCTTCTCGCATGATTACATCTATTCTTGTGGTCTTAATTGACACCTCTTTGTAGGTGACTCCCAGATTATGTCTCTAACCTGACTTCTCTTTAGGCTCCTGACAGGTATTCTACAATTGCTTGCTTGGAATCTCCAATTAGAAGACTCACAAGCACCTCAGTATGATTAGATCCAAAACAGAACTCCTGGTTTCTGCTCCCTATAACCTCTCCCTCCCCTCTGTCATTGACATTTAAGTAAATGGCACCATTCTGCACCTACCCAGCCTTTCAAACCAGAAACCTACATCATCCTTGACTCTTCTCTTTTCTTCACACTCCTCTAAAGTTATCCCCTTTATCATCAATTCTTATCTATTCTACTTTTAACCTGTGTCTGGGTTCCATCAGCTTTTCTTCAGCTCCATTGCCACTACCCATGTCCAGGCCATGATCATCTCTCTTTTTTTTTTTTTAAAGTATTTTTTTTTTAATATTTTATTTATTTATTTATGGCTGTGTTGGGTCTTCGTTTCTGTGTGAGGGCTTTCTCCAGTTGCGGCAAGTGGGGGCCATTCTTCATCGCGGTGCGCGGGCCTCTCACTATCGCGGCCTCTCTTGTTGCGGAGCACAGGCTCCAGACGCGCAGGCTCAGTAATTGTGGCTCACGGGCCCAGTCGCTCCGCGGCATGTGGGATCTTCCCAGACCAGGGCCCAAACCCGTGTCCCCTGCATTGGCAGGCAGATTCTCAACCACTGCGCCACCAGGGAAGCCCCCATGATCATCTCTTGTCTGGGCTATTCCAATCAACTTCAGTTGATCTCCTGCTTTTATCCTTGCCCCAATCCAATCTATTTTCCCTACAACATCAGTGGGATTCTTTTAAAACCATAAATAAGAACATTTAAGTCTCTTGCCTAAATCCTTTCATTGGCTTTCCCTTATATTTACAAAATCATCCAAGCTCCTTAACGAGTCTACAAGAGCTCACATGCTCTGGTGACTGCCTGTGTCTTATTCGTTCTAACCTCATTTCACCCCCTCTCCCTCTCACTAACAACATTCCAGTCATACTAGCTTTTTTCGGGTCCTCTAACACGCCAAGTTCTTTCCCACCTCAAAACCAGTAAACACATTCATCCCACTACCTGGAACATCCTTCTATTCATCCTTTAAAAGACTAGCACCATTTTACTCTTCAAGGCTCAGCTCAACTGTCACCTCTTCAGAGAGGCTTCCCTGTTGTTTTCCCTTATGACAATGTATTTTAAATTTTATTAAGCACTTCTTTGTTTACTTGTCACTGTCTGACTCATCCACAAGACCGACACTGTGTGAAGACATAGACCATAACTACTTGGTTCTTCATTGCACGCCAGCACTCAGCACTGGGCCTAGAAAGGAGGAGAACTTCCCTAATCTGTTCATAAAAATCATGTTTCCAAATGAATTTACAAATTTTAGGACGATATAAAGTAGAGAATACTCGTAAATATTTTTCCGAATTCTTCAACGGTAAAAAGAGAAAAATCTTCAACTAATTTCATGATTATGGTAATTCTTTAATATGGCAGGAGGAGGGCAGGGTGGGGCCTGTCCTGTCCATTGTAGGATGTTGTGCATAAGTTATAGCCTTTATCCATCAGATGCCAACAGCATGGCCCTACCTCACGTAGGACAACCCAAAGTGTCCCCAGATATTGCCAAATGTCCACTGGGGGGCGAAATCATACCTGATTGGGAACCACTGACCTGCATAATCAACATTTAATATGTCATTTTATCCCCCACAAAGATAAAAATTAAAAATAAAAATATTAAGTGAGGAAATTAATGCATGAAGAGCATAAGTGACCTGCTTAAGGCTGCATATAATTAGGAGTAGAAAGGGGAGCAAAATCCAGCAAACAAACCTCCCAATTAATGCTAAAGTAGGTTCCTGTTCATAAACACATGGTTGATCTGCTTTTCTGTATATGAATATATTCGTTTTGAAAGAAAACAGTAATCATATTCACATCAGAGTTAACATTAATTAACATCAATTCACTGGAAAGACAGTTACACTGAACTTATAAAAATTCTTTGAGGCATGGAATTGTCTTTCCCAGTCTTCAAGAAGCCTTACATCAAATGGCTGGTTTCTAACTCTACAGATACACCAGTACAGCTTTAAAACAAAATTATTTTAAATTATAAATTTATATCATGGTTAGCTTTTCCCAGTAAAATCTCAGAATCACATAAGCATTCTAGATTTTAGCTGCTTTTTAACAATTCATACAATGTGCATCCTTATCTGACTTCAACGAAGGCTTAAAACACTCTGAATGTGAATTATTTTCTCATATTTCATGCATTAGCTTCTCTTATTTCTTAATGAGATTCATTTGTGTTCTGGATCAGGTACAGCTTTGGGTTCTCCTAGAGGTAAACCCAAAGTTGTGTTTACAAAATATTACGTCATTATTAAACCCACATAAGCAGACTATGGAAAGCCCTCACCATAGAATAATATCTATTATTAATTGACTGCTATGAGGCTGGTACTGTAGTAAGTGCTTTACATACTTTATACCACTTAGGCTTTATAACAGCCCTTTGATATAGAGACTATTATACCATTTCACAGATGGAGCAAACAAAGAAATTAAGTAACTCACCTAAGCTACTATATAAAGACAGGGGTGGAAATCCAGGTCCCTCTGATTCCAAACACCAACTTATTAACAACCAAATGATATGTCCTACTCGGTGGGGCTGAGAATCAACCAATATTGTTCATCTCTAATGGCCATTCTATTCATGATACCTGGCCAAAGGTTTTTTGTAAAAAAACCCCTGAGGCTTAAGAGAAACCTCGGGAGAGACCTTCAAGATGGCGGAGGAATAAGACGTGGAGATCACCTTCCTCCCCACAGATACATCAGAAATACATCTACATGTGGAACAACTCCTACAGAACACCCACTGAACGCTGGCAGAAGACGTCAGACCTCCCAAAAGGCAAGAAACTCCCCACGTACCTGGGTAGGGCAAAAGAAATAAGAAAAAACAGAGACAAAGAATATGGACGGGACCTGCACCAGTGGAAGGGAGCCGTGAAGGAGGAAAGGTTTCCACACACTAGGAAGCCCCTTCGCGGGCGGAGACTGCGGGTGGCGGAGGGGGGGAGCTTTGGAGCCACGGAGGAGAGCGCAGCCACAGGGGTGCGGAGGGAAAAGCGGAGAGATTCCCGCACAGGATTAGTGCCGACCAGCACTCACCAGCCCGAGAGGCTTGTCTGCTCACCCGCCGGGGCGGGCGGGGGCTGGGAGCTGAGGCTCGGGCTTCGGTCGGATCGCAGGGAGAGGACTGGGGTTGGCTGCGTGAACACAGCCTGAAGCGGCTAGTGCACCACAGCTGGCCGGGAGGGAGTCCGGGAAAAAGCCTGGAGCTGCTGAAGAGACAAGAGACTTTCTCTTGCCTCTTTGTTTCCTGGTGCGCGAGGAGAGGGGATTCAGAGCGCCGCTTAAACGTGCTCCAGAGACGGGCGCAAGCCACGGCCCTCAGCGCGGACCCCAGAGACGGGCAGGAGACGCTAAGGCTGCTGCTGCCGCCACCAAGAAGCCTGTGTACGAGCACAGGTCACTATACACACCGCCCCTCCCGGAGCCTGTGCAGCCCGCCACTGCCAGGGTCCGGTGATCCAGGGACAACTTTCCAGGGAGAACGCATGGCACGCCTCAGGCTGCTGCAATGTCACGCCGGCCTCGGCTGCCGCAGGCTCACCCCGCATCCGTACCCTTCCCTCCCCTCGGCCTGAGTGAGCCAGAACCCCCGAATCAGCTGCTCCTTTAACCCCGTCCTGTCTGAGTGAAGAACAGATGCCCTCAGGTGACCTACAGGCAGAGGTGGGTCCAAATACAAAGCTGAACCCCAGGAGCTGTGCAAACAAAGAGAAAGAGAAATTTCTCCCAGCAGCCTCAGGAACAGCAGATTAAATCTCCACAATCAACTTGATGTACCCAGCATCTGTGGAGTACCTGAATAGACAACAAATCATCCCAAATTCAGGAGGTGGACTTTGGGAGCAATGATATATATATTTTTTCCCTTTTTCTCTTTTTGTGAGTGTGTATGTGTATGCTTCTGTGTGTGATTTTGTCTGTATAGCTTTGCTTTTACCATTTGTCCTAGGGTTCTGTCTGTCCACTTTTTTTTTTTTTTTACTTAAAAAAATTTTTTTGTTAATTATTTTACTTTATTTTATTTTATCTTTTTCTTTCTTTCTTTTCTCACTTTTATTCTGAGCCGTGTGGAGGACAGGCTCTTGGTGCTCCAGCCAGGCATCAGGGCTGTGCCACTGAGGTGGGAGAGCCAAGTTCAGGACACTGGTCCACAAGAGACCTTCCAGCTCCACGTAATAACAAATGGTGAAAACCTCCCAGAGATCTCCATCTCAACACCAAGACCCAGCTCCACTAAACGACCAGCAAGCTGCAGTGCAGGACACCCTATGCCAAACAATTAGGAAGACAGGAACACAACCCCATTCATTAGCACAGAGGCTGCCTAAAATCATAATAAGGCCACAGACACCCCAAAACACACCACCAGACGTGGATCTGCCCACCAGAAAGACAAGATCCAGCCTCATCCACCAGAACACAGGCACTAGTCCCCTCCACCAGGAAGCCTACACAACCCACTGAACCAACCTTAGCCACTGGGGACAGACACCAAAAACAACGTAAACTATGAACCTGCAGCCTACGAAAAGGAGACCCTAAACACAGTAAGTCAGGCAAAATGAGAAGACAGAGAAACACACAGAAGATAAAGGAGCAAGGCAAAAACCCACCAGACCTAACAAATGAGGAGGAAATAGGCAGTCTACCTGTAAAAGAATTCACAATAATGATAGTAAACATGATCCCAATCTTGGAAGTAGAATGGAGAAAATACAAGAAACGTTTAACAAGGATCTAGAAGAACTAAAGAGCAAACAAACAGAGATGAACAACACAATAAATGAAATTAAAAATTCTCTAGAAGGGATCAATAGCAGAATAACTGGGGCAGAAGAACGGATAAGTGACCTGGAAAATGAGATAGTGGAAATAATTACTGCAGAGCAGAATAAAGAAAAAAAGAATGAAAAGAATTGAGGACAGTCTCAGAGACCTCTGGGACAACATTAAACACACCAACATTCGAATTATAGGGGTCCCAGAAGAAGAAGAGAAAAAGAAAGGGACTGAGAAAATATTTGAAGAGATTATAGATGAAAACTTCCCTAATATGGGAAAGGAAGTAGTTAATCAAGTCCAGGAAGCACAGAGTCCCATACAGGATAAATCCAAGGAGAAACATGCCATGACACACATTAATCAAACTATCAAAAATTAAATATTAAAAGCAGCAAGGGAAAAACAACAAGTAACACATAAGGGAATCCCCATAAGGTTAACAGCTGATCTTTCAGCAGAAACTCTGCAAGCCAGAAGGGAGTGGCAGGACATATTTAAAGTGATGAAAGAGAAAAACCTACAACCAAGATTACTCTACCCAGCAAGGATCTCATTCAGATTTGACGGAGAAATTAAAAGCTTTACAGACAAGCAAAAGCTAAGAGAATTCAGCACCACCAAACCCGCTTTACAACAAATGCTAAAGGAATTTCTCTAGGCAGGAAACACAAGAGAAGGAAAAGACCTACAATAATAAACCCAAAACAATTAATAAAATGGTAATAGGAACATACATATCAATAATTACCTTAAATGTAAATGGATTAAATGCTCCCACCAAAAGACATAGACTGGCTGAATGGATACAAAAACAAGACGCGTATATATGCTGTCTACAAGAGACCCACTTCAGACCTAGGGGCACATATAGACTGAAAATGAGGGGATGGAAAAAGATATCCCATGCAAATGGAAATCAAAAGAAAGCTGGAGTAGCAATTCTCATATCAGACAAAATAGACTTTAAAACAAAGACTATTACAAGAGACAAAGAAGGACACTACATAATGATCAAGGGATCAATCCAAGAAAAAGATATAACAATTGTAAATATTTATGCACCCAACATAGGAGCACCTCAATACATAAGGCAAATACTAACAGCAATAAAAGGGGAAATACACAATAATGCAAACATAGTAGGGGACTTTAACACCCTACTTTCACCAATGGACAGATCATCCAAAATGAAAATAAATAAGGAAACACAAGCTTTAAATGATACATTAAACAAGATGGACTTAACTGATATTTATAGGACATTCCATCCAAAAACAACAGAATACACATTCTTCTCAAGTGCTCATGGAACATTCTCCAGGATAGATCATATCTTGGGTCACAAATCAAGCCTCGGTAAATTTAAGAAAATGGAAATCATATCAAGTATCTTTTCCAACCACAATGCTATGAGACTAGATATCAATTACAGGAAAAAATCTGTAAGAAATACAAACACATGGAGGCTAAACAACACACTATTTAATAACCAAGAGATCAATGAAGAAATCAAAGGGGAAATCAAAAAATACCCAGAAACAAATGACAATAAAAACACAATGACCCGGGCTTCCCTGGTGGCGCAGTGGTTGAGAATCTGCCTGCCAATGCAGGGGACACAGGTTCGAGCCCTGGTCTGGGAAGATCCCACATGCCGCGGAGCAACTGGCCCCGTGAGCCACAATTGCTGAGCCTGCGCATCTGGAGCCTGTGCTCCGCAACAAGAGAGGCCGCGATAGTGAGAGGCCCGCGCACCGCGATGAAGAGTGGCCCCCACTTGCCACAACTAGAGAAAGCCCTCGCACAGAAACGAAGACCCAACACAGCCATAAATAAATAAATAAATAAATAAAATTTAAAAAAAAAAATTTCTAAAAAAAAAAACAAAAAAAACAAAAACACAATGACCCAAAACCTATGGGATGCAGCAAAAGCAGTTCTAAGAGGGAACTTTATAGCTACACAAGCCTACCTTAAGAAACAAGAAACATCTCAAATAAACAACCTAACCTTACACCTAAAGCAATTAGAGAAAGAAGAACAAAATACCCCAAAGTTAGCAGAAGGAAAGAAATCATAAAGATCATATCAGAAATAAATAAAAAAGAAATGAAGCAAACGATAGCAAAGATCAATAAAACTAAAAGCTGGTTCTTTGAGAAGATAACCAAAATTGATAAACCATTAGCCACACTTATCAAGAAAAAAAGGGAGAAGACTCAGATCAATAGAATTAGAAATGAAAAAGGAGAAGTAACAACTGACACTGCAGAAATACAAAGGATCATGAGAGATTACTACAAGCAACTCTATGCCAATAAAATGGACAACCTGGAAGAAATGGACAAATTCTTAGAAATGCACTACCTTCCGAGACTGAACCAGGAATAAATAGAAAATATGAACAGGGCTCTGGGAGGGCTCAAGCCAAGGAGTACTTCCCAGAACTTCTGCTGCCAGTGTCCTTGTCCTCACGGTGAGACAGAGACAACGCCCGCCTCTGCAGGAGACCCCCCCCAACACTAGCAGATGCAATGGCCTACAAAAGGAGTACTTTGCACTCCAATTAAGAACAAAGCACCCACTTAGATACCCTCATCCACCAGAGGGCAGACAGCAGAAGCAAGAAGAACTACAATCCTGCAGCCTGTGGAACAAAAACCACATTCACAGAAAGATAGACAAGATACAAAGGCTGAGGGCTATGTACCAGGTGAAGGAACAAGATAAAACCCCAGAAAAACAACTAAATGAAGTGGAGATAGGCAACCTTCCAGAAAAAGAATTCAGAATAATGATAATGAAGATGATCCAGGACCTCAGAAAAAGAATGGAGGCAAAAATCGAGAAGATGCAAGAAATGTTTAACAAAGATCTAGAAGAATTAAAGAAGAAACAAACTGAGATGAACAATACAATAACTGAAATGAAAACTACACTAGAAGGAATCAATAGCAGAATAACTGACGCAGAAGAACGGATAAGTGACCTGGAAGACAGAATGGTGGAATTCACTGCTGTGGAACAGAATAAAGAAAAAAGAATGAAAAGAAATGAAGACAGCCTAAGAGACAAATGGAACAACATTAAACACAACAACGTTCGCATTATAGGGGTCCCAGAAGGAGAAGAGAGAGAGAAAGGACCAGGGAAATTATTTGAAGAGATTATAGTCGAAAACTTCCTTAACATGGGAAAGGAAAGAGCCACCCAAGTCCAGGAAGTGCAGTGAGTTCCATACAGGATAAACACAAGGAGAAACACGCTGAGACACACAGTAATCAAATTGGCAAAAATTAAAGACAAAGAAAAATTACTTTTTCCATAATTACCAAAAACTACCATAAGGTTAACAGCTGATTTCTCAGCAGAAACTCTGCAAGCCAGAAGGGAGTGGCATGATATACTTAAAGTGATGAAAGGGAAGAACCTACAACCAAGATTACTCTACCCGGCAAGGATCTCATTCACATTCAAAGGAGAAATCAAAAGCTTTACAGAGAAGCAAAAGCTAAGAGAATTCAGCACCACCAAACCAGCTCTACAACAAATGCTTAGGAAACTTCTCTAAGTGCGAAACACAAGAGAAGAAAAGGACCTACAAAAACCAACCCAAAACAATTAAGAAAATGGTCATAGGAACATATATGTTGATAATTACCTTAAACGTGAATGGATTTAATGCTCCAACCTAAAGACACAGGCTTGCTGAATGGATACAAAAACAAGACCAATATATATGTTGTCTACAAGACACCCACTTCAGACCTAGGGACACATACAGACTGAAAGTGAGGGGATGGAGAAAGATATTCCATTCTAATGGAACTCAAAAGAAACCTGGAGTAGTTATACTCATATCGGATAAAATAGACATTAAAATAAAGAATGTTACAAGAGACAAGGAAGGACACTACATAATGATCAAGGGATCAATCCAAGAAGAAGATATAACAATTATAAATATATATGTACCCAACATAGGAGCACCTCAATACATAAGGCAACTGCTAACAGCTACAAAAGAGGAAATTGACAGTGATACAATAATAGTGGGGGACTTTAACACCTCACTTACACCAAAGGACAGATCATCCAAACAGAAAAATAATAAGGAAACACAAGCTTTAAATGACACAACAGACCAGATAGATTTAATTGATATTTATAGGACATTTCATCCAAAAACAGCAGATTACACTTTCTTCTCAAGTGCACATGGAACATTCCCCAGGATACATCACATCCTGGGTCACAAATCAAGCCTCAGTAAATCTAAGAAAATTGAAATCATATCAAGCATCTTTTCTGACCACAACGCTATGACATTAGAAATCAATTACAGGGACAAAAACGTAAAAAACAAAAACACATGGAGGCTAAACAATACGTTACTAAATAATCAAGCGATCACTGAAGAAGTCAAAGAGGAAATCAAAAAACACCTAGAGACAAATGACAATGAAAACACGACAATCCAAAACCTATGGGATGCAGCAAAAGCAGTTCTAAGAGGGAAGTTTATAGCTATACAAGCCTGCCTCAAGAAACAAGAAAAATCTCAAATAAACAATCTAACCTTACACCTAAAGGAACTAGAGAAAGAAGAACAAACAAGACCCAAAGTTAGCAGAAGGACAGAAATCATAAAGATCAGAGCAGAAATAAATGAAATAGAAACAAAGAAAACAATAGCAAAGATCAATAAAACTAAAAGCTGTTTCTTTCAGAATATAAACAAAATTGATAAACCATTAGCCAGACTCATCAGGAAAAATAGGGAGAGGACTCAAATCAATAAAATTAGAAATGAAAAAGGATACGTTACAACAGACACCGCAGAAATAAAAAGCATCCTAAGAGACTAATACAAGCAACACTATGCCAATAAAATGGACAACCTGGAAGAAATGGACAAATTCTTAGAAAAGCACAAACTTCCGAGACTGAACCAGGAAGAAATAGAAAATATAAACACACCAATCACAAGCACTGAAATTAAAACTGTGGTTAAAAATCTTCCAACAAACAAAAGCCCAGGACCATATGGCTTCACAGGAGAATTCTATCAAACATTTAGAGAAGAGCTAACACCAATCCTTCTCAAACCTTTCCAAAATATAGCAGAGGGAGGAACACTCCCAACCTCATTATACGAGGCCACCATCACCCTGATACCAAACCAGACAAAGATGTCACAAAGAAGGTAAACTACAGGCCAATATCACTGATGAACAGAGATGCAAAAATCCTCAACAAAGTACTAGCAAACAGAATCCAACAGCACATTAAAAGGATCACACACCATGATCAAGTGGGGTTTATTCCAGGAATGCAAGGATTCTTCAATATACGCAAATCAATCAATGTGATACATCATATTAACAAACTGAAGGAGAAAAACCATATTATTATCTCAATAGATGCAGAGAAAGCTTTTGACAAAATTCAACACCCATTTATGATAAAAGCCCTGCAGAAAGTAGGCATAGAGGGAACTTTCCTCAACATAATAAAGGCCATATATGACAAACCCACAGCCAACATTGTCCTCAATGGTGAAAAACTGAAACCATTTCCACTAAGATCAGGAACAAGACAAGGTTGCCCACTCTCACCACTATTATTCAAAATAGTTTTGGAAGTATTAGCCACAGCAATCAGAGAAGAAAAAGAAATAAAAGGAATCCAAATCGGAAAAGAAAAAGTAAAGCTGTCCCTGTTTGCAGATGACATGATACTATACATAGAGAATCCTAAAGATGCTACCAGAAAACTACTAGAGCTAATCAATGAATTTGGTAAAGTAGCAGGATACAAAATTAATGCACAGAAATCTCTTGCATTCCTATATACTAATGATGAAAAATCTGAAAGTGAAATTAAGAAAACACTGCCATTTACCATTGCAACAAAAAGAATAAAATATCTAGGAATAAACCTACCTAAGGAGACAAAAGACCTGTATGCAGAAAATTATAGGACACTGATGAAAGAAATTAAAGATGATACAAATAGATGGAGAGATATACCATGTTCCTGGATTGGAAGAATCAACATTGTGAAAATGACTCTACTACCCAAAGCAATCTACAGATTCAATGCAATCTCTATCAAACTACCACTGGCATTTTTCACAGAACTAGAACAAAAAATTTCACAATTTGTATGGAAACACAAAAGACCCTGAATAGCCAAAGCAATCTTGAGAATGAAAAATGGAGCTGGAGGAATCAGGCTCCCTGACTTCAGACTATATTACAAAGCTACAGTAATCAAGACAGTTTGGTACTGGCACAAAAACAGAAACATAGATCAATGGAACAGGATAGAAAGCCCAGAGATAAACCCACGCACATATGGTCACCTTATCTTTGATAAAGGAGGCAAGCATACACAGTGGAGAAAAGACAGCCTCTTCAATAAGTGGTGCTGGGAAAACTGGACAGCCAAATGTAAAAGTATGAAATTAGAACACTCCCTAACACCATACACAAAAATAAACTCAAAATGGATTAAAGACCTAAATGTAAGGCCAGACACTATCAAACTCTTAGAGGAAAACATAGGCAGAACACTCTATGACATCAATCACAGTAAGATCCTTTTTGACCCAGCTCCTAGAGAAATGGAAATAAAAACACAAATAAACAAATGGGACCTAATGAAACTTAAAAGCTTTTGCACAGCAAAGGAAACCGTAAACAAGATGAAAAGACAACACTCAGAATGGGAGAAAATATTTGCAAATGAAGCAACTGACAAAGGATTAATCTCCAAGATTTACAAGCAGCTCATGCAGCTCAATAACAAAAAAACAAACAACCCAATCCATAAATGGGCAAAGACCTAAATAGACATTTCTCCAAAGAAGATATACAGATTGCCAACAGACACATGAAAGAATGCTCAACATCATTAATCATTAGAGAAATGCAAATCAAAACTACAATGAGATATCATCTCACACTGGTCAGAATGGCCATCCTCAAAAAATCTAGAAACAATAAATGCTGGAGAGGGTGTGGAGAAAAGGGAACCCTCTTGCACTGTTGGTGGGAATGTAAATTGATACAGCCACTATGGAGAACGGTATGGAGGTTCCTTAAAAAACTAAAAATAGAACTACCATACGACCCAGCAATCCCACTACTGGGCATATACCCTGAGAAAACCATAATTCAAAAAGAGTCATGTACCAAAATATTCATTGCAGCTCTATTTACAATAGCCAGGACATGGAACCAACGTAAATGTCCACGCCAGATGAATGGGTAAAGAAGATGCGGCACATATATACAATGGATTATTACTCAGCCATAAAAAGAAACAAAATTGAGTTATTTGTAGTGAGGTGGATGGACCTAGAGTCTGTCACACAGAGTGAAGTAAGTCAGAAAGAGAAAAACAAATACCATATGGTAACACATATATATGGAATCTAAAAAAAAAAAAATGGTTTTCAAGAACCTAGGGGCAGGATTGGAATAAAGACGCAAACATAGAGAATGGACTTGAGGACACAGGTAGGGGGAAGGGTAAGCTGGGACAAAGTGAGAGTGGCATGGACATATATACACTACCAAATGTAAAATAGCTAGCGGGAAGCAGCCGCATAGCACAGGGAGATCAGTTCGGTGCTTTGTGACCACCTAGAGCGGTGGGATAGGGAGGGAGGGAGGGAGACGCAAGAGGGAGGAGATATGGGGATATATGTATAGCTGATTCACTTTGTTATAAAGCAGAAACTAACACACCATTGTAAAGCAATTATACTCCAATAAAGATGTTAAGAAAAAAAAAAGAGAGAAACCTCATCTCTCATCCTAGAGGAGCCACAAACTAGAGGTGCTCTGAGTCAACAGGTGACCTTGTACTGAGCCAGATATGACACCTTGGAAGTTGAGAAGGGATGCCTTCCACTGTTACTAGTCTCCTAGAGTTCAACCTTTAGTTTTTGACCATGTGGTTTAGGGTGACCAATCATCTGGGTGTTCCCAGAACCATCACAGTTCTAGCCCTGAAAGTCCTGCACCTGGGAAACCCTATCTATGGATGTGTTCCCTCTTTACCCTCTACCAAATTTCCCTGATGCCAGCTGCCTTTCTACATCTCTAAATGTTCATTTTTTTAAGAAACATCAAGACTTTACTATGTGGCAACACTTTACTACAGTAAGACTATACCAGGTGTAAAGGATATCAAGGCAAAAAAAATCCAAGTCTCCGAACAGGTACCATCTGCCTGCTGTATCATCCTTTCAAACTGATAGCCATCCTTTCAAACACCAGCCAGGACTAAGACCTACCACCTGCCATCATGCTCTATACATACCAGGTCCCATCTGCCCAGCTCTTCTTCCTCTAGCTGGTTGCTCTAATAACTGCCTTGTGTCCACCTGCTGTTCCCACATGGTCTGGTCTATTCACCCAGTGATTGAACTCCTAATCCCACCCTGACAAGTGGCTAAAAAGAAGCCACTTGTCTCACTAGCCTACCTAGCTGAGTGGGAAACTAGAAGTGGCTAAAAGCCTTATGCCTCAGGAGAGCTGTTCAGTCAATGATATGTTTTCTCAAGTTCTAGACCATAGATCCTCAAGTAGAACAACAGAAAAATGGTTATGAGGGGATCTCTGTTTTAAAATATAATTGGGAATTCTGGAAGTCTTGTTTTCTCATCCTCAGTACTTTCATTTCTCTGTCCCCTTAGGTCTATGCTTGTGCAATTTTTTCCTTGAATAGTAGGCCCTTGTAACTACTTCACATAACTGCTTTTCATAAAGAATATATTTCTGAATATATTGGTATCAGCTCAGCTACTTATTACCTCTGCTACTTTATGAATGTCACTTCATCTTTCAGGACCCCAGTTTATACAACATGAATGGGATGATAATATCCTAACAAAATAACTAACATATATTAAGATGAATATCATGGATACTTGTTGTTTTGCCTATCGTATACACATCCCTTTACCTTCTGTGTAGTAACAGGACCTGTCCTACAAGTGAGAAAGTCATTACGAGTAGCCTAGACTGAGTTTGTGCCACCATGATACACTTCTTCCCAGCATTTAACTCTCTTTTCTCACCAACACTACCTTGATATTCTTTATGGAATATGCATCTCCCCATTCTTAGTCATGTCCTAGCTGAATAAGTAAGCTACTTTTGGCTTAATGCAATTGACACATTCCATCCTCCAGGCCATAGGAGGAGGCATGTGACCCAATGCCAGCCATTAAGAGATGGGATGGGGTTTCCCTGGTGGCACAGTGGTTAAGAATCTGCCTTTCAGGGCTTCCCTGGTGGCGCAGTGGTTGAGAATCTGCCTGCTAATGCAGGGGACACGGGTTCCAGCCCTGGTCTGGGAAGATCCCACATGCCACGGAGCAGCTGGGCCCATGAGCCACAACTACTGAGCCTGGAGCCTGTGCTCCGCAACAAGAGAGGCCGCGATAGTGAAGAGGCCCGCGCACTGCGATGAAGAGTGGCCCCTGCTTGCCGCAACTAGAGAAAGCCCTCGCACAGAAACGAAGGCCCAACACAGCCAAAAATAAATATAAAAATAAATAAATAAATAAATAAATAAATAAATAAATAAAGATTACTTAAAAAAAAAAAGAATCTGCCTTTCAATGCAGGGGACACGGGTTCGATCCCTGGTCCGGGAAGATCCCACATGCCACGGGGCAACTAAGCCCGTGCACCACAACTACTGAGCCTGCGCTCTAGAGCCCCCAAGCCATAACTACTGAAGCCTGTGTGCCTAGAGCCGGTGCTCCGCAGCAAGAGAAGCCACTGCAATGAGAAGCCCACGCACCGCAACGAAGAGTAGCCCCCACTCGCCGTAACTAGAGAAAGCCCACGCGCAGCAACGAAGACCCAATGCAGCCAAAAATAATAAATAAATAAAATAAATTTTTAAAAAAAAAGAGGAGATGAATGTCAGAAATCGTGTGGGAGCACTAAAAGAGTACTCTCAACCTGAATCACATGGTGTGAGAAATAAAATCATTTTGATTCCGTGAAGAGAGAACCTCCAGTTGCCAGGGCCATGTATGGAGCCCGATAATGAAATGAACAATACAGGATACAGAGTGAAGAGATGGGGAGAAATCTGATCCCTGACGACATTGTTTGTAGATTGAACCCCATCTGAAATCAAATCTGTATGAGCCATTAGATTTCCTTTATTGTTTCTAACAGTTTGAAATGAACTCTCTGTCTCTTGCAAACAAAAGACATTTGAACCAGCATGAGACCCAGGCCTGGTCAATTAGAGCACATCCATCCCTCAGATTACAGTAATTACGGTTCAAGGGTGCACAGAGAAGCCAAGGCAGGAGCTCCCCAGGAACGTTCAGCCAGTGCTCTTAGAGAGAGAGGAAATGTTTCTAGGAAGGAAACTATCTCACAAATGAGTCTCTCTTTATAATCACATTCTTTGAATTATGGAACCTAGCAGCGCCAAATCCAGGTCTAGCCTTGATTTTTAGTCATGTAAAACATATTCCTTTTGCTTAACAAACCTGAATTGTGTTTCTGCTGCTTATAACCGCAAAGGTCTTGACTAGCCCCTTTATGCTAGATTCTTTGGTAACATTTTTATGTACATGAGAAACCATAATTATCCCCATTTCATAGATGAAGGAAGTGTGACGCAGAGAAGTTAAGTGAATTTTTCAAGGTCACATACCAGGTAACAGAGTTCCTGAAGTCAAAACTTTGTTGTTAATAATTGTGTTAAATGGTTTCCAGATGCTTTCATGAGGTTTTTCACAATTCTTGGATTCTGATTTAGCAGCTAAGCTCTATGTAACAAAATGGAATGGGGCAGTCTTGATGGATGACCTCACTGGCATGTCCTCAGAAAAGATTTCATCAAAGGTTTACTCTGCTAACTTCTCAACAGAACTCCTAGTACCTGTGGATTCTGCTTGTCACAGGCAAATTCAAGGAGTTCAGTATGACTCATTTCCCTACAAAACCAAGGGTGCCTCCCAGGTGGATGTTTATCACCTGGTTTAAAGGAATGCATGATATTGGTACCTAAAAGTCGAGTCAGCAACATTTACATTCCATTGCTTATAGACAAAATAAAAAGCAGGCAGTTTAAGGTTGTCAAACGGCAGCATCTTCTAGTGTTTAATTGTTGTTGGTAGTGGTTCTATTGGTGCAGTAGTGCTAGTATCTTGAAAACAGACATTTAAATCCAAGCAGGAAGAATTCTATTAAGAAAACAATAAACAAACAAAAGCCAACCTCAATAAAACCACCTAAACATTAAGTCCCCACCCCATCCCATTCCATGGTACCTTATGAAATCGTGCTCCATCAGTCTTTCCCTCCTTTTCAGATTAAAGAAAAACCCTAGTGGAGTGTGAGTTTGGTTGCACATTTTTCTTGTACTCTCCAGTTACTACTGCTCAGACACTAGACAGCATTTAGGGCTGGCCCTTACTAATTCAAAACTTTCGGATGGATTCATCTCTTCTGGCTCAAAGGAGAGAGTAAGGGTTTAGTATGAGCAATTGGACTTGGTCTTGACTCTCAGCCTCTGTAAATGGGTATATCTATAGAACTCTGTATTAGTGTATTCGTCCCCTATGGCTGTCAGAACAAATTACCACACACTTAAAACAACAAAAATGTATTCTCTTACAGTTTGGAGGTCAGAAGTCAAAATGAGTTTTAAGAGACAAACATCAAGGTGTTGGGAAACTTGTTTCTTCTAGAGGCTCCAGGGGAGAATCTGCTCCTTGTCTCTTCCAGATTCTAAAGGCTGCAACATTCCTTGGCTCCTGGTGGCATCGCTCCAATATCTGCTCCATCGTCACATAGCCTTCTTCCACCTCTGATCTTCTTGCCTCCCTCTTATAAAGACCATGGTGATTACCTTTAGGATCCACAGGATAATCCAAGATAATCTTCCCATCTCAAGACCCTTAAATGAATCACATGTCCAAAATTTCTTTGCAACGTTGGTGACATTCATGGGTTCTGGGGGCTAGGAGGTAAACATCTTTGGGGGACCATAATTCAGCCCACCATAATTTGGAAATGTGAATTACCACTGGACTGGGATAGAGAGGCAAAATCTAATATAGGAATTTTTAAATAATCAGATGAACGAACTCCTAGGCAGCTTTCTAGACAGAGTGGAACAGGTGGATTAAAAACAGCCAGGCACCAGCCTTTGTAGAAATAGTCTAATTTACAACACGGTACAAGTCGCCTAGATCTAGGAAAGCCACACCCAAAATTTTTTTTAAAAAAGGTTGTAGCCAATCTACCACTTACCAGCTCTGTGAGACCTTATATGAATTACTCAATCTCTCTAAACCTGTTGTACTCTCTGTGAAGTGGGGAATACTTACCCACCTCATAGTGCTGTTGTAAGTATAAAATTTTCATGTAAAACATCAGGTCAATGCAAGGAATGTAGCAAGTAACCTATAAATGTTAACTATTTGTATAATGTTAATGATAATGATAACAATAATCATTTCTGATTTTTAAACTTGTGAAATACTTGACTATATTGGCCAGGAAGGTTTGCAATTTCATAGGGTTTTTTTAAAGCAAGAGTAGAAAACAATTTTTCTCAGAGAACGTCGTAATTTTTAGAAGCAAAGGGGATCATTTTTGCCTAAGGTCTGTCTCTAGCAAACAAGAAGAAGGTATTGATCCCCAACTTGTTATGCAACCCTGCCCACGCGCTTTATAGCAGAAGATTAAAAAGACTAAGATGTGTTCTTCATCCTCAGGAGCCTTGCACTGTAGTTAATGTTGACAAGACTAACGTATCTAAAACACAGAGCAAAATAAGAGACAATATCGAGTTGAGTCTGAATTACACGGAATGGATTATAAATGCAATAAAATCCCAGAAGAAAATCAGATTAGTATGGGTGAGAGTGGTCAGGCAAGAGAGCAGGAGTAAACTAGAACTTGAAGGGTGAGTAATATTTGGATAGCCAGGAAGAGGGCATTGTGAGACATGGAAAATGGAAAGAACAGAGAAGCAAAGGCTAGGGGCCAAAGAGAGGTCAATCATTGTAGCCTGGCACCACGCCTATGAATGTTAAAGACTAATAATGTAAGGACGCAAGTGCTGGAAGTTAAAAAAAAAAGAAAGAAAGAAAGAAATACGTGGCAGTGGTTAAGAGTAGGGACTTGGGAGTCAAAATATTTGGATTTTGGTTCACGTCTTCACCACTTGCTAGCTTTGGGACCTTCGACAATTCCTGTAACTTCTCTGGTCCTCAACTTTCTCACCTATTTAACAAACTTGATAATATCTACCTCATAGTATTGCTTCAAAATTAAAGATAATGAATGTGAAATGTCAACACAATGGCTGGTATATATTAATCATTCAATCAGTGACATCTATAATAGCTGTAATAGTGACAGTAGTAGTAGAATAATCCTGCTTGACTGTAGAATCATAGATGTTCAAACATAGAACAAACTCCAGAGATTATTTTATCCGGGCCCCTCATTTAAGAGGGAAGATAACTGAACTGTAGAGACATGAGATGACACTCAGCCTCTCATTGGCAAACTCAGAATCCACTGTTCTTCCTTCCACACCTGTCAGATTCAGCATCCCTGTTCCGAAATAACTAGTGGTTGGTGCTCTTGAATATGCAAAATTAGTGCTGATTTAGGAACGTTTTTTAAAGGACTGCTGGGTGTTAGCTGCCTGCAGTCAGAAGGAGAATATGAGAAAGCCAAATTCTTCAAAGAGAAGTTTTCAACACTCCAATAACCACCCCGCCAAGAGTAGAAGCTGAACAAGGACACTTTGGGCTTAAATTCATTTGCCTGGTCTTCCTCCAGTCAACCTTTTAACCGATCTTTGCTAGAAAAATTCCACTTCTGTCTCCTGGAGTTTAAACCAAGGCCATTAAACATCTCGTATATGTTGGAGGTTTTTTTTTTTTTAATGCTCTGGAATTTCTCAGCCCTGGAAATATATGTAAAAATAATTTCACAAAGCACTTGGTGTGATTTCTAACAAAAAACATTCTCAAATGCAGGTTCTTCAAAGAGTTGGTGCAGTTAGCCTTGAGCAAACCATGTTCTTATACTGTCCCCTTCTGGTGGATGGCCAAAAGGGACAGACTGTATGGTTTAAGAAACTAGCTCAATTTCATTTTAAATAAAATCCCTCTCTTTTGTAATCACCTTGCCCTAGCCTTGTTGATAGGCAGCTGTAGGTGATTTACTTGCTAGACATAGTTATATCAGCTGAATAACTCATTAATGTTCCAGTGAAGACAGCTTTTGTGCTTTGGAAGAGCAGTAAGTAGGGAAAAAATTACTTAGCTGTCTTAGCATCAGGCAGGAGCACTGAAGCAGAGAAGAAACAGAACTTGCTTCTTGGTTGCTGAGAACGGATGATATGAAATTTCTTCAGATGCCAAGTTTAGCCAAATCGCAGGAGGATTCCATTAAACATAAGGTAAGCAGCAGGAATATCCACCTGAGCTTTCTTTTTTGATGAGACAGAGGCAAGGAAAGGCCAATTTCTACAATAATGTGGCGAAATAGAGATTAATTTGAGGAATGAATCCTGGCCTCTGAATATCTTTCTGAAACATGAAAAAAAAAGGCTTGAGAGAGGATTTAGGCAGGTATAATTCCTCTTATGCAGATACAGTCTGTTAGTTATGATAAGATAAGCTATGCCATAGTGACAAACAACCATAAAATCTCAGTGGCTTAATCCAAAAGAAAGTTTATTTCTCACTCACATAAAATCCACATGGCCAAGGCTCATTCTTATCACACTGTATAGTAATTGCCCATTTATTTACTTACCATAGCAGACTGCATGGACAGGCCACTCAAGATAGCTATTCCTCTTGCTCTCTGTACATTCCCTGCTCGACCTACACCTACTCACATGACTATCCAATCCTCTTTATTATAGGGCTTAATCAGTAACTCCCTACATGCTTGCCCCTTGCCCCAGCTTCTGGTTTCCCTGGTAACTGATAAGCCAGACTGACGTCAATTCCCCCTATAACTGGTAGCCTCCTTCTCACCCCCCTTCCCCTGTCCCCAGTAGCGAAGACTGTTGCCATGTCCTGTCGACCAGCTGCTGTATACAGTGGGTTGTCACTCCAGGACTTTGCTTCAGACTTGTAAGATTCCCTATACAATAAACCACTGATGTCTCTGTCACTGTCTCTGGGCTCTTTCTTTAGTCTCTCGGCTGAGCAATTACAAGGCTTGCAGGCCTGCAGGATGCAGCCCAACAAGACCATGAACTATCTTCAGGGAGGAACTATGTCTATTCAGGTCTATGCTCTATCCCCAATACTTAGCACAATACCTGACACGTAGGTACTCAAGGAATATTTGTTGAATAATGAAAGAATGAAGGAAGAGATGAATGAATGAATCAAACTAAATACCTCTGGGCATCATTTCCAGGAGCTCTGACTTCTCTTTTCTCCCTCTCCATACTTTAGGTACAGACCTAAAGCAAATGCCCATTTTACATTGGGGTAGCATTACTGTGTTCCCCTAGGCCTCTGTCATGGTATCATGCCCATGTAATTGTGCGATCTCTTTTAAAGGTCTTCTTGGTGGGCCCTTGACACGCTGGGGATGTGAGTCAACAAGGGTGGGAAGTAAATATTCTTAGCAACCAAGCTTTGTAATGCTTGCATTAAGGAGAGGGTGATGGATAGAGCACACAGCCCACTGGAGCCCTAACAGATGGGCTGCTTGGGGAGCCATTTCACAAAATGGTGCCAGCACAAAGCACTAAAAATTAAAAAGGCAATGCAAGACCCAAGGAGATCACAGGGAGAAAGAAAAGGGGGGAAATATCCTAGATAGGAGGAAGATAGGAGAAGAAAATGGCACCTTAAGACGTGATTCTCATCAAAACAAAACATATCCATACGTCTTACCAGCAGTGTAGAAGACCCCAGGAGATTCTTTTCCTTTTGCTTTTCTCTTTTCTTTCTATAGAGTTTCACCATTTTTCACTGACCAAATACTAACTGAAGTAATACTGTGACCAACTATCTTGAATCCCCGTCCCTAAAGATCTTACCATTTCTACCTGTTTTTTAGCAAAGATCCTTTTAACCATTACACATTGATGGATACCAAGCTGGCAGCTTTGGCTCTCTAAGTTCCTCAATTGTTTATGTATTTATTGGAGAATTTATAGATTATTGTTTTGTACCTAAGGCAAGATAGGGAGTGTGTTTGAAATCACAAAAGGTGTTGGGACATAAAATCTCTGAACCATAAATCTTGCAGTTTAACAAGAATTGCACCCAGGGGTACTGGGTCTGTCTGTATATGAGGTTTTGGAAAAAAGATCCAGATCTATCGATCATAGCCCCATTCTTTGTACTTAGAGATTGAGGATCAACTTACAATTTGTGCTGAAACACAGAGCTATTAGTCCAAATTCCTTCCTCCTTCATGGCCCCCCGTGCGCCTGATAGAGTGTCTCCCAGAGAAGGTGCAGTTCCCCACCACCACCCTGTGGTTAGAGGGAGAACTGCACTGTCACTGGGGCTTATATTTGCCTGACCTTTTGCATACTCACATTAGGCAATGATGACTATTTCTGGACTGCAAAATACTAACTGAAGAACAGATAGATTATATAGCGTGCCTTCTAAGTGGCATGTTGCTATGGTTTCCCACTGAAAGAACAGAATTCTCACCATTAGGTTATCTGAAATCTGCAGGATTGCTCCAAAATGTTTCCGCAGAGCATGGAATGTCCTTTGAACACAACTCCATCTGTATGATCAAATGCAGTCTCAGACTAGCAGGGAACACGATGTGTTTTTTGAAGAATGTCTTCATTGAATGCAGTAGGATTTGCAGGACACTTATAAGGCTAAAACAGGCACTGACCTCTGTTGATAAGGCACCTTTCCTGTATTTATTAACTATATCCCTTATGCCAAAAAGTTATTGAATATGAACCACCTAGGCATGCAAATGGGATGCTTTAAGCTCTCCAAAAGCTTCCCACTGCTCTTAAGATAAAATCCAAATCCTTTCTCATGGCCTGTGTTCCTCATATGGTCAAACTCCGGACTACTTCTCTATCCTCACCTTACCCCACTCTTTCCCCCCAATTCACAATCTGCTACACTCACCTTTTTTTACATCCTTCAAAGCATCCTCTAAAATGCCAAGCTTCTCCCTGCAGTAGAGTCTATACACACGCTATTTCTCTTGCTTGGAATGCTTTTCCCCCACTCCTGGCCTGCCTTAATTCTTACAAATCCTCCAGTTCTCAAATTTATACCACATCCTGAGATACCCATCACCCCAATTTAAATTAAGTTCCCATTTATACTCTCTGACAGGACTCCGCACTATTTCACAGCACACATCAAAATTTGAAATTAATTGTATATTCCTGTGATTGTTTAATATATATCCTCTCCACTAAAATAAAGCCTTGAAGTCATGGATTATGTCTTTTTGGTCTGCTATATCCCCAGCACTTATTACAGAACTTGGCATATGGTAGGCATTCAATACTGAATGAATGAATCAGCCCACTGACTTCAATCCCCCTTTACTTAGTAATTAGGAGCGAATTCAATGATCCATTGAATGAGTATTAAAACTGAGGAAAATGCAAAGAAGTCTTGCCCTCAAGTAGCTTATGAATACAGTAAGGAGAAAGACAACAGGGGAGACAAATAGGCATATATAAATGAAACAGCAATTTATGTGGGACATTTCTTGTCTCCTGGAACCCTAATGACAATCATGGGCAATTAATGCCCATACATTGCACACCTCTGAAGGAATTGCTATCCAGTCCAGTAGGAGTCCTTAGGTCATCACATACCCCCACCCAGGATAAAAGAAGCCCAGAGATTCAATAAGGAAGAGAGAGCATACTTTGAAGGGTATTTGTGGAAACACAGCGCTCTGACACATACCCCCTCTCTCTCCCCAAGCTCCGTGAAGGGTCAGCAGGAGAATCCTTCAGGGAGATTGGGGGGAAATAAATCCAGAGTGTTGGGGTTGGAAGGGCAGGTGGGCACACAGAATGGTAGGTGAGCCAGAGCCATCTTGAGAGAACTCCTGCTTCATGACAAAGGGAACACCAGGAGCGCACTGCCAGTGGGCAGAAGTTAAGGGGATGTCAGTATCCTAAGAGGGTGGCGCTTGTCCCTCATGGGGTATCCAAAGAGTCCTTACAAGCGCCCCATGGTAGGAAGAGCCAGCAGGTTACCCTTGTCATGAAAGAAAGCACCAGCAATCAAATTGACCAGCATCAGAGAAGTAACACTTCGCCCTTTCTCTGTAAGTTCAGCGCGTGCTTGCACGTGTGCACACACACACACACACATCCACATACACTCGTGCACGCTCTGTGCTCAACTCTAGAAGAGCCATAAGCAGCAGAGTGGATGGAAGGACCAGGTGGAGCAAGCAGAACCAAAGAATGAACCACGTTGCCCTTTCCCAGTGGTAGGCTAGGGATTCAGCGGTCAGGCCTGCAGGGAAGAGGTTGGTTAGACAGAAACCCTGACTTAGATGAGTGATTAACGTTTTGATTTGGGTTGCACACAAATTCATAATATCTGATAATGACACTGTTCAAATACCTGAAAGTGTCTGAGATTTGGCGTACAAATCCTCTGAATTGGGGAAGGTGATCCAAAGAGTCTAGTTGAAGGCAGTGCTTGGAAAATAATGAAGCTGGTTCCTGATTGTACCTTCTCAAGTCCAGTCTGTCCAACAAACCATCTACATAAAACAAAAAACGTTAAGTTCAATGAGAAGAGTAAAAATAAAGTACAATAAGATATCTGAGTTGCTGTAATTAGCTCAAACCCTTCTCTGCTTAGAAAATAACTTACAACCAGTGTTCTAGGAATATTAGGAATAAAAGAATCATACTTGTACTATTACATATGCAAAATATATTCAAATTTTCCCTTCAGCAAAAATTATTCATGAAAAAGATAAATTTCTCATCAACTCCCAGGAAAATTGTGCATCCTGCAACTGTGGATAATTCAATAATTTTTGTGAATATAAAATGATAATATATCACATCTGAACATGTTGCCCTATGCAAAGAACTTCAATGACAAATGCCTCTCACTCATCACCACCCTAGGTGGTTGGTAGAGAAAATATCTTCCCATTTTACCAGCAAAGAATGTCATACCAAAACAGGGGTCTGCAAATTATGACCTGCCAGGTAAATTCATCCCACCACCTGTTTTGGTATGGCCCACGAGCTAAGAATGGTTTTTACATTTGTAATTCATTGAAAAAAATCAAAGAAGAATAATATGTATTTCATAACACATGAAAATAACATGAAATTCAAATTTCACTATTCATAAAGTTTTATCGAAACATAGCCAATGTTCATTCATTTACATATTGCTTATAACTGCTTCCATGCTACAGTAACAGAAATGAATAGTTGTGGCAGAGATTGTATGGCTGGCAAATCTTAAAATATTTACTATTTTCCCATTAAGATAAAAGTCTGCTGATCCCTGCTCTAAAAGGTTAAATGGCATCTAATTCCACATGCTTAGTTAGCTGCAAAAAAGTCATAAGACCACTGATTCAGAACATAAATCATTTCATCATATTTCCTATAAAATAACAATAAATATTGGTAGTCTCTGTATGTTTTTCTTTTCCCCTTCTATTGGGCCGCAACATTTTTTGGGGAAATAAAATCTCATAAAACTCATAAAACTTGGAATGCCCTTCCCCCATTCTTGGCCTGCCTTACTTAACTCTTACAAATCCTCCAGGTCTCAGATTAAATATTGCCTCCTGAGATACCCATCAGCCCCTGACAGGACCCTGCACTTCCAGCTCATAGCATTCATCAGTGGAGTGCTGTGAACTGGGCAGGACCTTAGCAATCATATAATCCAGGAGTCAGCAAACTTTCTGTAAAGGGACAAATACAGTTGTCCCTTGGTATCCATGGGGGATTGATTCCAGGAACCCCTGCAATACCAAAATCTGCTTATGCTCAAGTCCCTTATATAAAATGGTGTAGTATTTGTATATAACCTACACACATCCTCCCAAATACTTTAAATCATCTCTAGATTACTTATAATACCTAATACAATGCAAATGCTATGTAAATAGTTGCCAGTGTGCAGCAAATTCAAGTTTTGCTTTTTGGAACTTTCTGGAATTTTTTTAAAAGATATTTTCAATCTGTGGTTGGTTGAATTCATGAATGCAGAACCCATGGATATGAAGGGCTGACTACAGTAAACATTTTAGGCTTTTCAGGCCATACAGTCTCTATAGCAACGACTCAGTTCTGCCACTGAAGCAAAAAAGCAGCTATTACAGACAATACCTAAATGAATGGGTATGGCTGTATTCCAATAAAACTTTACTTACAAAAAAAAGGAGCTGGCTGGATTTTGGCCAGTGAACTGTAGTTTGCCAACACCTGATATAGTCCATACCCTCATCTTAGTGTCATTGGATTTCCCTCCACCCTGGAACTTATTACAGAACCTGACTTACAGCAGACATGTGATAAATTTTGATGAATAAATGAATAACGGCAAGCAAGAAGGAAAGAAGGGAACAATGCAAGGAACACAAGCAAAGGTACTCACAGTCCTTGTCTTGAAAGTATTCAAAATATAATTAAGGAGACAAGCTATATACAGGTGAAAATGCCTTGTATTACAAAGCAGGATGGTGAGTGACTTAGATACTAAGGACCATCTAAACTCAGAAGAAGATTTCATAGGTAAGGTCAGATTTGAGCTGACTATTGACATTTGTTGCTTGTTTGGATTTTTATTGTTGTTTTGGGGAGGGGAGGTTGGCATTAATCAAATTTGTACAAAGAAAATCATCACATGTGCAAAAACTCACTATTATAAAAACAAAACATAAATCTTTTTATAGAGCAAGAAATCCTTGAGAGATGCATATAATCATGGCCTAATCATTTTTATTTTATTTTATTTATTTATTTATTTTTGACTGCACCGCACCACTTGTGGGATCTTAGTTCCCCAACCAGGGAGTGAACCTGGACCCTCGGCAGTGAAAGTGAGGAGTCCTAACCACTGTACCGCCAGGTCCTACCTAGTCATTTTAATTCTAAGATTTGAGTATGTTAGGTTTTCTTAAGACATGGAATATTTTTGTTTGAAGCAACAGAATCCCAAAGCAGTACTTCCCTTGGGCCAGTGGTTTTCAAATTTTAGGTGCCCAAGAATCATCTAGAGAGATTTTAGGTATGCAGATTCCTGAGCCCTACCTTAGACCTTCTGAACCAAAACCTCTAGGGTAAAACCAAAGGAATTTGAATCTTAAAACTTTCGCCCTCATGTAATTCCTCTGTAATTAGTCTGTGGAGGCTT
Organism: Balaenoptera borealis; assembly: GCF_965194805.1. Classification (NCBI taxonomy): domain Eukaryota; kingdom Metazoa; phylum Chordata; class Mammalia; order Artiodactyla; family Balaenopteridae; genus Balaenoptera; species Balaenoptera borealis. The sequence goes on from NC_138867.1 coordinate 148,897,887, forward strand.
TCGATGTCATGGAAATTGAACTTCTATAACTAATGGTAAAGATGTTATGACCTCATGGGAAAGACTGTTCAGTAGAGAGTAAATAAATGTCAGTACGTCAAACACTATTGTTTTCTTGCTAATTTTTTCCAAGTGCATATTTTTTCCAGTATCTCCCAGATGCTCATCACCTTACAAAATTTCAAGTTTTTAACTCAGAGAAAGATTGTGTTGTTTTATTTTGAAGCCATTTTTATAATCTTGAAAAATCAAACAGTTCCTTAAATATGCAGAATACCATGAATTCAGAGAGTCTCTTTATATTTGGTTCCCCAAGTTGCTGACAAGGTCCACTAATGATCATTACCAATGAATTACCAATGAATGCCAGATACCAACAGGGGGCACAGTATTTAAGAACTTAAAATTTTCGTTCTCCGTACTGTCTAGCAAAATGTTCCCTATCGAAAGACATTTTCAACCATCATGTTGGCAAGCATTGATCACTGAACTGAACTATACTATTAATACGTATGCCTGGCCAGAAGCTCATGAACAAAAAACTCTTCTGTCTTCCTTCCTAAAAAGAACCAATTCTTCATGCTTTAATGTGAAAAGACTTGGAGCCATAATGATAAAAGCTCACTAACTGAGCATTTACTATGGACCCAGACACCATAATAAGCACTTTAAATATCAGTATCCATTTGTTGTCATGACAGCCTGTGATGGAGGTTCCATTATCATCCTCATTTTACAGACGAGAAAACAGGGTTAACATTCCCAGGTCACATTAAATAACAGAGATGAGATCTGGACTTGAGATCATCTGACTCCAAATCCTGTGCTACATGTTTTCACCAAAGTTATGAGATCCTGGTGAACTGGAATGAGCACCGGGCTGAGATCCAAGAGATAAATGTTCTTGCCTCAGCTGTGACATGAAGTAACTGGGTAGTTCTAACCGTGATATTTCCCCTCTTTGGGTTTCCAATTCCTCTTCTACAAAGAGTTGTAATTGGACTACTAGATGAATAATAAAATTGCTTCCAAGACTAATATACCATGATTTAAGAGCAGCCACTTTGCACAAAAAGAGGACTAGAGAGACAATGGGAGCCATCTGGATGTGAAAATGATAAATGGCAAAAGCTGTTGGAGGGGATAGTCTCAGATTAGCATTCGCTGCCACTGGGTCCACACACCACATTGCCAGTCTCCTGCAAATTGCCCGCAGCTGTGCTGATCTAGAGGCCATTTAGAGTGCAGAACCCTTAACAAATTGTTCAAGGTATTTAGCCTTGGGTTTCCCAGGAGCCCATCCAGCCCCATATAATTAAATGTCTTGTGATTTGCCAACTTTGCTGTTAGAAGTGCAACAAAGTTTTCTACTGTTGTTGTTTGAACTCAATTATCACTTCGTTCTGGGTAGAAAGGAGGCCTTTGCAAATTCCTTCTTGAGTAGCTGACTGTGGAGGATTTTCACATCAGTCAAAAAAAAATGAAAACCATCTAAAGAAACAAACTTTGTCGATGATGGGAGAAAAGCTACGGTATTCTCGTAATCCACGTGTCTGCTTCCAATTTATAGGGTCATGCTTCCATTACTCCTGCCCCCCAATCCATAATGCTCTTCCCAATGCTTCTACAGATTTTAGGAAATTATATTCTCATTATTACTACTTATTCTTATTTCGAGATCCTACAGAAGCCTTATTCTTACTCATTCTAACCTCCTATAGTTATCTTTTTCCCTGCCCAATGTTAACTGAATATCTCCCTAAGTATGTCTCCCACAGGGTGGTGTTGGACATAACAATGGAGGGTTCCGTCATGGCAGAGCAAACAGTTATAAATCAAACATTACACATCACTGTTCTTAAATTTCTCCAAGCCATCTTCACCACTGGAAATTTTGCAATGGCCATATTTTACCTTGCAGTCCTGGCCCTTTCATCATGTTGCTTGACCCTCTCCCCATCTCCCTGGTTCCTTAATCCCTTAAGATACCCTCTCAAAAATCACATTCCTATGATGTTTTTATGCAGAAAAAGTAGTTTTTGATACTGCCCTCTCCTTCCAGACGATGCCCAGAGCCTATTTCTTCATACTAGCAAAGAACTCTGCCACTAGCATGATTTATCAAAAAAATAACTTGGAGCTCCATCTGCTGTTTCCCAATCTTAGTACAAATCTACTACTACTCGAATATAAGTGAGGGTCTATATGACCCAGTCTCACAACATTCAAAGAAAAAAAAAAAAGTAATTCTGATTCTGATTCTTCAAGTTATTTTTTAAAATAAACCTACTGCACTACATCTTAAAATTCTTCTCACATTTCTTTCCACCCCCATCTTTCATGGTAACTGCCCAAAATTGTTCTCCCCATTCTTCATTCTTCATTTTCTAGAAAAAAAAATGTTTTAATTACCCAACATCCCTATCATCACAGACACTTCTGTTTTCTTGTTCCTCTCCTGAACTCTCTTCTGTACTAGCATTTTGGGCGGGCATTTTTGCACTTCGCAATACCTCTTAGCTCTTTTTGAAACAACTCCCTCCCCATCCCTGGTTCACTGACTGGCCTGATGAGCACAGTAGGTAAAAGGAGAGGAGGTAGCATGGGCAGGCACAAAACCTTCAGGTTCAGGTAAGGGGAAAGGGAAAAATGTGATACTCACACATCATGAATTTTTGCCCCTTTTACAAATAAATTAAAATTTTTGAACAAGACAACAAATGAATTGCAGCTGAATCGTGCAGTGACAATGGTCATGCCTGGAGTTCTTAGGACTTAAAAGAGATAACATGCCAGAAACAAATTAAAGTTCTTTTTGACACACTAAAAGACTTGACTGAAAAGAGGTTTAACCTGAGAACTGTACCTGAAAAATGACAGCTGTGAATGGATTTGAATTCAACAACAGCTATTAAAGGGAACCAAAAACAACTATATGCTACAAATACAAAAGAATCTTTTGGACAGTGTATTTGTAGCTTTAGGCAATATTCAGGCAACAGAATAAAACAGGACCCAGTGTAATGAAATCCAGTCCAACTGAGTGTTGACAGCAGAATGCAAATCGAGAGAGCTGCAGAATCAGTTAAGCTTCATTGATTTCAAACAACAGAAAAGATCCTAACTTAATCAAAATAGAATGTCATTATAAAAAAGTGAAGGAATGCACAGAATGGAGTAAAAGGTGTAATTCTGGTCATCTCACTCCCCTGCCGGAAATGCTTAAGTGGATTTCTTTTAACTGTAATTAAGATCAAGACCAAACCATTAATAGTGCCTATACACCGTGCATGGCCCAGCCCTTCCTGCCTCTCCAGCAGTTTATTTCATCTCTCTCTCCCTTAATCTCTAAATTCTACTCACCCTGACCACCTCATGGTTTCTCTTTTACCATTGTCCTATAGCCAGAGGGCCTCTGCACATATTCTTCCCTCTTAATAGATGCTTTTCCTCTTTCCACCCCTCCATCAACTAATTTTCATGTATTCATCTTGCAGGCAAAAGCTCAAACTGCACTTCTCAGGTAAGAGAGTTTGGGGTTGGATACGTATATGAAAATCCAAATAAAACAACAAAACAAGATTGTTAACTCCAGCAGAAAAGCCTTTGTAAAAAAAGAAGAACAATTACTGTATACTTCATGACTAAGGCATGAATAATATTTACAGACAACAGTCATATTGCCGAACACTGAACTCTCTAACCAAAATTATGATATAACTGTTTTAGGTGGGAGAGGGGTCAGGAGAGTGATTACATTTGTAAGGGAGGAGAACGATGGGGGGAGGGGGGAGAGGGAGCTAAATCTTTATCTTCCATAGCACAAAAGTTGCCATAAAAGTGCCTAAAACTGGAAAGTCAAGATATAAAACAAAAGTCTATTATTTAGAATTGTGAAGAAGTAACTGGAAGAGTTCGAAGTATTTGTCTCTGGAGGATTGGGGCGAGGGCGAATCAGGAAATAGGGTTAAAAGATATAACTGCTGTCTTTAAAATAATTCTAGAGTAATTTTTTATTCTTAAAACCAGGTATATGTATAACTTTAATTTTTAAATGACAGTATTTTTAAAAAGTAGTAAATGTGCTAATGGGAAACTAAAATATGCAAGATACAATGAAGACTGGAGTGAAGCTAATGCATGCTGTAAAAACTTGTGCATCTCCTAGAAATGGGCCAACAATTTGATTTTCTCTAATAATGTATTTTTTGAAAGAACTTTTAGCCAAAAATCTTGTTCTCAGAAAAATATGTCTCTATGATTGCAGTTAGCACCTTGTGTCTAAAAAAAAAGTCCTCCTTTAAAATTACTCATTGGTAAGCTACTGGTAGAGATTCTAGAAGTGGTAGGTCTCTGGGAAAGGTTTATCTAGAATTCTCTAAAATGCATCATGACCACAAGTGACATTTTCTTCAAGATAAAAAATGTTTGATGGCCCATGTATGTTGTAAGGCAATTATTTCTGATATGAATAATAATAAGGTCATGGTTTGTACCAGAGAATGCATAAGCTTGAGAATTAAGAGAACTAGCTTTGGATGTCCTGTCCAATATAGTGGTCATCAGCCACATGGGGTACTGAATGTCTGCAACGTTGCTAGTCTGAATTGAGACGTTCTGTATATGTGTATATATACGAGTGGCTACTAGGAAACTTAACATCATGTCTGTGGTTTGCACTGTATTTCTGTTGGACAATGCTGCTCTAGGCTTAGTGCTTTCATTTCACAGTGCTAGGGATGTTACTGCAAGTCACTTAAATTCATTGGGCTTCAGTTTTCTTACGTATAACATGGGGGGTTAGACAGAAGTCCTGTAAAGTCCCTTCTCAGAAATTTTATAAAGCTAGCATCCTAAAATATGATGGAGACTAATGGATTCTGGACTTGAAAAGTCAGCAGGTGGTTCCTTCCGATGGTCCACCCCCACCATGCTGTACTGTCCTCCCTGCCACCATCAACCTCATCCAGACATCTTTACCAAATGCTGCTTTCACCAGTCACCAATGCATGTCCTAAGTGGAATGCTTTACAATTACGTCATCACATCTTAATTCCTACATGATGAAATCAGCGTTATTACCCTGTTTCACATGTGAAGAAAAAAATCTTGAAAAGGTTAGGTGACTTTGACAGGCATCAGAGCCAGGATCCGGAGGAGTCACAATACACATCCGATTCCAATACCTGATCTCTTCGTCAGTGTGCTCCGCTCCCCTTTACAGAAACCAAACGGGGGTTTTTTTTGGAACCTAAATGATAAACCCAACTTGTTGAGTCAGTACGCCTCTCCTGCATTATTTTCCATCCCTGGATTCTCAGCACTTGAAAAAGATAGTTAATGAACAATATGTGATATAATATTCTGAACTTCCATGTCACTTGGTTTAAAATGAAGATCACACTTTAAGGTATGCCTGTAAAACGATGTGAAGTGGTTGGGTTTTTAAGAATAAATATCACCAAAAAATTTCATATGACTATTGTCCCCTTCAGATGAATTACTTTGAATACTTATTCCAACATCGTTGTCAACTCAAAAAAAACTAACCTCTTTTTATAAGCCTCAGAACTAATATATTCCTTTAAATGTCTGTGGCAGAAATTTTGTCTCTTCCTTTAGGTATTGTTTATGTTGTGCCAGAGAACAAGATATCAAAAGGCCAACCTGACTCAAGAGCCAATCTTGAAGAGACTCCTAGTAGCCTAAGATGGGACAATTTGAGTATCAAAAAGGAATAATAATAGTATCTGAAGAAAATATAGCAAATATTTGAAAAATGATACTGGAAAAGAAACCTCATTTTCATTACAGGAATTGGCTATATCACCAACCCATTACTTTAAAAACTGACAAATAAAGGGAATAAATTGAGTACTTAGCCCAACTTTCCTGTATGAGCTATATTTCAGCAAAGCCAATAGTTGCTGAGGAAAGTCTTTTACAGAACATTTCTAGCCAATAAGTGCAGAAAGTATAGTAAAATTAGAAAGTCACCATTCTGCAACCTCTAATAAAATAATGGATCAGGGCAATAATCATCATAGGTGCTAAGACCACTAGGTGAAATTTGATAAGGAACTCTAAAAGGAAGAAATCAAGCTGACACCATCTGAAAATGGAGCATCCAAAATTATGCCTCCTCATGTGATGCAACAAAAAGTACAAAGCACTTGCTTCAAAAAAAAAAATAGAAAAGAAGAATAAAACAAAGAAACCCGGCTCTAATCAAGCCTCCAGTTCTAATTTCCCATGTACAAAAATAAGGAGGGTAGCAAAAAAGTTAAACACCAGAAGAAACCAATCAGCCACATTCAGAATCCAGCACATTCTTCAGGAAAATTAACTTGGTTTACTCAATAAACAATAGCATTTTTTAACAAGAAAAGGAGAGACCATTATAAATTAAAAGAGTTAAAAATATAAAAACCAAATGTGATGTGCACATTTTGTTTGGACCCTGATTCAAATAAACTAACTCTAAAAAACACTTTTGAAATAATCACGGAAACTTGGACTGGGTATTATATAATGCTAAGAAATTGTTAATTTTGTTAGGTATGGTAATGGCATTGATTTCTGTTTTTAAAAAAATATGCCCTTATATGTCAGACATATATAATGCATATAATGTGCATAATAAACTAGTAACTCTAGTTAGATGACAGGATAGTTGGGATTTTCTTTAAAGGCTGAAATATACCAGCAAAAACACTATCACCATCACTAGTAGTAGTAGTAGTAATAGTAGTAGTAGGAGGAGGAGGAGGAGGAGGAGTAGGAGGAGGAGTAGGAGTAGGAGTAGTATAGTAGTAGTAGTAGGGATGGGAAATAATATAAGACTGGGTTTCCCTGGTGGCGCAGTGGTTAAGAATCCACCTGCCAGTGCAGGGGACACGGGTTTGAGCCCTGGTCCAGGAAGATCCCACATGCTGTAGAGCAACTAAGCCCGTGCACCACAACTACTGAGCCTGTGCTCTAGAGCCCACGAGCCACAACCACTGAGCCCACGTGCCACAACTCCTGGAGCCCGTGCATGCAGAGCCCGTGCTCCACAACAAGAGAAGCCACCGCAATGAGAAGCCTGTGCACTGCAACGAAGAGTAGCCCCCGCTCGCCGCAACTAGAGAAAGCCCACACGCAGCAACAAAGACCCAACGCAGGCAAAAATAAAAAATAAATAAATAAAATAAATCTAAAAAAAAATAATAATATAAGACTAACAAAATGTTTTATAATATGGAAACTGAATAATAGGTACACTAGGGTTCATTATATTTTTCTCTGTACTTCTGTATATGTTTGAAATTTTCCATAACAAAAATAATTTAAGCCTCAAATAATTTGAAAGCAAGTCTCATGAGTGAGGTGTTGATTCAAATGTATTATTCCATTTTGGTTGAAAACTCTGTTTGTCTCTACCACAATGAGTGGTTTTCTTGTGTGTTTCTGAAGGCAATTTCATAAGAAGATAACTGGGTTTTAATTATCATTCTGGGTGAACTTGAGCAACTTAGCCTCCACATAGCTTGCTTTCCTTATCAGTCAACTAAGAATGACTTGATCACCAAGGTCTTTTCCAGCACTATTCTAGAGCTGTTTCACTCTCTAACAGAATAATTGGATAAGGGAATGGCCTTTAATGCAATAATAATCATTTGATTTTATAAGTATTCATTTTTTAAAGTGTTTTTTAAAACAGCTTCATTACCTGTAATGACTATATTTAATATCCGACCACAGTGATTATACAAGGTCAGAAATGTCCAAAGGCAACCAATTCTATGAACAATATCTTATGAGGAAACTGCTTTAATTTATACTTTTCCAGTAAGAGTGAACCCATAACCCCTAGAAATTCTTACCTGCTAATATGAATCCAATCATGATTGTCTACATGGCTCAGATCACCAGATAAGAGCTTAATTTACTACAATGAATGGACTGATTGCCCCATCACATAGCAAAGATTCTTCAAAATAGTAATCTGATTCTGCATAGATTAAAAGAAACATTTGGAGGTCTCATACTCTTCAGACGGTTTGTACTGATGACTCGTAGATGACCTTGTGGATCAAGTATTACCAACTGAACCAGCCATTACACCCACACCTTCCAGAGACACAAAAGTGAAATGAGGCCAGCAGGATCATCCAGTGTGGGGTTTGGTTTTCTGTTTTTGATTCTGTTTTTGTTTTTTCATTCTCAGTCCATTATTTTTTACAAAACTCCATTCTATACTCTTACTTCCTAGGAACATTTCCAGTTCAGGATCAAACAGATCACTCATTAAGAGTAATGTTTCCATACCTTTCTTTTGATAATTTTAATTTAATTCAATTGCTAAATTGCCACTGCATAATTTGATTCTTAAACTATTTTTATAAGGCAGAGAAGGGAGATTTTTTATATCCAATATTGTCCCCCTTAAGTTGATTTTAAAACTCCAAGTTACAGCTTTTCAAGAAGAGAGAAAACATAACTTGCAATCGGTAAAATAATTCAATATTTATATCGGAACGTGATAGGTATAATTAACTAATTAGGTTTAAATCTGAAATATTTGAGTGACGGCTACTTACCTTAAAAAATAAAATTATTACTCAATATGAGTACTTGTTTTCTTAATCGCAAATCAAGAACCAACTGTCAATAATTTTACTGTTAAAAGATGTCAGACTTGGAAGAAAGCAGAATTTAATGCTTCAGTTTTGAAGATTTTAGAAATATCTTTGATTTCTTGCCCTGCCTTAGGAAGAAAGTAATCACACTCTTGGTTTGATTTAGAATTTTGAGAGGGTTTATACAATCACCTTTTGTTTCATTCTTCTAAGCCCTTTCAGGGTAAATTTTTCTATTGCTTCAGGAAAGGAGAGGTCTGATGAATTTGAAACAAAGTATTGCCTTTGAATTCTTTCATTAATTCATAGTAGGCTACCAGATAATTCTGGGTTGAAATGTTTGAATTTCCCTTGAAATAAACTTCCAAGTACAAATTATCACTGTTTGCAAAAGCCCTGTGGGGCATCATTTGAAATTATTTTGTACTTTCATTGCTAAACCAGAAAATATATATTTCAGCCTCCGCACTGCATACCTTCGAGCAGTACCATGGCATCCCAGTCCATATGAATGATGCCCCTTGGCTGTACAGCATGGTTGTGTACAGTTGCCTCTGGCAACTGCATGCTCAACTTCATAAAAATGCTCTACCAAGAGTAAAGTCTCAATAAATATTTGCTAATTAATTGGCAGTTTCTGTAGCAGCAGATTCAGGTGAATATTGGTGGGATATTAGAAGACTCCGATTCCAAAAATGAGGATCTTGAATCAGATGCGTATGTTTGGTTTATTTATTTATTTATTTATTTATTTATGGCTGTGTTGGGTCTTCGTTTCTGTGCGAGGGCTTTCTCTAGTTGTGGCAAGCGGGGGCCACTCTTCATCGCGGTGCGTGGGCTTCTCACTGTCGCGGCCTCTCTTGTTGCGGAGCACAGGCTCCAGACGCGCAGGCTCAGTAGTTGTGGCTCACGGGCCCAGTTGCTCTGCGGCATGTGGGATCTTCCCAGGCCAGGGCTCGAACCCGTGTCCTCTGCATTAGCAGGCAGATTCTCAACCACTGCCCCACCAGGGAAGCCCCCAAAATTTCTTAATGATCAAGTAGTGCCTGTGAAAGTTTTTATTATATTAAACTCTCTTACTTGGGCTATATCTGTTGCAGGAAAGGAGGACCCCCTTCCAGGGCCCGAGAGTGGGCTCCTAACACTCGGAAATGAATTGTCCGAAGAGACACACGTGCTGACAAAGCAAGAGAGTTTATTGGGAAGGGGCACCTTCCAATAAGGAGGAGAGCAGCAGGGCCCAGGAGAACTGCTCTGGCAAGTGGCTTGCAGTCTCGGGTTTTATGGTGATGGGGTTAGTTTCCGACTTGTCTCTGGCCAATCACTCTGACTCAGGGTCCTTCCTAGTGGTGCATGCATCGCTCAACCAAGATGGATTCCAGCAAGAAGGATTCTGGGAGGTTGGCCCGACATATGGACTGGCATCTCCTCCATCCTTTTGACCTTTCCTAAATTCTTCCAGTTGGTGGTAGCTTGTTAGTTCTGCATTCCTTACCAGGACCTCCTGTTGTAAGATAACTCATGCAAGTGGTTACTATCAGGGCTGGCTAGGGTGGGCGGTTTCCGTCAGTGGTTCCCCCAATATATCCACACAGTGCAAAGTGAGTAAATATTTGGCAATCTTTGCATTCATTTGTTAGGGAGAAATAGAAAACTAGATTTGTAATTCAAACCAGCAGTGTGATAGTAGGCATTAACCAAGCAAATATAATGAATACCAAAATTCTGTTTTGCTCTTGGAGAAAGACCTAATCATTATGTCAATGTCCAACACAATATAATGTTTTCTATCCATAAGTGCCTTGTTCTTAACAAAATGCTGTCACAGACATCTTATCTTTTCCTTCCCTTTTCAACAACTGTATGAAGTGGTATTATTATCCATATTATTATTATACATGGGATGAAACTGAGACTTGGAGAATTTAAATAGCTTAACCATGGCCACCGCAAGGGGTAGCACCAAAACTGAAATCCATGCCTTCTAACTCCAAAACTTGAGCACGTTCCACCACCAAGGTCAAGGTCAAGTTCTATTTCAGTCATTCTTTAATTCTTCCAATTAGCTCTCTTATCGCTTGAATGTAAAACCATGATGAAAAGAGAATCAGGTTATTTGAAATAATTATGATGAAGAAAACTGCCAAAAACAAAGATAGGTAAGTCATTTGATCTGCAGACTTTTGATTGTAAAGTTTATAAAATAAATGGCACGGAACATGGAGCCCATAAGTTGCCCTTTCTCACTAAGAATCTTTTCCCTTTCAGAAATTGGCAACAGTGGGGGGCAGGGAGAGGTGGAACAGAACAGTAAGGCTGGAAGCATCCCTTGAAGCCCAGACGTACTCCAAAAATCTGGCTTCCAATCCAATTACATGTCCTTGAATGTCTCTGAGCCTCAGTTTCTTCATCCATAAAATATATAGACTAATATACCCGTCCTCACAGTAGGTATCATAAGATTAAATGAGGTAGCATATGTAGGACATTAGTACATGACAATTGTTCAATATAATCGCATCAACCTGGATATTTCCCAAATGGTTAGGGATGTTATTTTAGGTATTTTTTTACTACCTCTACACATACCACACCATGCAACATATTGAGGTAGATGCAATTGTATACAACAATTATTGTTTCAGGTAGTTTACACATAACTCACCAGATACTATGCAGCACAGTATCTCAAGACACAACCTGCTCAGTTTGATATGGCTGTTATTCATCCCCTCCTGTTTCCCTATTCTAAAACCTCCAGCTTCTCTGGCCCCTCCTAACCTCATCCATCCTTCTGCCCCCACCTCTGAATCCCCCTCCAACCTTCCCTCCAGGGTCCCAACTCCCACGCTGCACTTTCCCTCGGCTCTGCCTTCCCTAAAGAGGGGCTGTAGGGGACAGGTTAGACACCAGTGAGCCTGAAGGAAGCACAAGGTGGTGGCCTGAGGTTCCAGCAGGGTGGGGTTGGAGAAAGAGGCTGAGGGAGGAAGCCCAGTGTGCTTCAACGTGGAGCAGACAGCTCTGCGGCCCCAAGAGTCCTCTTTCCTAAGCCCCTACTGGCAACCTTTTAATTTAGAACCCTCTTTAGTCTTAGATCCTCCTACTCTCTCCATCACTGGGCCCAAACTTCTTTTCCTAAAGAACTTCCAGGAAGCCCAGCTCTGTCTGCCCTCACCTGTTCTGGCAAACTCTTTCCAGCCTCCAACCCACTTTCCTCTGCCCTGGCCTTTCTAGGCTGTAGCTTATTCTTTCCTGGCCATTGTCTTCACTATCTTTCACACCTGCCTTTCATTCCTCATCTACAATATTTACCTCAGTTAAAAGGAAAAAAAAGAGGCTTATTTTAATGTTAGCTCAATAAGAGTACAGATGTGAGGAGGCATCAACAACAATTAAAAAAAAGAAAAAAACCACGAAGAAGGATATACAGATAACGAAGTTTGAGGAACACTGAACATTACCTTTGGAAATGAGAAAACTGAAATGCAGTGATGTTACGTGAATTGCTCAAAATCACACAGCTGACTAGTGCCAGAGCCTGAGCTATCCTTAGCCTTTTTTGCAGTATGTCTCCCAAGGCAGAGTTGTATTAAGATTAGCTGTGGTTATTCAACACAAAGACATAGTATGCCTATTATGAAGAGGCCCAATTTTCCCACTTTTTGGGATGTAGTTTAATGTCCCTTTGTTTAAAGATTTCCTGGCCTCTTCTATTCCCCTGTTTTCAATTACAATCTCAAATTGCAGAATAAATGTCTGTTAAGATTTGGGGAAAGAGATGTGGCTAGCAAAATATTATCACACAGACCTATTAGTGTCTTTTGAGGGAAGAAACACAGAAACACACACACACACGACTCAAGAGAAGAACCTTGATGACCGAGTCAAGAAAAATGAAAACTGCACCTTTTTCTTTTAATGAGGAAGAACTGAAATGAGAAGGATGTCATCCTGGGGATCTTGAAAAATGTTTAGTGACAACATCTGAAGTTTTTATAAGGACCTCCAAATGCTACAAGCACTCCACTATTAGGACTTAGTCAATTCTTTTTCTAGGAAAGAAAGCAAAGGTAATAAAGACCTATTACCTAATTCTGGACTAAGGCTGAGTCACTGTGTAAACAAACTTTAGTTATTGGCCTGTTTTCTCAAGGGTTAATCAATTGCTTTGAGCGATGAATATGACGAGTCTTCCAGGCTTAGTCCAGCAGAATAGAACCACTCACCATCGTTTTGTGGAAGAATAAAGTACAAGTCAATGTCTTCGGGGTTTGCAGGCACTCTTCTGTTTTGGAATTCGAATTTGCCCAACAAGCCTGCAAAGATGAGCAACTAAGAGGGAAGGAGAATTGGTACAGTGCCATGAAGACAAGAGATAAGGGACTCAGAGACCTGGATTCTTTTCATGGCCAAACAAAACTCCAAAGTCCCTGGAAAAAGAAAACTTCCCAATACCTTCACAGTAAGATGCAAAGGACTAATTTCACAGACTTTCCTTCCTTCTTTTTCAACAAAACTGCTCTTGGGAAAAAGCTGGGCCACTACTGATCCACTGCCTCCTCGCTCACTTATTAACTAATCTTAGACAAGTCAGGTAAGCTTTATGAGCCTCTCCTCACCTGTAAAATCAGATATACTATCACCTACTATTAGTGTGAGAATTAAATAACACACCTAAAGTATTTAGCAATATGCCTGGCATACAGCCCAATAAATGACAGTTATTATTTTTATTATGATGTATGGCAATGACTATGTTGCTGCAAAACAGCTTGAAGATTACTCAAGCCACCTGACGTGTGATGAGGGAGGAAGATAAAGGTAAAAAGTTAAAAAACAAAACAGACAACATTTCCCTTTCTTTAAGATTTCGCTAAAGAATGATTCCAGGTTTACAAACAGTTGGCAGCCAAGCACCAAGGATGTTTTCTTAATTTTTCTTTCAAAATCCAACCAGTCCTCATAAGAATAGATCCTATGTTGGCCTAAGTAAACTAGGGTTGTCAGATTTAGCAAATAAAAATGCTGGATGCCTATTTAAATTGGAATATCAGGTAAATAATGAAATTTTTTAGTATGAGTATTCCATGAGATATTTGAAATACCTTTACTCAAAAAGTATTTGTTGTATAGCTGAAATTCAAATTTAACCGGCCATCTTGTATTTTATCTGGGAACCCTAATAAACACCTAGGTTCCAGAAATCAGGAGAATCCAAATGGTGTACCTAGAGCAACCTTCAAACACAAGTGTAAGCCTGGGGGCTGATAGGATATTTAAAGGAAATGGAAAAGTGATATTTACCTTCACTAGCTTCAATGCGTTTCTATTCCTGAATACCAAAACACTTACCTTGTCCACTTTAGTTTTCCTATCTTAACAGATAGAGGAATAAGAACCATAAGGCTCTTGTAAAGACAAAATAGAAACTGAATGTGAAAGTACTTTGTAAACTAGGTTTCGGGGACTTCCAGGTTAAAATGCTAGACTGAACACATCCTCCCACCAGCAACCCTTCTAGAATAAGAGGCAAGGGATTTTTTTCAAGCATGAACCCAAAAGAAAAAGGAAAACAGGACCCGAAAGGACATAGAGGAGACAACAGCAGCGGCAACCCCTCCAAGGTGCAAGACTGGTGAGTGAAGCTGTCTTGGATATTCTAGACCAGACCAGCTAAATACTATCAAGTGACCTCAGTCAACAACAGATGGAGAGCAATCCCCCAGCTAAGTCCTATTCAAATCCTTGACCAAGAAAATGATGAGTTATAATAAAAGAGCCATTAATTTGGGATGATTCATTACACAGCACTGGAATCCATAACAGAAGGCAGAATGGGATTGGTGTCATTAAGACATAGGGTGATATGGGACACAGGTAAGATCCACTTCTAAGCAAGCAAATTGGAGAAGAGTTCACCAGTAAGGTAGCATTTCAGCTGGTCTTAAAGGATAAGTAGAAAACAAGAAGCATTTCATATAGTGTATAGCATAAACTTAAAGACCTTCCTCTCTTTCAGAGGACTTTGAGAGCCCTAGATACAGTTTTAAGGTCCCCTCAGATTATGGGAAATGCAAACATGAAGTGAGAAGTAAAATCCCAGGTGATAATGGAAGAGTAACTCCATTAAAAATATTAGCTTCAATTCTAAAAAATAAGATTATGAAAAACATATTATTCCTAAAACCTTTCAAATACTGCTACCTGCAGAAAGTTTTCCTTGCCACTGAAAAGAGAGACCTGAATTTTTTTTTAATTTTTAAATTTTATTTATTTTTATTTTAGGCTGTGTTGGGTCTTTGTTGCTGCGCAGGCTTTCTCTAGTTGCGGCGAGCGGGGGCTACTCTTCGTTGTGGTACGCGGGCTTCTCATTGCGGTGGCTTCTCTTGTTGCAGAGCACAGGCTCTAGGTGCGCAGGCTTCAGTAGTTGTGGTGCGCGGGCTTCAGTAGTTGTGGCATGCAAGCTCAGTAGTTGTGGCTCTAGAGCACAGGCTCAGTAGTTGTGGCGCACGGGCTTAGTTGCTCCGCGGCATGTGGGATCTTCCCAGAGCAGGGCTCGAACCCATGTCCCCTGCATTGGCAGGCAGATTCTTAACCACTGCGCCACCAGGGAAGCCCCAAGACCTGAACTTTTAATACAAGTTTTATTGCTTTTTCTTTTTATGGACTGTCTTAGAAAAAGACTATTTCTGTTGCAACTGACAGAGTGCCAATTGAAACCAACTTAAGCAATGGGACAGCTTTATCGACTCAAGAAACTTAAAAGTTCACACATGAAACTGACCTTGTCTAAGAATTCAAATGATAATGTCATTCTCTCTTTCTCTCTGTGTGTCTATGTGTTGTCTAATTCTTTCCTATCATATGGAGGCTTTGGTCATAAGATGTTGAGCAGGCTATGACTTCAGATAAGACTAAGTCATCCCAGCTTGGTAAGCTCACAAAAAAATGAAAACTTTTTTTCCCAACCTTGCCTTAGTATTTAAAATCACAGGGAAGGTCTCTGATTGGCTGACTTGTTCACATGTCTTTGTCCAATCATTGTCCAATCATTGTCACCAGTTGATAGGGTAATATGACTGGCCAGTGACAAAAGTTCCTACAGAAGAAGGGGTAATAGTGCCATAAATCAGAAGAAGCAGGGTAGAAGTGTTGCTGGGCTGATAAAAAAAAAAAAAAAATATATATATATATATATATGGCTAGTACATGGACGTAAGGACCGACTTTGTTTGCAGAATTACAATTTGAACAATGAACCCTCATACTTTTAAGGGCAGCATAACTATTCATTCCTAATTCACTCTTTCCTCATCCCACCTCAGTCTAATCTGATTGACTCTACACTTAAGAAATCATAATTAATTCCTTGAGGAATTAAACAACTTGCACATCACAAAGAAGTCAATGAATAGACCTAGAAACATAATTCACCTTTTCTGAATTCCTAAGATGTGCAGGAAAGAAACACACAAGCAGGGATACATACCTCTTGAGAATGCAAAATAAGAATATAGACAACAAAAATAATGTGAGGAGTGGATAAATTTTACACTCCTGCACAGCAGATTTTATTTCCAAACATCTCATTCCCTCTCAAAAACTGCAGTGCAGATTTTGCAAACATGATGGGTTACATAAGTAGGATTATGTACTCTTCATGCAAACTCTGAAGCCAGCTGTCCATCTGGTTCTATTTCCCAGATAGCAAAAAGGATTACTACACAGCTCCAACACAATGCTGAACAGATATTGATAAATTCTGACTCTCTCATTTCAAGTTAGGAAGAGGAAATATATACATTTGAAAAGCTTATCCAACCAGACTCGCTTAATGAAGGCAACGGCATGTTGATTATATAATTATGGTTTTATAATTATATATTCAGTGTGTATATAAGGGATCCACACAATATATTAGAGTATTACGGGTTTAATTGTGTCCTCCAAAAATTCATATGTTGAAGTCATAGCCCACCTCATACTTCAGAATGTGACCGTATTCAGAGACAGGGTCTTTACAGAGATAATCAATTTAAAATGAGGTCATTAGCATATGACTGGTATCTTTATAAAAAGGGGAAATTTGAAGACACTCACAGGGAAAATGCTATGTGAGGATAAAGGCAGCAAGCATGGTGATGCTTCTACAAGCCAAGGAACATCAAAGATTGCCAGAAAACTACCAGAAACAGGGGAAGACGCATGGAACAGATCCTCCTTCACAGTTGCAGAAGCAACCAACCTTGTTGTGAGATCTGTGAGACAATACATTTCTATTGCTGAAGCCACAGTTTGGGGTACTTTGTTACAGCAGCTGTAGGAAACTAATATTGGGCTGGCCAAAAAGTTCCTTCGGTTTTAAAGTAAAAATAAAAGACACATTTTTCATTTTGACCAAGAACTTTATTGAGCAACATATTCACCGTTTTGCTCCACTACCTTCTGCCATTTCTCAGGCAACTTCATAATTCCAGCTTGCCAAAACTTTTTATCTTTTTGAGCAAAGAACTGTTCCAGGTGCCTTTTACAGTCTTCCAGGGAATTGAATTTTTTTCCATTAAGAGAATTTTGTAAAGACCTAAATAAATGGAAATCCAAAGGTGCAATGTCTGGTGAATATGGTGGATGAATCAGAACTTCCCAGTCAAGCTGTAACAGTTTTTGCCTGGTCATCAAAGAAACATGTGGTCTTGCGTTATCCTGATGGAAGATTATGCATTATCTGTTGACTAATTCCAGATGCTTTTCATCGAGTGCTGCTTTCAGTTGGTCTAATTGGGAGCAGTACTTGTTGGAATTAATCGTTTGGTTTTCCAGAAGGAGCTCATAATAGGACTCCCTTCCAATCCCACCATATACACAACATCACCTTCTTTGGATGAAGACAGGCCTTTGATGTGGTTGGTGGTGGTTCATTTCGCTTGCCCCACGATCTCTTCCATTCCACATTGTTGTACAGTATCCACTTTTCATCACCCGTCACAATTTGTTTTAAAAACGGAACGTTTTGGGGACTTCCCTCATGGTGCAGTGGATAAGACTCCACGCTCCCAATGCAGGGGGCCCAGGTTTGATCCCTGGTCGGGGAACTAGATCCCACATGCATGGCACAACTAAGAGTTCGAATGCCACAACCAAGGAACCCATGTGCTGCAATACAGAGCCTGAGAGCCAAAACTAAGGAGCCAGCGAGCCGCAACTAAGGAGCCCTGGAGCTGCAACTAAGGAGCCCACCTGCCACAACTAAGACCAGGTGCAACCAAATAAATAAATAAACATTTTTTTAAAAAGAAAAGAAAAGAAATAAAAACGGAACGTTTTCATTATGTTTAAGTAGAGAATTGCATGTGGAAATTCAGTCAAGAAGGTTTTTTCACTTATGTGGAACCTAAACATCAAAGCAATTAACATAACCAAATTGGTGCAAATGATTTTCAACTCTTGATTTGGATATTTTGAGTATGTTGGCTATCTCCCACATGGTATAACATTGACTGTTCTCAATGAATGTCTCGATTTGATCGCTATCAACTTCAACTGGTCTACCCAACCACTGAGCAGTCTCCAGCATGAAATTTCACAAATGACTTTTGACGCATTCGATTAATCACAGTACCTTCTTCATACACTGCGCAAATCTTTTTTTGTGTTTCAGTTGTGTTTTTTACTTTCTTGAAATAATAAAGCACAATATGCAGAAAATGTTGCTTTTTTTCTTCCATCTTCAATATTAAAATGGCTACACAAAAATTCACCAATTTTGATGTTTTTTTTTTAAATGCACGCTGATACGACAGCTGTCCCAATACAATCTAACAAAATTGTTTCGAATGAAGTTAAAGGCAACTAAGCGCTCGCTACTGGAGCCACCTTATGGAGAAAAACCAAACCAACATTTTGGGCAACCGATCCATAAAGCAAGAAACATCATCACAAGAGTGGAAATGAAAGAAGGAATACATTACCTCTGAGAACTTTAAACTTGCATTTTTGCATTCACTCTAATGAAGAAAGGGTTTAGTCTATTCTTCTCAGACCAAACTACCTTCATAACCCAGGCCAAAATTTCTACTGTTTTATTCAGTAAAATCAGATTAATTGAAGCAAAATTAGGTTTCTTCCTATTGACTAAATTATCCAGATAATGGTCTCAGCCCTCAACTTTGGTTGGTCATTATGTAGTAAACCTGATTTCAGGTAAAGGAGTTTAGATTACCTTTGACCAAAAGGACTTAACACCTTAATCAGTCTCTATTCATTGGCCCACAGAGAAGAGACCATTAAAAGGCAGAGCTTTCCCTTTCTAACCTGCTAGGCAATTTAGTCCTAGTTTCAGTGTCTAATCCAGCTCTCCCCTTCAGTTCCATGTGGGTTCATGTTCCTTCCTGTGCAAGTGGTGGCAGAGGGGCTGGAGGGAGGGATGAAGATAATATTGAAAATGCAAAACTAGCAATCCCAACCATCTGTGTCTATGTGTCAGGTGAAGGTCAAGACCCAGAACTGCCTGGGAAGATATCTAGGCTGCTCAACTTTTCCATTTCAGAAGCATTAGCCTCACACCCAGCCAAGAAAAGGAATCAGAGCTTTAGTGAAGAGACTATAAATCTGATACCCCTGATCCCATGACTCCAACAAGTTTCTTTTATAGGCCTGTGTACAGTTTTGGCAGAACTATATGGCCCTTGGCATCCTATTCATTGGTCAATCTGAGCATGAAATTCAGTTGTTTCTCCAATAGGTAGCGAGAAAGCAGGATGCAGTGAAGGTAGTTATTAACTGGCCCTAAAGTAGCCTGGAAAGTCTGGGACTTGTTGTCATTTCAACCTCAGTTGAAAAGCACAGAAAGTAAAATGGGGTTAGGGTTACTGCATTGTTCAAGAAACAAGGGTTCTAGGAGAAGCATGTTGTCCTGTTCTTGCCTCCGTTGTCTTTTAGTTAGAAAACGTGGCTATTTACTCAATTTCAGAAGCCCACTTAGGAATGCAAAGAGCATGGCAGGTGTGCCAACCTATACATTCAAAATGGCAAATGCCAAGTTGTTTTAAGTAGGCAGATGGTGTGCATTTGGAAAAGGCTTTGAGGTACTGATGCTTTGAGCAGAAGTAAAACTGCAAAGCCTCAAGAAATCTCTACCATTTCTGCCCCTTTTACCCTCCCAAACCTGCCCAATCCCCCAAGATGACACTCCTTTCACTTTATTCTTGGTTGTTACCTCTCTGCCTGCCCCACCCCCTTATAACTTGACCTTTCACACTGCCTTTTGGTTTTGAAACTTGCTTCACTTAAATTGCTCTATTAATACCACACTCCCACCTCTACCTGGACTTCACCCCTATAACCAAAGATCATCTCTGTCTCATTCCTACATCCCAGCACCAGCTCACCAGCCTGATGATTCAAAGCCTTGGTTTGCTGTGGTTATTTTTAACCTCCTCTATATCAAGAAAGATATGTGATTTTATCCCAAATGCCACTTCCTATTAATGGATAGAGCCTATTTCAGGTGCTGTGTTAAGAAGGATTCTGAGGCCTTATCCTAATTTAGTTGAAAGGATGCCTCAGCAATTAGCAATATCTGCCATAATCACTAAGAGAGAAATGGAAAAATGCCTGCTATATGTTTGCCAACTGTCCTGTGTATCACTAAATCCTGTGCTTTGGTTTACTTATTTCTTCAAATACACACACACACACACACAATCATTTTAAAAGAACTATTTTAGTTACACATTCTTGCATCTAGTAGTACAAGCCATGTGATCAAGGCAATTTTAACCACATGGTGGCAACCTGGTGTTGCAAGCCCATTTAAAAATGGGATTGCAGGGCTTCCCTGGTGGTGCAGTGGTTGAGAATCTGCCTGCCAATGCAGGGGACACGGGTTCGAGCCCTGGTCTGGGAAGATCCCACATGCCGCGGAGCAACTGGGCCCGGGAGCCACAATTACTGAGCCTGCGCGTCTGGAGCCTGTGCTCCGCAACAAGAGAGGCCGCGATAGTGAGAGGCCCGCGCACCGCGATGAAGAGTGGCCCCCGCTTGCCGCAACTAGAGAAAGCCCTCGCACGGAAACGAAGACCCAACACAGCCAAAAATTAATTAATTAATTTTAAAAAAATGGGATTGCAAATTTAACTCGTAAAAAGATAATAGTAGAATTTCCCAGCAGCCCGTTGGTTAAGACCCCCACGCTTTCTTTGCCGTGGGCATTGGTTCGATCCCTGGTCGGGGAACTAAGATCCCACAAGCCACGCAGTGCAGCCAAAAAAATAAATTAATTAAAATAAAATCATTCTTAATTTAAAAAATAAATAAATAATAAGAAATTTTTTAAAAGATGATAGTAACATCACAAATTATAAAACATGAGCACATTCACTTACATTTGTTAACCATGTTGCCTCAACAAATCCTGAATAAAGAGAGCACAGAATGAGTCATTTTGACGGACTAGCAGGAAATAGAAGAAAGGTCTAACGCATGGGGCAGGGTCTAAAATGTCAAGCCTAGAGGAATGCTGAAAAAAGGAAGGGACTTCTGAAAGAAAAAGGCACCAGAACCAAGTTGCCTTATTTCAGGGCTTTTGAGGGTAGATGCTAACTATAGAGAACATCTCATGAATGAGATGGGATTAGACTCTGTTCCAAAATGAATAACCTTGAAACTGAAATCCACAGAAAGAAAAATCACATGAGTTAAAGCTTCCATAGTCTATCTTTAAACACAGTTTTTTTGTGTGTGGGGCGGGGGGGAATCTATTTTAAACAAGCATTTAGAAAAGCATTATTTCCCTGGCATGATTATTATGTGCTTCATGTTGGCAGGAAGACTTCATTTCCAGTGATATTTTCCAATTGTTAAAATTAAAAAAAAACAAAACCCGCTGCTTTCTTTGCAATCCATAATTTTGTATGTTTAATTTCGATAACTCAAGTGTCTCTAAGCAGAAATAAGCTGCATATTCATGAGTCCTGATTTGCTGTAATCATTATTTCTGTCGCTCTCTATCTATGAAGACTCCAAGTACTTGAGTCCTTGTTCTCAGGCAATTATATCAGATTGGCTTGGAGCTGAGGGAGCTCGGAGACCCCGCTTTTCCCTTTTTCTCTTTGAAAGGCTCTGTTGCTCCATCCGAGGTCAACTTTCCTTGCTCCCAAACGGGGCTGTTAATTAGTTGCCTCAACATTGGCAGGAGGGATAAAAGTCTATTTAATATGCTAACTAGAGAATTGTTAACTTTTCATCAATCAGCCTTTGGTCATAGACAGCAAAGGGGAAAAAAAGATATATTAAAATGAGCTGAGCTGAAAGTAAAGGAAGGCAAATAGACATCAACGATGTTTTGTGTACGTGAAAGATATGGATGCAGAAGTAAAAAAATGAAATAAAATGAGGATGGCCAAAGGGTAAAAAAAAAAAAAATACTAGGAACTAGAAAAACATCTAGAAATCATCTATATTCCTGTCTAAAACTTGGCTTCTCTTAGTGGAAATAGCCCAGGTTTGATGTTCAAAGAAATAGGAGATTGAACGTCATAGCTGCTGCCTACCAGCTATCTGTCCAAGGGAAAGTTCCCTAATCTCTTGGCCTTACTTTCTTGGTCAGGACTGATACCCTCATCTACAGTGGGGTGATCATACTTCCTGCTAAAGGTTTGTTGGGAGACTTAAATGAGATGTATTGAAAGCATATAGTATCGAGTCTAGTACAAAGTATACACTCACAATAAATGTTACTGTCTTGCTTTGCCTGATTTCTCTTCTAGCTAAATAGCTATTCTGTTTTTAAAAGCCTACCAGCTCCCTTTAGCAACCATTCCAGGCTACAGCAAACATCTCATTTAGGAAGTTCTTCCTAAAAGATGATACCAGAAAAGATGTCCCTGGTCATCTACCCATTTGCCTACAATTGGGCTTTCTTTAGATACAGTAGAAAGAGCACAGATAAGAGTTCCAAATCTGGCTCCACCATTTTCTAGATATATGACCTTGGGTGCTCTAAACTTGTTTCCTCATCTGTACTTTTTAGATTTAAAAGAGATACACTGAATAAAGGGGCTTACCATGGTAGGTGGACAAAGTAGTAGATTACCAAATAGTATTTGTTGTTATGTCTCTTCTAGTTCTCCTACTTCCCCCATGAAAATGCCAGCAGGAAGAAAGAGCACATTTGGGAAATGTGTCCTTCCTTTCTGCCATTACTGGGCCACAGTTACATGGTCACATCATTCAGTTCCAGAATCAGCTTGAATCAACAGCTAGATTCCACCCAAAACCTCCATTTTTCAGATGTTGTATGTGAAGCCCAGAAAGTTAAAAGTCCCCATTGGAGGTCACACAGCAGAGGAAGTCTGAGATTTTAAAGCCATGAGATCAAAATAATAGTATGTCTTAACTGCTCAGCTTCTTGGAGTGACTCAAGTCTATATCTTTAAAAATCTGACCCCACAGACCATTTTTTCTGCCTGTCAGCTGGTTTGTTTGTTTAGCATAAGCTAAATTTGAGATCTATATTACCAGCATACACAAAGCTATAGTATATTTATTTATTCATTGACTTAGAGAATGAATCTCTACCAGGGAAATAATAACATTTTCTATATAAATTCCTTGGGGGCAAGGACTATGTCCCTAAAAGTACTTAGTAAAATGCCTCCTAATCAGTATTTGTTAAATAAATCATAAAGAATTATCTAATTGGGAGGGGGGCTCCCCTACTTTTTGCTGGCTCCTTCCTTACCATGCCATTCGTGAAGGACAGAGGTGCACTTTCCACCACTGAACCTTTGCACCTGCTGTTCCTCGCCCTGTGATGCTCTTCCTCATCTCTTCAATTAGCTGGCTCATTCTCATCCTTCAGTTCTTGGCTTACATGCCACTTCTTCCCAGAAGACACCCCAGACCATCCTTTGTAAATTCCAGTGACTTACTATCTTACACTCCGGGTAGCTTCTTTAATTGTGTCCACCATTAACAGAATGACCTGATGGTGTGTTTCACATTAGCCAAATGGGAACACATTGCTTATCTGACTTGTTCTTTGCTATATGCCTAGGGCCTAGCCTTGTGCCTGGCCAATAGAAAAGGCTCAACAAATAATCACTGGAAAAGTGAGCAAAAGAATGCAAAGCAGGAACCCAGAGTGAATTTCCGATCCAGTGTTAGGAATACATGAACCTGTTCCTACTTGTCTTTTGTTAGAGATAGAAAATGTGGACTTGGTGCTCCTGGTTTTCTTTCTTCATTATTTAAAACATTAATCAATTAATTAAATTCATTCCAGGGTGCAAGAGCACGTGTGGTGAGTTCTGAAGGCTTCACTCCCCAACCCAAGACTTCATCTTGATCCCAGGCGAGGCCCCTAAAATCAAGACTAGCAATTGCATTGGGGAGTTTCGTGTTTCTTTTGAAAATTAAGTCCTGCCTGCTGTTCAAGAGATCAGCACTTACACCTCAGTTTTTTCTTGTTTGGTTACAGAGAAAGAGCAGGTCGATTCCCAGCAGGATGATTAAAAGGGCATTTTCCCCCTCTCTTAATCTTTCTATGTAAGTGAATCAGAGCTGACAGGCCATTACAGCAGTACAGTACCCAGCTGACAATATTGACTGAAAAGCAACGACCTTGCTTATTTTCTGTTGACTTAATGATGGGACAGGCACAAATGGAGCTTGCTGTCTTAGCTTTTAGTCCTTAATCCTGTAAGAGTGTTTAACCACGACCATATTGGTCATGTAGAAAGAGACAGCAAGCTAAAACTAAAAGCCTGCCCAGAATATTTTGAGACAATCACAAGGCCATTTCACTCTCACACATACAGATTTCTCCCTCACATCATGTTAATGAATTATATGAAAATATAACTACAAATGCCTCATTAAAATAATTTTTGCTATATAAACATTCTTAAACATTTTACAAATTTTGCTTGTTAAATTATTTGGCTCTGGATAACACATTTAATTTTTATCAGCAATCATCACACATACTTAGGAATTCATACCAGGTGAGCAAATTAATTTTTAAAAAGTTTTCAAATTGAATGAATTTTTATGACATACATTTAAGATTATTAAAATTGACAACATATTATATTTTGTGAACATCTGATTTAACATTTATTACATTATGACTTTTTAACTTTTTATGGCATTTTTGAGCTGCTTCAAAGAATTTTTTTTTTTCAGGTCTCAAACACAGCCCTTTAGAAGCCCACAGGCCCTAATCTCTTAGGGGATAAATTAGCCATACCTATGCCTCATCCATGCAAAATTCAGATTTAGAACTGATCAACTTTCAATAGATAATTATACCTCTAGAGTAAAATCACTGGTGGATTAACCTGAAATTGTGCACAAAAATAAAATAAATAAATAACATTTGATCTACGGGGTGGAAAAATGAATAAGTTCTTGACCCCCTTCAGAGAAAGACTTAATGGAAATGAGATGTTTTGGACAGACCTAAATACAGAACCTACCAAATAGTAGTTGCTAATAATATTTTTACTCATGTGAGTTTATATTATATAGAGTAGCCAGAAATAGCTCTAGTTATTCTGCCTAAACCAAATACCCATGTATTTTCATTTGGTGGTGGAAGAGACTACATTAAAGTGTTTCACCGTGGGGGGGGGGGTGCTTCCCTGGTGGCGCAGTGGTTGAGAATCTGCCTGCTAATGCAGGGGACACGGGTTCAAGCCCTGGTCTGGGAAGATCCCACATGCCGCGGAGCAACTAGGCCCGTGAGCCACAACTACTGAGCCTGCACGTCTGGAGCCTGTGCTCCGCAACAAGAGAGGCCGCTATAGTGAGAGGCCCGCGCACCGCGATGAAGAGTGGCCCCCGCTTGCCACAACTAGAGAAAGCCCTTGCACAGAAGCGAAGACCCAACACAGCCAAAAATTAATTAATTAATTAATTAATTATTTTTAAAAAGGCAGATGCTTGCTTTTAAAATATATATATAGATATATATTTTACCCTAAATTTATGTTTCTTTTATGTCCAACTATTTGGAAATTTCTGGTACCCTAGAAATGTTTGCAAGTTATTATAACCAGTTTCAAAGAGAATTCCCTGGTGGTCCAGTGGTTAGGATTCCACGCTTCCATTGCAGGGGGCACGGGTTCGATCCCTGGTTGGGGAACTAAGATCCCTCAAGCCACAGGGCACGGCCAAAAAATTTAAAAAAAAAAACAAAAAACAAAGAAATAGTTTATACACTATACATTCTCTTATATACACAATGAAAGAGCTTCTAATCACCGATATTTTCTGAGAAAGTGTCTGTGTGGTGCAGTTGAGAACATGAAATAATACAGGGCATGATCCATATTCTCATTCCCTAACAGTTCAGTGTTAACATTCAGTGTAATTTGAAACAACCTTTTTAAATCACATTGGTGATTAGGTAATTTTCCTCTCCAGCTATCCAGTTTTTCTGAAGCTCATCCCTTGAATTGAGTGCATTAATATTAAAGTTTGCAAAATAGCAACCTTGAAAGAAATGTATGCTCTGACTTTCCCCCTTTCGGAAGTGACTTCACCAGTGGCTGCAGCCATCGGATGCTCAATCAGTTGAATAACAATGATGATAATTAATATTTATGGAGCACTTGTCATATGCCAACACTGTGCTGAGCACCTTACATACATTACTTCATTTAATTTCTGCAGCAACTATGAGACAGATATTATTCTCTCCATTCTAGAGATGAGGGAACAGACACTCGAAAGGTTTAAGTAAACTACAAAAGTCCCATAGTTGACAAACAGTATAATCGGGATTCAAAGCCAAGCAGTCTGACCAAGAGCTCACACTCTTACCTTCTTGGCTAGTTCTTTTCTTAAGTGGATAGTTTAATTCAACTATTTAACAGGCACAGGCAAAATTCTAGAAGATAATGGATTTTTATTTTAACTAGACCAACCATCCTGACATTATGATGATAAAAACACTACAGCCTGAACTCCCAAGAACTAAACTGATTATTTCTTACTGTCAATTGTTCAATATGATTTAATTCTTAGTGAATGCAGATGAAACCTTTCTGGATATAAGGTGGGAGTCCAGACAGCCTCATAACAATGGCACCAGGTTAAAAGATGTACTCTAAAAAAGCTACAGCTTTTAATCTTCGAAGTAAATATTGATTGACTCGGTGTTTTTTCTCTAACTTTTGAAAAAGCTTTAAAAAGAGAATAAAAGGGTGAGCTAAACTGAGAACATGATCAAGGAGGAGAGGATCAAGAAGAAAAGGAAAAAAAATATCACCACTATTCTGTGTTTCTCAGCTCTAAATTTTTCCAGTAAACTAATCTACTCTGATATCTACTTGAATAACTCCACTTGACTTGGGTGATTTCTCAGGGAAACTGATAGGCATAGAACTGGGAATATCCTTTTTTCCACGCAAAAATCTGCATTGTCTTCTTGAAGACTTCTTTTGTGGTCGTTATTAAACACTAGCAAGGGATGCATGTAAAAGGTTCACTGGAATTCAATGCAGCTCCTCACTTATACTCCGTCATAGTCCATTCGGGCTGCTATAACAAATCCCACAGACTGGCGCCTTATCAAAAACATAAATGTATTTCTCACAGTCCTGGAGGCTGGAAGTCCCAGATGAGGGCACCAGCATTGTTGGGTTCTGGTGAAGGCCCTCTTCCAGATTACAAACTGACATCTCCTTGTGTCCTTACATGGTGGAAGGGGCAAGCTAGCTCTCTGGAGCCTCTTTTATAAGGGCATTAATTTCATTTATGAGAGCAGAACCACCATGACCTAACCCCAAACACCCCACATCCTAATGTCATTATATTTCAACATGTAAATTTTGGGGGGACACAAACATTCAGACCATAGTACTTTCCTAGATAGGTATAATCTCTCTCTCTCTCTCATACACACACGCACCCAAAATGACCTTTATTTACTTCACAACTACATACACACCTCAGAGCATAAGAGCTTTATGATTCCAATATTTAGTCATTTCTAAATGCTCTCATCAAAGATTTATTGGGTATCTGTTGTGTCCCAGACACTCTGAATAACACCAAGGATACAAGATGAATAATCTATAGTTCCTACTGGATTTTAAAGGATCTTTAGTTGAGAAGACAAACATAAAAAAAAGAGCTACCTTTTTTGAGCATTTAGATGCCAAGCTAAGTGATTTCCATTTATTCTCTCGCTTGGTCATCACAAGAGCCCCATGATAAAAGTACTATTATTTTTTCCATATGCCAGTTAGGTAACTGAAGCTTAGATAAGCATGTAATTTACATAGGATCACAGTGACAGAACTACTGCTACTATAATTAGTAGGAATATACATATACGGTATTTACAATGTACCAAGAATTGTTCTAAGCACCTTACATAGATTAGCTTATTTACTCATCACCGTCCTTTAATCAATGAGGCAACAGCAGCAAAGAGATGTTAAATTCTCCAAAGTTACCCAAATACAAAGTGGTAGAGCCAGGAGGCAAACCCCAGCATTATAATACCAGTTGTTCTTAATAACTCACAGACTCAATCTGACCATCCCAAACCCACACTCATAATCACTATAACACTGGAAAACAACGTATGATGTCCCCGATTATGACAGTATGTCAATCTTCCTGGTCAGAAAAACTAATGAAAGAAGAGGAGTTAAGGACAATGGTTTATTTCAACAGGTTAAACTTCTTTCAGAATATTTTCTGGTCTCAATCTGCAAACTGTAGTTAGAAGCTATAAAATTAATCAGTGAAACAGGGCTCCATTAAAGTGCCATTACGTGGCTCGGTTTGCCACCTGTTTTTCCTGTTTATAACAAAGAAGTGAGTAACTAATAGTCATTTGCTGCATAAGAGTGCTTTCCAACTTTACATAGGAAAAATAAAGCTCCATGAAAGAAAAATTAGGTCCATCTTTACTCATCATTTTGTTTAAAAAAACTGAGCGCAGTGATTGGCATGTAGTAGTCACTCAATAAATTTTTATTGGATAAATGTTGAGGAAACCCATCTGAATAATCACTTAGGAGTATTTCCATGGCTGGGACTAGGGAAAGGCAAGTGAGACACCCATTTCAGTGCAAAATTTAAGGGGGCATCGAAAAACCTTTTGGAACCTTTTGCCTCAGGCTCCAAACTGGATCAGCATGGCACTGATACTGGTCCTATCTTTATATAAATATTTGATATTTTCTTCATATGGATTATTTTGCATTTATTTTGTTTCTGCCCTGATTACACACATTCTGACTATACACAAACTCAATAAAGGCAATATAAGGCAAGAATATGAAGAAATGGCTCAGGCATGAATCCTATCTTCCTGAACTCACAGGGAAATAGATGATTTTATCTGTGTACTACTTTATAGTACAAAGTAGAAAGTGATATGTCATAAGAAAATCATGCCTATATTTCTATAAGCTTTGAAGCAAAAGAGAGTTCTAACGTTCAGTTGGAATAGGAGATTTTTTTAGATCTAAATCCTGATTAAACCGATTTCTTTTCTATAATAAATCTAGAAAAGGCTAAATGCCATCCCTACAAATAAAACCAATGAAACTTCTGATGTTGGAATATGGGGAACAGTTAATTTAAAGCCTTGTGCATGAGTCCCATCTTATAAAACTTGGGGTTGAATCTAGCTGTAATTTACTGAGATTTTTAAAAAATCTAACTGCAATCAACATTTTCTCAAGAATTAAGCAAGGGTGTTTTACTGGCAAGTTAAGCTAACCTGGGTTCCAAACTCAGTTCTACCTTTTGGCTGCATTGTCTTGGGCTCATCACTAAACCTCTGGACCCTTAGCTTTCTCCAGTGTAAAATGAGAGGTAATAATACTTATTTCATGGGGATGTTATGAGAATTAAATGAAACAATTCATGTAAAGTGCCTGGCGCATGGTAGTTATTGAGGCAGCGCCCCCAAGGGTTTAATTAAAGCTTTGGCTCTCTGCCTCTCAGTGAACAAAAACTTTGAGTGTCATAATTAATGGAGGAAGTCCAAAAAAATAGAATGTCAAAACCACGCGCAGGATACAGATGAATGAGCTTGCATCCTTTCCAAACTCCTAAGCTGGAGTTTTTTCCTCCTAAATTTAGACTTTGCTGACTATTCGAAAAGTGACACGAGGCTGCCATCTCGTGGTTGAATGAATGAAAGCCAAACTCTGTATTTCAGAACCAGAGCTATGAATCCTTCCAAAAGGTACCCCTATTTTTAAAAACACTCCCTCGCCACAAGACTTGATTGGCAGTAAAGTGCCAACTTCCTTAAGCACAGCAACAAAGCTACTGACACAAACCCCTTCTCTGAGTTCTCTCCAACTTGGTGCCCCACCTTCCCGCCAAGGTCTTGCTAGTCTTAGCCCCGTCCAGCCCATCAAAACCTGCTGTCGGCCACGTACCACACTGGAAAGAATCTGACTCATTTTCAGTGCTATTTTATTTTTAAAAATTCCTAATGCTGGGTCACTCCATGGGAGATTTGCATTTTAATTTTGATTTAGTTTGGATTTCGTTTTATTTTGCGTTTCATCTTATTCTGTTCAGTTAAGGACACAATTGCTTAGGCAGTGTCTCTCACACCTTGGTATACATCAGAATCACCCTGAGGGCTCTATACATCACAGAATATTGGCCCCTACACTTTCTGGAAACATGGATTTCTAACGATTTCCCGGATGCCGTGATGTTGCTGGTCTGGGGACCACAATCTGGTCTCCAATTTCTACGACAGAATATCATAACAGGATACAGCTGATGAGGGAGAGAATTTTTAAAGGAGCACCTCTGCAGACTGTTCCTGTGCTATCTCCTTTATTTCTGAAATCCATCCATCCTCTCCATCCCTGCTGCCATCTCTGTACTTGAGGTGACCACCGCCTCTCTCCTCCATTCCTACAACAGCCTCTTTCAGTTTTGTCCATCTGCAACAGATTCTCCATACATAGACTGAAGCAATCAAAAGTATGTCACCATCAAGCCCCATCAAAAGCTTCCAATGGACCTTAGGACCCAATTCAAACATCTTTTAAGACCCTTTTTAATCTAGCCCCTGCTTCATGTCCAGCCCACTTCTAGCCAGTTCTGCACCTCACTCACTGTGCTCTTTCTAGCCCAGTGGTTCTCAAAGTGTGGTCTCCAGACCAGCAGCATCTGCATTACGTGGGAGCTTGTTAGAAATGCAAATTTTCCAGCCCTCCCAGACCTACTGAATTAGAAACTCTTGGGAGTAAGGCCCAGCTACCTGTGCTTAACAAGCTTCCAGGTGATTCTGATGCAGCCGAAGTTTAAGAACCACTGCCTGGCCATCCTCAGCCATTTCTCAAGCATGCTACACCTTCCCTCTCACTGCCACCATTGTCACATGCCTGTCCCAGAACGCTCCAGGCCTACGCCTTCGCCATCATAACTCCTCGGTGTTCCTCAGGTCTCAGCATTCAGGTCGCTTCTTCCCAGATAATTTCCCTGCCCACCCGTCTAGGTTCTGGGCTCGTGTTAGGAACTTCACATCATCCTGCACTTCATTCAGCACTCAAGCCATTACCATAATACAAGTTGAGTGTTCACATGTTCCAGTCCCAGTCTGGGTACCAACTGCTTTATTATGTGTACACTGTATCTCAAATGCCGAGGGCAGGGCCTGGCTCAGAACAGCTATTCCGTGTTTGTTGAATGAATGAATGAATGAGTAAGCATCACATGAACAGTTGCCCTCTCCACTTGGCTCCATATCTAAGACATAAAACAGGTGAGTAGGGCTTCCCTGGTGGCACAGTGGTTAAGAATCCGCCTGCCGATGCAGGGGACACGGGTTCGAGCCCTGGTCCGGGAAGATCCCACATGCCACGGAGCAACTAAAGCCGTGCGCCACAACTACTGAGCCTGCGCTCTAGAGCCCGTGAGCCACAACTACTGAAGCCCATGTGACTAGAGCCCATGCTCTGCAACAAGAGAAGCCACCGCAATAAGCCTGCGCACCACAACGAAGAGTAGCCCCTGCTCGCCGCAGCTAGAGAAAAGCCCGCGCGCAGCAACGAAGACCCAACGCAGCCAAAAATAAATTAAATAAATAAATAAAATTTTTTTAAAAAACAGGTGAGTAAAATGTTTTCTAGTTCAGAGAAGGTATCGAGCCTTGGTAGGAGCTCACTGATTTCACAACGGATTGTGAGCAGCTCTGGTCTGAATGACATAATTGTGTTGTAAGTCAGCCTTGGAATGACAAAGTGACATGAGCAATGCTTTGTTTAAGTTCAACAAGCACGCTGAGGTCTTACAATATGTCAGGCACTGTGCTAGGAACACCAAGTCTAAGGAGCTCCTAATCTCCCACGTGAAACAGGCACACAAACAATTAGAATAGTGCCACGGCATCACAGAGGAGGGGGAAACGGTGTGGACTGATTAGGAAAGACTTCAGTGAGAAAAGTGAGTTAGGCTGCTGTAGTGAGTTCAGCAACAGTCCCCAAAAGATATGTCCAAGTCCTAGTCCCCAGTATCTGTGACTGTGATAGAACCTGGAAAAAGGGTCTTTGCAGATGTAATTAAGTTACAGAGCTTGCAATCTTCCTGGATTTAGATTCAATGACTGGTGTCCATATAAAAGAGAGAAAAGGGAGATTTGAGAAGAGGAAAAATAAGGAGAAGGCCACGTGAAGATGGAGGCGGTGACCGGAGTGATAAGGCCAGGAAGGCCAAAGATTGCCAGCCACCCCAGAGCTGGGAGAGAGGCACGGAACTGAATCCCCCTCAGAGCCTCCAGAAGGAACCAATCCTGCCAACACCTTGATTTTGGACTTCTGGCCTCCAGAACTGTGAAAGAAAAAATTTCTGTTGTTTTAAGCCACCAAGTTTGTGATTTGTTATGGCAGACTTAGGAAACCAATACAGCCTTGAAGGATGGGTTAAAAGTAAGCTGTTAGATAAAGAAAACAGAACAAAGGAAAGAAAAGAACAATGTATAAGCTCATGAGGGTATCATGTGTTCCAAGGACAGGAAGAGATCTGATGAGGGAACACCAAGCGAAATACGTCAACTCGAAAGGTAGACAGCCACCAGGTTGAGAGGGGCTGAGAACCTCATGCTGTGTTAGAAACTGGAGTCATACTGAGAGCTATTTGGATGTTGTTATGGCCATCAAACTCAGGAATAAGGGAATTATCTTAGCTATTATCCTTGCTCTTACCCAGATATAGAAAAGGAAAGGAACACTTTAGTACCAGCCAGAGCCAATCTGGAGATTGGACCCAATCTCCAGACAGAAATCTAATAATCAATTTGTACCATATGGAAGCTTTCCTTCTCCTAAGCCTCAGACCAAAACAGACTCTGAGGCCGGCTCTCCCTCTGTACCCTGCCCCCACCTCCAATGCTCTTTACCACCATGTTGCAGTAAAAGCAAACTGTTAAAAGGTAAACTGAGGCACATTAAAATTTTTTTTTCAAGAATTTACTTGAGCACACGTCCATTCAAATCAGGCAGCACCAAACCAGAAGTTGTTAGGAGCGCCCCGTTGACAGGAGCAGGGGGAGAGGTTTTTATAGAGAAGACATAGAAGCAAAACAAGGAAATCATTACCTTGGCTGTAACTGTAGTGATTGCCTTATTTGGGAAAGCCTAGTTGCTGTTTGTGATTGGTTGTTCATAAGTTCCATCTTCTTGGATTCAAGTGCATTGACTTTGACTTAGGGTTTGGTTTGCTTGCTTCCTTAAGCTGCCAAGGCATTGAAGCCACCCCAGTCTAATGGCCTTCTCGTTTTTAATTACTTCAAAACCAAGCCTGCACTCTGCAGCATCACTGGAAATGAAGCCAGTGAGTCCCAGAAAGATCATGTTTACCTCTCAGTGCCTGGCACTGAGGCCCCCTGAGCCATTGTTCTTGGACCAGCTTCAAAGTAGAAGAGAGAGGACATGTGAGAATGACCACACCCACTCCCCCACATGTCACTGCCCTTCTCAAACTCCACACAGGTTGCCTGTTGTAAATTTTACATTTATAAGAATACATATATACAGGGACTTCCCTGGCGGTCCAATGGTTAAGACTCCATGCTTCCAATGCAGGGGGCACAGGTCTGATCCCTGGTCAGGGAACTAAGATCCCACACGCCACAGTGCAGAAAAAAAAAAAAAAAAAAAAAAAAAATATATATATATATATATATATGTGTGTGTGTGTGTGTGTGTGTGTATACATGCACATATACATATACATACATACATACACATATATACATATTTATAAAGCAAATGCAATTTGCATTAATAAAATTCTTTATTATTTCCTATTCACTGAAGGAGCTTTTTTTCTTTTTACCTAACATCACAGTCACTTCATAACTAGCATGTACTGTGGTATCTATACAGTTGAATTCTAGGGTTTTGAACATGTTCAGCTGTTAGTAAGATACTCTGTCTCCTTTGACAGATCCTGTAAACTAGTTAATTGTGAAATGTTGTTTGCTCATAGCATCTCTTCATAGGTAACTGTGCAAAATAAGCTGTTTCAAATGAAAACAAGATAGACAACTATATTTTTCAGCCACAGAAGACCTCTTCAGTCTATTTACTTTGAAACGCATGATTTGCCTCAGCCGAGGTTAATTTCACTTTGACAATGTTCTTAGCCTCCAGGCCAAATGCCCCCATCATCCTACTCTCAGAAATTCCTCTCACACTACACCCAAGGTCCCAGAGTTTACCAGTCTGGGTTTGATCCATTTCCCAGACCAAGCTGTGTGGTATTCAGACACCCCTGATCCTCCCTCATCTGTGAGACCAGCCAGCAGAACACAGAAGCACTTGATCAGCACAAGACCTCAGAGGCAAGAGAAGTGGGTCCTCTCTGGGCCAGTTCCTAAAATTATAATGTAGAACCAAACTAAAATGGAGTCACTTATGTCAGGGACAAAATGGAGACGGTCAATGAAGGCACAGAAAGGGAAAAAAAAACACCTCGCCTAACGGAAACTTACAACTCTTCTCAGAGATCAGCAGAGGACGCCACCTAATCCCCAAATGTCAAGTCTGTTCACACTATTTCTGGACTTCCTCATTCCCGTGACCCAGCTACCCTGATCCAAATAAGGAAGAAGGCCACTAGGCAACCAGTCAGCTGGAAAAGCCAAATAACTAGTGCCACATTTACCCCCTAAAAATCCCTTAGTCTGTGAGCAACTCAGAACTCATTGCTCATGTAAGCCTTGAGTTTCCCAGCTTCAGGTTGAAACCCTTACAATAAATTCATCTTCCTGCTTTGTTTTATCCAGTACCCTGAGTTTGTTTTTTTGACAATAGCCTGGTCACTGTTCCAATATAGGGAGAGCGCATGTGGTTGCCCCATACTGGTCTGTATCATCTAGATTCATCTTGCACTTACTCCTCTTCCAATTGCGCTGTTTACATTTCTTTCATTTCTACTTCCTCATCACTATAATGTTCTCCTGAATTTCGGAACGTCTAGGGGCCAACATACTGAAATTTTCATAGCAATAAATAGTCTCCATAGTCTTTGCAGTAAAAAAAGATCAACTCTGTTTTAGGCCCCCAACAAGCCTTTGAAAACATCCTAGTTTCATATTAATTTATGTCAGGCCATAGTGAGTCAGTGGGACAATATTTCAAACATATATGGTATATGTGACACCTAATTCACCAACTCGAGTGTGTAAGAAATCTCACATTGATTTTTCTTTAACCCAATTCCATCATTATTTCCTTCTCTAGAGTTACATGGAAATCTGGGGAGCTTAAAAGTATTGTACTGAAGAAATCAACAAAATTCATCTCCTCTTCGGTCCACTGTGATTCCTGCCATTATCCTCATGTCTGATTTTGCAGGGCCCCTTGAAGTGGGCGGTTCTACTGCCACCATGTCGATAGAGCACAAGGGACTTCCCTCAGCCAGTAGCCCCAGAATTCAGCTTCCTGGGCCCACCAAGAGCAGTTCCTTCTGAGGTTTTGCCACTCTCTAGATGGGGGCTAGAGCTGCAGCCAAGGTTCCATCACATCATACTGCTGTTGTATCCTGGCCTCTTACCCTCTGGAAGTGGGGCAAGTTATTCCTTAATCATGCAGCTAAAATTCTTCTCATGCAATCTGATGTCTGACTTTGCTGGATCTCTGTGCTGCCCTAGAAGGAATGGGCAAAAGTACCCACCTGCCTGCTACTTCTGTCTCTGTGAATTTTCTCCAGTGGATATTGCAGTATCAGGTCTGATGTGTGTGCTCTCTGGTTATTTGCCTTTGTTTGGCCATCACACACCCTATGCCAGAAAACGAGACGATGAATCTCTAGAGTGAAAATCACTTCATTCTTTCATGTTGGTTTTTCATTATGATACGTCAAGGCCATGCAAAAGGATTGACAGCATTCTGGACTTCCTTTAAAGTGACAGGGTGGATACATGTGTTAACTGCCACTCCTTTCTGACACCCACTGAAAAAACAGTAAAAGAAATGAAAACAGTGTAATTCCAAAATACAAAGAGAATGGGAGTGGAGACAATGAAGAAGAAGTTAACATGTTTTTGAAAGATGAGAAGTAGTTAGCACAATGGTAACTGATTTACCAGAGCTGAGAAAGCATAAACCAGGACTGCAGGAAAGAGCTTCCCCCTCCCACCGTTCCTGCTGCCAAAAAAAGAAAACCTACTCAGTCAAAAAAAGAAAGAGAAGAAGGGAAAGTGGAGGCGAGGGGAGGGGAGAGAGAGAAGCACCACAGGAATTAAAGGCTTCAGGTATCTCAGAAGACAGAGTGAACTATTGGTGATCATTTGAAACTCTGTAAAAGGAGCAGTAAACCACCCATTTCCCCATCCCCATGTCACAGCCAGGTAATTGCTTCTCCCAGACCACCATGGACACTGCTGGGCTTATTCTCTAAAGACACTGAGGCAGAGAGATCTTGGGCTCTGGAACACGAGGCACTGAGGAGAGGGGGTGGGGCACCTTGCTGAAAACAAGTGGACTTCCCTACCTCACTCCCCAAACACTGTCAGCTGAACTTATTTTCTTTTAATTCTGCAGACTAACTATTAGAGGATCCCTTGGTGGAGAAAATGAATGCTCCCCAAGAAGCTCCATAGATAATAATTTTTGAAATACTTTTGTGAATATATCTCCCAGTTGTCTCATCACTAATATAGCAGAGGTCATTATACCCAATCACCTAGACAGAATTGACATTTTGGACCCTATAATTCTTTGTTGTGGGATCTGTCCTGTACTTGATAGGATGTTTTAGCAGCATCCCTGGACTCTAGCCAGTAAAAAGGCATAGATCTTCCCCAGTGGTAACAATCACAAACATCTCCAGATGGAGGCAAATGTCCCCTAGAGGGCAAAATCACGCCCAGATGAGGACCCCTGCCCTCCATTTTAAAAGTATGGTTGTAAATGCAAGAAAAAGTAGTTAAAATGTTAAGGGCTTTTATCTCTAATGAACAGAAGTGAGGGATGGGAAGAAGTGGGGCAGGGATTTGAGTCACATCGATAGATACAAAAATAGCTGTTACTATTAGTGCTAAGAAGACATAAGGTGATAATTGCCAAATGCAGAAGACAAATGATGTAAAAAACTTAAAAGAGAAAAAGCTATTTTTCTTTTGAGAATTGGGAATATCTTCATTGAAGAAGCTGTGTTTGAAAACTATCTTAAAGGGCCATAACAATTGAGAAGAGAGGAGCTAAGAAGGTGGGAGACATTTCAGGCAGAGGAATTTATGTTTAGGTGAGATAGAATACAAAAGCCAGGGAGAACAGAATCAATGTTACTGGAGTAGTTATAGGGAAACAAGGGAAGGAGTTCAGTTTCTTCAGCTAGAGGCAGAGGGCTGCACTGTTAGATGCAGTGCATGTTATGTCATGTCAAACTCTAATATTCTAGCAATTGCTGTAATCCTCAAATATTTTAAGAGGGGGATGTCAACCCAGTGTTTGGGATTAGGAGGTGTCTGTGGGGTGCTAGTCTTGTAGGGAGAATGAATGTATTAATATCCAGGTTTTTAGGAAACTACCAAGAGGAAGAGTATTGATTTAGGATGTCCTCATTATCTGAGGATAAATAATAACAAGAAAATTACATCTACTTAAAAAGAGAATATCATTTCATAGCAAATAATGAGAAAATTTTTATAAGGATATTCATAATGAGAAGAGAAACCAAAGATTATGAAATAATTTTATCACACATTTAAAAATTAGTTTATAATTACAATTAAGTTGTAACACAACAAACAAAAAATGTATTAAGGGGGCTTCCCTGGTGGTGCAGTGGTTGGGAGTCTGCCTGCCAATGCAGGGGACATGGGTTCGAGCCCTGGTCTGGGAGGATCCCACATGCCGCGGAGCAACTAGGACCGTGAGCCACAATTACTGAGCCTGTGCGTCTGAAGCCTGTGCTCCACAACAAGAGAGGCCGAGACAGTGAGAGGCCCGCGTACCGCGATGAAGAGTGGCCCCCACTTGCCGCAACTAGAGAAAGCCCTCACACAGAAACGAAGACCCAACACAGCCATAAATAAATAAATAAATAAATAAATAAAAATTAAAAAAAAAATGTATTAAGGGTAGACTTTGTTTTATTTTTGGCATGATTCTTTTGATAAAGTTGTCTGAGAGTAATAAGTCAGTCTTTCATATTCAATTTTCAGATTTTTTGCAAAATGTTCCAGAGCTTCATCAGTTTTCCCAAGGGCCTCTCCTTATCCTTTGATATTCACATCATTCCCTTCTGAATCATCTATCCTGTCATCATCCTTTTTACAAGGTTTGCAATTTCATTTTGTAATCCATTTGTGTCCTATTTACATTATATATTCTGCTTGACAAAGACGTTGACCTGATGGGTGGGCTAGACACAAGTGCTGATGAGTGAAAGAATCTTTGAGATGAGACTAATTTCATAAGTGTTTAGGTCATTAGTGAGTATGTTCATATTATAATCCACTACAGCAACTGTGGGGTAACTTTCATAAGCACTTGTTTAACAAGAACTCCCTGTTACCTACCACAATAGTCTTGAGCTTACATATGAAATAAAGGCTCTGTTGTCCAGGGAATGATAAAGGAGAGTTACTCAAATATTCTGGTTAACTGATAGCATTCGGGTTTCCTTAATCTTTAACCCACAATTCAAGGGACTAAATAGGGAGGGACAACGCCACCAGTAACAGCATGTGACCAAGAGAATGAAGCAACGGTGTCTTTCTTCTCAAATCAGAATAATACTAACTGTAGCAATTCAATATTCACTTAATGCTTAATTCCTGTGAGTGTCAAAATTTGGTACCAGTAAGTAGACTGAAGTTCGCATAAAAATATCAAATGTAGGGCTTCCCTGGTGGCGCAGTGGTTGAGAATCTGCCTGCTAATGCAGGGGACGCGGGTTCCAGCCCTGGTCTGGGAAGATCCCACATGCCGCGGAGCAACTAGGCCCGTGAGCCCCAACTACTGAGCCTGCGCGTCTGGAGCCTGTGCTCCGCAACAAGAGAGGCCGCGATAGTGAGAGGCCCGCGCACCGCGATGAAGAGTTGCCCCCGCTCGCCGCAACTAGAGAAAGCCCTCGCACAGAAATGAAGACCCAACACAGCCAAAAAAAATAAAATAAAATAAAATAAAATAAAAAATAAAAATAAAAAAATATCAAATATATCTATTTGCAGAACTGTCTGTTTAGCAAAGTGACAAACAATAAAATTTGGAGTAGTTCTCCCCCACCCCAGTCATGAGTAACTTTCTCAACAGGCACATACTGACCATGGAAATAATCAGACCTGGTTACACAAATGTAAATCACTTAGACTTTAAGTTCAAAATCAGCATGAATAAAGGCACTGACCATATTCTAGCAACACAGTGACTCTTTCTCCATAGAATTCTAAATGGCCTTCAAATCCAATGTCTTTTTTTGACCTTCCTTGACATATTACTTTGTTCAACATTCATCTTTCATACTGTATAAACTTTACTAATTTTATAATTAGGTGGTTTTGGAGTTTTAAAAAAGAACCCACACTGATAACATCCTGACCATTTCGGATGGCAATATTTCTGTACAAGTTTAAGTAGAATGATTAAAAAAACTTATTAGAACATTTCCTTCAAATCCTGAGATTAGTGAGTTTGCAAAAATAAATTCTACTTTGCAAGACTTTGCATGGAAAGCTTGGCTCATTTAAGCCTTAGAAAAGTTCATGGTTCCCTTTCAGAACTGAAGACTATGTGATTGCCTACCTAATGTTACTGAAAGAGCTGCCTAAATATCTCTGTCAGAGGTGTGCTTTATTGCCTGAAATTCCCACTTTGACAATCATTTCTTTAGATTTGAATCTTGCCTTTTTAAAATTTGTGTACTACCATTGAGAGGTGCAGAGATTATATTTTTCAAAAATAGCCACAGCCATATTTCCAGTTTTACATGCTCTTCCAGAACCTGGCAGCTCTCCATCAAGAAGTGGAACCTATTTTCCCTGTCCTTGAATTGGGCTAGGCTACCTGACCAATATAGAAGAGCAGAAGGAAAGAAGCATGACTTCTAAAACTAGCTCAGACAAGACAATATGGTTTCTGCCTGCTCTTGTCTCTCTCTGTCTCTGTCTCTTTCCCTAAATGATCACCCTTGGAACCCTGTCTCCGTGCTGTGAGGAAGCCCAGCGGCCACATGAAAAGGTCACATGTAAGCATTCTGACCACAGCCAAAGCTGAAGTCTCAGATAGCATTAAGGACACACGTCTGAGTGAGTGAGTGAGTGAGTGAGTGACCCTTCAGAGA
Source organism: Balaenoptera borealis (assembly GCF_965194805.1). Lineage (NCBI taxonomy): Eukaryota > Metazoa > Chordata > Mammalia > Artiodactyla > Balaenopteridae > Balaenoptera > Balaenoptera borealis. The sequence continues at coordinate 148,938,296 of NC_138867.1, forward strand.
ATTCCAGCCACCAGCCTCCAACCCACTCTAGCCAACACAAGCTGAGTGTAGATTTGTTAGTAAGTAAATGACATTATTTTACGTCACTTAGCTTTGAGAGTTTTTTATGTACCCATAGATAACCAACAGGAGTAAAACATTAATATTGGTACAGGTTAACTTTTCAGAGTAGCTAGCCATTTTGTAGTAGATATAAAAACCATAAGGGGGACTTCCCTGGTGGTTCGGTGGTTGGGAGTCCGCCTGCCAATGCAGGGGACACGGGTTCGATCTCTGGTCTGGGAAGTTCCCACATGCTGTGGAGTAACTGGGCCCGTGTGCCACAACTACTGAGCCTGCGCTCTAGAGCCCGCGAGCCACAACTACTGAGCCCGCGTGCCACAACTACTGAAGCCCACACGCCTACAGCCCGTGCTCCACGGCAAGAGAGGCCACCGCAGTGAGGGGCCCGTGCACCACAGGGAAGAGTGGCTCCCATTTGCCACAGCTGGAGAGAGCTCACGCGCAGCAGCGAGGACCCAATGCAGCCATAAATAAATAAATAAATAAATTTATAAAAACGATGAGGGATTACAACATGAAGAGAAAAAGGAAGAAGAGAGATACTGCATCTAAGGCAAGATTTTTTTTTCTGCTTATGTCGAGTAGGCTAAAACTATAAAACTCTTAGAAGAAAATACAAGGGGAAAGTTTCTTGACATTATATTTAGCAATAATTTCTCGTACATGAAACCAAAAGCGTGGGCAACAAAATAAAAAATTGGACTGCATCAAAATGAGAAGCTATTGTGCATCAAAGCTCACTACCATCAGAGTGAAAAGGCAACCCACAGAAAGGGAGAAAATATTTGCAAATCATACATATGATAAGTGGTTAATATCCATAATATATAAAAAACACCTACAACTCAACGACAACAAAAAAAAACCTGATTAAAAAATGGACAGGGCTTCCCTGGTAGCGCAGTGGTTGAGAATCTGCCTGCCAATGCAGGGGACACGGGTTCGAGCCCTGGTCTGGGAAGATCCACATGCCCCGGAGCAACTGGGCCCGTGAGCCACAACTACTGAGCCTGCGCATCTGGAGCTTGTGCTCCGCAACAAGAGACGCCGCGATAGTGAGAGGCCCGCGCACCGCGATGAAGAGTGGCCCCCGCAACTAGAGAAAGCCCTTGCACAGAAACAAAGACCCAACACAGCCAAAAATAAATAAATAAATAAATAAATAATTTAAAAATGGACAAAGGACTTGACATTTCTCCAAAGAAGATATATAAATTGGTCAATAACAACATGAAAAGGCACAACATCCCTGTGAAATTGGTGTTATTGCTTTTACACAGAAGATGGAATGGATTCTCAGACAAGTTAATAATATTCCCAAGGTCACTCAGCTAGAGCTACCCTAAATCCAAAGAGGTCTTAAGCACTAGATTATACTCTACTAAGAAGAGCTTCTTGAGGTCCAGGATTATGGATGTACTTTGTTTCTGTATGCCCAGACCTAGGTCTTGGAAGACACCTAATAAACAACAGTTGAATTTAAAAAAGAATAAAAAGAACATGAAAAGATGCTTAACATCACTAATCATTAGGGAAATGCAAGTCAAGACCACAGAAATACCACTTCTTACCCATTAGAACGGCTCTTATAAAAAAAAAAAAAAGACAAAAGAAAAGAAAATAGCAAGTATTGGCAAGGATGTGGAGAAATTAGAACTATTGTGTGCTATTGGTAAGAACATAAAATAGTGCAACCATTATACAAAACAGTATGGCAATTCTTCAAAAAATTATAAGTCGAATTACCAGCAATCCCACTTCAATATACACAAGAAGACTTGAAAGCAGAGTCTCAAAGAAATATTTATACACCAACGTTCACAGCAGCACTATTCACAAAAGCCAAAAGATGGAAACAACCCAAATATCTACTGACATATAAATGGATAAACAAATATGGTATATACATACAAAAGACTACTACTTACTCTTATAAAGGAAAGAAATTCTGACACATGCTACAACATGAATGATCCTTGAGGACATTAGGCTAAGCGAAAGAAGCCAGTCACAAAAAGACAAATACTGTATGGTTCCATTTACATGAAACACTTAGAATAGTCAAATTCATAGCCAAAAAGTAGTATGACAGTTACCAGGAGCTGGGGAAGAGGGTATGGGGAGTTATTGCTGGGTACAGAGTTTCAGTTTGGGAAGATGAAAAAGTTCTGGAGCTGGATGGTGGTGATGGTTGCACAACAATGTAAATGTACTTAATGCCACTGAACTGTAGACTTAAAAATGGTTAAAATGTGGGCTTCCCAGGTGGCGCAGTGGTTAAGAATCCGCCTGCCAATGTAGTGGACATGGGTTCGAGCCCTGGTCCGGGAAAATCCCACATGCCGCAGAGCAACTAAGCCTGTGCGCCACAACTACTGAGCCTGTGCTCTAGAGCCCGTGTGCCACAACTATTGAGCCCGCGTGCCTAGAGCCCGTGCTCCGCAACAAGAGAAGCCACCGCAGTGAGAAGCCCGTGCACTGCAACGAAGAGTAGCCCCCTCTCACGGCAACTAAAGAAAGCCCACATGGCAACGAAGACCCAATGCAGCCCCCCAAAAAAACTTCCTCCTTCTAGAACTTGCAATCTCTTTAAAAAAAAAAAAATGGTTAAAATGTAAGTTTTATCTTATGTATATATTACCACAATAAAAAAAATTGGGCAAAGGCTTTGAACATTTTTCCAAAGAAGACATTAAAATGACCAATAAGCAAATGAAAAGATGCTCAACATCGTTAGTTAATAGGTAAAAGCAAACCAAAACTATGAAATACCTACTAGGACGGCAATCATCAAAACAACAGATAATAACAAGTGTTGACAAGGATGTGGAGAAATTGGAACCCTTACCTATTGCTGGTGGGAATGTACAGTGGTGCAGCTACTTTAGAAAATAGTTTGGCAGTTACTCAGAATGTTAAATATAGAGCTACCACATGACCATCAATTCCACTGCTAGGTAAATACCCAACAGAAATGAAAGTATATGTCCATACAAAAATATGTGCATGAATGCAGCATTATTCATAAATGCCAAAAAATAGAAACAACCCTGTTATGTGTCCCCTTATAATTTGTATGCTGAAGCCCTAATGCTCAATGTGAGGGGATTTGGAGGTGGGAGTCTCTGGGAGGTAATCAGGTTTGCATGATGCCATGAGAGTGGGGCCCACTTAATGGGATTAGAGAGTTCTCTCTCTCCTTCCCCCACCACCCCACCATTGAGGATACAGCCAGAAGGTAGCTATATGCACACCAGGAAGAGGGTCCTCACCAGGAACCAAGTCTGCCAGCACCTTAATCTCGGATTTCTCAGTTTCCAGAACTATGAGAAATAAATATCCGTTGTTTAAGCCATCCAGTCAATGGTATTTTGTTATAGCAGCCTGAGCTGACTAAGACAAATCCAAATGCCCATAAACTGTAGAAAAGATACACAAAATTTGGTATATTCATACAATGGAATATTATTTAAAAGGAATGAAATGCTGATACATGCCACAACATGGAAGAACCTAGAAAACATTATGCTAAGTGAAAGAAGCCAATTGCAAAGGACCGCATATCCTAAGATTCCATTTATATGAAATGTCCAGAATAGGCAAATATATAGAGACAGAAAGTAACTTATTGATGGCCTAGAGCTGGGGAATTGAGAGACGAGAATGAAGAATGACTGCTAATGAATATGGTGTTTCTTTGGGGGTGAAATGGTCTAAACTTAGATTGTGGTGATGGTTGCACAACTCTATGAATATAATAAAATCCATTGAATTGTACACTTTGGGGGTATGTGAATTAAAATCTTGATAAAAATATTCAAAAAGTTTTAAAAATCACTCTAATTGAGAGAAGAAATGATATATACGGTCACTTATGGAAGGCACATACATGTGAGAAGGAATTATATATTCAAAAACAAACACTTATGTCCATAGATTCATTAAATTCCTTTTAGTAATGATCTCACATTGGAGGTAGGAAAAGGGTAGCAGGTATGCCTTTTGTGTGGATATCTTTCTGTAGAGTATTGGTATGATGACCTCTCCTTGGAAGAAAGGGGATTATAGTCATACTGGCTATGAAAACACCTTTTGCTTGAAATGTACAGTGAATCAGAGATAAGTCTGCATGAAACATCTTTTTTTTTCAATATACAATGAATCAAGAGTAAATGTGTAAGTGTAATAAAATGTCTGATTAGAAAGATGTCCTCAAATATTACCAAATTCTGTTACTCAACATTATATAAATTTTTTGAGCCTTGTGGGATGATGGACTGTGGGTGGGAGAGGCCAGAAGAACTGAGACTCTGTATTCCACAGAGGACATTTCATTTGCATCAGTACTGACAAGATGTCCCTATTCATTCTCCTGTTTTAAAAAAATGAAAACTTGGAACCACAATAATAATTAATTCACGGCCCAAGAGAGGTTCTTAACATCACATTCCTCACAAGCAATTTCATAATAGGCTCTTTCCTTTTTCAGGTTCTTATTGTTAAGGGGTTTGTGCGTTAGGGAGTATTTGAATAAGCTAGCCCTTAATTTCTCAAGATAGTCCAAAAGTTATTGTGAAATGACCATCTAAAAATTAACAATAGTGAAGTCTAAGACAGAGTTTAGTTGAATAGAGGAAAGTACAATCAAGCAATGAAATTGTGAAATTCAGGATAAAATAGCATTCTTTAGTCCATGAACTTAAAATCATTTTCATAAACACATGCCATCAAAAAAAAGCATTTCTGGAGAAGTAATTCCAGAAGGGAATGTGGGATGTTCAATGGGGAAAAATAGGAGGATGAAAAGTCCTGCCAAGTGACCCTGAATAAAATCATTTAACCTCTCTGGCCTTACCGTTCTCCCCAAGAAAATATGGATCACAATCTGTTATGGACTGAATTGTGTCCCCCCAAATTCATATCTGACTATGTTTGGAAATAGGGCCTGTAAAGGGATAATTAAAGTTAAATGAAGCCATAAAGGTGGGTCCCTAAGCCGATATGACTATTGTCCTTATAAGAAGAGGAAGAGACACCAGGAAGATGCAGATACAGAGAAAAGTCCACGTGAGGACACAGCGAGGAGGTGGCCACATGCAAGCCAAGGCAAGGTATTAGAAGAACCCTAACCTATCGTCTCATCGATCTTGGACTTCAGACTCCAGACTGTGAGAAAACAAATTTCTGTTGTTTAAGGCAGCCAGTCTGTGGTATTTTGTGATGGCAGCCCTAGCAAACTAACACAAAATCTATGCCCTGAAAATCTGGCAAGGATTTTAGGGAGTTTGAGAAAATATATGTGAAAATCCTTGGTAAACTATGAAGTTTACTAAAAATAGAAGATTTTTATCTTGATGGGAATCATCATACACTTTCATACGTAAAGGAGAGTCCGCTTAAGGAAAATGCTTCACAGAAGAAAGACTAAGGAAAAACCTAAAACATTGGTTTATGTTTGTTAGTTGATTTGTACTAGCAACTCCTCCCAGTTTATGAGGTCTTATATCTGGCATAGTAGGAGATGAATTCCCACTTTAAAGTGAAAACAACTGGAAGACAAACTTATTATTGTAAGTAAAAAAAGAGCAAAGACCTTGATAATATTGCTTCATTTAAATACACTTAGTAATTGATGTCAGCAGTATCGTGGGTTGCAATTTATTTATCTCACAGAAGGTTACTTATTTCTGCAGATAATAATATCTAACATTTATTAAGTCCTTACATATGCTACTTCTGAGTATTAGTTCAATTAATTAAACCTCTGATGTAGTACTGTTATTATTTTCCCAATTAAAATATGAAAATATTGAGGGTGGGAGAGAGTAACTGGGGAAAATGAGACCCAGACTGTAGTCTGTCCCTTCATGCACTGCTTTTAGTTATTAAAAATTCTTCTACAAGGCCAGGATTGACAGGAAATGTGTTATAGAAAAATCTATATCAATGCTATTTGGCAGTATTACTTATCACATCCACATATTTCCATGCTCACACACATTTATGGTTGTATGATGTAAATATATGTATATTTCCATTAAAAGTAGAAACCTCCATAATGTGCCTCAAGTTTTTATTCTATTTGAGCTCAATCTATGTATGGCTGACTTCCAACAAAAGCTAGATATTTAAGGCTTGAGCAAATGGATGCCTTGTTCTATCATATTTTAACTACATATGGGTACATAAAATGCATGTTTTTATTTATTACTTTTACTTCAACGCTGATATAAAGCTCCTAAACCTGGCAAGCCAGAATATTGTAAATCAAGAGGAGTGCTTTGGATAATCTGAAACTGGAAATCCTGAATATAAAATAGCTATAGAAAACATAAACATTTATAAAGCATGTAGTGATATTTCTTAACACCTATTTAGAGAATTTTAGGCATGCTAAACACATATAATTTCTGCCCCTTTGTGTTGTTCACTTCCATTGTAGTCTGTGAGTATTTGACTATATAGAAGCTTCTATAACAATACAGCTGACAGAATGCAAATTGACTAGTGTCATCTGAGAACTTAGATTGTTCTAGCCGTCAGATCCTTCTTTTTCTCTGCTGGCTCTTTCTGGTCATTACTTAAACATGCACAAGTCTAGCTCATCTTTGAAAAGCAAAATATCTCTCTCAACACCATGTCCACTCTCTGTCCAGGGTCTCTATCCCTCTTGCAGTCCAGCCCCTTGCAAGAGTGGGTCACACATTCATTGATTTCATTTTCTTTCTTTGTTGTTCATACTTCATTTTATCCTCTTTGCAGCATCAGACACTGGTGCTCACTCTCTCCTTGAAACACTTTCTCTTGACTCCTGTAACATGCCTTCTCCTTCTAGATCCCTTCAGAGACTCCTGTTCCCTAGACTCTCTCCTCAGGCTTCTCTTACCACTTTCAATTGTCCCTGACTGATCTCCTTCCATGATTCAATCACCTCCCATGTTCTGATGAGTCCCAAACTTATCAGTAGCACCAAATGTTTCTCTGGATGCCTTTGGACATCTCCACCTGGAGTTCCCTCAGGCATCTCTAGGTCAACGTCTTCCCCTACAAACTTGGTCTTTTTCCTGTATTCCCTGAACTTAGCACATAAATAGACTCTCCATTCAACTTTTTGCCTGAACCAGAAATTTGAACAGTATTCTTGACTCTGCCTTCATCCTGATCCTCTAACCAATCAAATCTAATCAGTCACCACAATCCATCAGCTCAACCTCCTAAGGTCCCTTGAATCCATCTCCTTCCCATTCCCACTCTCACTCCCTCAGTTCAATCTTCTCATTTTTTCCTAGGTTAAGGCAGTGGCCTCTAAAACTGCTCTTCCGACTCCACTCTTGGCCCCCTCTTCCCACTCTTCACACTGATGCCAAATGGTCATTTTAAATCACAAATCCAGTTTGTGGCATTCCCTTTAAATTCCATGGTTGGTTCCCCAAAGCCTATAAAGTCCAAAATTCCAATAATGGTATATATGGTATACCTGGTCCTTCAGGATAAGCAATTGCTTCTTTCCCCACCTCACTGCTAGACTCCCCCACCTCCAACACCCTCCATGCTTTAGCCAGAGTCATCTATATTTCATTTACAGAAATCAACTTAGTCTCTCTTTCCTCTATGCCTTTGCACATACTGTTGCTTTTGTCTGGAATGCCCTTTGCACCAACCTCTTCACTTGGCTGCATCAAAACTCAGATCACGAGTTAAAGAGTTAAAAGGCTAAAGAAATGAGGAAAGTGGTGACCTCAAGCAAGGAACGCTGACCTAGAGAACAAAAGTTCAGACCTATGAGATCCCTAAGGGACAAAAAAGCTAGATTCGAAAGTACTTCATTTCCCAAAACTCAACTCTGTCAAAATCTTTTGTAAACGGGTGTGTGTGTGTGGGTGGGTGGGTGGGTGTGGGTGGGTGTGTCTGCATGCACTTTTGTGAGGAAGGTTAGCAGTACAGGCAGAGACCTAAATAAGGAAGGGAACTGTTATCCCTCCCCATTCCCTCCTTCTCCTACCAAAGCAGCAGACCCCAGAGACACCTTCAGTGTGGGCTTCAGAGTAGAAAGAGATGCACCTGGAGAATGACCCAGCTGATCCTTCCAACCTCTATCTTCACAAAAAACAATAGCCAACGCACCCTATGGCCCAAAATCGTAACATTTTCAATCTGGGACTACAAAACACAATGGTTTGGCACCTAGAAAGTTCTCAATAAATACTTGTTGAATGATGGGACAAACAGAAAGTAAATAGGCAACATGGGCGAAATGTTGATGATTATTGAAGTTGGGTAGTGAGTTTAAAAGGTTCCAAAATAAAAACTTGTTTTTAAACGCTGTAAAATCCAAATTCAAGTTACGTGTTAAGAATATTTAGTAAACAGTAAAAAGTAGTTGCTAAACAGGAGATATACAAGATATTCCTCATTTCTGAAGATAATAATAATATCAGAGTTGTTAGAGGACTAAATAAGATCATGTGTGTTTAAGTCGAGCACACAGCCTGGCATTTGGGAAATATATAACAAATGCAAACTCTTTTCATTATTGGCTGATCTTGGCTTTGAGTCCTATACTCAACAGAGTCTATGGCCATTAGATTAAATGCTAGCAAGTGGGAGATCTCCGTCTAATGTCTCCCAGTGCCTTTATATAGCAGTGGTTACTTGACAAAGTTTATTTTTCTACTGAATATATTAACACCTCAATTAATTGGAAAGGGTTACTTTATCAGAGATAGCTAGAATCTCTGAAGGGCAAGATATACCTGACATTACTAATCTGTTTTCTATGTATCCTTTTCCCTGCCTCTCCATCACCACCCAAACTATACACAATTTCTCTGCTATCCCAGGGGCTAATGAAGACTCCAAAAAGCCACAGCCAAGCAAGTTCTCTTCTAAGACAGAGCAGATGCACTAGAGAACAGTTGGAGAGGTGGAGAGGGCCATAATTAGTTCCAGGAAGGATCAGGAAGTAGAGGGGAAGAGACTGAGCTGAGATCTTCTGGATCCTCACTTTTTCAGCCCTCATCACAGTTGGACAAGCCCACATCCAAAAGTTCTGGACATTTGTCAGGGAGCCTCAACAGAGGGTGAGGTGCAAAGACTCCTCCAGTCTCTAGGATGGAAACAGAACCAATGAGGAATTTCCCTGGTCAGGGCAGCATTTGACAAGCCACCACTGTTATACCTGCTTGTTATAATTTTTGCTGCTCAAGGCACTTCTATAATCCGCAATGTAGAGAATATGATTAAATCTTCCTGTTACTGCCTTGGATTCTTGCCCAGCCTCGAGGCCATTATTCTGAGCTTCAGTTCTTGCTGAACTTAACTGCTGATTGAGAAGAAAGTGTGAAGATGGCAGCTGAATATATCACTGAGCCTAGAAAATACCCTGGAAGTCAGTCCTTTGAAAGATTCCTGATAGACTCATTACTAAATCTGTAAGTCTTTAAAAATAAATCACAATTAACAAAAGGCTCATTTTTTTTTCTTTTACAATAGTATATAATTGAGTCTTACATTTGCACACTTTGCTAATTAGGACTTTAAAATTATTTAAATGATAGTCTGTATTCTAATATTATGGAATAAAAATGCCAGTGGAGGTGAGGGGAAGGAGAAAAGGTAAAAAATGTCCATTTGATTTGATTTGTATTGAATCAATGTTTCTTCAGTGCTATAGAAACAATTTTTTTCATGCAGGTAATTTCAGATTTTAATAAAAAGTAATAAGATCCTAACGTAAGAGAAAACATTTTTATTACATAAACAATGATATATTACCTAAAGCTGCTTGTGAAAATTTTAAGTATAAAAAAGGCACATAAATTAATAAATTAATACACATGAGACTTCCCTGGTGGTCCAGTGGTGAAGAATCCACCTTACAATGCAGGCGACCTGGGTTCGATCCCTGGTCAGGGAACTAAGATCCCACATGCCATGGGGCAACTAAACCTGAGTGCCACAACTACTGAGCTCGCACGCCTCAGCTAGAGAGAGAAAACCCACACATCACAACTAGAGAGAAGCCCGGGCACCACAACGAAGAGCCCATGCACCGCAACAAAAAATCCCGCATGCCACAACTAAGACCCAACGCAGCCAAAAATAAAATAAATAAATGAATAAATCTTAAAAAAAAAGAAATTAATACACACAATTTAGATACTTTCATTAGTGTTAAGTAAACAACTCCAATACTCCGATTCTAGAAGACTAATTCTGACAATAGATAAAACAGAATTAAATGTATGTTAAGCAAGACATTTCAAAAGAAATGTTAGTAATTTAATAATAAAGGCTACCATTTATCAAGTACTTACTGTGCTCTGGGCACAATGCCTACCTCTTTAGGTACTTTGCATTATTTAATCCTCTCAATAACCCTGTGAATAAGGTACTTTTACTTCCTATTTTTTAATAAAAGAAAATGGAAACTCAATGCGATTAAAAACTTGCTAAAAGTCGTGTACCTAGTTAGTAGCCTGTGACTTGAAAATAAATCAGTTTATATTGTCCACAAAACTACACGATCCACAAGGACGGGAACCAGTATATTCTGTCCTCCACTGGCACATATTACGTGTTCAACAAATAGTGAAAGAGTGCATGTGTACATACCTATATTCCTAATTTTGTTACTAATTTTGTTCCTTTGTTACTAAAGGAGAAACGTACATTTGTAAACTCACACATTATTGTAAAAAGAACTTTTTAAATGGTTTTAATTGCCCATTTATATTCATTACGTGAGTTCTTTTTCAAGGGTGACCAAGGCCTCTTCCCCATTTGAAACGCAGAGGTTTGACAAACTGACCTAGAGATGTGGCTAAGATAATATTTTGGGGCATTAACTTTTTCTCTCAGGTTTTCCCTTCCCCTTTCTCTCCACAACTCTGCCCCCATTTCAGGGCTTGGTTCTGTGTCACTGCCTCAGGGAAGCACCCGGCAGGGCAAACAGCAAACATGCCAGCAAATCTTTCAGATTTTCATTTTTTCAAAGCCCAGGTAGCCACCAACCAGGAAGAGACCGTGAGAACAGAGACGTCAAAGTACAGTCCACCAGAACTGATAACCAATTCCTTGTTCACCACCAGAACTGATAACCAATTCCTTGTTCACCAATCCTCAGGCCCTTTTAATGTAGACCCTTCCCATTTGTGACAATAGGGAAAGAAAGAGGGAAGGAGTGAGTCCAGGAAGGCTTCAAGCTAATTATTTTTCCACTTATCAGGCAAAGGCTCACAATCAGAGATTAAGTTCATGGACAGCAAGTAAAAAGACTAATATTGCTTCACACATGGATCTGTGAACTCAGATTCATAAGCACTACAATTATTTTTGTCTACTTATTCCTCCTGAGTCAATCACACACCTTTCATTTTAAGCCGATGAAGAACTACCAACTTTTCTATTTCTAATTTGTTCAAAAATCAAATTCAGGAAATTGGTAGGAGACCAAGAATGTACGTAGCCCAACTCCACCCTTTGATAAATTACACAAAAAAGCAAAACAAGGCAAGGAACAAGTGATTTCCAAAGCTCACAGGGAGAAACTTCTGGAAATTTAATAAACCACATCATAGAAACTCCACCACCTCTCCAACTGCAATGAAAAATCAGGCCTTTACTTTTTTTTTTTTTTTTTGGAATCAGACACTGTATTTTTAGAGAGAGCAGAAGCACTCTACTAAACCGAACAGAACGAAAACTCCCAGTACATTCTGGAACGATATTCTGGCCAATCCGCCTGCCAGCAGAGGCCTTACCGGGCCTGGGTTGGTGCGCGCAGCGTTTAGCTCTCCCTCCTCTTCATTGAAGACACTTGGAGAAATCCTCCAATGAGAGACGCCCAGAGGTAGGGGGCGTGGTCTCAAGGGGCGGAGAATTTGACGCCGGGATTGTGAAAAGCGTGTGCTGATTGGCCGGACTTCTTCCCTCTACGGACCAACCCTCTTTGGGCCGCAGGAGCCATCCATCATAAGACTTACACCAATCAGCGGCGAAAATGCCTCCCATGTGCCCCTCCCACCGCAGCGAGAAAACCCCGCCCTCCAATATATTACTCAGGCGGCCAGGCGCTGCCCCTTCGGCTCCGAGCTGACCCCGAGGAGGGCAGTGTCATCTCGGCGGCGCTGTAGAGACCTCCACCCAAGACAGCTCCCCCTCCCCGGGCCTTTCCCGTCTTGCCCGCGAGCCCTCTCGCCTCGTAGGCCTCTCGGTTCTAATATCTTGGGGTGAGGTGAGAGCAGGCCCGGGGAGGGTGGTTACCGCTGAGGAGCTGCAGTCGCAATCAAGGTGAGCTCGGATTTCGGGGTTGACCTCGGAGTGCGGGTAAGGAGCAGGGTTGGGGGGCGCGGGGTGAGGGGTAGGTCTCGAGCCCTTTTCCTCGGTTAATTCTCCCCGAGCAACATGTTCAGGCTAGTACGAGCATGGAGGGGCGGGGCCAGATCCTACCTCCTGAGACGTCTTAGTGTCTTATGGGCCGGCTCCCAGGCACCAGCCCAGGGGCCAAAGAGTTGGACCCCTGAAGTTTGCGGTTCTCCCTCTGCCCACCCTTTCCGTCGCGCAACCCTAAGGATTCTTTCTGCCTTCCTGTCTTTCGGTTGCTGGGGGGAGGGACCGTCCGTGTGTCCAGGGCTTAGCCTGTGCCCGGAACAGGCACATAGTAGATGTTCAGTATTGTCTTAAATTAATGAAACTGCCAGATTCCTCTTGCAGGCTGGATTACCTCCCGCCCCCACTGCGTGCGCCCATAACTGCCTTTAAGCTTCCTTTCCTAACATCAATAAAAGTTAACAGTTACTGAGCAGTGAGTGCCAAGCACTATGCTAAACTCTTTAGTTGAATCATCTTGGTTAATCTTCACAGCCATTCAAAGAGGCAGATATTGCCTCATTTTACAGACTAGAAATAAGCTCATTAATATTGCCCAGTGTTTATGAGGCACCTACTGTATGTGCTAAGTACCTGTGTACCTAGATGATCTCATTCATTCCACACAAGTGTCTATGAAATAGGTAATAACCTTATACCCACTTTACAGATTAGGAATTGAGGACTAAGAAAAATTTACTAACTTGAACAGTTCACATTGTTAATAAATGGCAGAATACATGCTACCATCTAATTTCAAAGTTTGGGCATGAAGATTTGCATTTTTTTTTCTGCAAAAAGGCGTGGCTACTGCCCTCTAGGAACTCACAATTTAGGATGTGACCAACTGGTTGGGGAGGGGGAGAATAACAGATGGCATTTTGCAGTGACTTAGATTCACTAATAGCATTGAGGGAGGGGAGACTTGTGTTATAATGCACCTGGCACAACACAAGGCAGGAAGGGCTGTTCTTTCACTCCTTTCTGGGCTTTGTTCTATATATAGATGATAGAGGTAGTGACAACAACTGACTCTCAGAAACTGCTACACCAGCTGAATGCCCTGTTGGAACAGGAGTTGAGATGTCAGCCAAAGGTCTGCGGCTTGAGACTAATTGAATCTGCACACGATAATGGCCTTAGAATGACTGCAAGACTGAGGGACTTTGAAGTAAAAGATCTCCTTAGTCTAACTCAGTTCTTTGGCTTTGACACGGAGACATTTTCTCTAGCTGTGAATTTACTGGACAGATTCCTGTCTAAAATGAAGGTACGTCTAAAGCTACATTACCCTATTTCGTGGTTTTGTTCAGTGTGTTTTGGAGGTGGTATTGCTAGCTTTGGGCTGGTATTCATAACTTGACCTTTTTTGTTTTCAGCAAGTAGCCAAAACATTATGGTAATTCTGTGTACTACAGCACTGATGAAATCCTTGCTTTTAATTAAGAGTGATGCATCATTTATTCGACTTACCTTCTGACATTGAAAAATAGTCTAATATCAAATAATTAATTGCAGAGTCTCCCAGTAGGAGAGTTGGCTGTTGTTTTTAAAAGTCTTTTTTGATAGGTTGGGTGTTTTCATTTATTTACTGTTGTTTCTAAATTTTAAGAAATGTGTTAGAGGCAGAATGCTAGATTGTCGGTTAAGAATTAGACTATATTTCTTTTCTTTTTTTCCTTTTTGTTGATACTGTCAACCACCTGGTCAATAGAGTATATTTCTTGATCTCTATTCATATAGAATAAAGTTCTAATTGTTTTAGCCTTAAATTTACCCAAGTTGTGCTTATGCTTGTCATTTCCAGCCTAAGTTTGCATGCAATAGAGAGAGAGTATCTTCTGAAGGAGCATTTATACATAGTTATTTCCCTGTATTGGATAAGCAGGACATCTGTGTAGCTTTCAGAGCTTAATTGTTAAAAATACATCTGACTTCTCTGTGTGCCAGTGGTCATTGGTAGATAATGAAATAATGTGACAGTTAAAATGCAACTCATCTTTTAGTCCTCAGTACCTAACAGAATGCATCATATATGGGAGGAACTCAATGTGTATTGAATGGTTCAAGAAACTTTTTCAATAGCCTAATTAAACAACTCTTTAGACACCATGTGCAGGCACTCCCTTTGACTATAAATGTTACATAGATGAATGACATACATCTATCCCTTAAGTGTATTATAATCTTAGTGGCAGTAATGTTTGCACTGATAACTATTATATAGTACAAGGAATAATAAGAAAAATGATTACATTATACCTCAAAAGAGGCATAAATGTATTGCTGAAGGGGTTCTGAGAAGAGGAGAGCACAAATACTGGTAAAGGCTTCTTAAAGTTTCCGTTGAGCAGAACTTAAAGTGGACAGAATTTTGACTGTGACAAATTTTGTAGACATTCAGAAAATGATGAATAAATTTAAAATATTGGTAGTGAATAGAGCTTTACAGGCAGAGTAAACAGTATGTGCTATAGTATTTAAAAACATTTTACATGTGTTACTACAAAGAAAACAGCCTGGAAAGCCACAACATTCCGGAAAGAAATTTTGTGCGTAAGCTGTAAGGTATTTCAGTCCTCATATAAGCCTTTGACCTAGTAGCTTATTGCTTATCGTTCTGCAGTGATTTAAACAAACCAAAAGAAGTAAGAATTGTTATGTGCTGAAGCCACACATTATACTGAAACTTAGTCTGTTTACTCAAAAATTGGTTCCAAGTGGGTTCATATGGTTAAGAGGCTACAGTTGAGGTATCAGTGGATCTTGTTAAGTCCTTCACAGCTGAGAAATATACCTCAAAGATACATTTTCTTTTTTTTTTTCATTTATTTATTTATGGCTGTGTTGGGTCTTCGTTTCTGTGCGAGGGCTTTCTCTAGTTGCGGCAAGCAGGGGCCACTCTTCATCGCGGTGCGCGGGCCTCTCACTATCGCGGCCTCTCTTGTTGCGGAGCACAGGCTCCAGACACGCAGACTCAGTAGTTGTGGCTCACGGGCCTAGTCGCTCCGCGGCATGTGGGATCCTCCCAGACCAGGGCTCGAACACGTGTCCCCTGCATTGGCAGGCAGATTCTTAACCACTGCGCCACCAGGGAAGCCCCAAAGATACATTTTCGAAGTGATGGGTTGAGTTCTAGATTATCCTTTATGTTTTTTTAACTGAAATAAGGTAAAGACATGGACTTACTGTCTTTTTAGGTACAGCCCAAGCACCTTGGGTGTGTTGGACTGAGCTACTTCTATTTGGCTGTAAAATTACTGTCTTTTTAGGTACAGCCCAAGCACCTTGGGTGTGTTGGACTGAGCTGCTTCTATTTGGCTGTAAAATCAATAGAAGAGGAAAGGAATGTCCCATTGGCAACTGACTTGATCCGAATAAGCCAGTATAGGTTCACGGTTTCAGACTTGATGAGAATGGAAAAGATTGTGTTGGAGAAGGTGTGTTGGAAAGTCAAAGCTACTACTGCCTTTCAGTTTCTACAACTCTATTATTCACTCCTTCAAGAGAACTTGCCATATGAAAGGTATGTGATCTTTGTTTTTAACAAAGCAGATTTGGAAATCAGAATGTATTGTCCGGATGTTACATAAAATCAATATCCTGGGAGAATTCCAATCAAAATAAGTAAAGTGACAGCTAAGCTCCTTGAGTTTCACTTCACTCTCCAGCAGAAGTGAGAAGACTTTCAGTCAAAAGCACCTTCTTGAAGTCTGTGAATTCTTAAGATGGACATTTCAACTTTTTTTTTAAATTATGTTTTCCATTTATAGACTAGTTAACTTATAGAACCTAGTAGGTAAGCATCTAACACAGATTTATGGAAAAAGGAATTTCAGATTCAAAAATAGATTTATTAAAATGAAAAGAAACCTTGGGAGTTGTAGCATGATACTTTTTTTTTTGGCCCAAATCAGTTAAAATTCATATATGGTATCCTTAAGAAGTTAATGTTTCTGAAGGAAGGGAAATTCTTTACTTCAGATAATTCACTTTCTATGATAAGTGTGCATAAACTTCACTTTAAAATTGACTTTTCTAAAAATTTCTTTTGACTTGATGTAAAATTATCTATATAAAATTGATTTCATTTTCTTTTTAAAGGAGGAATAGCCTTAATTTTGAAAGACTAGAAGCTCAACTTAAGGCATGCTACTGCAGGATCATATTTTCTAAAGCAAAGGTAAATATTTTATAAAGATTAAACCTATTTATATACCTACTTTTATATTCAGCATTTACTTTAAAATTTATCTCTTTTAGCCATCTGTGTTGGCACTGTCTATCATTGCCTTGGAGATCCAGGCACAGAAGTGTGTAGAGTTCACAGAAGGAGTAGAATGTCTTCAGAAACATTCCAAGGTATGTACAGGTCATAGCCTAAATCCTGTTCACAGCTGTAAAAGAAACTAAACCACTTGTTCCTAAAGTAAAATGAGATGTCCTGTGTTTGTCTGAAACTTAAGTAGCTTATCCTCAAATTTTTTTGACGAGGAAACACACATTAATAAGATTGCAATTATTACTATAATTAAATACTGTAGGACTTTTATTTTAAGGAATATATTTTTTTAATTTACGCACAGATCAATGGCAGAGATTTGACTTTCTGGCAAGAGCTCGTATCCAAGTGTTTAACTGAATATTCATCCAACAAGTGCTCCAAACCAAATGTTCAGAAGTTGAAATGGATTGTTTCTGGGCGTACTGCACGGCAACTGAAGCATAGTTACTACAGAATAACCCACCTTCCAACGATTCCTGAATTGGTCCCTTAATTGGTAAATTTGGTTCATAGTTTTTCTCCATGTAGAGAAACTTTTCTAATGCTGTAATTTTCTTCTGCAACTCAAGAATTTAAATCTGCATTATTTTCAAAATAAACAAAATGGAATTGGACTAGCAGAGGGGAAAATGACTTCACTGATCTAGTCAGCTAGTATTTGAGGGCATTTACTGCTTTCAAGGTACAACACCCTAAGAGTAAGGAATCCTCTTAACCTTTGATATATATGTTAGCCATTAAATTTTCAGCTTAAAAAGCAGCATCCTTAATAACCTGAACTTTAAAAGTAGCACTAAAACAGCATTTTTTTTTTTCAATTTCACATCATTTTGCTATATGTAGACTTAGGCTTTGGCTCATTTAAAGTTACACAAGCCTGAGTAAGGGAACAGGACCAAAAGTTTGAACCATACATTGAACTAATTTGAGACTGTTAGCTTATTAGCAAAATCAGTATGAACTTGGGTATTGTACTTAAAAAGTAAGTTGTGACAGGTGGTCTCTACATTGAGTGTCTAGAAACCGCCAGGATGTCTCAACTGTATAGTGTATCATTATACATCTCAACTGTATGTGTATCATTGCTATAGTAGTTGAACACTGGAAAGTATCTACATGCATAAAAAAATGTAAGCCTCCTCACAAATATATGATATACACTCTTGCCATCTAAGTTTAATTCATGTTGGTGATTTCTTTCTTCCTACTCAAAACTGAATATTAACATAGAACACATCTACATAAGACGTGATTATGAATCTTAGATATTTTAACAGGTAGTAGTATTTGTGTTTGGCAGACTTCTGATAACTTGATTTTTTTGTTTATTAAATAGGATTCTTACAGCAACAAAAAACTCTTCTGAAGCCTTTCTCCACAATCCTGAGCTGTGGATTCCATAATGTTATAATGGATTTAAGCTGTGAAGCCTCAAAACATCACAAGTAGATTAACATTGGTGTTCTCAGATTTGGGAAAACTGCCTAATTAACATTACCCTATAGTGGAATTACTCACATTTGAATTCACCTGTGAAGCATACAAATCAAAGCTAACAGCATAAATGTGAAATGCTAATGACAAGCCTGGGAAGGTAAACTGTGAATCTTCATTTCTAACATTGATCCAACTTTCTGTATTGGGTCAATATATTGTATTTTAGGTGGTGTTAAAAATGGTAACCTACTTAATTTAAATTTAAACTTTAAATTTAAATATGAGGTTTACATCAAAACCACCACTTCACAAATGCACTTTTAAGGCATAATAAGGGTCAGTATTCTAGGCAGTGAAAATGGTTTCTTGGCACTCATAATGCAAGTAATATATAATCCAGAGATGTGGACTTTATTGCTACATGGGAATCACATTTAAATTTGAGGGCATTTTATATAAAGCAAAACTACAGACCTATTAAATTTCAGCATATTAAGTTATCTTTAATATTTTTCTATTAAACAGGTGATGTTTATATCCATGATTTAAAAAGTTTTATACAAAATTTACTGCCTCAGTCTAGTCCCATCAAGAAAATTAGAAAATTAGTTTTTATTGTAGTAGTAACTCAAAACAAATTAACGTCACTCTGAAAACTTTCTGATTTAACACTCCAGAAGTTTTTACTAAGCACTGTTTTTATGAAACTGTCATTGCTTCTAATTTAGAATTTTGCTTAAAAGGGAGAGAATATACTTTCATTAATTGCCCCTACTGTGCCAAAAGAAAGTATTAAGAAGGGTAAGTAGGCATCTTCATAATTATAAGGTTGCTGAGGTAGTGTTCAGGATTTCAGTGAACCTAAGGAGATCTGTGTTAAAGTGTTATA
Source organism: Balaenoptera borealis (assembly GCF_965194805.1). Taxonomy (NCBI): domain Eukaryota; kingdom Metazoa; phylum Chordata; class Mammalia; order Artiodactyla; family Balaenopteridae; genus Balaenoptera; species Balaenoptera borealis. The sequence goes on from NC_138867.1 coordinate 148,957,339, forward strand.
AACAGTTAGTGGAATGTGTAGCCTGAATCCATCCAGGATGCCTGTACCCAAATTTGACATCATGTTATGGAGAGATATGCATTGGAAAATAAACCAAAGAACCACAGTGTATCTTATACTTTTGTAAACCATGTTTTATGGATAACTTTCCAGTTTTCCCAAAAGACTGATAAATTTCAATATTTTGAATACATCAGTGTTAATTTTGAGTTGGCAGAGGTAACCTAACCAACTACCATTATGTTTTGGTACTAAGGGATATACCTTTCAATAAAGTTACTGAAATGCATTCCTTTGCTGGGTGGTTTTCTATTTGTTTCTCTTCTAATTTAATTAACTATTTTGGCACTGTGATAATAGAACCACAATAAAAAGCTGTCTTCACTCACTATATTTAAATTTAGCACTAAAGATGCATGGTAGGAGAAACACAATTTCTTATAAGAGTATGGCTATTACCTAATTGACACTTTCCTTTCTAATGGTTTTTTAAAGATAGACACAAGATAATGACAATTAAATATGCTTAATATGCATTTAAAAGTCGGTGTTTATACACTATTGGTTGCTTTTATTATTTAGATTCATCACTACTATGGCTATCCATAATACAAATTCACCATCAGATTCAGCCCACCTGAAGTTCTGTGCAACCCTATTATCTAATTAAACTATTCCAGCAGGTGGTTGTTAATCTGCTTAGATCACTGGTTAATTATTATTGGAACTCAAACAATATATGACTTTGAACTGTTCATGTTTAAACTAACAAGATATAAAGTAGACACTGTACGGAATTACTGATGAAAGAAAAACTTTTATAAAAGAAGGTTCCTTTGGTATTTGACTCAGGTTAGATATATTTAATAATCCCTCTTTTCGCAAGTGTTGTTTTTAAAAAGGGACCTGAACCTTCTATGTATTTCTAATTATGTGACATACTTTCTAAAAACTAGACATTTCTGATCTAACATTTGTGGTTAACCATGATAAGTTTTTACTGTCAGGTACTATTGTCAGATGTTTTAGATGAATCATCTCATGTAATCCTTAATCCTACAAATTGAATGAGATTATCCCAATTTACAAATGAACCAGAGCCAAGGAACAGGTAAGTGATGAGCCCAAGGTCATACACCTGTACTTGGATGTGTGATTCAATCCAGGCAATTCTGACTCGGAGGCTATGCTCTTAACCTCTCTGCACATTACTTCCCAATATAGATTAAATGGACTCGTGAAATTGTATCAAAATTACCAGGAATAAAGAGGGATATTAAAAATGATAAAAGAATCAATTCACCAAGACGTGACAATCTTAAATATGTATGCACCTAACATCAGAGCTTAAAAATACAAGAAGTAAAAACAGCAGTGAAAGGAGAAATGAACAAACCTTCAATTACAGTTGGAGACTTAAACACTCCACTCAGTAATGTATAGAACTACTAGAAAATCAGCAAGGACATAGAAGGACTGAAAAATACCAACAACCAAATAAAAAATCATTTACAACAGCTCCAGAAAATTAACACTTAGGAATAAATCTAACAACAGATGTACAGGTTCTATAAGCTGAAAACCATAAATGCTGATGATCTAAATCAAAGAGGTGCTAAATGAAGATGCCCCATGTTCATGGATCAGAAGACATGCTATTCCAGTGGAAACTCCAACAGGACCTTTTGTGATACAGACTAGCTGATTCTAAACTTTACACGGAAAGGCAAAGAAAATTAACACAGCCAAAACAATTCTGAAGAATTAAGTTAAAGGAATCACTCTACCCAATTTTAAGACTTGCTTTAAAGCTACAGTTGTCAAGGCAGTGTGGTATTGGTGAAGGGAAAGACACATAGATCAATGGAACAGAATACTGAGACCAAAAACAGACCCATATAAATAGCAATTGATTTTTGAGAAAAGTGCAAAAACAATTTAATGGAGAATGAATAGCCTTTTCAACAAATGATTTTGAAACAACTGGACATCCATATGCAAAAAAACCACCTATATTTCACAGCTCCTACAAAAAATAGGTCACAGATCTAAATGTAAAAGATAAAATTATAAAACTTTTAGAATACTGGAAAAAAGTCCTCATAACCTGGGATTACAAAATTCTTAGACATGACACCAAAAGCATGATTTAAACTACATCAAAATTAACATTCATGCTTCAAAAGTCACCATCAAGAAAGTGAAAAAACATACATAAAAGGAGAAAATATATGCAAATCACATATCTGATAAAGGACTTTTGTGCAGAATATATAAAGAACTCTCACGTCTCAATAATAAAAAGGCAGATAACCCATTAAAAAATGGGCAAAGGATCTGAATAGACATTTCTCCAAGGAAGATACACAAATGGTCAATAAGTACAAGAAAAGATGCTCAACATTAATTAGCAATCAGAGAAATGTAAATCAAAACCACAATGTGATACAAGTCCATATTCACTAGGATGGCTAGGATCAAAAAGTCACATAACACATGTTAGCAAAGATGTGGAGAAACTGGAACTCTCATATACTGCTGGTGGGAATGTAAAATGGTGTAGGCCACTTTGCAAAACAATCTAGCAGTTCCTCAAATGATTAAACAGTTTCCATAAAACTTGAAATTCCACTCCTAGGTAAGAAATGAAAATACAGATGCACACAAAAATTTGTACTTGAATGTTTATAGCAGAATTATTCACAGTAGCCAAAAGGTGGAAACTTCCCAGATGTCCATCAACTGGCAAATGGATAAATATGTGGTAGTCATAAATGGAGTATTATTTAGCTAGCCAAAAAGAATGAAGCACTGAGACATACTAGAACATGGATGAACTTCTAAAACATTATGCTAAGTCAAAGAAACCAGAAACAAAAGACCACACTATGATTCCAGGTACATGAAATATCCAGAACAGAGAAATCTATGCAATGGAAAGTAAATTATTGGTTGCTTCAGGGGGTTGGGTGTCTGTAGGTGGTTGGGTGGGGTGATAGTTTAAAAGTATGGATTTGGTGGGGGGTTTTTTCTGAGGTGATGAAAATTAAAGTTGACGATGGTGATGGTTGAACTTAACGTGACTATCCTAAAAACCACTGAATTATACACTTTAAATGAGTAAAATGTATGGTATGTGAATTATCTCAAAGCTATGTTTTTAAAAAGATTATATATGATTCTATTTAAATGAAGATCTTGAAAAAAAAAAATATTGAGGCACAGACTAAATCAGTGGACTCCAGGGTTTGAGGCTAGGAGTAGGGTGTGACTATAAAGAGAAAGCATGAAGGAGTTTTTGGGCTGACTGAACCGGTCAATTTCCTGATTTTGGAGGTGTTTACACATATTTTTACATAACTTAAAATTCACAAAACTACAAACAAAAAAAGTTGATTTTACTGTATGTTTATTCAAAATATTAAAAAATTTTAATGTCACATAGATAAGCCAATTAAAAGAAAAAAGCCTCTTCCCCAACAATTCATTCCTAAAGTTATTGGGTAAAATGAACATCATAGGCATCTGGCCAAAGGGTGTGGTTGGGCTGCAGTGGCCCAGAGTGGGGCATTAGGATCCAAGTAGGTGAGGCAGGCTATCTCTGCTTGGCATAGGGTTTTGGAGCCTGAGCAGAGTGAGAAAGGTATTCGCATGGGAAGATGACCTAGAATAGTGAACCAAATATATTAAGGATAATAGCGATCAGGTATCTCGCTGTTGAAAGGAGTTTTATACAAAGGGAGAGAGCAAAAATGAACCCCATGGGATCAGAAATGAAAGTTTAAGTGTGAACTCATGGTTTTCAATATATACATAAATATAAAAATACAAATGTAAATATATGCATAATAAACACACACCAACAGCACCTACTCACTAACACATAGAACCTGGCTTCTAAACACCATTCTTCACTAGAGAACCAGGGCTCCTGGGAAAAATGGCTGAATCTTGGGCTAGGGTAGGGAAAGCAATAATAAGTCTGGTATAGCTTATGCCAGAGAATAAGAAATTGCTCAAATAATGATGGGGACATGTCAAAAGGGCATAGAAGCCACCTACAATGACCTTCCACTGGCCGAATCCAGAAAAAATTTTGAGGATCAAAGTAATGGGAATAATAGATTTTAACCCAATGAATAAAGTGGAAATCATGAGTATATATAGATAAATTTAAAGTTTGATAAGAAACAAGGTGGTACTTTGAAACTACATCACACAAAATACTTAACCATAAACATGAAAAGAATAGCTTTATAGTGGAGAAGACTGACAGACACCACTTAATCAGTGATCTAAGTACAGTCGTCCCTCACTATCCACAGGGTATTGGTTCCAGCATCCCCCTCGGACACCAAAATCCACAGATGCTCAATAATATGACACAGTATTTGCATATAACCTACCCACATCCTATCCCACAATACTTTAAATCATCTCTAGATTACTTATAATACCTAATACAATGTAAATGCTATGTAAATAGTTGTAAACAACATAAATGCCATGTAACTAGTTGCCTGTTGCAAGGCAAATTCAAGTTTTGCTTTCTGGAAGTTTCTGGATTTTTTTTTTTTTTTTTTTTTTTTTTTTTTTACTATTTTCTACCCTCAGTTGGTTGAATCTGAGAATTTGAAACCCACAGATATGGCAGGCCAACAGTAAACACTATCAGAAAAAGGACAAATTGAAACTAATAACTTAGGATACAGAGAGACCACAGCATCACTCCTGCAACAGTCCTGTCAAAGATTCATAACCTGATTCTAATCGTGAAGAAACATCAAACAAAATTCACAATGACAGAGGTGTACAAAACTAGCCTGTCATCTTCAGAAGAGCCAAGGCTGTAAAAGGCAAGGTTAAAATGAAGACTTGTTCCAGTCTGAAGAAGACTAAAGACCCTGATATTAAAGGCAAGGCATGGGGAATTCCCTAGCGGGCCAGTGGTTAGGACCTAGCACATTTTCACTGATGGCGGCCCAAGTTCAATCCCTGGTCAGGGAACTAAGATCCCACAAGCCATGTGCCATGGCAAAAAAAAAATAATAATAAAGGCAAGGCATGATTCTGACTGGACCCTTTTGCTATAAAGAACATTATTGGGACAATAAGTAAACTTGAATGGAATGAAGGTCCAAGGATTAGGTGGTCATAATGTGTCAATGCTACTTTCCTGATTTTAATGATTGTATTGTAGCTATGTAGCAGCATGTCCTTCGAAGGAAACACACACTAAGGTACTCAGAGGTGATGGGGCATCAAGTTATCAACTTACACACAAACCTGAAGAGTCAGGAAGAAAACAATTCTGTGTACCTTACTTGTAACTTTTCAATACATTTAAGACTCTTTAAAATATTTAAAATTAGAAAGGACATAAAAAGGATGAAGTAAAACTTCAAGACAATTCTTACCTATATGTCTGGATCACTGGAGATCAAAATGTCGTCACTGACTTATAACCATTGACTATAATTTGTTTTTGTCACTAACAAAGGATTCACCCAATAACCATATTCACCTCACCAATTCTCTTTTGCACTAATCTATTCTTATTGATAGGTTTTTAACTATTTTTCAATTTCTTGACTTAAAGACATCTCTCAAGGAATAATATACTAATTCAGAAAATTTCAGTAACTCTTAAAATTAACTTAGAATATATCTGTGGATTGTTTTTTCCTTTCTGAAAATTTTTTTCAGTAATACAATTTCCTTGTATGAACTGGTACACTTAGACAAAGAGGTACACAATTCCTATTTGGAAAAGTTTATTGAACATTATTCCTGCATCACACTTATTGAAAGAAAAACTTAATTTTCCCTGATGGCACCCTGTCATTTCACATGATCTATACCCTAAAGATTTTTGTATTAAAAATACAGGTTAAATATGAAATTAGTAAAATGCAGCATATAAAACTTCATGCTGAGCAAAAACAAGTCCAAAAAAAAAGTTACCGTATATCAACAGAATAGTTCCTACAGTATTTAAGATGTTTCCTATGTAACTCATATTTGAATGCAATTTTTAGAACCATATTTAAATATATTTTGCAATTTGTTAACTGTAGACATTCACATTTTTCTTCCACCACATAATCTGTTCCTTTGATTAAGTTGGCAACATCTGCTAGGATCCACAAAATGCAGCAAGAAGATGGCAGTTATTTCTCAAGATTTGAGAAATCTGGTCCACCTTTAGTGTAGTTTCCTGAGATTTCTGCTCCACTGAAGTCAAAACCAGGATTCTGAAAAATATGAAAAAATAACATTATAAAACTTACCAGGAAAAATGTAAGTAACCCAAAAGGAAAATGGTAAAAAGATATAAACCAGCAATTGACAAAAAAGGAAATCTAAATGGACAATAAACATGTGAAAAGATATCAAACCTCACTGTAATCACCAAAGTGGAACCTAAAACTATGAGGTACTTTTTCAACTTTCATATTTACAAATATTTAGAAGATCAATATGCATACTACAATGTTGACAAGTGTATGGGCAAACACATACTTTACCATCAGTGTATAAACAGATTTTTAATAACTAGCATTTTTTGAGAGCTTATTACATGCCAGGCAGGGTTCTAAGAGATGTATATATTTTAAAATACTCAATCCTCACGACAATCTTATGGAGTAAGTACTACCTCAGGCTTCAGTATTTTTAGAGACATTTCATTTATTCAACAAACATCTATTGAGTTCCTACTGTTTAGAAGACACCATGAGAGGCATGCGGAATTTACGAATGAACAAAATAGACAAAGATCCATGTTCTGGTGGAGATTACATTCTAACAGGAGGAGACAAATAATAAACCCTAAATTACCTAGAGCAGGGGTTAGCAAGCTTTTCTGTAAAGAGCCAGGTAGTAAATACTTTAAGCTTTGAAGGTCATAGACTCTCATAACTACTTAATTCTGCTGTGACTATATGAAAGACAATACACAAACAAATGAGCATAGCTGTGTTCCAGTAAAACTTTCCTTCAAAAACAGGCAGTGGGCTGGATTTGACCAGTGGCCATAGTTTGCCAACCCCATGATCTAGTGTGTTAAAAGTTCCTAAGTGCTATAGTATAGGAAGAAAAAAAAAAAAAAGAAAGTAGGGCAAGTAAGGAAAATGAGGAGATTAGAGTATTTAAATAGAATGATCAAAGTATGCTTCATTGAGAAATGACTTGAAAACAGTAAAGAAATTAGCTAAGCTTTGGGAGAAGACCATTGCAGTCAAAAGGCCAGGCATGTTTAATGAACAGCAAAAAGGCCAGTATGGCTAGAGCAGAATGAATGAGGGGGGCAGTAGTAGGAGAGGAGGTCAGAGACACCATGGAGGACCAGATCAATTAGCGCCTTGTAAAAGACTTTGTCTTCTACTTGAGTGAAAGAGTTCTGAGAAGTGATATAATCTGACATGCATTTTTAAAAGGACTGCTCTAACTGCTATTTTCAGAAGACGGTAGCTTGGCAAGGGTAGAGGTAAAGAGAACAATTAAAAGGTCATTAGAGTAACCCAGGCAAGACGTTAGAGGTGTTCCAGGTGAGAGTGGTAGTAGAGTTGGTGGTGATGAGTGGTCAAATCCTGAATATATCTAGAAGGCCATGCCAGTAAGGTTTCTTGACAATTAGATAGGGTGTGAGAGACAGAGGAATGGAGGATGATTCCCCAGATTTTTTTAATCTGAACACCCAGTTTCCATCACGTGAGATGAGAAGGCCATAAGTAGGACAAATGTGGGAGGGAAATTAGGGAGTTCACATTGGACATGTTGAGTTTGACATGTCTATTAGACAGAAAAGTGAAGATGTTAAATAGGCAGCTGGATATGCAAATCCAACATTCAGGAGAAAAGTCCAGGCCAGAGACATACGTTTGGGAATCACCATCATATAGATGGAAATTATCCATCAAAACTTTAACAATGGTTTGATCCAGTAATAATTCTCCCATATATCTATCTTAAAGGAAAACTTGAATATTTTCAGAGATGAAAGTACAAACTGTTTGAAATAGACACAAACAGAGAAATCGAAATCTCATCAAAGAGGAACAGCTAAATAATAATGATACACTCAAACTAGGGAACACTCTAAAGCAGTTAAAAGTAATGAATTTTATCTGTATGTACTAGTAGGGAAAGAAACCGAAGACATTTTTTTTTTTTTTTTGGCTGCACTAGGTCTTAGTTGCAGCACTCGGCATCTTTGTTGCGGCATGTTTAGTTGCGGCATGTTTAGTTGCGGCATGAAGGCTCTTAGTTGTGGCATGAGGACTTCTTAGTTGAGGCATGCAAATCCATATATGGAAAGGCCAGTCATTTTTCTAACCATTTAACTTAAAAAATTTCTTTGAAGAATTTTAGTAATTTTTTAAAACCACATTTGAGTTTTAATTTCAAATAATAATTATTCTATGAGCTTAAGATGTTTAACTATACATATTCATACATTCATCTGACTTACTTCTTTCTGGAATCTCTCTAATGTAAGTTTTCTCTGCATTTGGTCTTGCACCCAAGGATCAGCTGCATATCCAGATTCTAGAAGAGAAGTCCAACAATTTGCCGCATCTCTCTTTGTCTTTGTAAGAACAATACGGACCATTTTTCTATCCTCTAAACAAACAAAAATCACAAAGAAATCAGAGTTAATCATTAATTTGTATTTTCAAAAATCATTAGGGAGGGCTTCCCTAGTGGCGCAGTGGTTAGGAATCCGCCTGCCAATGCAGGGGACACCGGTTCGTGCCCCGGTCCGGGAAGATCCCACATGCCGCGGAGCAGCTACGCCCATGAGCCACAAATACTGAGCCTGCGCGTCTGGAGCCTGTGCTCCGCAACGGGAGAGGCCGTGACAGTGAGAGGCCCGCGCACCATAATGAAGAGTGGCCCCTGCTCGCCGCAACTGGAAAAAGCCCTTGCACAGAAACGAAGACCCAACACAGCCATAGATAAATAAATAAATTTATTTAAAAAAAAAATCATTAGGGAATCTTGACGTACAATTGTTTTCAATACATTTCTTTTACTATATCTTCCAAAGCTGCAAATCTACAGCAGGGGGAAACATACTAATTTCCAAGACAAAATTAATTTTTAAAAAGATTCTAAGAAATATAATAGATTACCCTTACCCAGAGTCCACGTTCCCTCATCAGCTATTGTAGAATCAAAGAGTTTGCCCTGAAAAATAAACATATGAGTACTAAAAATAAAGAAATTCCATTAATTTTCATAAAGTTTTCATGATTTAAGACTTACCTTACTTCCCATCTAATCCACATATAATTACTTAATTTGTTTAGAGTGGGGAGATCAAATTTTATACCATTTCAACACACCGATAGGTGCTCAACCCTAAGTTCCCTCCTAGCGAGTGAAACAGAACCTAGTTTACACTACGGAATATATACTAAGACAAAGAACACAGGGCTCTCTACAGAAAGATAAGGGCTCCTTAATTTTTAGAAAATGAAGAAATACTACTGATCACTGATTGGCCAAATGTGAAGTTAATAACTGAAATGCTTTAACTTTACCAACTATAATAAACTACAAGAAGAGCTCTCCTATGGATATTAAGAAGAAATGATGTCTTTTAAAATAAACTTTTAAAAAACTAAAAACAGAACTACCATACAACCCAGCAGTCCCACTACTGGGCATATACCCTGAGAAAACCGTAATTCAAAAAGAGTCATGTACCACAATGTTCATTGAAGCTCTATTTACAGTAGCCAAGACATGGAAGCAACCTAAGTGTCCATCAACAAATGAATGGATAAAGAAGATGTGGCACATATATACAATGGAATATTACTCAGCCATAAAAAGAAATGAAATTGAGTTATCTGTAGTGAAGTGGATGGACCTAGAGTCTGTCATACAGAGTGAAGTAAGGCAGAAAGAGAAAAACAAATACTGTATGCTAACACATATATATGGAATCTTTAAAAAAAAAATGGTTCTGAGGAACCTAGGGGCAGGACAGGAATAAAGGTACAGACGTAGAGAATGGACTTGAGGACACGGGGAGGGGGAAGGGTAAGCTGGGACAAAGTGAGACGGAGTGGCATGGACATATATACACTACCAAATGTAAAATAGATAGCTAGTGGGAAGCAGCCGCATAGCACAGGGAGATCAGCTCAGTGCTTTGTGAAGACCTAGAGGGGTGTTTTTGTCATAAAGCTTTGTTATAAAGCAGAAACTAACACACACCATTGTAAAGCAATTATACTGCAATAAAGATGTTAAGAAAAATAAAATAAAATAAATAAATAAATAAAACTGGTTCAATCTCTTTGTAGGGCAATTTAGCATTAAAAGAATTTTAAAGCACATACTGTACATCTGAGGTCAGATGAGTTGTCACTGATTTTTCAGAAACTCGTTTTAAGAAAGAACTAAGCAAAATATAAGTTTAAAAGAGAATGCATCTGCTAAAATCCATTTTGATTTGTTGTAGGAAATGAAATTAAAATGTCACATTAAAAAAAGAAAACACATTCTTTTCATGTCAATACCAGTGGAAAAAAATCCTACTTGTCTAAAATCCTAGAGTTAGAGTTATTGCTAAATTCCCTAAGCTATTGCAAATTAACTAAATTTACTAAAGTAAATTTGACATGTAATATTAAATCACCGTTCAGTAAACCGCACAAAATTGCACAAAAGATCCAAGCTGACATAAATCAATGTCTTTCACATGAATCTTCCTTTTCTCTGAGGCACTCAAAACCCTTTCATATAAAATAACTAACACGTAGTGTGAGCTTATTACATACCAGTCACTACTTACTCCAAGCTCTTCACTCACCATGCTATGCTCAAAACAATCCTGAGAAAGGTACTATAATTACCCCACTTTGTGGATGAAGGCTTAAACAATGAATAATCTCTTGCCCAAGGTTACAAAACTGGAAAAATGACAAAGCCAGGTATCTTACCAAGTAGTATCCCTTGACCATTACACAACACTGCCATCAAATATCTTGGGCATCTAATCTGAGAAAGAAATCTAACTTCAACTTAACTGAATTTAACTATAAATTTTAACAAGGAAAAAATGGGTACCAGATCCAAAGGGTACTGATGAGAATAAAAGGGATATTATTTTCTTCACGACCTCTTGACACTGCTTAACCACTCCACAAACGAGAATTTTTCTAATTTCAGATGAGAAAATAAATCACCTGACATCACCTTCGAATCCTCATCCTGACATCTTTATCCTTTATTTTCATCTTTATTTTCTTGTAACTGCCTAAATATTTATTAGTTTAATTATGACTCCCTACAAGAGCATAACCTCTCTTGAGTGTGGGAATATTATCTGGCTCGTTCACCGCTGTACTACTAGCACCGAGATCAGTGCCTGGAAGAAACTATAAGTACCGTAAGTATTTGTTCTTTCAACGATCTAGTTAAGCAGTTCTCAGCTGAGGACCCGCAGAGAAACAAAACGAACAGCTTCATTTGGCTTAGAAACAAAGCCAGGAAAAGTGGCGTACTCAAAATTCCCACCTCAACTCAGGACTGGCCCTGAGGGTGGGGTCTCCGCAGACCAGTCTTTCCAAGGAAACTATGAACTCTAGCACTCAGAGATTTGAGGGGGCCGGGAAGAAACTGAGCACAAGCCCCAACCTGCCGCTACCTTGAAGATCTCGCGGCCCCCCACGGCCAGCGCCACATGCCGGCTCTGCAGGCCGCACTGAATATCCTGGGCGCGAGTGCCTGGCGGCACCTGAACTTCAATGAACACCTCCTCCAAGGTCTGGTACCACTGGCCCCAAGGTGTTGCGCACGGAACCACCCCACTGCGCTCCTCAAACGGGGCTGACATACTCCAGTCGCCTCCCGGCCGCGGTGGCACCGAGCGAGCCGAGCGCACGCACGGAATCTCCGCGTTCGAGCCACACCCCGGCTTCTCCGCTCGGGTCACTGCACATGCGCAGGAAGTAACCTGAAGTCTCCGCTCGTGTTCGTTTTTCCCTTTCAGGGGCCATTTAGGACGCTGGCAGGACCCAGGTTTAACGAACTGAAATCCGGAAAAGTTTACATCCAAGGAACGATGGGAGAGGGCTGGAACCAGTAAAGTCAGAATTCATTACACTGCCACCAATATGACGTCAAAAGCGACTGAAAATTCTTTGATGTGAACTGCGCTTGCGCAAATGCTGCTGGTGCGTAGTTAAAATTGAGTAACGCCAGTAGGGGTTGGGCCCGTGCGGAGGGGGGAGGGGCGAGAGGAGACAGTAATAGTCTCCTATTGGATGGTAACCTAAACAGATCACCTAATTGGACGCTGCAAGAACCGAGTACGCATGCTCTATGGATGTTCCCGTCCTGGATTGCTGTGCCCAAGACTTTGGCTTTCCGATTGGTTAAAGTTGGGTGGGCGGGGAATAAGCAGGGAGATTTGAATTTGAAGCGAATAGGGCCTAACAAGCCGCAGGAAGTTGCCGAGGAGCACCTTAGAAACCTTCGGTTTTGTGCAGCTGGTCGTCAGCATGTCCTTTTCTAAGGCGCCCCTGAAACGATTCAATGACCCTTCTGGTGCGTACGGGGAAGGGATCTGGGGGACAGAAGATGCTCTCACGCCCCTTGCCCCTCTTGGTTCCCTTCATCAGAGGCAAATAGAAGGCGATTTTTAGGGCTGGGATGGGGCTCACTTAATTGATTCATTTTCCTGAAACACATGCTAAGGTTTTACTACATGCCAAGCACTATTCAGAATGATAAGTTTACAACAGCGAGCGAAGCAAAATCCCTGCTCCATGAAGCTTACCTTCAGTTGGAGAATGCAGCCAATAAACAGTGCTGTGGAGAAACTAAAGCAGAGGGAAGGGAATAGGAATTAGGAAGCATTGATAGCTATTTGTTGCTCAAGTCCGAAGGCCTCACTGTTAAAATATATATATATATATATATATATATATATATATATATGTATTTTTACTGTTGCTTTTGGTTTGAACTTGTGGATTTCTTTTGGATATCCCATTCAGGCGTAAAAGAAGGAAGACTGGTAAAGGCAGTTTATGGGTGTAAAATTATGGCAGTAGCACTTACTGAAAACACTATAGATGAAGTAATGGGAGCTAATTTTGACAGTACCCCAGGCACCACACTAAGTCTTTACATAGATTATTAGTTCTATTTTATTTCCCCCAAATCCCTGTTATTCATTATTTTATTGATAAAGAGATGGAGACTATTTGCTAAATGTTACACAATCCAAACTGTCAGAACTGGGGCTTGAAACCAGGCCTCCACGAACCCATCCTGTGCTCCTAACCGCTGCGGTGCAAAAGCACAATAACGATGAAGCCTTCCATGTGGTTGGTCAGGCATTCATCATTTAGTGACTACTCACTGTATGCAGGGACTATGCTAAGGTCTCCCCTACTAGATCTGGTTTATTCTTGCCAACAGCCAGGTGAGGCAGGTACTGATATTGTCCTCATTTTACAGCTGAGGACACTAAGGGGTTTTGTAACTGTACTGAGCAGCCTGTAAGTGACAGAGCTTAATATCAAAGCTCATGATTTGTCCTTTATAATGTACACTTTTAACAGTCACTCATTACACCTTAATTTCTATTAGCTAAAATGCAAGTGGAAAAGACCTCTGCTCACAAAGGAAGGCCAAGGGAGCAAATGCATCAGCACAAGAATATTTTTTAATTAGAAGACTCAAGAACCATATAATTTTCCAGACATTCAAAGAACCTACTCTAAGTTCTGTCAGCAGTGTATCTTTTAAGGAGATTTGTTTGCTTGCTTTATAATAGATGAAACTGCTTTTTCCAATTACACAAAATTTCAGGCTCATAGTTTCAAGAGTAATAAGTTACCATTTATTTGATGCTGTGTGTGTGTGTGTGTGTGTGTGTGTGCGTGTGTGTGTGGCACTGTAGTGATTTCTCATATTACTCCAGAAATCCTAAGAACCAAAGTGTGAGGTAGATACTATTTTTTATTCCTGTTTCGTGAATGAAGAATCAATCTCAAATAGAAATAACTTCCCAGGGGTCTTAAAGCTAGACTGGAAAAGGAGAGAGTATAATGTTCTTATTCATCATCTTCTCTCTATGACTGCAAAGTACCTGGCATATAGTATTATCTATTGATTGGCAGGCAAAGCTGGATTTGAACATCCATCTAGCTGATTACTATACAAAACTCTATTCCCAATCCCACATCCCAAGTAACTTTCTGTTTTCTTTGCCACACTGCCAAACCCTGACCTAAATACTGAGGAAATGGACATGATTGAGACTGTCCCTAACTTCAAGCAGTTTTGTCTAAGGTGGGAGATGGATAAGTACATTATTATAACCCATTACAAAACTGCAAGAAGTTCTGTGATAGTAACAATATGCGTAGGCTGCTGTGGAATGGAAGTTTCTAGCTTGATTTGGGGATTTGGAGAAAACTGGAAGAGGCGACCTCCAGGCTGAGATCTAAAGTAAGTAAGAGCCGGATCTCAAGTCAGCTTTGCATAAGCACTCTGAAATGCCTTCGATTTGGGACTCCAGTTACATGAGGTTATACAGTATAAATTGCTGGAACATAGAAATATAGTCTAGCGTAGTTTGTACTTTGCATAACATGGCTTTATAAATTTTCTGGTGTAATGATATTAGAGATGGATTGTCACTAAATTTTTATTCCAAGCTAAATCTTGAGGGCTGGACATTTTTAGTAACTTCATTTCTAAAATCTGGTGATAGTTACCTCAGTGAATCTCTCTGAGTAGAGTTGATTCCAAATATTTTATTTCTTATATTCAATCCTTAATAACAAAGCTGTATTGCTTGTTCTGACACAATGTTCATCCCAAAACTGTCTTTGTTGTTTTGCTCAGTTGTCTGTGTTCCTTTGACCCAATTGAAATAAAGGTCATTTGGGAAGATAATGATATTGTTCTTCACAGAGAAGCCTAATATCAAATGGGCGCTATTTTTACATTTGAAAACAAAGGAAGCAATTTTTTAAAAAATTTTATTGGAGTATAGTTGATTTACAGTGTTGTGTTAGTTTCAAGTGTACAGCATAGTGATTCAGTTATACATACACATATATTCATTCTTTTTTAGATTCTTTTCCCATATAGGTTATTACAGAATATTGAGCAGAGTTTCATGTGCCATACAGTAGGTCTTGTTGGTTATCTATTTTATATAGATATGTATGTGTGTATATGTTAATCCCAAGCTCCTAATTTATCCCTCCTCCCCATGTTTCCCTTTTGGTAACCATAACTTTGTTTTTGAAATCTGTGAGTCTTTTTCTGTTTTGTAAGTAAGTTCATTTATATCATTTTTTTAAATTAGAAAAAGAAGCAATTTATTAATAGTATTTTTACATTTATATTACTCACTTTACTATGACTTTTTTTTAACTGAAGTATAGTTGATTTACAATATTGTGTTAGTTTCAGGTGTACAGCAAAGTGATTCAATTATATTTTTTTCAGATTATTTTCTATTATAGGTTATTATAAGATATTGAATATAATTCCCTGTGCTACACAGGAGATCCTTGTTGCTTATCTGTTTCATGTGTAGTAGTTTGTATGTGTTAATCCCATACACTTAACTTGTCCCTCCCCCCTTGCTCCCCTTTGGTATCCATAAGTTTGTTTCCCATGTCTGTGAGTCTGTGTCTGCTTTGCATATATATTCGTTTGTATTAATTTTTAGATTCCACATATAAATATCATATAATATTTGTAAGACATGTTTTTAACTTAAGATCATAAGTCACATTAGATGTGATTTTAATATTTTATGTTTCCTCTAGGATGTGCACCATCTCCAGGTGCTTATGATGTTAAAACTTCAGAAGTATTAAAAGGACCAGTATCCTTTCGGAAGTCACAAAGGTTTAAAAACCAAAAAGGTAATTGATCCCAAAATAAAATAATGGTTATATGATCTTGTAAATTTTGAAGTTAAGAAAACAGTATTTAAATTTAAAGATGCTGTAGTATTTCTAAAAATGTGAAGCTACACCTATATTTAATTTTTCTTAATTGATAGATTTACAAAAGGGTCAACTTCAGAATAACACTTTCATCATTACACTGTCATATAACCAGGAAAATTAAGCAAGATGCCATAGATATGTAGTTTTCCTTTTCGGTTACTTTAACTCTCTGTTGGAGAATATTAGAAAGAATATTAGGGAAATCAGGAAAGAGATGTGTAAAAAATATTGTGCAACTAATTATTTGAAAATGTACAATCAAGAAAAGAATAACTTTATATTGCTATAAGAAATCTGGGAATTGTGTTTTGTCTGTGGTTCAAATATGTAAGCACAAACCATGATCTGTACAATTTGTTTTATAGCAGAATCTCAACAAAATCTTAATGTTGACAAAGATACTACCTTGCCTGCTTCATCAAGAAAAGTTAAGACTTCGGGATTAAAGGTAAGGAGCTCTTATATTCTAGCTGGTTTATAAACTGTAATATGAAAATATTTCTGAAAGGTACTATATTTGACTAGAATGGGTTAAGTGTATAAATTAAGGTTATTGGCAAATCTGTAAATTAGTAAAACATTATCATTGGAACTCTAGCAAGCTTTACATACCTGCCTGGGTCATTACTAAATATATTGTGTTTAAATGTGCCCTTAGTTCAGAATTACAAAATGGTCTCCATTTCTCAGTCATTTCTATAACTGGGTAAATTTTATAATACGTAGTAAGGCTTTAAAAATTATGCAATGCTTTGATTTGTTAGTTACCATAATTTGAGTTGTTCTGGTTTTGTTTGTTTATTTGTTTTGGTGGAAGAGTAAATATTGGCGAAGATAAAGGAAAAAACTTCTAATGCCTAAAAGAGGTTTGCTACTCAGAAACTGCCAAAGAGTGGTAGGAGATTAAATTCTTAATAACTTCATGTTATAGCTTGTGCAAGAGCCTACTATTACGGTTTCCATTAGTTCATAAAGCAAGTTGTACTTCCTTAAGGAAGTACCAAGTACCAAGTTGTACAACTTGGTATTTTAATGTGAAAAGATTCAGAGTTGGGAAATCAAAGCTGTAAGTTAAGTTTATTCTTGTTCATTAATTTGGTGATTACCTAAGTCTCTTGTTCTATAAAAAAAGAGCTGTTGTCCAATATGGAAGTGATCAGCCACGTGTGGCTACTGAGCACTTGAAAGTGAAGAATTGAATTTTTAGTATTATTTAATTTTAATTAATGGGTAGTTAAAAACTGATACTCGATTCTGTTGTTATAAAACTTAAATGTTTTTGGAATAACTTGGGTATGTGAATCTACTTTTTCATCTGTATATTTTGTGAAATCTAAATATAGATAGATATTTCTAATGAAAATTTAGCATCTGAATTGAGATGTGCTGTAAGTGTAAAATATACAGCAAATTTTGAAGACCTAGTACCAAAAATATAAAATATCTTGTTAATAATTTTATACTAATGACATGTTGAAATAATATTTTTGATATCTTGGGTAAAGTAAAATGTATTATTAAAAATTTTACCTTTTAAATATGGCTACTAGAAAATTTGAAAATATGTACATAGCTTGCATTATATTTTTATGGGCAGCACTGATACAGATACCCTTTTCTTGGAAATTGATGTAAATTTCTTGACTTGAATTTCTTGGAGAAACAGTTCTGAAATTTAAAACTAAATTACAAACAAGTTTGTGTAAAACTCCTACGTAATAGGCCTTCCTTGGTAGAAAATGCTATCAGGCGTGAAATTAAACATGAGACTGGTGGCCCTCCCCCAACTTAGAAATATATGAAACACATTTTGTTCAAGGTGTTTATGACTTTTCTTCCATCTTTAGATGGAAAAGATAGATATTCTGTTTTGGGCCATTATCTCAGAAAGGCTGTTGGATATAAAAAGATACGTAAAAATACATCTTATTGAGAATAAAGGCAATGAGTAGATTAGAATCAGTTTGTATTATTTCAGTTTTTCTTTATGTTTTTGCACTTGTAGATTTTTTTTCATATTTGGGATCTAAGTTTAAGCTGATTTCTCTTTTTTTTTTTTCTTTTAATAAATTTATTTTATTTATTTTTGGCTGCATTGGGTCCTCGCCTCTGCGCACGGGCCTTCTCCAGCCGCGGCGATCAGGGGGCCACTCTTCGTCTTTGCGGTGCACGGGCCTCCCACTGCGGTGGCCTCTCCGTGCGGAGCACAGGCTCTAGGCGCGCGGGCCCCAGCAGCCGCGGCACGTGGGCTTCAGCAGCTGTGGCTCGCGCGCTCTAGAGTGCAGGCTCAGTAGTTGCGGCGCACGGGCTCAGTTGCTCCGCGTCACGCGGGATACCCCCGGACCAGGACCCGAACCCGCGCCCCCCGCATTGGCAGGCGGATTCCCAACCACTGAGCCACCAGGAAAGCCCTGATTTTTCTTCTTAAGAGTCTTTTTTTTTCTGAGATAGCATACTTAAGTATTTAAAATGTATTGCTGTTTAACATTAGAAAAGAGGACCTATTCTTTTCAGTGGACTTGTTAGCAAAAGCCTCATCTATTGGGGTAAAAATGTTCAAGCCTGAAATATTTTAAGATTTGAAGAAACTTTTCCTTCATTTGCTAGGTAAGTCACCTACAAAATATTTTATAGAGTCAGTGAAATGTTTGGAACCCTTAATCTTTTCTGATAACTAAAAATCAAATTTGGCTATGGTATTTGTGGCACTTAAATTTGATCGTCTCTGTTCTTTGATTTTCAAATAGAAAGAGTCTCAAAAGAATGAAAAAGATTTGAAGATGTTGGAAAAAGAGGTAAGCAATACTTTCAACTTACTGAAAAGTAAGTGCAATATCATGGAAAAAGAGTTACCCATAGTTAAGAGACAAGGATTCTGTTGCTATTTGAGGAGTCACATAGTGAGGCATATGTACCATCCAGGCCGGTACCTACAGGGTAACCAATCCTTGGCTTGGATACCATATTTTACAGCTTGGTTGTCAATGTGGTATGCAATTTGTTAGCGTACTAAGGGACGGATTCAAGATAATCTACTTCATGAAAAACTGATAACTAAAACTCAATATGTTAGTTTATTACAACTGTACGTGGATCAAATATTAACCTTTACTCATAGCATACACTCTTCCTATATAGTAATCTATGTGTTAAGACAGTAACTAGCTAGAAAACTTGGTGAGCATGAAATCCTAGCAGGTTATTTGAATTGTGATGGAGTTGTGCTAACTTACTGCATCTCTGCACTATAGGTATATGCCTTCCTCAAGGATAAAATGACCTACTGCCTGTACTATCCAATATAGTAGCCATTCACCGCGTGTCTCTATTTAAATAAAATTAAGAATTCAGTTCTTCAGTTCTACTAGTCACATTTCACCTGCTCAATAGGCACTTGTGGTAAGTGGCTACCATACTGCACAGTGCATTTCCATCGTAGCAGAAATCTCTATTGAGCAAAGCTGACCTAAAAAACCTGCCTACTTCCCTAAGCAGGGCGAGGCTGGTCACTGCCAGCTCTGCTTTTCTGGCAGTTTTTTTTTCTGTGTTTCCATTACTGAGCAACTCTTTCTAGTAGACATATTCTTTTTTTTTTTTAAGAATTTTCTATTTATTTATTTATTTATATTTTTTGACCACACCACACAGCATGTGGGATCTTAGTTCCCCGACCAGGGATCAAACCTGTGCCCCCTGCATTGGAAGCATGGAGTCTTAACCACTGGACTGCCAGGGAAGTCCCCTAGACATATTCTTTTGACGTATTAAAACTTACTATTGATTACAGTTAAATGTTGGCTTAAGATCAAGAATATGTCAAAATAACTTTGCAAATCTTTGCCCTTGTTGCTCTGATCCTTTTTGTATTTATTTTAGTAATATTGGCTATCATTTTATTGAGGATACATGCCTATGATGTAGGAGTTAATACTTAGATATATAATAACTGAGTGTCTCTGAGTCTCTATGAGATAGCTGGTGAGTGAGTGGCAGTGCCAGGATTAGAACTGGTAATTTGTATCAGTTACTTAATCTTTTAGAATAGAAATTTTTGACAAATACAGCTCAATTTTATTTAAGCCCCACAGTATTTGTTGTTTGTTTGATTAATTTGAATTAATTATCAATATTTAAAAGTAAAATATCATGCAAAACAAATTCAGATTTCTGACTTCTCTTGCAAAATTAGAAGATCTGATAGCACAGTTTCCGCATCCGTTGCCTTCTTTAGACCCCACATTTGCTCAGTCAGTCCTCGCCTGGCTCTCTTATTTATATTATCTGCTTGGTCATGTAGGCGTTTGAGTTTACAGTCCTTTTTTGGAGCTTAAGTTTCTTTAGCTGAAAAAAGTGTGATGTAGATAATCTCAGCCTCCTTTTTTCTGCTTTATGCTGTGCTATCAACATTGGTTTTAAACCAATAATGTAGGCATAAAGAATCTTATGGTAGGGAATCTTAAAGCTCGTTCAGTCCCTAGCATCTAGTTCACAGCTATATATATAAGTGGTGCTTGATATATATTTAGTTAAAGCAATTGGCTTAGAATACTGAGATTAGTATGAATACAAAGCCAATAAGGGTAGAAAATACTTTTCATGTGATTTAATGCAGCTGTGCTTTCTTGATACTTTTATACCCAGCTAATAGTCTATTTTGGTAAATGTTTTATGTGCACTAGAAAAAAATGTATATGCACTTGTTGGTTATAGTGGTCTATATATGACAATTAGTTCAAGCTGTTTAACAGTTTTCTTCAGGTCTTTATCTGTACTGATATTTTTGTCTGCTTATTCTATCAGTTACTGAGAAAGGTATTTTTAAATTTGTAGCTCTGGGGATTAGTCTATTTATCTTTTTAATTCTGTCAGTTTTTGCTTTGTATATTTTGAAGTTATGATATTACTTTGTTGTGCACAACAAATTTAAGATTATGTCTTCCTCTTGAAATAATCTTTTACCCGTAAAATTCTTTATTCCTAGTAATATTTTTTGCCTTAAAGTCTACTTTGTATGATATTAACATAGCCATACCAGCTTTCTTTTGTTTAATGCTTACATGGTAAATCTTTTCCTTTATTTTCCTTTATTGTCAATCTATCTATGTCCTTAAAGTGCATATCTTACAAACATCTGGGATCACTTTCCTTCAGCCTGAAAAACTTCCTTTAGAATTCCTTATGCAGTTCTACTGTTGACAGATACTCTCAGCCTTTTTTTTTTCCCCTCTGAAAACATCTGTATGTCACCTTCATATTTTTAAAGGATATTTTCATTGAGAATAAAATTTTTGATTGGCAGATTTTCTGCATACATTTTACACATTTCGTTGTCTTCTGGCTTCCACATTTTCTGTTGACAAGTATGTGTTTTTGATTTAGGTTTTGGTTTTTACCTAGTAATTGCAGCAGGAATGATGGCTTGCTGATGCCTACCATATCCGACTCAGAAGCCCAGTTCTGCTTCCCCAGAAATGAAAAAGATATTTAGCATTGCAAGCTATAATTTGACTTCCTATAATTAGAACTAGAGTAAGGAAGAACTTTTATAGGTAGAAATACCTTAAAAGTGAATAAACAGTTTAGTTACACCTAGAAGTTTATGACAGTTCAAATCCTCTGTTCTTAAAATGCTTACAGTTTTTCAAGATGTGTCATAAAATAAATATGATTGCTGAAACAGCTAAGAATATCTAAGAGCATCATGTCACAATCAGAAGTTTGTCTAGAACGTTAATATTTTGATTATCAGTAGCATTTAGTGATTATGTTGGCAGTAATCAGTGAATTATTCATTCATCACCTTGTTTCTGTCCAGATTCGTGTTCTTGTGCAGGAACGTGGTGCTCAAGACAAGCGGATCCAGGATCTGGAAGCTGAGTTGGAGAAGATGGAAGCAAAGCTAAATGCTGCCGTCAGGGAAAAAACATCTCTCTCTGCAAGTAATGCTTCACTGGAAAAACAGCTTATTGAATTAACCAGGACTAATGAGCTACTAAAATCTAAGGTATTTGAACCTCATGATAATATTTACAATTGAATAAATAATAAACATGTTTTTTTTCCTCATATAGCTGTTTGGGAATTTTAGGCCTAGTTTAGTCATTTTCCTTCACTAAATGTACTTTAAATATTAAGCTGCTTCCAGTAGGAATTATTATTGCATCTTTTTTATTTTGGTGCCTGGCACATAAGAGGTTATAAACAAAACAGTTTACTTTTTGCTTTAATGTCTGACATTTTCTCACCTTCTTCAAAGTCACCCCCAATAAATAAGGCCACTAATAAATGTTGCAGAATTTACATCTAGAAGTATCTTTAAAGATCTTTCTAAATAATAGCATATTATAGATCTTATAAATAATAGCATAATAGCAAGCTTCCATCTCAAATCCTTTTGGAAATATAGTGGGAAATGAATAATTGTGTGGACTAAATGTGTTCAATAGATAAATTGTATTTATCAATATTAATATACTAATGATCTTAAAGGACTTAACATGGTCGTCTTGCTTTTTTACAGAAGTAGAAGGAAGCTGTAAATCACTGTTCAGCTTAATAAGAGTCATTTATTCAGGGCCTGTAATGTGCTGAGCTCTTTGCTTACAAAGGGAGTAAGGATGCGTAAGAATTAAGCACGGGGAAGGGAGCAGATTCCTGGTCCCCACTCAGGGAGATTCTGATTTATTAGACCTGCGATGGACCCTATAGTCTGCATATTTCAAAGTAGACCAAACAATGCAGATGCATTTTGTTAAGCAAACACACTTTATGAAATTCTCTCCAAGAAGCTTGTTTTAGAGCCACACAGTGGACTTTCTAGCATATACAGATAAATGACCACTGAAGCTGATTTCAAAAGTAGACCAGAAAGCCACATGAAGGAAAAGGAGAGACAAGAACAGTAGCAGTGTAAAACCAGTAATCCTGGCTCTTTTCTCTACCAGAGTATGTTGTAGGCAAATAATAGTCCCAATAATAGATAATCAATATTTAAGTGATTTTTTTTTACAGCACTTAATAGAAAATATTTCTCGATTTTTTATGTTTGTTGTACTTAGTTTTCTGATGATAGTAACCAGAAGAATTTGAGAATTCTAAGCCTTGAGTTGATGAAACTTAGAAACAAAAGAGAAATAAAGATGAAGGTGAGTGATACCTTTGGTAAGTTTGCTGTGTTTGGAACGGGGGATCTGAACAAGTTCTCATTTCCTAAAACATATTTCTGTTGTGTAGAGCATGATGGCTAAGCAAGAAGGCATGGAGGTGAAGCTGCAGGTCACCCAGAAGAATCTTGAAGAGTCTCAGGAGAAAATAGCACAACTTGAGGGGAAACTGTGAGTGACTAAAAGGAAAGAGATTCCTTTGTATAACCAATTTGTGTGTGTGTGTGTGTGTGTGTGTGTGTAACCAATTTTTGATTTACCTTTCTCGGCTAGTTATTTACTGAGACTTTAACCTTCCCTTCATACTTACCTCATTGCCTGCCTCTATTTGCCCTATTTCTCTTCCTAAGTGACAGTTGAGCCCTAATCATTCCCAAACATTTTATGCTGAAAGATGTATGAATGTATTACTTTTGTACATCTTCTATATCAATGATGAGGAAAGACTCATAGTCTTTCTAACAACATAATCTTATGGAGGTTGTAGTGAGACCAAAACTGAGAAGTATTGGTATAGGAAGCTGTGATTAATGCACAATCCTAGCCTTCTTTTTATTACTCAGCTGTAATTCGTGTACAGTAAAATGCACAGATCGTAAGTATTCAGTTTAGTGACTTTTGACAATTGTATACACCTGTATAACCACCACCCAAATAAGGTAGAGAGTGTAGCCATCCCCTCAGAAAGTTCCTTCATGCTCCTTCCTGCTCCCCTGTTCCTCCCCCATGGCTGCCCCCGTACCCCTGCAATCACTTTCTGACTTCTATCATCATAAATTAGTTTGGCCTTTTTGGGGACATTTATTACCACATGCATGCATATGTGTGTATATGTGGCTTCTTTTGTTTAAGATAATTTTTTGAGATTCAGCCATACTGTTGTGTGTATTATAATTTGCTCCTTTCATTTCTGAGTAGTATTCCATTATATGAATATACCTCCATTTGTTTATTATTCTCCTATTGATCAATACTTGGGTTTCCAGTTTTTGACTATTATCAATAAGTCTACTCTATATGCCTTTTTGTAGACACAGGCTTTTATTTCTCTGAGTAAATATCTAGGAGTGGAATTTCTGTGTCATAGGGTTGTATACATATAACGTTTTTTAAAACACTCAAAGTGGTTTTGCTGTTTTACACTCCCACCTAACAATGTGTGATAGTTTCATCTGTTCCATATCTTCATCAACATTTGATGTTGTCATCTATTTGATTTCGGCCTTTCTAGTGGATGTGAAGTAGTATCTCATTGTGATTTTATTTATTTATTTTAATTTATTTATTTTATTTTTTCTTAGCTGCATTGGGTCTTCGTTGCTGCACGTAGGCTTTTCTCTAGTTGCAGTGAGCGGGGGCTACTCTTCATAGCGGCACATGGGCTTCTCATTATGGTGGCTTCTCTTGTTGCAGAGCACAGGCTCTAGGCGCACAGGCTTCAGTAGTTGTGGCATATGGGCTCAGTAGTTGTGGCGCATAGGCTCAGTAGTTGTGGCGCACGGGCTTAGTTGCTCCATGGCATGTGGGATCTTCCCGGACCAAGGCTCGAACCCATGTCCCCTGCATTGGCAGGCGGATTCTTAACCACTGCACCACCAGGGAAGTCCCTCATTTGTGATTTTAATTTGTTGTTATTAATGTCGAGCATATTTTTATGTGCTTATTGACCATTCGTATATATCCTTTTGTAAAGTGTCTGTTTAAGTCGCTTGCCCGTTTCTCAAATTGTGGTGTTTGGAGGAGGTAAACACATAAGTAATTGAATATAAGGCAGCCTAGAACAGAGGCTTTGTGGCACACAAAATGCTGTTTTGTATGTGTGGGAGGTGGGGAAGCTAGGAAAGCTACAGAAAAGATGATTTCTGCTACACTTGGAGTGTTGCAGATGATGACTCTCATCATCATAACCCTTTTGTCAGAATATATTTGGAAAGCTTTCTTACTTAAAAAAAAACAACTTGAGCCTCCTATTTGCATATATTAAGTTGTCAACTTGAGAGGTCACATAAGTGAATGGTTAGGAGTTTGGACTCTGGAGTCAGCCTACCTGAGATAACAGTATCTGGTACAGAGTAAGCATTATGCGTGATTATTGTGTATATTAATATGTGCAATTTTTTTTTAGTATTTCAATAGAGAAAGAAAAGATTGATGAAAAATCTGAAACAGAAAAACTTTTAGAATACATCGAAGAAATAAGGTAATATGAAGAGTAGTTTTAAATTGGACTTTATTTTGTTGAACTGTGATGAATACATCATTTTCATCTCTTTTCATTTAATGTTCCCTATGCTTAAATAGATGTGCTCTTCAACATAATTTGTTTTAATGCAGTTGTGCATCAGATCAAGTGGAAAAATACAAGCTAGATATTGCCCAGTTAGAAGAAAATCTGAAAGAGAAGAATCATGAAGTTTTAAGCCTTAAGCAGTCTCTGGAGGAAAATGTTGCTATATTGTCTAAACAAGTAGAAGACATGAATGCTAAATGCCAGCTGCTTGAAAAAGAAAAAGGTATTACACTGTTTATAGTACTCCTTTCTTTAGATAAGTACTACCGATGATATTTTTTAAAAGTACTGCTATGTTATAACAACTTTCTAAAATAATTATATAAACAACAAAAATTTGGTTCTATGTTTGGGAATTTTTGTCTTTTATGATATTTGTTATCTGTTTATTTCAATATATTGTCTTGATTGAAATATATGTAGTTGTGCAGTTCTTGACTTCCCCATTGGGTGGCCATTTAAAATTGGTAGATACATAGAACTAGGTTTGAGGGTTTTATTATATAATATACATACTATTTTATATATAGTAATCATACCAACTTCAGAGTTATTTTTCCCCCCTTTGGAAATACTCGATCTCTGTAACATGCTATAAAGCAGTATAGTGGGATATTATGGGAATCTGGGTTTCTCAAAGTTAATATTAGTATCTAATTACAGCATTGTTAATGTTCTCCCTTTTCTAGAAGACCTCATCAATAGGGACAGAGCACAGGATGAAAATCTAAACTCTGAGATGCAAAACTTAAAAGAGAGGTCTGTTCTTGAGCAACAAGAACATGAAGAGCTACAACAAAAAGTATTGCAAATTGATTCACTTCTGCAACAGGAGAAGGTAGTTTACTACAATGTTTTAAAACACTAGTGCTTCTTTTAGGTAATACATTTCCCTGTGTATCAGAAAACCTTTAAATTGTATATGTCCTTTGATCCATCAGTTTTACTTCTAGAATCTTATCCTGAGGAAATAATCGTGCCTATGCCGCATATTTAACTGCTGTTCACCACAGGGTTATTCATAATGTGAAAAAATTCAAGCAACAGTTGAAGCAAAATAAGGAAATTGTTTTAAAAAAATTTTCAGCACATTCTTGTGTTAGATTACTACATAGGCATTTACAGTTCTATGGTAAAAGAGTGTCTAATTAGACAAGAAAGGAAACTGACAGTTTTTTTAAATGCAGATTACATAAAGAACACTTTACATATCAATGAGGAAAAAAAGACAGTTCACTAAAAAAAAAAAAAAAATAGGCATAGGATGGAAATAGATAACTCTTAGAAGTAGAAATTCAGATAGCTTCGGAAATTCCCTGGCGGTCCAGTGATTAGGACTCCACGCTTCCACTGCAGGGGGCCCCGGTTCGATCCCTGGTCGGGGAACTAGGATCCCACAAGCTGCATGGTGCAGCCAAAAAATAAAAAAAATTAAAAAAATAAATAAATTCAGGTAGCCTGTAAACACGAGAAGATGCTCTACCTTAGTAGTAATCCAAGAAATAAAAATAATTTGTTTTTGTCACTTACAAGATTGGCACATATTAAAACATTTACTACTATGACACATTGGTGAGAGCTGGGCAAGCAGGCATTCACATGCACATGAAATATTATATCGTTGGGCAATCTGCAACAACAAAGGAATTAAGTAGATCTGTATATATTGACTTGAAAAGATCTCAACTACTATTTTTATGATATTTTAAATGACCTTTGCATACACAGTATATATCATTTACACTTTAAGTATATAAATATATAGAAAAAGACCATAAGGCATAGAATACCAAACTAGTGGTTATCTCTGGAATGGGAAAACTAAGGTTAGAATACGAGTAGGCAATTTTCATTTTATTTGTAATGTTAGAATTTTTTCACAAGTGATTTACTTGTATTTATTTATTCATATTTCCTCATCTTATATAACATTAAAATATTTTATATAACATTGAAATCATAGTACTCTTTTTATATAAATCATATGAGAAAAATGGTAAAAGTCAGTTGTAGAATATGATTTTAGTTTTCTAAGTGTGTGTGTGTGTGTGTGTGTGTGTGTGTGTGTGTGTTGAGTAGGAAAAAAGACTGAAATAACGTTTGCCATAATGTTAACAAGGTGTAGGGTATAATCCATGATAAAATGAATATGATATCTCTCTATTTTTCAAGTTTCCTGGAGGCCCTTGAATTTAGTGTCCATACTTCATCATCTGTACTTCTTTTTTGCCCTTAGTAAAACCTCACAAATCATTAAATTTAATTATTTATTAAATTTTTAAAAGCTTTCAAATTGTTTTGATGGTTTTCTATTTGGATGCAGGAATTATCTTCTAGTCTTCAACAGAAGCTATGTTCTTTTCAAGAGGAAATGGTTAAAGAGAGGAATCTCTTTGAGGGAGAATTAAAGCAAGCACTGGATGAGCTAGATAAATTACAGCAAAAGGAGGAACAAGTTGAAAGCCTGGTCAAGCAATTGGAAGAGGAATCAGGGTCTAGAGGTGAAGAAATAAAACTCCTAGAAGAAAGGCTGAAAGGGTTTGTATTAATAAGACTTCATTTTTATATATGACTTCAGATGTTAACAAGTGTTTTCTAGTACATTCTCTCAGGATTCTCACACCAATCATGTGAGTGGTGAGATTGGAATTATTTTACAAACAAGAGATAAACACAGACAGGTAAAGTACATGCACAGGATGTGCATATAAACAAGTATGATAGCCAAAGTCAGAAGCCATGCCCTTTCTTTATTTAAGGCCCAAGGTTTAACTAAAGAGAGTTTTAATAACCAAAATTTTGGATTCCTATACTGCTCTTATATTTTCTAAAAATTATTGGACATTAACATTACAATGATAACAGATTTAGAAAAATACCCAAAATAATAAGATTCCCACCCTTTAATAAGAAACATTTCCATTTTTTGTCCATATGTGCATCATAGTGTAAGTTATACTTTTAATTACCTCTTTTGAGGGAGCACAAACACTTCAGAAGTAACAATCAAAAAGCACAATGGGAGAAAAACAACCAGGACTGGGAAACATTCAAAAATTTAAAATTTGTCATTAAAAGTAGAAAGCCTGGGGCTTCCCTGGTGGCGCAGTGGTTAGGAATCCGCCTGCCATTGCGGGGGACACGGGTTCGAGCCCTGGTGCAGGAAGATCCCACATGCCGCGGAGCAACTAAGCCCGTGCGCCACAACTACTGAGCCTGCGCTCTAGAGCCTGTGAGCCACAACTACTGAGCCCAAGTGCCAAAAATACTGAAGCCCGGGCACCTAGAGCCTGTGCTCTGCAACAAGAGAAGCCACCACAGTGAGAAGCCTGCGCACCTCAGCAAAGAGCAGCCCCCGCTCGCCACAACCAGAGAAAGCCCGCGCGCAGTAACAAAGACCCAGTGCAGCCAAAAATAAAATAAATAAATTTATAAAAAAATAAGTAAATAAATAACCTCAGTCTCCAAAGCCAGAAAGAGGAGGAGGACAATTTCAGGTAGACAAAGCTAGTGGATTTTAAAAAAAAAAAAAAGTAGAAAGCCTAAGATCTCATGCTTTTTTTTTTTTTTTTAAACTCTTATTCCACATTATTTTCATCACATTATAGGTCCTTCTCCACTACATTTATTTAAATGGGTTTAGGGACTTCCCTGGTGGCGCAGTGGTTAAGAACCCACCTTCCAATGCAGGGGACAGGGGTTCGATCCCTGGTCAGGGTATTAGATCCCACATGCGTGCTGCAACTAAGAATTCACATGCCACAACTAAGGATGTGCATGCCGCAACTAACAACCTGCAACAAAGGAGCCCACCTGCCGCAACTAAGACCCGGCACAACCAAAATAAATAAATAAAATAAAATAAAAATAAAAAGTTTAAGTTGTTAAAAAAAAAAAAAGAAGAGAGTCAGCTAATAAATACAGAAGGTATAAAAACAAAACAAAAATATCTGGGTTGATTCTTGAGTTCAATTTGTGAATAAATATTTGAATCCTTGGGATTTCAGCAGTAAAACATTTTCTAGCAAGGAACCATGTACTAGACATAAAGCTACAGAATTGCCACTTATTTCACAAGTGTGTATCTATCTCTTATTAGGTACTTTTGTTATTAATCCCTTTTCAGTTTTCTTTTAGTTGTTACTGATTTAAAAAACACCAAAGTTTTATCTATGCTTGCATTTTGGGGAACACTACCAAAGTGTACTTAGGGGGATTGTTCTATACTGCAACCAGCCCCAGGGAACAAGAAACTTGAGTGGATGATGTCAGTTTAGGAAAGAAAGATGAGATACTCATTTATTCCAACTCAAAGAACTCAGTCCAGAGGTCAGGAGATAAGGATTTTATTCCTAGATCTGTTAACTAGTTGTGTGATTCTGAGCAAGACAATCTTAATTTATTTTCTGTTTCATTAGATATAAAATAAAGGAGTTTTATGAGATCATTTCTAAGGTTCTTTCCAGCCTGGAAATTTCAAGCTTAAGAGAAAAACTTAGAAGTTGACAATGATTCCTCTAGGGGGCAGGAAAGAGAATATTTTTATTATAAACCCTTTAGTACTAGTTGATTGCTTTTAGCTGTGGTATATATTTTTTAAACACTATACTCATTACAGAATGAATTTGACCAACTATCTTGTCTCAGTGTCCAACTTAGTCTGTAAGTGAATAATGCTTCTTACTTACAGTTTTTATTAGTTCTTTAAAAGATCTCTTATAAGCTCATATGCCTATCAAAAAAGTTGTATCACCGTTGTGGTAATATGTAACATTAATATTTTTAAAAATCTATAGATTTGTAGTATATATTTATAAAGATGTCTTAAAAGCCATTCTGTCTATTCAAAATAGTGCACTAAATAAGTTGTTGAATCTTTGGATAATTAACAATTTATTATGTGGGTAATTGGTATAATCAAAATAAATCTACATAGTTCCGTAACTCTTTTTTCAAAAGAACTGTTAAAATGAAGTTAATTTAACTGTACCTAGTGTTCCTTAAATGTCTAAGTGCAGAGAATTAAATTTCATTCAACCCTAGTGCTTTTTAACTGGTAGTCCTTCACATTCTTTAGTTTTGGCTGCTATCAAGATTCTGTTTCAGAGTCTTTTTAATCTACTTTCTTCCAAAAAAGTGTTTAAACTACCTACCTAAGTATGTATGATATGAAATGATAAATAAGTAAATTAGGATGAAAACAGAAGTAAAATAAAAGCAGGAAAGATAAAATGAAGCTGTATGTAAATGAACAGGCTATTAGATGTAGGTCATAAATTTAGGTCTAAGCTGCCAGTATCTGACATAAACATGAAGATATGGGATATATGATTCACAGTGTCAAAGGTACATCCTAGTCTCTTTCTGAGACTAATGATTTGCAGTTAGCATTTTGTCTTTTAACTGTTCCTTTTTCTTAGGAAAGAAGCTGAACTGGAGAAAAGTAATGCTGCTCACGCTCAGGCCACACTGCTTTTGCAGGAAAGGTATAACAGTACAGTGCAGAGCCTGGGAGATGTTACCGCTCAATTTGAAAGGTATTTGTATGGGGAGACTGCACTCTCGAACACACATGAGCAAGGAGGGGTGTTTACGTAGGAACATCTGTCAACAAAACAATCACAAGAATAAAACAATTGGTATTACTTTAAATTCCATAGTATCCAATCATAAATGGGCATTTAATGTTACCTCGTATCTTAGAATATATAGTAATTTCCCTTTCCCACTACCCACTTCAAATTTCATGCATTCTCAGACCTTTGGCACTTCTGTCTGACTCTCCTGATGTCATCATTTTCCTCATGAAGAATCCTAAAGCTTTTATTTCCCCTTCATCAAACCTGTAAACGCATCTACATCTATGCTCATCCCATCTTCCTCCCAGTTATTACAGATGAAGTATCTAATTACTTTAACCTTCAGTGACCTCATGCTATCATTTATCCCTTGTCTCATAATTTTCAGCCTTTCTTCTAGAATTTTTCCAGTCAATATTAAAACATGTTAATGTGCCTTCATCTTTAAAATACATTTTTAAAAACTCTCTGTTTACCCCCCACTTCCTTCTGCAGTTATCCAATAACACCTGTCACTCCCAGCACCCTTCTTACCCCAAAATTCTACTCCTCTTCATAGCCCTTTTTTTTTTTTGGCCATGCAGTTTGTGAGATCTTAGTTCCCCTGACCAGGGATCGAACCCGTGCCCCCTGCAGTGGAAGCGTGGAGTCCCAACCAACCACTGGACCACCAGCGAATTCCCCCCATCTTCTTCTTTTTTTTTTTTTAATTTATTGAAATATAGTTGATTTACAGTGTTGTGTTAATTTCTGCTGTATTGCAAAGTGATTTAGTTATACATATATATACATTCCTTTTCATATTCTTTTCCGTTATGGCTTGCTTGTCACAGGATATTGAATATAGTTCCCTGTGCTATACAGTAGGACCTTGTTGTTGCTCCATCCTATATATAATAGTTTGCATCTCATAGCCCATCTTCTTGATAGGAGATTATATACTGTATCCACTTCTTTACTTCCTATTTTTCTCACTTGTTATTTTCCCTTTTTTTAAAGTTTATTTTGGAGGGGACTACAAATTGCAAAGGATAATACAACAAATACCAATACATCACACAGTCTCACACTAAGAGTATATTAACGTTAACATTTTTACTTATTTACTTTATATAATTTGGGGGGAAGGGCTCTTCTTTGTCTATTTTAGTATGTTCAATAAATAGAAAAGATATACAATGTATACATAAATTATAAAGCATAAAGGTAAAATTAACGTGCATGAGCTCATAGAAGACAACCTACAGGCTAAAAGATTTTCAGCCGCTCGGTATATATATGAGTTCTTCCACTATCGCATCTTCATGCCTTCATGCTTTCCGCCGACAGATAACACCATCTCAGAGTCTACATTGATTATTTCCTTGCTTTTTTTCCTGTGTATAATTTTATAGCATGTATATCCATATGAATAATATATTATCTAATTTTGTTTTTTCCTGAACTTCACCAAAAATGTCATGTAGTGTATGCCATATCCTGGGACTTGCCTTTTCACTCTGCGTTATGTATGTTTCTAGGATTGAATCACAGTGTTGCCTGAGGCTATAGTTCATTCATGGTCACTGTTATAGAATATTTGATTTTATCAATCTACCACTATTTATCCATTCTCCGTTTGGGCTTTTGGGTTGTTTCCCATTTCTTTCATTTTATTAATAGTACTCTATTAATATTCTTGTGGTCTCCTAGTATACATGTGTAAGAATTTATCTAAAGTAATATTTAAGTGAATGTTCAACTTTAAAATTTAATGCCCAATCACTTTACAAAGTGGGTGTGAAAATCTACACTCCCACTAGTGATGTGTGAGTTCTCAATGATCTATCTCCCCTCCAAAACTTGTCAGACTTCATAAGTTTTGCCAGTGTAATAAGTGTAAAAGAGCTTTTTCTTAGGGATAATTTATCTTTCCATTTCTGTAACAGGCTTGTATGTGACTTTTTTTCATTTCTCTCTCATTTCATTTCTTTTCTTCATTGATTTGTAGTTTTTATCAGCGATATGGGTTGCAAATATCTTCTCGCAAAGTGTGGCTTGTCTTTTTACTTTCTTTATGGTTTCTTCTTTTTTTTTTTTTTAAAGCTTGTGTCTCACTACCTCTTTTTTTATTAATTTTTATTTTTGGGGGGGTAACATTTATATACAATATTGTGTATGTTGTAGGTGTACAGTATCTTTTTCTGTTATACATATACATATATCTATTCGTCTTCAGATTCTCTTCCCACGTAGGTTATTACAGAGTGTTGATAGACCTCCTTGGTATACATAGGTCCTTGCTGATTATCTACTGTTTTTCTATATTTTTTTGGCTGCATCAGGTCTTAGGTGCAGCACGCAGGATCTTCATTGGGGCATGTGGGATCTTTCATTGCGGCATGTGGTCTCTTTGTCGCAGCGCTCGGGCTTCTCTCTAGTTTGGTGTGCAGGTTTTCTCTCTCTAGTTGCGGTGCCCGGGCTGCAGGGTGGGTGGGCTCTATAGTTGTGGAGTGCGGGCTCCAGAGTACGTGGGCTCTGTAGTTTGCGGCACACAGGCTCTCTTGTTGAGGCGTGCGAGCTCAGTAGTTGTGGCACTCGGGCTTAGTTGCCCCGCAGCATATGGGATCTTAGTTCCCTGACCAGGGATCGAACCCGAGGCCGCTGCATTGGAAGGCGGGTTCTTTACCACTGGACCATCAGGGAAGTGCCTATGGTTTCTTCTGATGAATAGAAATTCTTGATTTTAATGTGCTTAAGTTTACAAATTTTTATGTGAACACTTTCACATCCAAAACTTCTTTCTATCCCAAGAACACAAAGATATTCACCTATTCTTTTTTCTAAAAGTTCCAAAGTTTCACTTTTCATTTTTCCACCTAGAACTGATTTCTGTATGTGTAGTGATAAAGGGATAAAATTTACTTTTGTTTTCCCATATGGATAATCAATTGCCTAGAACCCATTCATTGACCAGTACCTTCTTTCCCCAGTGACCTGTTCCTACATCTGATATATTATGACATACATATATGTATACACACACACACATAATGTATGTGAGTATATATATTTTAATTATAATTTACGCATGTCAACATGAATATAAATTATATAAATTAAATATATATAAATATATATATAATTTTTAGTGCTGTTCTCAACCCTGAAAGCAATTTCCCTTCTTGCTATTTTAAAAAATACTGCCTTAAGAAGTTTTCAACCATTCTATGATGTCACTCACCATCAGTATGCTAATAGCATTAAAATTTATTTCTTCAAATCAGACCTGTCCTTTCTGCTTCCTACCCATATATCCAGCTGCCTACTTGACTTCTGCAAGTAGATATCTCACTATCGTCTAACATTAACCTGACCAAAACAGCTCTTGATCTCCTTTCTACCTCTTTCTCCCTCTAGTTTCTCCTTCTTGTTGATGTCAGTCAGTGACATCTCCATCTTCCGAGCTTCTCGTTCCGTAAATCTTAGAGTCATCTTGATCATTTTCTCTCCCCTTCTCCCAACATCCAATCTATTTCTTGAATTTTTCAATTCTGCCTCCAAAAGAGAGCTCATATCTTTCCATTGCCAACTCCTTGGTTCAAGATTCCTTTACCACTCACCTGGGCTGAAAAATACTTGTCTTCTAGTTAATCCTCCAGTTTAGCATTCCTGCCCCTTCCCCAGTCAGTTCTCCACGTATCTCTAGAATAATCTACACACTTACTTAGAGACCTGTGAAGTCTCTCCTTTATCCCTCAGGTGAACCCACTCACTGTGCCCCACCAGTGATGACTGGCCTCATGCCTCTTGCTTCTGCCCCTGCCTCTCTTGTTCATTAGACTCCAGTCCCAACTCTTTATGGACTGTGTTCTGCCTGTCTCTGAGCACATACGCATCTTTTCCCTCTGAAATACTTGTCCCCAACTGGCTAGCTAAATCCTTCCTATCCATCATGTCTCAGCTTAACTGTAAATTCCTCAGAAAGGCCTTTTCCATTTCTATCAGCTAATCAGCTAAGGTGTTCTGTAGTTTTCCTTCAAAACACGTACTACAAATGTAATTATATATATTTATTTTTCCTTTTTTTTTTGCAAAGACCTGTGGAGGCATTTTTTTCCCTCTCTTACCCACAGGATGATAAAGTCTGTGACAATAGGTGGAAGGATGTGTGGGCTTTTTGTTTTGGGATAATTTCGATGTTTGGTAGTTGATTTCTTTTCATCTCTAGGCCTAGTTTCCGCACATAGTAGGCACTTGACTCTTCAAATGAACAGCATATGTCATATAAGTACTGACTTCAAAACATTGAATTCTTACCTATGCAAATGCAAAAATAGATAAGATTCTATTTGTTTTACCTAAAAGCAGCAGTCCCCAACCTTTTTGGCACCAGGGACCGGTTTCATGGAAGACAGTTTTTCCTTGGGGTGGGGGGAATGGTTCAGGCTGTAATGCGAGCGATGGGGAGCGGCAGATGAAGCTTCCCTCGCTCGCCTGCCGCTCACCTCCTGCTGTGCGGCCCGGTTTCTAACAGGCTGCAGACCGCTACCAGTCCACGGGCCAGGGGTTGGGGACCCCTGCCTAAAAGTGCATAAAATATAAGCTAATCAGCTATAGATTTGTCATGCATACAGCAGTTAGAAAAATCCTTTAACCTTTTTTTTTTCTTTTTTATAAGCTATAAAGCATCAGCAGCAAGTGAGATAGAAGATCTTAAGGTGGAGAACATGTCACTTCACGAAAAAGTGGCCAAGGCTGAGAAAAGTGCAGAGGATGTTCAGCATGAGATATTGGCAACTGAGAATGCAAATCAAGAATACGCAAGGTATTGGGAAAAAATAAAACCTGCCGACACCTGTGACCTGAGAACCATTAAGACAATTTAATGTTGTTGAAAGTCAGCTACTAAGTGATGCAGGAAACTAGTCCCATGGCTTGCTTTGGGTGATCTTCAATTTCAAATTAGGAATTTAGACAGTTAAAAAAGTATAATTCTTGATAGTTGCTTGAGTTAAAAAAACTAAAATGGCTGTAAATTGTTTAGTGGACTCTTCTCTCTCAAACCCAAGGATGCTTCTAGATCTGCAGACCAAATCAGCACTTAAAGAAGCAGAAGTTAAAGAAATCACAGTTTCTTCTCTTAAAAAAATAACTGATTTGCAAAACCAACTCAAGCAACAAGGAGAAGACTTTAAGAAACAACTGGAAAAGGGAGAAGCAAGGTAATTTAGGTTTAGAACCGAAATGCCATGTGTCTCAGTTATTTTTTCTAGTATACAGTGGTTTAAAATTTAATTTTCCCTTACAGAAAAGCTGGAAAAGAAAACTCAACCGCAGAATTAACTGAGGAAATGAATAAGTGGCGTCTCCTCTATGAAGAATTACATAATAAAACAAAACCTTTTCAGGTCTGTCAATTAGGACTTAACTTACTTGTATTTAAGAATTCATGTTGTTCCCTGTCACAGTCATGACAGTGACATGGTTCTTCTGAAAGATCATTTCGCTGTGCATTTACAGTACCAACTTAACTTCCTATTTTAAAAAGCCTATAAATTTTATTGCATTATTATGCATACTTTTTTTTTTTTTTTTGGCTGCCTTGGCTCTTCGTAGCTGCGTGTGGGCTTTCTCTAGTTGTGGTGAGCGGGGGCTACTCTTCATTGCAGTATGCATGCTTCTCATTGTGGTGGCTTCTCTTGTTGCGGACCACGGGCTCTAGGTGAGTGGGCTTCAGTAGTTGCAGCATGCGAGCTCAGTAGTTGCGGCACGCAGGCTCTAGAGCGCGCAGACTTCAGTAGTTGCAGCGTGTGGGCTCAGTAGTTGTGGCACACGGGCTTAGTTGCTCCGCGGCATGTGGTATCTTCCCGGACCAGGGCTCGAACCCGTGTCCCCTGCATTGGCAGGCGGATTCTTAACCACTGCGCCACCAGGGAAGTCCCTATGCATAACATTTTTTACTGTAACCTTTATAGGCTTAAAAATTACCTTTTAGGGACTTCCCTGGTGGCACAGTGGTTAAGAATCCGCCTGCCAACGCAGGGGACACGGGTTCGAGCCCTGGTCCGGGAAGATACCACATGCCGCGGAGCAACTAAGCCCGTGTGCCACAACTACTGAGCCCATGCGCCTAGAGCCCATGCTCCTCAACAAGAGAAACCACAGCAACGAAGAGTAGCCCCCACTCGCTGCACCTAGAGAAAGCCCGCGTGTAGCAACGAAGACCCAAGGCAGCCAAAACTAAAAATAAAAATAAAAAATTACCTTTTAATAAGCTTCTTAAAGTTAATAGCTTAGAAGGCTCTCCTGATGTGAACTTTTGATAATTAAGCTATGTAAATTTGTGACACTTACTTTATTATGATTTTTCTCAGTTTTTCTCTAATACACTGATCGTAAAAGGATAAATGCTAATCTTGGTAGTTAAATAGAGTCAGAAGACAGTATTAGTTATAATGGGGTGATGTGGCTGATACAGATTAGGCTGGCTAGCAGGGCTTCTTTCCTCATTTCTTTCCCTCTGTTTTAATAATGATCTTTGAAATGAAAAAGAACTTTTTTAAAAAAGAGTCAATTTATGGAGAACCCTAAGAGTAAGCATAATCTTTTTTTTGTCTTTTGCCTTTTTTTCTTTCACTTTAGTTGTACTTATAGTTTATATGAGTCAAGTAAGATTTAACAGTTTTAAATCTTAACTTTATAAAAAAATATATTTTTCAGCTACAACTGGATGCATTTGAAGCAGAGAAACAGGCGTTGTTGAATGAACATGGTGCAGCTCAGGAACAGCTAAATAAACTAAGAGATTCGTATGCTAAATTACTGGGTCATCAGAATCTAAAGCAAAAAATCAAGCATGTTGTGAAATTGAAAGATGAAAATAGCCAACTCAAATCGGTTTGTAAAAATCACATTTAGTTCTATTGATATTGATATTGGGGTGGGGTGGTTTTTATTTTATTAAGGTAGTGCTGACCTCATAAAATGAGTTGGGAAGTGTTTCATCCTTTCTGTTTTTTTGGAATAGTTTGTGAATAACTGGTATTAATTCTTTATTGAATGTGTAGTAGAATTCAGTGGTAAAGTCATCTGGACCTGGGCTTTCCTTTGTGGGTGGTTTTTGATTGCTAGTTTAATCTATTTGCTTATTATAGGTCTATCAGATTGACTATTTCTTTTTGAGACAGTTTCAGGAGTTTGTGGATTTCTTGGAATTTGTTCATTTCATTTTAGTTATTTGATTTGTTGGTATACAATCGTTCATAATATTCCCTTACAATCCTTTTTATTTTAGTAATATCAGTAGTAATGTCCCCTCTTTCATTTCTGATTCTAGTAATTTGAGTATACTCCCTTTTTTTAGTTCCTTCTGCGAACATGTTTATAATGGCTTTAAAATCTTTTTTGGGTAAATTCAATATCTGATTACTCTCTTGGACAGTTTTTGTTGCCTGCTTTTTCCCAGTATATAGGTCATGCTTTCCTGTTTGCATACTTTGTAATTTTTTGTTGGAAAATGGATGTTTTAGATAATATGTTGTAGCACCTCTGGGTACTGCTATCCCTTTCCAGGTATGTTGTTATTTCTTGTTTAGTGAAGTCTATTCCTCCTCCCCACCCCCAGTAGTTTGTGCCTCTGATGTTGCTACTGAGGAAGGTTCAGTTTGGGGTGTGCCCACAGTCACCCTGAGATGACTTTGGTTTTGGTAAGGCTGTCTTCCTCTCTCCCCAAACACTCCCAGCTGCTGGCTTATCCCTCTGTTATTTTCAACAATGCCCTGGGGCATAATAAGTTGCTCTACAGACTAATCCAATCTAATTCTGGCTCCTTTGTTGGAATTGTGTCTTAGGTCAGTACTCCAGGAGGGCTCCTCCCACTCCTCTCATTCAGCAGTTTTCCTCTACAAAGCAGACAGCCTACAGTTTAGCCTACATTTTGAATCACTTTCCAATTCCCCTGCCCCACAAACTCTACTATTCTTTTTTATTTTTTGGCTGCATTGGGTCTTCATTGCTGCGCACAGGCTTTCTCTAGTTGTGGCGAGCAGGGGCTACTCTTCGTTGCAATTCATGGGCTTCTTATTGCAGTGGCTTCTCTTGTTGCAGAGCACAGGCTCTAGACGCATGGGCTTCAGTAGTTGTGGCACACAGGCTCAGTAGTTGTGGCTCACGGGCTCTAGAGCGCAGGCTCAGTAGCTGTGGCGCACGGGCTTAGTTGCTCCACGGCACATGGGATCTTCCTGGACCAGGGCTCGAACCCATGTCCCTGCATTGGCAGGTGGATTCTTAACCACTGTGCCACCAGGGAAGTCCCTCTACTGTTCTTGAGAGCACCCTTCAGCTTGAACTTCTCTAAGCTCTGTTGCAAGTCAAGTCAGTTCCTTTGGGAATAAATTAGGAGCTCTGTGTTTTATAGCCTGCTTCTCCTACCAGGCAAACTTTCTGAGCCCAGGCTTCAGAGCTGGATTTGCAGACGATGGCAAGCTTTTCTCTGAACGACACCTCTGTCCCAGTGGCTAGATGCTCAGTAGACTTGGAGGAGAGAGAGATGGGGAGCACCCTGAGGTTCTCTCACCTTGCCCCTCTTGGTTTGAAACCATTGTCTCATGAGCCAGGGAAAGGGTGATCAGGGTCTCAGTATTTTCAGCACTCTGCACCTGAGATAAGGCCTCCGTTCCTTGGAAGAAAAGACCCCCCACCTCTCAACAACATTTGCTGTGGTTCAGAGCAACAGGTAGCTGGGGGGCAAGATGAGAGATGCTGATGTCCTGCTCCCCCTGGCAGGAAAAGCCTCTGACTGGGAGCTGGGGAAAGAGGGAGCCCTGTGCACTTGGCTGCAAAGGTCTGATGTCAAGTCTTTGCTAAGCAGGGATTGGAGAGAAAGGGAACAGGATTGGTTCAAACACAATAGGCCGCTGCCTTTTTTAACCACCTTTTTGTGGATCTGCTTGAATAAATATTTCTTCACTTGCTGTTTTACCATAGGACAATTTTCAGAGGCTTTAAGTGGTTGCCTTTTTATAATTTTTTATATCACTGGGGAACAGGTCAGCAGAGCTTCTCATGCTATCATGCTTGTAGTGGATCTCAGCATTTAATTTGGTGTTCAACTTTTATCAGAAACATAGCTTTGTACCTGTAGAGGGACAAGAAGATTTAAATGACTTGTCTTCTTTGTCACAGCTGTTCAAAGTCATTTTGTAATTTATAGTCTGAAAGCCTAAATCTAGTAGGCTTTTGCCATTAAGTTTCGAAAAATGAACAACTTTGGGATTGTCGGTAGCATTGGTAATGCATTTCATCAACACGATCTTCAATAATTATTTATTGACTGTATTTTTTCTTATATAGGAGGTGTCAAAACTCCGCGCTCAACTTGCTAAAAGAAAACAACGTGAAACAAGACTTCAGGAGGAATTGAATAAAGTTCTGGGTATCAAACACTTTGATCCTTCAAAGGCTTTTCTTCATGAAAGTAAAGAAAATTTTGGTCTCAAAACCCCATTAAAAGAAGGTAAGAAATGAATAAATGTCCATAAGTCTCATCTTCCTTTGGATTTCCTTTCACAGCATTGAGCAAGTTATCCATCTTTGTGAAAATTTGTTAACAGTTTCTGATATAAAAGAAATTCTTACTGAGATTTTTTGCATAAAATGCCTTTTCTTTCCTGCTTCCATACTCTCTATTCTCCATTTGTTCAGATCCCATCTGTCCTTCAAGCCCAGCTCAAGTTATATCTTCCTTGAAACCTTGTCTGACTTTTTTGCTCCTACCCACCCCCCTACCAGAGTTAATCCCTCTATCATACCCTTGGCATTTTTAACCTAAATGTCCAATTTGTAATTTTGAAGAAGTAGATTTTCCCTCTTTCTTGACTACAAATCTCTGTATCTTTGACAATAAACTGAAATTGGCTGAAAGAGTGAATGAAGAAATATAAATAAAATTATGCTAAAGAACGCACACATTGCTTCATCTGCCTTAGAGAAGATAGAGGGTGCCTGTTTTTAGTTCATAATAACTGATGAATTCATTTTAATTTAGAAAACTAACACTGCTGTTTAATACTCCTTTCAGGCAATACAAACTGCTCCTGAGCTCTTAATGGAGTTTCAAGAATCATGCAAGTAAACATCTGAAAAGCCTGTTGAAGATTATTTCGTTCTTATTATTTTTATTGTTATTGTTGCTACTTTTGTTGTTGTTATTGTTTGTAATGAATATTTTTAAATCTCGTATTTAATATTAACTTCCTGTCCTTACATATGTGAAAGGAAGTTCAGAATTTTTACATTTACTAAATGTCTCTGACATTTTAGTTTCTATTGTCAGCACTTCCTCCTTGATGCTCACCCTTATTACCTCGTTCTAAACCTTCTGACAGGCTTTCCAGCTTTGCAGCTCATCCCATCAAGTCAATATATTCTTTTAAAAATGTTGACTCTCATACTATTATTTCTGTATTCTGAAACCTTAGGTGGTTTCAAGACTCTAATCCCCAGGTTTTTTAGTTTGATATTGGAGGCCTTTTCTAATCTGAACCTTAAGGGCTAAAATACCTTGGCTTGGTCTTGCCTCTATTTTGATTCTCCTAATAATGTTCATTCTGTCCTACCCATCATCCATTTTTCCAGTTCAAGTAAGAAATAAAGGTATGCTTAATTCTGTAGCAACCTCTTTATCTCTTACCAAAGTCACTGAGTTGGTTAATAATTTATGGATTCCTAGACCCCATCCCAGTCCTCCTAAATTAAAATCTGGGATTTGGTCTGAAAATCTGCATTTTTAACAAACTGCAGTTAATTCTTAGAAACTCTGCTCATAACCCCTTTAGAGAATTTGTCTTATGCTGCTTGGTATCTGCCTGATTCCTGGGTGTTTGATTTATATTTATGT
Organism: Balaenoptera borealis; assembly: GCF_965194805.1. Classification (NCBI taxonomy): domain Eukaryota; kingdom Metazoa; phylum Chordata; class Mammalia; order Artiodactyla; family Balaenopteridae; genus Balaenoptera; species Balaenoptera borealis. Next base: position 148,999,254 of record NC_138867.1, read on the forward strand.
AATATGAACTAAAATCACACATTAACTCATTGACCCAATTATACAACTTGTATTATATGAAGTTACATTAATCCTTCTATTTCAGGTGTGTTTATTGTCTCTGCCCTCCCCTCCCCAACTTGTCTCCAGAATCACTAATGGTAATATAGTACTTAGCAAGTGGTCATTCTCCATCTAAAATATCTGATTAACACAGTTGGTATGATATTATAGGTCATCTTTTTTGTAATGTTTCCCCATTGATGGACCAACAGAGACTATTACAATAAGAATAACTTTTCATAATAAATTATTTTATTAGATATTAATACATAATTAAGTTCAGAGGAAATGTAGAAATTAGAAAAATTGTCTAATAAAATGAAATATTTCAAGACTTCTGCTTTTAGCCAAGATGGAGTAACAGCAATCAGATTTATTGCTCCTCCTCCTACCCTCCACACACACAAAAACACACACACACCCCTAAAACTATCCAAAATGACAAAATATACAAAAGAATGATTTTCCGAATGCTAGACATGAGATAAAAAACACAACAATCCCTTAGAGTTTAGGAAAATCAAGGTGAACCCTACAATTGCTCGCTGTTTACAGCCTTGAGAGAGTTTCCAAACTATGATGCAGGGAAGGGGAACCCAGGCAGAGCCCACCGAACTAACTGAGTTGAAAATACAGAACTGGTGAGATGAAAGAGGCTAGAGATTGCAGGACAGAGTACCAGAAAGGAGAAAATTGCAGGGAGAGAGAATTCTGGAGATACACAAAGGGTCCCTCAAGTAATCACCTGAATACTGACTAGTCGTATATATAGGGAAACTACCTGAAGCCTAGGGAAGAACCACCCTCCAAAATTAAAAGTAACAGTGCTCAAAGTTCACACAGGCTAGAAAATACTGCCTGTTCCCACAAGCCAAACTGGAAAACCTCATGATTAATAGGGCATTGAATAGGGGATACAGAAGTGTTCAGTACTGGGGAATAATTAGTACTAAAATGAGCACTGCTCTAGTCCCACCTAACAAATCTTAAAAGGAAGACCCAAAAGGATCAAACTCTTTCTAAGAAACTTAATTATTACATCCCAGAACAAAGCTCAAGAAAATGTATAGGCTTATAAAAATATCAAGCGCTCAGAAAAGTAAATTTTAAAGTAACATCCAATCAAAGCAAGATTCCAAAAATGAACAGAACACCAAGGTGCTCTGGGACAATGTCAAGCAGCCTAATATATATGTAATCGGAGTTCCCAGAAGATAGAAGGAGGCAACAGAAAAATCATTTGAAGAAATACTGGTGGAAACATTTCCAAATATGATGAAAACTAGAACTCCAGGAACAGTAAATATGGAACATCACAAATTGCTGAAAAGCAATGATAAAGAAAAACTGTCAACCTAAAACTATCTCAACAAAAATAGTTCTCAGAAGCAAAGGTGAAAACTTACTTTCAGACATAAAAAACTTTTTTCTTATTAGTGTCTTTAAAATATAATTGACTGTTTAAACAAAAAGAATAGCAACGTGGTCTGTAATTTATACATACTTAAAATTAGAGTATGACAGCAATAGCTCAAAGCCCAGGAGGGGAAAAATGCAAGTATATGATTGTAAGTTCCTTATACTATATGTAAAGTGGTATAAGGTTACTTGAAGACAGACTGGTAAGTTAACAATGTATACTGTAAACCCTAACACAATCACTAAAATAAAACACTTGTAGCCAATAAACCAACAAAGAAGATAAAACGGAATCATAAAAAAATATTCAATTAATTCAAAAAAAGGCAGAAAAAGAGGAAGAGGAAAACAGAACAGAGGGGTCAAAAAGAAATCAAATAGCAGTATGATGAATTTAAACTTAACCATGTCAATAGTCACATTAAATGTAAATGGTCTGTATCCCTCAATTAAAACACAGAAATGATCAAATTAGATTAAAAAGCAAGACTTGACTGTATGCTGCCAACAAAAATACACTTCAAATATAATGACAAAAACAGGTGAAAAGTACAAGGGTGTTAAAAGATACACCATGCTGAAGAGATAGGAAGACCTGGTGCCTCCTTCCCCTCACAAACACACTGATTCAACAGCAATACAGAGACAAATTCCCTTTGGAAATGGGGAAAGAATAGTCTCTCCAACAAATAGCGTTGGGAAAATAGGATATCCAAATGCAAAAGAAGGAAATTGGAACCTTATCTTACACTACACAAAAGTCAACTCAAAAAGGATTAAAGGCTTAAACGTAAGACCTTAAACTAAAACTACTGTAACAAAACATGGAAAAGACTTAATGACACTGGTCTTGGCAACAATTTCTTGGTTATGATACCAAAAGGTCAGTCAAGCAAAGCAAAAATGGGCAAGTGGGACTAGATGCAACTAAAAACTTTCTGCATAACAGAAGAAGCAAAGTAAGTGTTGGCAAGGATGTAGAAAAATTAGAACTCATACACTGTCGGTGGAAATTTAACATGGTGTGACGCTATGGAAAATAGGATGGAGCTTCCTCAAAAAATTAAAAATAGAACTACCATATGATCCAGCAATCCCACTTATGGGTATTTATCCTAAATAATTGAAATCGGGATCTCAAAGAGATATTTACACTTCCACGTTCATTGCATTGTTATTCACAATAGCCAAGATGTGGGAATGGATGAGGAAAATGTGATACATACCTGCAATGGAATATTATTTTAAAGAGAAGGAAATCCTGCCATATGCAAGAAATGGATGAATCTTGAGGACATTATGCCAAGTAAACTAAATTAATCACCAAAGGACAAAAACTGCATGATTCCACTTATATGAGGTATCTAAAATAGAATCATAGAAGCAGAGAGTACAATGGTGGTGGCCAGGGCCTGGGTGGCGGGGGAAATGGGGAGTTGCTAATCAACTGGCATGAAATCTCAGTTATGCAAGGTAAGTTCTAGAGATCTGCTCTACAACATCATGCCTATAATTAAAATACTGTATTTTACACTTAAAATTTTCTTAGAGGGTAGATCTGTTAAATATTCTTACCACAAAAAAAAAAAAAGGATATGCCATGATAATGTTAACCAATTGAAAACGAAAACTAGAGTAGCTGTATTAATATCAGACAAAATAGATTTCAGAGCAAAGAATATTACTGGGAATATAAAGAAGTTCATTTCATAATGATAAATGAGTCAGTTCATCAGGAGGCCAAAATCTAAACATTTATGTACCCAGTGGTAGTCTCAAAATACATGAATCAAAAATTGATAGATTTGGGCTTCCCTGGTGGCGCAGTGGTTAAGAATCTGCCTGCCAATGCAGGGGACACGGGTTCGAGCCCTGGTCCGCGAAGATCCCACATGCTGTGGAGCAGCTAAGCCCGTGAGCCACAACTACTGAGCCTGCGCTGTAGAGACTGTGAGCCACAGCTACTGAGCCCGCGTGCCTAGAGCCCATGCTCTGCAACAAGAGAAGCCACCGCAATGAGCAGCCCGCGCACCACAGCGAAGAGTAGCCCCCGCTCATCGCAACTAGAGAAAGCCCTCACGCAGCAACAAAGACCCAACACAGCCAAAAATAAATAAATGTTTTTTTAAAAAAAATTGATAGATTTACAAGGAGAAATAGAAAAATCTGTAATTATAGTCAGAGGTATCAATAGCCTCCCTCATTAAATTGTAGAACAAATAAATAGAAAATGAGAAAGAACATAGAAGATTTAAAAAATACTCTGAACCAACTTGATCTAATTGACATTTATAGACATCACCTAACACCAGCAGAATACTTTTTAAGTGAGCACACAAAATTTGCCATGATTGGTTATACACTGGGCCATGAAAACTATCTCAATAAATTTAAATGGATTCCAGTCAAACCAAGTATGTTCTCTGTCCACAATAGAATTGAATTAGAAATCAATAACAGAAATCTCTGGAAAACCCATAAACGGTTGGAAATCAGTTATCACACTTTTAAGTGAGCCACTGATCAAAGAAAAAATCAAAAGAGAAATTAGAAACTATTTTGAACAGAATGAAAGTGAAGACACAACATATCAAAACGTGGAATGCTGCTAAAGCAGATTTAGCACAAAATTACTTCAATGATGGCCTATATCTCAGAAAAAGAAAGGTTTCAAATCAATGACCTCAGCTTTTACCTTAGAAATAAGAAAGAAAAGAGCAACTTAAATCCAAAGTAAGTAGAGGAAAAGGAATAATAAAGGTCAGAGTAGAAATCAGTAAACTAGAAAACGGAAAAACAATAGAGAAAAATCAATGAAAATAATTCATTGAGAAAAGCCAATAAAATTGATAAACCTCTAGCTAGACTGATAGAGAATATAAAAATACATAAACTAGCAATATCAAGAATAAGAAAGGTGACATTACTTTTGTGTGTGATGGATATATTCACTATCCTGATTATGGTGACAACTTTATGGGTATGTATTATGTATATCAAACATACCAAATTGTTCAAATTGTACACTTTAAATACATACAGTTTATTATGTCAGTTACACTTCAGTAGAGCTCTTAAAAAGTAGTTCATTCTGAAACTAAAGTTTTAATATTGCCATTATCCTTGTCTCTTGGGCTACTGGTTTTAAATGGCTTTATTTCTGAAGAACTTTTTGGGGTCTTTGGGGATTTTTTTTTTTAGATTGATTTTTTATTGACCTAAGACCTGTTCATTTGTGTGTGTGTGTATGTGTGTTTAATTCTTTTTTTTTTAACATCTTTATTGGTGTATAATTGCTTTACAATGTTGTGTTAATTTCTGCTGTATAACAAAGTGAATCAGCACAGTGTATACATATATCCCCATATCCCCTTCCTCTTGCCTCTCCCTCCCACCCTCCCTATCCCACCACTCTAAGTGGTCACAAAGCACCGAGCTGATCTCCCTGTGCTATGCAGCTGCTTCCCACTAGCTATCTATTTACATTTGGTAGTGTATATATGTCAGTGCTACTCTCTCACTTTGTCCCAGCCCTCAAGTCCATTCTCTACATCTGCATCTCTATTCCTGTCCTGCCCCTAGGTTCATCAGAACCTTTTTTTTTTTGTTAGATTCCATATATATGTGTTAGCATAAGGTATTTGTTTTTCTCTTTCTGACTTACTTCAGTCTGTATGACAGACTCTAGTAAGACCTGTTCATTTTTACATGCATTATTTTTAGTTAAGATTTGTTCAAAGGAAATTAGTTTTCATTCTTAGAAAATTTTGAGCTTTGTTTTGGGGGGAGGGTTTCAGAATGTGTTTGTTTTTTAATTATTAACAGAAGAAAATCCCTTAAGGGAAAAAAATATGCCCTTTTTGTAATGATTTCTAATGATTTCTTCCCTTTTGAGATTATGAGGAAAATGGGACAGTTGTTAGGAGGAATCTTTGGTACCACATGTATGATGGTTTCAGATTGAGAATGTCAAGTCCCAAACCTTTTTTTCTTGTCCCCGCCTAACCCCTCTCATCCCCAGCATTATACAATCCTTCGAGTATGAAATGGTAAACAACCCCTTTATCTCATTATATAAAGTACTAAATTCCATTTATTAGCAGTTTTAATAGATATTTGGAACAGCTTCAAAATATAGTCCCATATTTTTGCTAACACCACTCCAGAGTGCCTATAATTTCTGAGAAGCACCCAATCTTGAAAAGCCACATGTTGGAAAGTGTTCACGGTTAAGCCCTAATAAAGATTTACAAGTACTCAGCTCCTGAAGACTGGGCTTCTGAACATATAGGTCTTAACTAATCAAGTTGATCCCAATTTTCCTTCTACTGCAGATAATATTTTCCAGAGATGGCCACAATAATATCTCCTAACCAACATGCTCTTCTTTGAAGTGACATTCTCTTCCATTGGGAGACAGTGGTCTGTTTCCTCCCCACCCCGTGAATTGGGAAGGCCCATTAACTATAGTGGAAGTGGCACTATGTAACTTCAGTAGCTAAGTCATCTATATTAGTTTCATATTGCTGCTGTAACAAATTGACCCCAAAATTAGTGGCTTAAAACATCACAAATTTATTATCTAAAAATTCTGGAGGTGAGAAGTCTAAAATGCATCTTATGGGGCTGAAATCAAGGTGTTGGCAGGGCTGCATTCTTTCTGGAGGCTCCCGGGACAAATCAGTTTCCTTGTCTTTCCCAGATTCTGGTGGTCACCTGCATTCCTTGGTCCATAGCCCCTTCCTCCCTCTTCAAAGCATATCACTCAAATCTCTGCTTCCACTGTCACATCTTTTCTGATTTTGACCCTCCTGCTTCCTTCTTATAGGGACTCTTTTGAATACACTGGACCCACATAGATAATCAAGTATAATCCCCCAATCTCAGTCTTTAATTTAGTTAACATCTGCAAAGTCCCTTTTGCTATGTAAAGTAACCTATTAACAGGTTCCAGAGATTAGGATGTGGACATATGTGGTGGAGTCGTTAGCTTGTCTACCATATTCATCAAAGATGATACAGTGTCTCCCTGGTGTTCTTGGATACTCATTCTTGAAAGCCATTCACCTTCAGTTGATTCCCATCCTTGGAGTTAGCTGCCCCAGGTGTGGAGCAGCAATGAGTGGCCTGCGCTGAACCCTACCCAAATTACAGATTTGTGGACAAAATAGATGTTGCCATTTAAGCCACAAGGTTTTAGAGTGAGTTGTTACCAGACTACCTTCTATTTAATTCCCTTTACTACTTATCTTAGACTCAATGTTCCATCACTCTACCCTCTATCTTTCCATTCTTTTTCCTCTCACCTTCCTATTAAAATTCAACACTTCACAAATTCAAATGTCTGTATCTTATGCTTTTGTACCCAGGCCGTCAAGCACTATTAAAGAAAATCTTCTAATTTCAGAGTTGGTGGCCATGGCAAGGTCCTGCTTTCCACCTTAACTAGGCTCTTAATGTCACCTAACATTATTGTTCCTTTTTCTTTCCCATTTTAAATTTTTCTCAAACCTCAGACTTTACCACCTCCCCTCAGCAGATGATAGCAACTTCTATTTCACAAAGAAAATTAAAATAACAATGGTGGAATTTCCTAAAAATGTAGGTTATTCAACAAATGATTTTGAGATAACTGGCTTTCCACATGTTGGAAAGAAGTTGCATCTTTTACCTCACTCTCGAACCAAAAATAAACTCCAGATTTAAATTTTAAAAAAAAACAAACTATATACCTATATCCACTCTCTTTTAGATTCTTTTTCCATATAGGTCATCACAGTGTATTGAGAAGAGTTCCCTGTGCTATACAGTAGGTCCTTGTTAGTTATCTATTTGATATATAGTAGTGTGTATTTGTCAATCCCGGTCTCCCAGTTTATCCCTCCTCACCCTGCTGCGCGTCCCTACCCCACCCCCCGGGCAACCATAAGTTTGTTTTCTACATCTGTGACTCTATTTCTGTCATGCTGTACAGCAGAAACTAACAAAACATTGTAAGTCAACTCTACTCTAATAAAAATTTTTTTAAATTAAAAAAACTAGAAAAATATTACAAGATAATGTGGGAGAATGTCTTTATAATTTCAAAATGGAGAGGCTTTCTAAAGAAGATTATGAAGCCAGAAAAGAGAGCTGTGATTTCTTAAAAAGTAAAAGAATCTGGATGTAGAAAAATTCCATAACAAAATGACAAACACAAAGTCATGCAACGCAAATTTCCTCTGATTAGAGGCTTTTTAAAATCAATAAGTAAACCAGATCCATACAGATACAACTTAAAAGAAGAAATGCAAATGTTCTTTATTTTTGAGAAGATAATCTTACTCATCATCCAAGTTATGCAAAGTAAGATGAAATGTTAATCTTTCCATATCAGATTAACAATGATCAAAACTTTGATGATACACTAAGGTGAAGGTAGGAGGAAATGGCATATCATACAACTTAATCATAAAAATCATCTTTTTTAAAAATTAATTAATTTATTCATTTATTTTTGGCTGCGTTGGGTCTTTGTTGCTTCGCGTGGGCTTTCTCTAGTTGTGAGTGGGGGCTACTCTTCCTTGCAGTGCGTGAGCTTCTCATTGCAGTGGCTTCTCTTGTTGTGGAGCATGGGCTCTAGGCTCGAGGGCTTCAGTAGTTGTGGCACACGGGCTCAGTAGTTGTGGCTCACAGGCTCTAGAGCGCAGGCTCAGTAGTTGTGGTGCACAGGCTTAGTTGCTTCATGGCATGTGGGATCTTTCCAGACCAGGGCTCGAACCCATGTCCCCTGCATTGGCAGGTGGATTCTTAACCACTGCACCACCGAGGAAGTCCCCATAAAAATCATCTTGACAGTATCTGTTAAAGTCAAAAATCATGTGCTCTTTGATCCAGAAATTCCTCTTCTAGGACTTAGTCTTTCAGATATCCATACAAATATGGATAGAATTCAGTATAAGAATATTCTCTGCAAAACTGTTTGGTAGCAAAAGACAATGTAGTCCTTGATTAACTAAGTGCCTGCTTAAGTACATGCTTGATTAGCTAAGTACTTAGTGATCTAGCCAGGAGTCTCTAACCTCGTCCAGGTCAGGTCAGGAGGTGAGTGCTAAGGTAGAACCTCAAGAATTAGTAGGAGTGAGTCAGATGAAGGGGCGTGGGGGTATGAGGACTCAGTGCAAATGTAAATAACATGAAATGGGAAGGTAGGAGAGTTCGGCATATTTGAGAAACTGAACATTCAGTATCACCAGCAGAAAAGTGGTGAGGAGTTAAACTGCAAGGGTAAGTAGATCTGATTGTGTGAATCATAAAGAGCAAAACATGCAATAAGAGTTTGATCTTTAACCTGTGGACAATGGTGAGCCATTAAAGGGTATTAGAGCAGCAACAGGTACGTGTTTCAGAACATCACTCTGACTGCTGAGTAGGAAATTAATTGAATGGGAATAAACCTGAAGTCAGACTATTCATCCAATACTATTTATGAATACCTCGTATATAGTTAGACACTGTCTAGTTGCTTTAAAAAAAAAAAACAATACTCCACGTAAGGGTAAAATATGGCCCCTGGCCTGAGGAAGAATTCAAGGCTTTCTGGCTTGGGCAGTTGGAGGAAAGACCATACTATTCCTTGAGATAAAGAACTTGGGTGAAAAAAAGCACATTTGCAGAGACAAGTTGACACTTTCGGTTTGATACACACTGAATTTGAGGAAGTGGAGATGTCAGGTAGAATCTTGCATACACACGTCCTCAGGAGAAGGCTCTGAGCTAGAGACACACATCTGGAAATGATGAGTGTGCAGATGGTAATTGATTTTTAGGATCAGTGAGATCTGCCAGAATGTTAGAGTCATTTAGCAGCTATCAAGATTTTTTAAATAACCACTGTGCTAGAGGCTATAAAAGAACCAAGACAATTCCTATCTTCAGAGTTTACAGTATAGCGAGAAAGACAATCAGTCATCCTTATAAATGTAACATTACAAACTCATTTAACTACTCTGAAGAAAAAGGAGCGCAGCTTTAATAGTGTTATGGGGATGAAGGTACAGATGATAATAACTGACCAGCAAGGGTTTACACCAACTACATGAGTGAGTGGCCAATGAGGTTAGCTTTCCATAAAGTTGCTAATAATAATAGTAGTAGTAGTAGTAGTTAGTAGTAGTAGTAGTAGTAGTAGCAGCAGCAGCAGCAGCAGCAGCAGTAGTAGTAGTAGTAGTAGTAGTAGTAGTAGTAGTAGTAATAGTCCTGGCTTTCTGCAAAAGAAGAGGATATCTAGGGGAAGATTTTAAATCTTTCAGAATTCAGCTCTGGTATAAGTGGACTGCATTCCTGAGGGAGTGCCAGGCTAGAGTGTATTGAAGGTGTGGGTGAGGTCTCTTTGGGAGGAAGGAGCTAAACTTCGGTCTGTTTATTAAGCCTCCAAGCTTTTGCCTCAAGGTTTTTGCCATGCTGCCTGCCAAGGAACATGCAGGACCTGGCCTGTGTGTGTTGGGCTGACAGTTAAAAATCCAAGTGATGAGAAGGTTGGGACATGTCTAGTTCCACTCAGGCCCTATGTCTCCATAATAGCCCTTAACCGTGAATACCCATCCATGCTTCACACTACTGACAAGAGGGGATTGTCTGCAGTTTGGGCTGCCCTGCCACCTTCCCCACTATCCCTGGAACCCTTCTACCACATCCTCTCTTCTTGCTGCTATTCATGACTTCTACATGAACACCACATTATACAGGGTGGGGCCCAGGAGGGTGGAGGCAGTGTGAAAGATAAGGACCCAGAGTCTGAAGACATTGAGACATCTACTCTCATTACAAAGGTTTTAGTTAGGACTCCAAGTCTAGCTCATTCAATAGTTCTTTAACATAGAAGTCATCTGAACCTCAATCACAAATCAAATTTTGTCGACTAGATTTTCTGGAGACTGTTACAACAGAGAGGGTGGCTTCAATACCTTCTATCTCCATCTCAGTCACAGTAACGTTTATCCATTCTCCCTGAGCCAGAATTGATTGATCCTCTCCCTCCCCCATTCACTTCACAATCCCTGTTAGCTCTAGATTCAAGAGAATAACAACAGCAGAAAAAATATTTGCTGTTTCTGTGTACTTTCACTTGAATCATCCTAATTCTCCTCCTGGCTCTACGGATGCTTGCCATCTGGGTAGGAAAAATTAAGGAAGTGCAGTAAGAAATGTAAAAACCATGAAGGTTAGTATTTCAAGATCTAATCCCACCATGCTACACTTCAAAGTTCACGTTGAGAGAAATGACCAAAGGAAGAGAAATAAATGTAAAATTTGTGAAAGCCAATAAATGTTTATTGACATGCCTAAGCTAGAGATACTTGAAGCCACCTCTGAAAAAGGTACATCGTATGGCTCTTTCTCCTTTGTTAGTTCTCATTTACTCTAACCCACTGTAGTTTGGTTTCTGTCCCCAGTCCTCTGTGAAGTCTCCTGCTAATTTCTCCAGTGAATTCTATCTTGCCAAATCCAATGGACACTTCTCTAGTTCCATCTTACTCTAATTCACAACTTCCTCTTTCTTGAAAGCTCTCATTTCTAGACCGCTGAGGCCGTTTCCTTGGTTTTCCTTTCACCTGTTTCTTTCCTCACTCCTTTGCTGGACCATCCTGCACTAGACTTGTAACTGTTGGGGTGAGTAAGGGATTAGCCTTTTCTTCTTTATCCACACTCTCTTCCTACATGAGCTCACTGAATTTCATGAATTCAAACACCATCTTTACCACTTTGCCGCATCCGATGTAATAATTGATTTAGATGAGGAACATCAATGGAGGCAATTAGGTGAAAGTTGTTAGGTTTCAGGATATTTACAGATTCCAAAGTAGGACCCCAAAGATTACGTACTATTACAAAGGGTAAAAAAAAGTACCACTCTAACAAATGGGAAAACATATAATCACTAATATTGAGATGACCTTTTGTCATCTAATGTGATACAACATGGAATACACAGCATCGTCAATCTAATCAAGTCTCAAAAAAAATTCACTTTACAGAAAACACAAAGCTTAGTGGAATATTAAATGACTCCCTGAAGAAAATAATCAGATAATTGGTATCATCATTGGTATCTTCAAAAAGCCAAAGCGACGGGAAAAAAAAGTAGGAATGTCTGCACAAAAACCTGCACACATATGTTTATAGCAGCTTTATTCATAACTGTCCAAACACGGAAGCAACCAAGATATCCTTCTGTAGGTGAATGGATAAATAAACTGTGGTACATCCAGACCTCCAGACAATGGAAGCTCATTCAGCACTAAAAATTACTAGCTGTCAAAGCATGAGGAGACATAGAGCAGGAACCTTTTTTTTTTAAAATTAATTAATTAATTAATTTTTGGCTGACTTGAGTCTTTGTTGCTGCACACAGGCTTTCTCGAGTTGCGGCGAGCAGGGGCTACTCTTTGTTGCGATGCATGGGCTTCTCATTGCAGTGGCTTCTCTTTGTTGCGGAGCACAGGCTCTAGGCGCGTGGGCTTCAGTAGTTGTGGCATGCGGGCTCAGTAGTTGTGGCACACGGGCTTAGTTGCTCCGCGGCATGTGGGATCTTCCCAGACCAGGGCTCAAACCCGTGTCCCCTGCATTGGCAGGCGGGTTCTTAACCACTGCGCCACCAGAGAAGTCCTAGAGGAGGAATCTTAGATGCATATTTCTAAGTGAAAGAAGCCAATCTGCAAAGACTACGCACTGTATGATTCCAAATATATAACATTCTGGAAAGGGCAAAACTATGGAGGCAGTAAAAAGATCAGTGGTTGCCAGGGGGTGAAGGGTGGGGTGGAATAAATAGGCAGAACACAGGATTTTCAGGGCAGTGAAAATACTCTGTATGATACCACAGTGATAGATACATGTCATTATACACTCGTCTAAACCCATAGACTGTACAACAGCACAAGTGATCCATAATGTAAACTATGGGCTTTGGGGGATTATGATTTGTCAGCGTAGATTCATCGGCTGTGACAAATGTGCCACTCCGATGGGGGATGTTGATAATGGGGATGCTGTGCATGTGTGAGGGCAGTGGGTATTTGGGAAACCTCTGTAACTTCCCCTCAGTTTTGCTATGAACCTAAAACTGCTCTTAAAAAAAAAAATAGGGCTTCCCTGGTGGCGTAGTGGTTGAGAATATGCCTGCTAATGCAGGGGACACGGGTTCGAGCCCTGGTCTGGGAGGATCCCACATACCGCAGAGCAACTGGGCCCGTGAGCCACAATTACTGAGCCTGTGCATCTGGAGCCTGTGCTCCGCAACAAGAGAGGCCGAGACAGTGAGAGGCCCGCGCACCGCGATGAAGAGTGGCCCCCGCTTGCCACAACTAGAGAAAGCCCTCGCACAGAAACGAAGACCCAACACAGCCAAAAATAAATAAATAAATAAAATTTAAAAAATAAATAAATAAAATAAAGGTTTAATTCTTTTAAAAAAGTAGAAGTGTTGATTTAGATGAAAATAAAACTAATAAGACATAATAGCCAAACAAAATTTGGGTAGAAAATACAATGGTATCCATTAAGCTATTCTTTAAACTTTTCTGTAAGTTTGAAAATTTTTATAATAAAAAGTTTTAAAGGGGACTTCCCTGGTGGTCCAGTGGTTAAGAATCTGCCTTCCAATGCAGGGGACGCAGGTTCGATCCTTGGTCAGGGAACTAAGACCCCACATGCCACGGGGCAACTAAGCCTGTGTGCCACAACTAGAGAGAGGCCTGCGTGCCACAACTAGAGAAGAGCCTGTGCGCCACAGCAAAGACCCGATGCAGCCAAAAATAAATAAATAAATATTAAAAAAAAAAGTTTAAAAAATTTCCCCACATTAGCTAAAAAGTGATAACATATAATTTTAGCTCAGGCCTCTCCTCAAAGTCCTGACTCATGTATCCCTCGTTCCTTATCACCCTCAGCTGATGGCATTACCACATACTTTGCTGAAAATTGAAGAATTCAGACAGCGACTTCTTCACCCCTTCTCTATTAAATTTTCCAACATAAATACACATGTACTCATATCCCCTTCCTTTACTCCTTACAAGGTGCAGCACCTTGTATTGTTCTTCAAATACAGTAATTCCCAGGGGAGGATTATACTTCTCACCTCCATTGATGTTAGGCTGGGCCATGGAACTCGCAGTGTACCTTCCTTCAGGAGAATTATACATCCCTGCCCTGGTAAATGTGAGTTGGTCAATGGCCCTGTTTCCAAAAGAGATCACATTCTGAGATGTTGCGGCTTAGGACTTCAACATATCAATCCATAACACCTCCCATTGGTTAACAGATCATGCCCACTATCATATAAACATGATCTAATATTGGACCTGCTAAAACAAAACAAAACCTAAAACCAAAACTTACAATTCTCCTGGGATCTTCTATCACTCTCCAGCATCCATGCCTTTACTTAACCCCTTCACAGGAAAAGTACTTGGAAGAATTTTCTACAGTATTGGCATCCATGTCTTTATTTTCCATTCTCTCTCCTCACCCTTCAGTTGAACTTCTGTACCTTCACTCCACCAACATGACAATTCCAATGGTCACTTCAGAGAATTTGGCAATGGTCACTGAATGGTGGTGGTGGCTGGACAGCTCTGTGAATCTACTGAAAACCATTAAATTGTACAATTTAGAAGGCTGAATTTTATGGTATGTGAATTATATATAAATAAAGCTATTTTTAAAAAAATCCTTAAGCAGAGTGCCATCTTAAGTTGCCTAGAAATATGTTACCTCCTAGAATGCAAATTTTCTTGCCTGTACAACATAAAAATAGTCTGACACAAACAAAGCCTAGTTTTGGTCGGTGTTTTCATCTTCAACAATAAATATTTTGAATATTTGTTCTTTAAATATACATACTTCAATTTCGCTATTAGCAATCATCAACAGAAATAGACTCTCCCTACTCTTTTTCTACTATTCTGCCTTTTCCTATAGTGATTTATTTTCACAGTTAAGATGTGCTGTCTCTTCAATCACTGGTGCTTAGAAGAGCAAACAAGTTATCTCTAGCAACAGAATAATGACAAACACATACCTTATTAATTTGGATTGTTTAGAATAAAGTTTATTTTGGGGGAAAAACAATCAAAAAAGTATTCATGTACTTACACAATTGAGAATTTAGTAAGAATGAAATAAGTTCACCAATAAATTCTGCTTTTGATATTGATTTTAATCCATTCATTTACTCATTGATTCATATATTCAAAAAATATTTACAAAATATCCATTCTGAGCCAGGTGCTGAGTCTGGAGCTGATACACAGAGGTGAAAAACTTAAGTTTATAGTTGAGTGGAAGGAGACAGACATGAAGTAAATGATGGTAATCACACATAAAAAACGCTAAAAAAAAAAGGTATAAAATGCTGTGAGAAAGGAAAACATGGAGGCCTAATTAAGATTGTGTGTGTGTGTCTGTGTGTCTACGTATGTCTGTCTGTATGTCTATTTGAGGAGAGAGGCTGACAATGTGAGTGGAGTCAAAGGTGGGACAAAGATCATGTATGCTCATGTAGACTGGAAGTTATTGACAGGTTGTAAGAAAGTAGGAAAACAATCTGATCTATGCCTTAAAAAGGTTATTCAGTGGGTGGTGGTGTAGTGCAATGTGCAGAGACGCCAAGAATAAAAACCAAAGTTATCACAGTGGCCTAAATGGTCCTAACAGATCTCCATCCCCACATGCCCACCCCTCCCCTCTCTGGCTTCACCTCCTACCTCTCACTTCCCTATTTTATTCTTTTCAGCCACACTAGACTTCTTGCAGATGCTTGAGCCCATCAGGCTGCCTAGGCACGTGTTCTGTGCACTTGGTGTTTCCTCTGCCTGGAATGTTCTTTTATTAGATATTCTTGGAGTTACAGAATGGAGGAACCTCCTTCACCTGGCTTTCTGTGGTAACTGTAAAGCAGCATCCTGGCTGGTTGACCTGTAGGAGTGGGAAGTAAAACTTCTTAAAGTGAAGCCACTGAGATCTTGGATTTAATGTGTTAACTTAGTGTAAACTAGCCTATCTTGACTAGTAAATACAACAGTTAACATAACGGACAAAAATTATTAATTAAAAAAAATCTTTAAAGATTTTTCAACCTGTTAGAGAACTTAAAATAGTGTCAGTTTCATTTTGTTGACTAATGGTGAGGTTGAGTATTTTGTCACGTGTTTTGGCCATTCAAATTTTGTCATCTTGAATTGCTTTTTTAAAAAACATATATTCAAGTATAATTGATTTACAATGTTCTGTTAATTTCTGCTCTACAGCAAAGTGATTCAGTTAAACATATATACATTCTTTCTCATATTCTTTTCTATTATGGTTTATCACAGGATAGTGAATATAGTTCCCTGTGCTATACAGCAGGACCTTGTTGTTTACCTATCCTATATACAATAGTTTGCATCTACTAACTCCAAACTCCCAACTGAATTGCTTTTTAATATCAATATTCAATTTCTTGTTTATTTATTTATGGCTGCATTGGGTTTTCATTGCTGCGCACAGGCTTTCTCTAGTCGTGGCGAGCGGGGGCTACTCTTCACTGCAGTGCGCGGGCTTCTCATTGCGGTGGCTTCTCTTGTTGCGGAGCTGGGGCTCTAGGCACACGGGCTTCAAGTAGTTCTGGCTCATGGGCTCTAGAGCGCAGGCTCAGTAGTTGTGGCACACGGGCTTAGCTGTTCTGCGGCATGTGGGATCTTCCCAGACCAGGGCTCAAACTCGTGTCCCCTGCATTGGCAGGCGGTTTCTTAACCACTGTGCCACCAGGGAAGTCCAATATTCAATTTCTGTTTATTGGCTTTTTCCCTATTGATTTTCAAAAGTTCCTTACGTAGCATGGCAATTAGCTCTTTGTCTCTCATGCATCACGTATATTTTCTCCCAGTTTGTCTTTTGATTATGTTAATTATCATTATTGTTGTTGTTATGCAGATATTTACAAAAATCTATGTAGTCTATTTTCTTGATATTTTCACTTTTGGTTTCTGAATTGCATGATATGCTTATAAAAGACTTCCTCACTCTAAGATTATTCTACACATTTTCCTCTAGTACTTTTGTTCCATATTTTGGTTAAACTTTTTAAATCTGTCAAGAACTTATTTTAGTATAAGAGAAGTAGGAATCCAGCCTTATTTTTTTTTAATTAATATTTATTTATTTATTTATTTGGTTGCATTGGGTCTTAGCTGCGCCATGCAAACTCTTAGCTGCGGCATGCATGTAGGCTCTAGCTCCTGGACCAGGGATCGAACCTGGGTCCCCTGTGTTGGGAGCTCAAGAGTCCTATCCACTGCACCACCTGGGAAGTCCCCCGGCCTTATTGTTTTTAATGATTCATTTTTAATTTATTATCTTTGTCCCCTAATAAATTCCCATATGCATATTTGAGTCTAGCTGAATTAATTAGTGTAATAGTATCTTTCACATAAACCTGGGAGGTTAAGAGGAAGAGCAGGTTTGGGGGCAAGATGAGGAATTAATATTAAATTTACTTTCAGTTTCTTGTATCTGTGAGTTTGATATGTCAGTGGAATATCAGGTATAAATGCCTTTTAGGCATCTAGAATATGGAAACTATGGTTTGGGAGAGAGTACTGGTCAAAGCCATTAGTGTGGGCGTCAGTCACAGAAATGGGAACAGCTGGGATGGGGGAAGCAGAGGGTAATTTACACAGGGACACAGGAGGTTGTAAAAAGGAAGAAACAGAACTCTTTGTTCTTGTCCTTTGGTATCACGATAACTTAGAGATGGATTTCTCAAACTTGAAATATGTATGCGTACCATGTCAAGGAAAAAATTTTTGATTTTTAAAATCCTAATGAGTTTAGAAATTTAAAAACTGTCCATTTATTTCATCACTTGGTTCCAATGCAATGGTTAACACTACCTCAAACTAGTATCCTGGAAGTTGTTGCCTGTGTCTAAGGTTGTGACCCAAATGATCCAAAGTATGACTGTGTTATTGTTTTTAAATTGAGGTATAAATTACAAACAGCAATACAGACAGTGAGATAAACAGATCTTAATTGATATAGTTCGATGAGTTCTGATAAACATATATAGTCATGTTACCCACACCCCTATCAGGATATAAAACATCTCCATAACCTCAGAAAGTTCATTTATGGCTGCAACAGTCAATCCCTACCTTTCCCTAAGGCAAGATTATTTCTTTCACCATAGATTAGTTTCACCTGTTTTAGAATTTCACATAAATCAAATTATACTGTTTTGTGTCTGGTTTCCCACATAGTATAATGATTTTGAGATTCCTTTGTCAACAAAAATTCATTTAACAATCAACTTAAGGAATAAAAGGGAATTTTATTTGAGCCAAACTGAGGATTATAACCTGGGAGACAGATTCTCATAAAGCTCTGAGAACTGTTCCTCCAGTTAGAAGTTGAAAGCACAGTCATATACATTTTTGAGACAAAAGCTCGTACATCAAATGACATACTAATGTTTACATAAAGTTCACCAAAGGTATGTAGTCCAGGTAAGCACATACAAAGTGAGCAGTAAGTCACTAGACCCCTTACAGAGCTGGGAGGGAACTTTATTCTTTTAAGAAGTCACATTGCTAGCATCAAAAGAAAGGAAAAAAATATTGATCTTTACAGTTGAGCAGGCACTCCCATCTTTGATGAGCTCTGGTTAATGTGTAATGCAGATGCACAGTGCATATTAGGGAGGGAGGGAGGAGGCCAAAGTGGACACACAGAGAGAATTTTATGTTTAATTTTTCTTGTCTTGCCTTAAAATATAAAATTTTATTTCATTACATTCATACAGTTCATTACTTCGCATAGCTGAGTAATATTCCATGGTATGGTTCTACCACAATTTGTCTATCCATTCATCTATTGATGGATGTTTGGGTTGTTTCCAGTTTTAGGTTATTTTGGGTTTTTTGTTTTGTTTTCTTGTGGCCATGTGCAGTATCTTAGTTCCCCAACCAGGGACTGAACCTGTGCCCCCTGCAGGGGAAGGGCGTAGTCCTAACCACTGGACGGCCAGGGAATTCCCTAAGTTATTTTGAATTAATCTGCTGTGAATATTCTTGTACAAGACTTAGTGAATATATGCTTTCATTTCTCTTGGGTAAGCACCTAGAAGTGGAATTTTGGGTCATGGGGTAGGTGTATATTTGACTTTATAATAAACTGCCAAACAGCTTTCTAAAGTGAAACTAACAATGAATCCCACTAACAATGAATGGCATTCTAATTGCTTAAAATGCTTGTTAGCATATAATGTTATCAGTCTTTTTATTTTAGCCATTCTGTTAGGTATGTAACTCAGTGTGATTTTAATGTTCATTTCCCTGACTTTGAGCATCTTTTTATGCGATTATTGGCCATGATGTCTTTACTTTGTAAAGTGTTCAAAACTTATGTCCATTTTAGAAATGATTTTTAAAATATTGAGTTGCAGGAGTTTTTAAAGTATTCTGAATATGTCCTTTTCAGGTATATGTATCAAGATTATTTTTCCCAGTCTGTTTTATTTTTCTTAATATTGTCTTTTGATGAACAGAAGTTTTAAATTTTGATGAATTTTAATTTATCAATTTTAAAAAATTGTATATTCTTCATCACTTACAGACCCTCTACATGCCTCATACAGTTTACCACATGCTGTGTACTCTGCGTAGAATATAAAGAGTTAAGTGACTTTTTTTTAAAGCTCTATCTGAATGGCAGTTTTTTGTTGGTTGTTCTTAAATTGTTAGAGCCTTAATCCAGAACAGTGGTTCAAAATTTAACTGAGCATATTCATCACCCTTGAAATTGTTAAAAATAGGATTGCTGGGCTCCACTTGATGGTGTTTCATAGGTTCTCCGGTGTTGGCAGGTCTGGGAATCACTGATCTAGTAGTAGTCCTTAAAGCTCGGCCAAACTTAAGGCTACTCCACCTACCATTTCCTCAAACAGAGGCCAGGACACTGTTCATGGAAATAACCTGTTGCGTTTTAATTTCTGCGTATTGTTACCACCAGTGCCTTTTACCGTCCTTTGAAATAGTTAATTAGAAAGCACTGGTTGGGAAAGCACTGGCGAACTTTACCAAACGGATTCTGTTGTAACAAGGCATAACTCAATAAAATATTTCAAAACAGGAATCAATTGCATAGTCTGTGTGCTTTCCAACTGCTGGCTCTTGCTTTTCTTTTACAAGAGAAAACTGCAACAAGTTTTCACAGGAAGTTTTTGTTGTTACATCTTTATTTCTTAAAAAAAAAAAAAAGTTGGTTTTCCAAATGGTTTTGATAATGGACCTTCATTTGGCTGGCAATAAAACATGAAACTTCTCATTGGGTATTTTCAAGATTGCCACGGGGAATCAGCTGCCAGTTTACTGCAATGTGGAAAACTGCACGAGATTCTGGGATTGGACTCAAAATGCTAATTTCAAAGGTCGAGTGAAGCTGTAGCTCACGTTTTCGCGTGCCTGCGCTCTCTGCAGGCAGAACAAAGACCCAGCCCGAGGAGGCAGAGGCAGAGACCCATCTTAAATCTTTTTCCTGAGGTAATTTTGGAATCATGCCTGAAATGCCGGAGAACATGGAACAGGTAAGAGTTAGCTATTAAAGAAAAGAAGCATTCTGGAGTTAAGAGTTTCTTTAAAAGAATCCCAATGAAGGTCTGGTAAAAGCCGAAAGGGTGTGTAAAAAAAACAAATAAGTGTCATTCATTTCTTTAAAACGTGTAACTTTGGGACTTGGACTAATAAAGCAACTTTAATTATTGACGCTGTATGGAGAGCTCAGCTAAGTCTCAACTGACAAAAATAAAATCCAAAACAGAACAGCAGTTTCATTTACCAGATTAAATGCAGTGATGTAGGTGAAGGTTCTATATAAATAACGGTTTTTATCTATAGTCGTGTGCTCCAGCCTTTCTTTGTCTTGGCATGAAATGAATCTGCTAACCTAACTTTTATCTCCAGATTGCTGTCTTTAAATTTATAGACTTAGCCACCACAGGAACTTGGATATTGTCTGTGTAACAGTGGCGTTTTTGTTCACAAAGAAACTTCCATTTTTAAAAAGAATGATTAAAACCCATACACGAACATGTGCCCCTGGAACCATACCCACGTTTTATCTGGCAAACATGAAAACAGATCCTCAAATGCAGGCAAGTAAACTCTATTTGTTCCTCACTCTAGATAAGGCTGCTCTGAGACTCAAAATGCTAATTGCATATGCATGACTTTAAACCGTCTTCGCGTTGAACACAATTTTTTTTTTTCCTGGAAAGATCACACTGCATCACACGTTGCAACTAGAAACTTAACAAAAATTTCCGCTCCTTAGAGGATCAAGAGGATCTTGATTCCGCTCCCCCAAAACCCACCCACACCTTTTCTTTGTTGTTTGCAGATTATGCATGGTTTAAGTGGGGCATTCCTCTCATGGACTCTAAATAATGCTAAGTTGATTAACAGCCTGGATTAAAACAGAAATTGAAAAGTGGGGGACCTCAGGCTCTCTTCTGTTACTATTCCAAAGAAACTTTATGCTTATGCAAATAAGGAAATGAGTTCTTGTTGGGGGTTGGGTAGGAAGGAAAGTCACGGGACTCAGATGTGGAAAAAAATTTTTCAAGGCTGCTTAGCGTTGAGCTCTAAGATTAAGCCAAAAAAAGGTTTATGAAATAATGTTTTAGAAACAGTAATCACGTTTGCGGGCGACTTTTAAGGTCTTGGTATCCGGTATGTCTGGACAAGAACACGCAAGACTGTTCGGTGGAAAGTTGGCGAAATCTATGCGGTCCACGCTCTGGTTCCCCGCCCCCCGCCCGCCGAGTAAATTTCATAAGCATCTCGGCTGGCGGAGGGCTTTTCGGGTTTGAACTGGAAGAGAAATCAGTTGCAATTAAGTGCTAGGTCGGCCTCAAAGCTTAGAGCTGTCTTTGTCACTTTAAAAAAGCGCGATCCAGGTGGTAGAAGGTTCAGTATTACTATATTCCCCTGGTTCCTTTAATTTTCCTTGGTAGCGGAGGTTCGGCTCGTGTAGCCCGACGCTGCAGCCTGTAAGGCGGTGCTTCGCAAAGGCTGATCTGGACTCCCGTTAAATCCACCAGAAGTCCCAGGCTCTACTACCACAGCTCATTCTGCAATTACTGGTAAAGTCCGAGAATATGCGTTTTGAAGAGGCACCCAAATAATTCATCCCCCAGCCTCCCACATCTTTTTATTTTTAACTAGTCAAAATTAGTTTGACATCTTTGGAATTTCACACGTACTACTTTTTAGCATCCCGGAAAGACGAATGGGTTCTTGAGGTGTTAATGACTCAGATACCAACACTTTTATTTTTATTCCAGTGTCTTTCTAAATCTCTCAAAAAACACTCTTAATGCTCTAGAGACACAGGTCCATTGTGCTTCCTCCCCTCCCCCTCAACCCCCCGCCTCCCCCCTCCCGCCATGACTTTAAACTATTTTATCCCACTTTATGTATTACGTGCCCAGTAGATTCTTATGCAGTAGATTCTTATGCACTGCGCAAGTCTAGGCGATCCAATTCAATCCTTACCTAGTCGGGAAGGAAAAACACAAAATAAACAACTCCTCCTTCCCCCCCGCCCCCGGCCCCAAAACAAAACTCGCATTCCTTGCTTAAGACCAAGGCCTTTGTTTCCCTTTAAGAGTTGGCGCGTGGGCTGAGAGCGTCCCGAGCGCGCCAGTCCCCTTTCTGGGGCGTCGGCGGAGCGTGGCCAATCAAGGGGCGCGGTCTTGGCGGCGGAAGCCGGAAGCGGTGAGCGGGGGCTGGCCCGGACCTAGGGGAGGCGGGCCGAGGGCGTTAGAGCTGCGGACCGCGGCGAACGTGGGCTGGGGGAAGTGGCGGTCGCTGCGGCGGCGGCGCCAAGACGGCGGGCATGGTGGGGCGGGAGAAGGAGCTCTCTATCCACTTTGTCCCCGGGAACTGCCGTTTGGTGGAGGTGAGGGAGTCGGCCCGGGTCTTGGGGCGGGGAGGGGAGGTGCGTCTCGTAGGAACTGAGTGCGCGGAGGGGGACGAGTCTTGCAGCGGGAGCTCGAGTGGTTTTCCAGACGCCTCCTGCAGGAGTCGGAGGCCCCGGGCGGCGAGGGCGGCGCCGCCGAGTTTGTTTACCTTGGTGCACACCCTTCTGTGTTTTCTTTTTCAGCCGCTGTGACGGGAAAAGAGTAGGTCGGGTTTCACTTTCGAGCCTCCCGTCTCCCCTCCCGGGAACGAAGAGGGGTTTTCAGAGCTGTTTCAGTTTTGATTATTTCTAAATTTCGTTTTCATCTTTTGTTCGTATCCTTCGGTCTTAACAGTTCGTATCCCTAAGAAAGAAGGGGCCAGGTGGCTTTTCAGAAATAATAACAGGATTGGAGGTGAAAAGTTACTGAACTCGTCACTGTGTTATGCACTTTACATGCATTATTTACTTTAGTCCTCATATTTATGAGATACTGGTTTTGTTCCATTTTACAGATAAGAAAATTGAGGCTTAGAGGGCAAGTCCTTGGCCCAAGTTCATTCAGTAAGGTTGCAGCCGGGATTCAAATACAGATCTATTTGAACAACTACGGAGGTTGCATAAACGAAAGCTCCTACTGTGTTTGGAGAGCCCTCATTCTCTCCTGTTTCATTCCAGGCCCCCCAGCATTCATCAGTCCACATAATATATCTAGCACTGGGGATAGGAAGAATGTTAATGCCCAGGCCAACATATCTTAAGGATATAAGAGAGGATATAGGTGATGGCTATTTTTGATTATGCAGAATTTTTACACCTTCAAAATACAGCATATTTAGTGTTTTCAAATCGTTTTGGTATTTGGAGGGTAAGGTTAGAATAATGGGCTGTTTAAACCTCTCTTTTGTTCCTGTGTACCCCAAACAATGCTGAGTATTGTAATGTTACATATTGTTTGTTTATGTCAGTGTATATGCGCACATGTATGTATATACACCTTAATCAGTTTTCACAGTAGGAGTTCAGTAGACTAATGAAAATGGATTTTCCTTCAGTAAAATTGCACAACCAAAAGCTTGGCACATATTTGCTGCTCTCAAAACCGGAATTAAAACTTGCTCGTGTCTTACAGTTTCTGTTTGAGAAATAGACTGTAGTGGTTCCTGTTAATAGTACTGTCTGTGGGGTACAATAGGATGCCAGTAGGAGTTAGACAAGTGTCACCTAGGTATCTAAAGTTTTTTAAAGTCCAGGAGTATCTCCTCAAAGATCTGCCTCAAGGGGAATGTTGTTAGAATCATATAAATCAGTGTGAAGCTTTGCCAAATTGAAGAGGTTCTAAAAATAGCAAAGTATAATTACATTTACCACTAACATTTAAGAAGAACTCTCTTTAGATATTTGTTTTGTTTCACTCTTGACTTTTTCTAGGACATTTTTTAGTAGAAGTTAATCCAAGTGTACTGAAGTAGAAACCTCTGTTCCAGAGTACTGTTTAGACCATTTTGAAAGAGCCATTTATCTTCCATTACCTGTACAGTTTGGTATTATTTGATTTGATGGCATAATAAGAGCTACAGCTCTTCGTTTATTTATATGCATTTACTTTTTCAAGTGTTTTTTGTTTGTTTTTGGTGTCTGTAAATCTGGTCACCTGAAGTTACTGAATTCTGTACATCTAAGAGTTTATAGGATAAGAGGCACATATGTTCAGGGCAACTTAAAGTGGTGTTTAATATTCCTGACCCATAAGAATAAAAATTGAGAAATAGACTCTTCAGGCAGACAGAGTATCTTCAACTCTTAATTATTCTTTGTGTTAACTAGACAGCTTTTTGTTCCTCTATTCAGAGTTCCTTGAAGTGTTTGGACATTCCTGTGTTTTGCAGAACTAAAGTAATTTACAGGGTAATGGTCCAAAATAATTTTTAGAGGATTATTTCTCTTTTAAAAAGAAAAAAATCAAAATAGTGTGCTTTAAGAAGCTTCAGGTAGAGTTGTTTATACAAAGTCAAATATAGAAGAGATACTTTTGTTTGGCCTCTTTTAATTTCAGAGTGATGCATATTTTATTTGCTAACCACCAATAAACTTGCAATCCAAATGAAAACATCTTGTTGGGCTCCTATACTGGTGACAGAAGGTGCTCATTGAGTCTCTAGAGAGAACTATATGAAAAGAGGATAAGTTATTTTAAGTAAATGAACCTTCTTTCACTCTATTCAGATTTCTCTGTGGTAAGGATAATATGGAATTGTAGGACTGTAAAGCTGGAAGAGCCTTAGTCATCTTGTCCAAATGCCTCATTTCACCAGTGAGGAGTTAGATCAGTAGAGATGGAGTAACTTCTCAATGCCACAGAGTGTGGTTAATCGTCATGAAACCCTGTATAAGTTCAAAGGATTGAGACAAAACTTGGCTGGATGATAGAAGCAAAAGGGCCCAAGTTCTGCTTCCAACCTTTTCCCTTTTACTGTGGGCAAAACCTTTAACATCTGTAGACAAGGTTCCTCACTTTGGAAGTGACATCTGCCCTGCCTGTCTAATAGGACTCCTCCTGTGGTCAAAAGGTATGATGCAGGTTTATATAACACATGATAGTTTTCAAATATAAGATTGTGCAGAATCATTTGTTTCAGAAAATGCTTGTACTTTAGATCTCTGCTCTTTTAACATAGAAAATTCTTGAGCATTGACATGTGACCACTAGGTAACACAGACTGTTTCATATTTTCTTCCAGGGACCTTACATATTATCCCAGGGTATAAGGATGTAAGGTTGTATTTTTTCCATGCAACGCCCATCCTTTTTTAAAGTTAAGTGGTATTATATTCCCTAAAGAGCCTTGCTGTGCTTGTAACTTAATACTGTATTTCATCAAATCTAAGATGCTCTCAATTATAAGATTATCTGGGCTCTTATTTTAAGATGCACTAAAAAGCAAAAAACACTGCCAAACCATCTTTATTTCATTCATTTAACAGAGATGATAAATGAGGAAAAAATGTGCTTCACAGAATCAGTGAAGTACCTAGAGATCTTATTTTACTGTTTAAGAATTTTGTGGTTACTGCAAGCATGATGCTTGTTCTTTAACTACTTCTAGTTTTCCTTTTTAAGGGGGAAAATGGGAAAGATGTTGTCGCTGCTAGAAAGGTAGATGGCAGTTTTTTGACTTCTTTGATTAAGAGCTATCTTTAGGAAGGTCTTGGACTTCCCTGGAGTTCTCAAAGTTCAGTTTCCAAATCACCAGCATCAGCACCACCTGGAAACTTGTTAGAAAGGCAAATTATCAGGCCTCATTCCAAATCTACTTGATCTGAAAGCCTTGCAGTCGATTCCTATCCTCAGCGAATAAAGCCTGTGAACCACTGATCTAAGAACCCTTGTCTGTTCCTTTCCTTCTTGAGAGTGAAGTGAGAAACTCAGAAGAGACCACATCATAGCTCTGTTATAGTCTTTTCCCAGGGATCTTTATGGTATTTATCCTGTGTAAATTGTTTTCTGATTGTATCTCTACTAGACTTGGCATGTTTTAACCTCTTTACAATTAGAATCTTTGTAGAGTTGTTTTCTTGCCAGAAATTCAAAGAAAATATTTTGCTGGCTGAAATCCTTGTTTTTATAGATCATTTGGCTTAGAGCCAAGTTTTGCAACACAGAGCATAGATGAATTTTTCTCTAACTTCTAAAATGTCTTGAAATTGGTTGAACTAAGGAAAAAATATCTTTAAGAATTACCTTTGTACTGTCTCTGTCAGCCCTTTCATTTCAGGTTTTTCGTATAATAGAAATACTTGATTTGGGTGGCCTTTTTTAAAAAAATGTATAGTCTTCTAAGTTAGCTGAATTGAGGGCCAGGAAAAAAAAAGTCTTTTTGTGTGCACAAAAAAGGTTATTGTGTGCATATTTAAGATTTTTGACAGCTCAGAATTAGGTGACTATAACAACATTTGAAATTTAAAAGGCCTCAAGTTGATAAAATTTAATAAAACTTTTTGTTGTTTTTTAATAGTAAATGTTGACTTAATTCAAGAGTCTGAGGAAATTCGGTGTTACCTATCTTGGGAAGAAGGGAAAGTTCTATGTAAACATAGAACTTAAATTGTTTCTTAAATAGTAGTTCCTTTTTAATTTCAGTGTGTGAGGAATTTTTCCTTTTTCACAATAGCAGCACAGACCAGTTTAAAATATTTATTTTTTTCTTATCCTCTATCTTTGTTTATTAGTTTTAACTGGTCTAAATAGGTAAATTAAGAGTTAATGCAGGAATATGGATGGTGGTGGTGGTATGAATTGGGAGATTGGGATTGACATATATACACAAACATGTATAAAATAGGTAACTAGTAAGAACCTGCTGTAAAAAAAATAAAATTAAGAAAAAGAATGTTATATGATGTATCTAAAAAAATGATACAAATGAAAGTATTTACAAAAGAGGTAATTCAGGAATATTTGCCAATTTGGTTAAACTTAGAAAGAATGGTAGTGCTATAAGGACCAAATTTATTTTTCTTCTACATAAATTCTGTGAAATGTGAATTCTCTAATTTGGACCTATCACAGTATGATAAAGTCAGTGAGATTTGAAAAAAAACTTGAGATTAAAAACTGAAGACCAAAAATGTCAATTTGGAAACATATCGGCAGAACATAGCCCCAGTATTTAATCAGGCCATAAAGTAAGTAAGCTTAGAACTAACTGCATTTTTATAAACAGAAGAACGTAATTGCTGTTTTTTTACTAATTTGGACATCATTGATCGTAAAAATAAGCTTTTCCATTATTACCACAGGAAATCTAAATCTATTTGACTAGGTGATTCCTTGCAGTATCATCTTAGGTTCTTTTTCTTGGGTAAGATTATTAAAACTTTTTTTTTAATAAATTTATTTTATTTTTAATTTTTGGCTGTGTTGGGTCTTCGTTGCTGCGCGCAGGCTTCTCATTGCAGTGGCTTCTCTTGTTGCGGAGCACGGGCTCTAGGTGAACAGGTTTCAGTAGTTGTGGCTTTCGGGTTCTAGAGCGCAGGCTCAGTAGTGGTGGCGCACGAGCTTAGTTGCTCCGTGGCAAAACTTTTTCTTAAGTGACACACTTACCCATGCATTTTGATTAATCTTTTTTCTAACTTAAGAATTGGCTTATAGGTATGGGAAAGGAAGCATACAATTAAGACTTTGAAGTATGTAGTGAATGAAGATGGTGGCTGATTTCGTTGAGAGACTATTTTCAAATTAAACAATCCTTTTCCGCCCCCTTCACATTTAGGAGGAAGTTAACATCCCCAACAGGCGGGTTCTGATTACTGGTGCCACTGGGCTTCTTGGCAGAGCTGTTTACAAAGAATTTCAGCAGAATAATTGGCATGCCGTTGGCTGTGGTTTTAGAAGAGCAAGACCAAAATTTGAGCAGGTTAATCTCTTGGATTCTAGTGCAGTTCATCACATCATTTATGATTTTCAGGTATGGTTTATTTTAACACATAAGTTAACTATTAATAATTGTCTGGATGACTTGAAAAGTGCTCTTGTTCTCAAGGAAGTTACTGAAAGCTCTAACATATTAAGCAACAATAATATATAGTACACTTTTTTTTTTGGCATGGATAAGAATATGTCATCCTTGAAAAGATTAGGTTGAGACATAGGTTGACAAAAGGCAGAAAATGAAGCATTTTGTAAAATGCTTATGTTTGTGAAGTATTCTTCCTAAGTACTACTTTCTATGCATATCCTTTCTTAATATTATTTGTAAACCTTACAACACTGCAAAATATTCTCATTTGCATTTTAGAGATCACAAAGGCAAGAGTGGTTAAACCACTTGTTGGCGATGGTCACAGAAGACTTACAGAAAAATTTAGATTCTGTTACACCTCTGATCAAATCAGAAGTTCAGGTTCTTCCTAAAAATATGATCCAAGGAAAACCTGCATCAGAATCACTTGGGAAACTTGTTCTTAGGGCTCACTCCCAGAGATTTTCATTCAATAAGTGTGTGGTGGGCCCTGGGACTCTACATTTTAAGAACCATCCCAGCTTATGCACATTTAAGTTTGAAAACAGCTCTCAGATCATGCTTCCTCAAGCAATTGCTGAGAAGGAGGAAGTTGGGTGAGTGGGTACACGAGCCCTGTATGTCACTGAACTTGCCAAATCTTAGCTCTTACTCAGCTCCTCTGGGAAGTAGGTGCCCCTTCTCTACAAAGGACCCTCTGCATTCCTCTGTCCTGATGTAGGTCATATGATATTGAAACAGTCTCTTTACATATCTGTCTTTTGCATTAGATTTGGAAATCCTTGCTCCTCGCACGGTGCTTAGCATATAGGTGGCATACTTAAATGCTCAACTGGGAATACAATTTTTATGGATGGTTAATCTTCTTTAAATGATTGGTTTAAGAGATTGGAATTTATGAATTTAATTTGCAATTGATATTCCTCTCCATTTATCCTAGACTTATTAAGTATTTAGGTCATGTTAATTACATAAATGATCGCTCTTTTCTCCCACCCAGATTAGGGGGATGAAGCTTCTTTTGATTTAAAAGCATGGTTGTCAACAAGAGTTGTGTCTGATTTTGCCTAGGAATTGCTAAATTGCTCTTTCCCTTTCAGGAAGTTTGAAAGTTGAAAAAGGGGAGTGTGACAAAACTACATTAAAAATTACAATGATTCTTTAGTTGAAGGAATGTCGATTTAATAAACATTTTCTATGAATTAATTTACTGTTGGAAGGCTACAGTTCTTCTGTTTTATTCCTTTTTGGGTTAAAAACACATCCATGCTGAACTCCCAGCCCCATGTCATAGTACATTGTGCAGCAGAGAGAAGGCCAGATGTTGTCGAAAATCAGCCGGATGCTGCTTCTCAACTTAATGTGGCTGCTTCTGGGAACTTAGCAAAGGAAGCAGGTAATGATGTCTTTATAAAATCTTCATAAGATATTGAGTGACTGCTGAGTTTGTAAAGATTAAACTTTTGTACATGGTTTATAAAAGATTTGTTATATATATGATGAATAAGCTGTTAGAAATTCCAGTAGAGTAATGTCGTGTAGTAATTTAATAGATTCTTTTCTTTGTGTCTTTTTTTTTTTTTGTAGCTGCAGTTGGAGCATTTCTAATCTACATTAGCTCCGATTATGTTTTTGATGGAATAAACCCACCTTATAGAGAGGAAGACATACCAAGTCCCCTAAATCTATATGGCAAAACAAAATTAGAAGGAGAAAGGGCTGTCCTGGAGAACAATTTAGGTAAGACACATCTCTTTAGCCCCGTACGTGACTGCTTTTGAGGATTCCTTTTTGTTTATGATGTATTATATATGTTTCTAATTTAAAAAAAATTAGTCAAGGAACATAAATCATTGGAGAAAAACTAGGGAATGCAATTAATAGAAAAACAAGAATTTTCGAAATCCTGAAGAATTTATGAATCCTTCCAGACTTTTTCCAGAATTGGTGGGTACAGGAATATTGTTAAAGAAAACAAATCATACAGTACAAATTTTTGTAATACAGGTCAATATTATTTTTCTTGGATTGCGGTATTCTGTTTTTTGTATGGTTTTTCTTTTTTCCTGTGTGTGTTTGTGTATATATACGCACACATAAATGTGCTGATTATAAAAAGTATACCCTCCTTGAAAAAATTTTTAAAAACATTTAAAATTGTAAAGAGTTCTCTCAGTACTCCCTCAGAGAGAGAAGCACCAACTGTGCTTATGTATGGAAGTATTTTTTTTGAATTTTTAAACCTGTGTGCATGTTGTTTTGTAACCTGGTTTTTCTCCCCCCACATACATACATTTCAGTTCTTACGGAGCCATCTCTGGAATATCTTTTTCATATCAGTAGCTGCATAATATTTGACTTAATGATCCCCTGCACTAAAACTCCTGCCTCAGACTGTACTACATCCCTGAGAAGCATCCCCTAGTATATATACTATACTAACACATTTAGGGGTTTTCTTTTTGTATTATAAATTATCCTTCGGAAATCATCCTTGAATATATTATCAATATATAGCTGACCCTTGGACAGTGCAGGGATTAGGGTTGCCAATCCCTGCATAGTGGGAAATCCATGTGTACTCCCCGAAGACTCACTCACAGCCTACTATTGACTGAAGCCTTACTAAAACATAAACAGTCGATTTACACATATTTTGTGTGTTGCATGTATTTTTTTTTAATGTAATTCCCAGGACAGTCACGTCTTTAACCTTTCCTTTCTTCTCTTTCTCTTTCTCTTTCTCTTTCTCTCCTTCTCCTTCTCTTTCTCTTTCTCTTTCTCTTTCTCTTTCTTTCTCTTTCTCTTTCTCTTTCTCGTGTTTCTCTCTCTCTCTCCTGTGTTGGGTCTTTGTTGCTGCACGCGGGCTGTCTCTAGTTGTGGTGAGCGGGGGCTACTCTTTGTTGCGGTGCGCAGGCTTGTTGCGGTGGCTTCTCTTGTTGCGGAGCACGGGCTCTAGGTGCGTGGGCTTCAGTAGTTGTGGCACGTGGGCTCAGTAGTTGTGGCTCGCGGGCTCTGCAGTGCAGGCTCAGTAGTTGTGGCTCACGGGCTTAGTTGCTCCGCGGCATGTGGAATCTTCCCAGACCAGGGCTTGAACCTGTGTCCCCTGCACTGGCAGGCAGATTCTCAACCACTGCGCCACCAGGGAAGTCCCATTGTTGTGTTATATGATACCAAACACTATAGATGTTACACGTATTACTAACACTACACATCAAAAATGAAAAGACAGTGTGAGAAGAAATTTGTATTTATTTACAGGTATGATTCAGGCGTTGATAAGGAAGAAGCAGTAATATGATTGCTTTATGGTAGCCTAGTGTAATCGGTATGATTGTTTCATGATAGCCTAGCCTATACACTAATGAGTGAATCTTTGTAAAATTTAAATGGCATACGGTACTATAGTCATATTCATTATACAGTGTTAGAAATACTGGTATATTTTTTTCAAAAACCACTTATCTGTGTGGTAGACTGATACGGAGTTTCTCCAATTATGAGAGAGAAGAGAGGCATGCTGTATGGTAATGTAACTCTTTGAAAACAAAGTTATAAAACAATAAGGAAACTAACACGTTATTAATTTTATATTAATGGTCACTCACCTTATGCCTATGTAAGGATAGGCTGGCTTAAGTCTTGTACATGATGTGCTACATGAAAAACATCCACATATAAATGGATGCACACAGTTCAAACCTGTGTTGTTCAAAGGTCGTCTGTGCAGCTGTGCAATAAGTTAATTTAATTTTAAATAGTTTTTTTTGAATTTCAATTAAAGCGTTAATTATTTAGTCTGTTGTAACCCCTCAGTATTGACCAACATAAAATAGAAATACCTCGTAATTCCTTAGTCAGTGTTTTCAAGGACTATGTGGTGAACACTCATATACCCTTTATATAGATTCACCAGTTGTTAATGTTTTGCCACGTGTTTTATATGTACAGTCTTTTCTTCCTGAACTCATAGAGAATTAGTTGAATTTCACCCTGAAATACTTCACTGTGTATCTTCAACAAGGATGTTCTTCACATAATTACAATGCAGTTATCACACTTAGAAAATTTAACATTAATACAATACAGTCTCTATAGGAATTTTGTCCCAGTAATGTCCTTTATTGCATTTATTTTTTAGGTACAATCAAGGATCACTTGTTGCATTTAGTTGTCATGATCAGTTTTATTTTTAATGGCCACAATAATGTAGAAATTATTTAATTAATATAATTATAAAAAATACCCCACATGACAGAGACACTTAAAAATATTCAGGATCACATTTGTTAAATAGGTGAGCTGTGTCATTTTGGTATATTGCAAGTTTTCTGCGATGATGTCGTTTAAATCCGCACACTTTGATCTTATAGCAAGACTTAAGAACCAGTCAGCTTTGAGGTATTATCTGCTTTTATTACTCTCTAGGAGCTGCTGTTTTGAGAATTCCTGTTCTGTATGGAGAAGTTGAAAAGCTTGAGGAAAGCGCCGTGACTGTTATGTTTGATAAAGTGCAGTTCAGCAACAAGTCTGCGAACATGGACCACTGGCAGCAGCGGTTCCCCACACACGTCAAAGATGTGGCCACTGTGTGTCGTCAGTTAGCAGAGAAGAGGATGCTGGTGAGAATCTAAGTGCTTTTTTTTTTTTTATGGATTTATTTATTTTTGGCTGCGTTGGGTCTTCGTTGCTGCACATGGGCTTTCTCCAGTTGCAGCGAGCGGGGGCTACTCTTCGTTGCGGTGCACGGGCTTCTCACTGCAGAGCACGGGCTCTAGGTGCGCGGGCTTCAGTAGTTGTGGCTTGCGGGCTCTAGAGCGCAGGCTCAGTAGTTGTGGCTCGCGGGCTCTAGAGCGCAGGCTCAGTAGTGGTGGCGCACGGGCTTAGTTGCTCCGCGGCATGTGGGATCTTCCCGGACCAGGGCTCGAACCCGTGTCCCCTGCATTGGCAGGCGGATTCCTAACCACTGTGCCACCAGGGAAGCCCTCTAAGTGCTTTTTAAAAACTTAACAAGGACACCAAACAAAAGTAGTTCAGATAGTAGGCTGTATTTATGAATAATAAAAGTATTATGCTCTTACGTTTGATTTTATTTCTCAAATACTGTAGACCCCATCTGTCATTCTCTTATTGCAAGATAACTGAAAACTGGTATTTTTCTTCAGGTAACAAAATAATCTCCTAATGTCTTTTAAGAAGACTGTCTTAAATAATGTCTATTTAAGATTTAGGTAGTGGCAAAGAAGAACCTACATAGGGATTTATCATTTCAGCCAGTGTAAGAATAATTTGTAATTGTTTTTGGATATTTGAATAGTAGTTCATTTTAAGCATCTGAAAAAATAGAATATCCACAGAAAGAAAGATTAGAGACGGATTTATTTTAGAATATTAATAGTAGCATGACCTTTTTTTAAAAAAATTTATTTATTTATTTATTTTTGGCTGTGTTGGGTCTCCGTTGCTGCGCGCGGGCTTTCTCTAGTTGCGGCTAGTGGGGGCTACTCTTCGTTGTGGTACGCGGGCTTCTCATTGCGGTGGTTTCTCTTGTTGTGGAGCACGGGCTCTAGGTGCACCGGCTTCAGTAGTTGTAGCACGTGGACTCAATAGTTGTGGCGTGCGGGCTCTAGAGCACAGGCTCAGTAGTTGTGGCACACGGGCTTAATTGCTCTGCGGCATGTGGGATCTTCCCGGACCAGGGCTCGAACCCATGTCCCCTGCACTGGCAGGCAGATTCTCAACCACTGCGCCACCAGGGAAGCCCAATAAGTTTCTTTTTAATTTATCTGTATTTGTTACAACTTTTAAAACAGAATGTGACTTGAGCACTACATCTCCACTCACAAAACTTGCTCCGAGTCACTTTTTAAACAGCTTTACAGCATGCCTAGATAGGCTTATAATTTTGCTACTCTCAACAACACTTTTCTTTGGAAAACAAGCCCTATGTATGGACAGTGACTCCCATCAAGTTGGTTCAGTTGAACACACTAATTTCTAGGGGCCTGGCACATGCAGTCAGTACAGGCGATGGAAGGTTTAAAAAGTAAATCCCAGCAGATGAAAGTTGCTTTAAGAAGTATTTTCTTTTAAACATCAAGGTATATACTTCAGAACACTTCAGTGACAGAAGATTTGGTCTACTAAAGAATCCGCTTGATAGCTAAACACTTCAGACCATGAAGCTAACGTAGGTTACATACACCTGACGACAAATGCTGCTTCCGTCTGTTAAAATAAGCCAACATGAAACTAGAAAAAAACTAGCTCTGCTTTTAGTGTCTGAAGTATCACAGTATCACACTTAGTAGAAAGAAATCTTACCTTACCCGTAAGTAGTTGTCATGCCATACAGGTTTTTAAATGTTAACACAAATAAAGAAATACTTGAAAACATATTATCAGAAGAAATGGAAGACAAGAGTGTTGAACACGCGGCCACGTAATCCTCAGGCAGAGCTCAGTCTACTTCTTCCATGCGGGACGTGTCATCGTCTCCTTCGAGGGGCGGCGTCTCCTCAGTTACAGCAGCACTGCTGTCGTCAGCAGTGGGGTCATCTTCATCAGTACCAAGACCAAGTTTGATCATCCTATAGATCCTGTTAGCATGTGTCTGGGGATCCTGCAGACTGAAGCCAGAAGACAGGAGAGCCGTTTCGTACAGCAGGATGACCAGATTGTTCACAGACCTGTCATTCTTGTCAGCCTCTGGCAGGCGGATTCTTAACGACTGCGCCACCAGGGAAGTCCCGCGTGACTTTTTTTAATACATCAAAATTTATATATTTTTTAAAAAAAATATGTACCATGACAATACTTAAGGATGTTATGACTAATTAGCTCATCTTGAAAAATGGTTCTGTTAAGTTTTGGTTTTAGCTTCTTAGGATAATTGGAAATACTTGTTAAATTGGCCTGTGTTTCATAAAAATCTGTAATCATTTTAGGATTCCCACTAAATAAAATTGGAGCTACTTACATTTTTATTTTAAAAGAATTCTTAAGGCTAAATTCTAGAAATTGCTTTTCTTGTTTAGCTGGGGGTATTTATAGGAATTTGATTTTAGATATCTTGTGTATAGCATTCCAGAAAGGAGTGATGCATTTTATTTCCTGAGCCTGTTTAAGTTAGTTTTCTTGTCAAACTTGCCGTTCCACTCAACTCAAAAAGTTTGAAACCATTTTGAACTTTTTGTGTCCTTGTCAGGATCCATCAATTAAGGGAACCTTTCACTGGTCTGGCAATGAACAGATGACTAAGTATGAAATGGCGTGTGCAATTGCAGACACCTTCAACCTCCCCAGCAGCCACTTAAGACCGGTAAGTACATGGCATTTAAAACCTTCTTACTGGGAATTCCCTGGCAGTCCAGTGGTTAGGACTTGGCGCTTCCACTGCAGGGAGCACAGGCTCAGTCCCTGGTAGGGGGACTAAGATCCTGCAAGCCTTGAGGCGTGGGCAAGAAAAAAAAAACAAGCTAACCTTACTGTTTGGAAGTCCCGGTCTATCACTGCGGTGTGTACTATGGATAACATTTTTCTTGTTGTTTGGAAGTTTTGGATAAGTTTATTTTCTGGTACTAATCAAAGTGAACTTTGCTTGTATTTTGACAGTTTCTATTGTTAATTTTCTCTAAATTACCATGTATAAAGAAGCCCATGAGTATTGGTGAAGTTTATAGAAAAAGTATTGTCTTGACTGTGGCGGACATTTTATTTATTTTTCCAGGGATCAAATCTGATTTCTTGCACCGAGGGCAAGAGGGCAGAGGGAAGTAGAGAATATAAAGCCTCAGCCTGGGGCTTCTTATTTTTGATTTTTTGTTTTTGTTTTAAAGATAACTGACAGTCCTGTCTTAGGAGCACAACGTCCGAGAAACGCTCAGCTTGACTGCTCCAAATTGGAGACCTTAGGCATTGGCCAGCGAACACCATTTCGAATTGGAATCAAAGAATCACTCTGGCCTTTCCTCATTGACAAGAGATGGAGACAGACGGTCTTTCATTAGTGTATGTGTGTTGTTGTTGTTTTTTTTAAATGAGAAGTCAAGTATGTGGCACTTTTTAAAGAAAAAAGGAAATAGTTTTGTACGAGTGCTCTTTGTGACTCATGGTCTTTCAGGTAAATGATGCTCTTGCACTAGTGAAACTGTCTAAGGAAACCAAGGTCAGTAATGCCTTGTTTGAAGTAATGAGTTTCCTGTTTATCATTTTGTTCTGGCTTAACTTGCTATTTGAATATAGTAAATTATGATTCTCAAACATTTGAGAGCCAGGATGAAACACATCTGCTGTAGACATTTTTTTGGATGAAATGCATTGTTCATTCCTATAAATAACCTCTACATTTTCAGGACTTTTGCATCTGTTGATCCTTTTATGTTTTAAACTGTGTTAAATAGTATAAAAATAGTATAAAAATTGGTGTCCATTATTTGCTTTGCTCGAGCTCAGATCAAAATGTTTGAAGAAAGAAACTTTATTTTTGCAACTTAAGTGTAGTTTTTATGCTTGAGATGTTTCAACTTGTTATGTATATTGGAACTCCTGCAGCTTGATGCCTCCTGCTTTTGTAGCAGTGAATGGTGAGCCTTTGAGAGAGAGAATGTGTGTATGTGTATGTATTTTTTTAATATATATGAAACTGTCCTTTTCACTCCATGTCACTAAGTGATATTTCATATGTGTGGTTATATCAATAGTAATGGGCCTTGTAAGTCTTTTGACCATTCATGAATAATAATAAATATGTACTGCTGGCATGGTAGTGCTTAGTTTTCTTGTATTTACTTCTCTTTTTTTAAATGTAAGGACCATTTATCTGAACTGTTGTTTTGTTGCTTTAATTTTTTACAATTACCTTCTTACCATGTAACATCTGATGCATACAAGAGAATATAGTTAATATACATTAAGATATAAAGCACAATAATAAAATGAACCCTGGCGAACATACCACTTGAAATCTAGAATGTTACAGATATCGTGTTTACTTGTTGTGCCCACTGATTTTTTTAATGGAAAGTAAATAACTATATACTCTTGTAATAGATTTACATAGAATGTTCCTTTTGAAGAATGCAGAGTATTTGAATGTGTTTTCTATACCAAGTGATATTCAGGTTACCTTAGCCTCAACAATATTTTTGGTCCTTAATAAGGGAGCAGAAAGGTAGAGTAACTAGTGGGACTTGGCTTCTATTTGGAGTTCGAGTTCAGTGCAAATCCTGGTTTCGGATTTTCCAATTTCACTTGTGGAGTATTCTTTCCCTAGATGTTATGATCTTATTTTCTCATTAGACAAAAAGTATTTGTTTCTAATTTCCTAATTTACTCAGAATTTGGGGTTTAGAGAGCATCAAGTCTGGGTGATTTGATTAAAGCAGCAGTTCCCAAACCATGCTATGTTTTATTATTAACTAGGGAAATTTTACCGCTACCTGAGCCCTATCCTGGACCCACTGAAATAGAATTTCTGGAATTGATGCCTGCTAATGTAGTTTTAAATGTTCCCCAGGTTCTTCTAAGGTAGCCAGCCTGGCACCTGTATTTGGCAACCACTGAAGCATTCTGGCTTGTCTTTTTAAGTTACTTCATTTCACATAGTACAGAATTCAAATTTTCAGAGTAAAAAAAACTTCTTTCTCATTCTTCTCTAGCCACTTATCTTTCATCTGTGGAAGAAACCAGTGTAGATAAGATTCTGGCATGTTTTCAGAGGCATTCTACCTATATAAGGATATAGTCTCACGACATACATATTCGTGTTCATACTCTCACCATACTTTATTTACATAGCGTAATATAATACACATTTTTCTGCACTTAGTGTTTTTTTTTTCATTTACTATGCCTTAGAATTTATATAGTTACAAAGACTGTCTTTTTTTTCCTATTCATTTTGAAATTTCAGTCTCAGAAAAGTTGCCATAATACCATACAGAATGCCTGTAATCCCTTTTTCCAGATTCCCCAGTTGTCAACATTTAGCCGTATTTTTCCTATCATTTTCTCTTTCTCTTTTTTACATATACGCACAGGATACATGTATTTTCCCCTGAACCATTTATTTTATTTTATTTTATTTAAAAAAATCTTTATTTATTCGGTTGTGCTGAGTCTTAGTTGCAGCACGTGGGCTCCCTAGTTGCAGCTCGCTGGGTCCTTAGTTGCGGCATGTGAACTCTTAGTTGAAGTGTGCATGTGGGATCTAGTTCCCTGACCAGGGATCAAACCCGGGCCTCCTGCACTGGGAACACCAGAGTCTTATCCACTGCGCCACCAGGGAAGTCCCTCCCTGAACCATTTAAGAGTAAGTTGGAGTCATGATGCCCAATCACCTACTTAGTGTATAAACTTAAGGTATGTTTTTTAACAGTAAGAATACATGTCTACATATCCCATAATGTAACCATCAAAGTCAAGAAGCTAACATTGACACAATATTATCCTCTAATTCATAGACCCTATTCACATTTCATCAGTTGTCCTAGTGATGTCCTTTGTAAGTCTGTCCAGTCCAGGGTTACTCATGGCATTTGTTACCATCTTGCTTCAGCTTCAGTCTAGAATAGTTCCTTAGTCTTTTTTTCTCTTTCATGACTTGACTTTTGGACATCATGGATTCACATCGATGCCTCCAATTCTAATGTTGCTCCACAGGGTTTATTTTAGCTTCCCTCTTCTCGTATTTGTAGTTCCTTTCTCTGACAGTTAGAAACCTAGCTCCCATTATTTTCAACATTCAAGTCACCTGTAAGAGCCATTCTTCCGATCACACCAAGTCCCTCCTGCTCCCCACCCCCTTACCACACAGGCTTCTGTGAGCCAGTTGAGCATTCCTGACCCCTGGGCCATGGCCCTGATGCCAGTGACCGAGTGGGCCACTGCCCCTGGTCGAGGACCTTCTCCCAGCCCAGGAGGCATTGCATCAGCAGCCCTGCAGTCCACCATGTACCAGGAGAGCACCAAAGAGAAGCAGCTAGGTATTCTTTAATGGCTGCATTTATTCCCTTGTATCAAGTGAATGAATCAGTTTCTTACTGATGTGCTTTTTTAAATTTATTTTATTTATTTATTTTTGGCTGCGCTGGGTCTTTGTTGCTGCTCCCAGGCTTTCTCTAGTTGCGGCGAGCGGGAGCTACTTTTCGTTGTGGTGCGTGGGCTTCCCATTGCAGTGACTTCTCTTGTCGCGGAGCACAGGCTCTAGGCACGCGGGCTTCAGTAGTTGTGGCTCGCGGGCTCTAAAGCGCAGGCTCAGTAATTGTGGCGCATGGGCTTAGCTGCTCCACGGCATGTGGGATCTTCCCGGGCCAGGGCTTGAACCCGTGTCTCCTGCATTGGCAGGCGGATTCTTAACCACTGCGCCACCAAGGAAGCCCCCTTACTGATGTGCTTTTGATTGTATGGAATCTTTAGTCTTGTGCCTTTTTTTTTTTAATTGAAGTATAGTTGATTTGCAGTGTTGTGCCAGTCTTTGCTGTACAGAGAAGTGAGTCAGTTATTTGTGTGGAATCTTTAGAGCATGCTTTTCGTGAGCTCATTGTCTAAAACTTTCAAGTTTGGGGGATTTTCTCTTCTATTGTATGTCCACAGATTATACCTCTAAGCTGACAAGTATATGCTACAGGTCCTGAATGTGTATCAGTCTGTGAAGTAGGAATGAACTCAGAAAAAATTCATTACCAAAATAGGAATACTGCTTGAGATATGGACCTGAATGTGTGAGGAAAAGAGTGCATCCTAATCAGACTATTTTTATGTTACTTGCTTAAACTAACACTGTCCTACCTCAAAGTATTTGCTTATTTCGCATGGGTTTTAATACGAAATAATCATTTTAGCTACTTTCAGAAGGAAGGAAGGAAACATCCAACTTGCCAGTATTGCAAAACCTTTGGAATAAATTACTGTTGGAGTCCAAATTAAATCCTATCTCTTTGAAAACCGTATCATTAGTAGTACTTTGCTACAATGAGCATACTTTTATATTTAGAAATAAAATTTTGAAAAATTGAAAATAATGTAAATTATTTTTATAACCTGTTTAGCCTAACAACTTCTGAAATTTCTTTTCCATATTTTGCCACACACATGAGAAGATACATGAATTTATATGCATGTATTTGTATATCTGGAAATTGGATAAATTAAAATTCATATATTTATTTGCAGATGATTTATATCAAAAGATGGCCGTGAAATTGCTCAGCTCACACTCATGATTGTTTGCTTTCCCTGGTCCCCATCTCCACTCTAATTTTTGAAAAAACATAGTACATGTTACTGGGCAATTCCAATTTCTCCGTACTTTGTTATAGAACTCAAGAAATGTTACCTTTGAGGCCGTTCTCGCCTTCTGAGATGGCCTACACTCTGTCTGTGGAATGTGTTTCTCTAAATAAATCCACTTCTTACCTAAAAAAAAAAAAAAATTACCTTTAAAATGTAAACTTGACTTAGAGGCTTCAAAACATCTTAATATGAGATGCTAAACTTATTCAGGAGAGGACAAACACTTGGGTATGTTGAAGGGTGGGGAATAATTTCTTTTTCTCCTTACACTGTCTCACCCCAGACTTTATGTGCTTGGTACATAATAAGTCATTGGATAGTTGAAAGAGTGTTGAGGGTTCTTCTGTAGTTAGAATTCACACTGAAACTAAAGGACGAGGATGGATGATGGAAAAAAATATGTGCTATATGAGCTAAGACCATGTGAGATGGCACCAGTTTCTATCTGGTTTGATAACATGTCTCTCAGCGGCCTGAGGGGTAGTCATCTTTCATAATGTCAACCTCTAAACGTTCTTAAGTTTTTAATGACTCATTTCAGATCCATCATTCATGATCCACTTAACTCTGCCAAGCCAATTTAATCATCTTCAGCTACAGAGAGGTTTATCAGGCCCAGGTTATTTATTTAAAATCTTGAAGGGTTAAGAAATCTAGACGTGAACTTTGGTGAATAGATTGGGTTTCATCCCAATCTTAGATTTTTTTAAAAAAAGTATTTTTAATGGTGAAAAAAATCTTACGTGCAGAGGGTGCATAAAATGTATGTGCAGTTTAAAGAATAGTGATAAACACTTATGTACTACCACCCAGGTTGAGAAATTGAACATTGCAGGTATCTTAAAAGCTCTCTGTATGCCTTTCCCCTATTGTGCCTGTATTAATTAGGGCTCTCCAGGGACACAGAACCAATATGATGTATGTATATGCGGAGAGAGAGATTTATAAGGAATTGGCTTATGTGATGGTGAAGGCTGGCAAATTAAAAATCTGCATGGTGGGCCTGCAGGTCGGAGACCCAGGAGAAGCGGTGTTGCAGTTTGAGTCCGTAGGCCGTCTGTGGTAGAACCAGGCAGAGCTGATATTGCACGTGAAGTGTGAAGGCAGTCTGCTGGAGCATCCTCTCTTGCTCAGGGGAGGCTGGTCTTTTTGTTCTATTCAGGCCTTCAACTGGTTAAATAAGGCCCACCCACATTATGGAGGGCTTTACTCAGTGTCCACTGATTTAAATGTTAATCTCATCCAAACGGCCTCACAGAAATACCTGGAATAATGTTTGCCCAAATATCTGGGTACCCTGTGGCCTAGCCAGATTGACACACAAAATTACAAAATTACACACAGTGCCAATTCTCCCTCCAGAGGTAACCATTATCTTCACTTTAAAAAAATTTTTTTATATTGTGATAAAATACACATAAAAGTTACCATCTTAACCATTCTAAAGTGTACAGTTCAATAGTATTGTATTAAGTACATTCATCAAGAAATTTCCAAAACTTTTCATCTTGCACAACAAACGATACACATTAAACAACAACTCATTCCCTCCTCCCCCCAGGCCTGGGCAGCCACCATTCTACTTTGTCTCTGAATTGGACTCTTCTAGGTACCTAATATAAATGTAACCGTACAGGATTTGTCTTTTTGTGACTGGCTTATTTTACTTAGTGTGATATTCTCAAGATTCATCCATGCTGAAACACGTGTCAGAGTTTCTTTCATTTTTAAGGCTGAATAATATTCCATGTTTGTATGTACAGATTTTGTTTATCTGTTCATCCGTTCATGGATACTTGGGTTGCTTCCATTTCCTGGCTATTGTGAGAAATGCTGCAGTGAATATGGGTGTCAAATAGCGCTTGGAGACCCTGCTTTCAATTCTTTGAGGTGCATACTCAGAAGTGGAATTGCTGAATCATACACTAGTTCAATTTTTCAATTTTTTGAGGAGTCACCATATTGTTTTCCATAGTGGCTGCACCACTTTACATTCCCACCAACAGGGCAAGGGTCCCAGTTTCTCCACATCCTTGCCAACACTTGGTATTTTCTGTTTTTCTGATAGTAGTGATCCTAATGGGTGTGCGGTAGTATCGTGACTCTTGTATTAGTCACTGTCTTGATTGTCTTTATTTACAATTTATGTACGCATCTCCAACTATATATTATTTACTTCTGAAAAACGGATAGTAAGCCCACAGCCAGGGAAGAAAAGGATAATATTGCTACTGCAAAGCGACAGCTCCCAGGAGATGATTTACTGAATGTCTCTGGTTTCAGCTTTCCTGCAAGTTTACAGTGTGCAAGGGCGTGAACGAGTCTTGGGAAAATTGGACCAACTACTGTTGTGTAGGTCTGGAAGGCCAGTAAGAATGTGGTAACAGGGACTGGCTTGCTCTGTGTTTTCTGCTTCTAAGCTTGTTGTGGCCTACCATCTAGCTGTCACAGGTAGGTAGCTCTTATTCTTTGGGGTTAAGATGAAGATCCCCACCAATTCCAGGCTTCACAGCATGAAGGGCAGAGCAGAAACAGAACAAACTGGGCCAGACTCATCTGACATTCTCAGGTTTAAAACAAAGATGATAGGATTGCAAACACCCTCTTGGAGATAGCTCTCAGCTTACTCTCTTTAGTCATGTTGCTCCAGTCTGGACTTGCTGCCCTGTATTTTCTGATCTCCCTTCTCTATTGTCCTGGAATTTACTTTGTCTCTCCTATGTTGAGTCTCCTGTTTCCTGCATTTCATTTCTGTCACTTTATTGTGCTTTCTAGTTGTGGTTGCACATCCTTCAGTGGCTTCCTGAGAAAGGGTCGATAAGGGATGAAAATGTTGAAACTTGACCGCCTGGGTATAAAATGATAACAGGGGAAACAATTCCCCCCAGAATTTTGGAGACATTGTTCCATTGTTTGTGCTTCCAATGTTGGTATTTGAAAGTCCAGAGGCAGTGATTTTTTTGTCCTTCGTATGTTTCTTTTCCCCCTCGCTAGAAGCTTATTGAATCTTCTTTTTATCTTTGCTATTCTGAAATTTTACAGTGGTGCCCCTTGTTGTAGGTCTATTTTCATTCATTTTGCTTAGCCCTTAGCCCATTCAGTCTTTAAACTTAAAGCCTTCAGTATTTCATTACTATCTCCTCCTCTCCATCTTCTTTTTCATTGTACTTTATGGATATCACGCCTCGTAATCTGATTGTGGTAGGCCAAAAAATGCCCCCTGCCCAACTTGCCTATGTCCTAATCCCCAGAATCTGTGAATGTTACTTTATGTGGCAAAAGGAACTTTGCAAATGTGATTAAGAATAATGAGATAAGGAGATTGTCCTGAATTGTCCTCCTGGGTTCAATGTAATCACAGGGTCCTTTTAAGAAGGAAGCAGGAAATTAAGTAGTAGATGTGATAATGGAAGCAAGAGATGGGAGTGATGCAAGGAGGAGGTCACAGGCCAAGGAATGGAGGCAGCCTCCAGAAGCCAAAAAAAGCAGTATGGAAACAGATTTGCCTCTAGCACCTCAGGAAGAAGCATGACCCTGCCAACACCTTGGTTTTGGCCTAGTGAAACTCATTTCAGACTACTGACCTCCAGAACTGAAAGATAATAAATTTGTGTTGTTTAAGCCCCCAAGTTTGTGGTAATACGTTACAGCAGCAATAGGAAACCAATAACTGATCCTCTGATTTTCATCTCTATTTTTTAATTCTTTGTCTTTTTAGTATTCTCATTCTGGGAGATAACGTTAACTTTAAAAAAATTTTCCCCACTTCTATTAAATTATTCTTTTTGTTATCATCTTAGTTTCCAAGAACCTGTGTTCTCTCAATGTTTCCTTTTTAAAAAAGAGCATCATTGTTATGTTTCATGGATGTATGGACTGTGTTATCTCTTTTTTTATTAATGATAGTTTTAGTTTTTTTTTTTTTTTTTGGCTGCAAGGTATGTTTCCTCCAAACTGCTTTTATTTGTTTGATTGTGCTTAGTCTGTTTTCTTCTCTGTTACAGGCTTTGCTAAGCTGTCTGGTAACCCTTGGCTGTCTGATCATGACTGAGAGCGAGACACTGAAAGGCTAATTGGAACTGCTGAGTATCTGTGTGTAGGAAGATTGTCCTGTGTATTGTAGGATGATTAACAGCACCCTTGGCCTCTCCTTACTAGACACCAGCCACACCCCTCCCGTCTTGACAATCAAAAATATTTCCAGACATCGTCAGATATTCCCTGGGAGCAAAGTCATCCCAAAGGAGAACAACTATTCTAGGACAATGTGAGTGCTTCCCGTTAGTTGGGGGAGCTCCCAATGTCATTATTTTCAGGTTTTTCCTTTTGGGCAGGTCAGATTCCTCAGAAAAGGGTCTTCCAGTCCCCTGCTTGGAGGGCAAAGGTTTGACTGCCAGTGGTCTGGTGGCTGGTTGGAGAAGAAGCCTGAGATCTGTACTATTAAGCCGTTTGAGGGAGAGTGAATCAGAGAGAAAGTTTTATCACAAAAGAAGTGTTGCCAGAGGGAGCAGGGCACTAAGT
Source organism: Balaenoptera borealis (assembly GCF_965194805.1). NCBI lineage: Eukaryota > Metazoa > Chordata > Mammalia > Artiodactyla > Balaenopteridae > Balaenoptera > Balaenoptera borealis. The sequence goes on from NC_138867.1 coordinate 149,044,034, forward strand.
ACATCAGCACATCACTGCCTTTAAGCTCCCTTGAGATGCTGGAGATAGAAGGGCCAGAAGGGTGACCCGCCTGGGGCAGGCGGTACTCGTAGCCTCCAAGGACTCTCTCATACCATCCTTTTTCTACTGAGGTTAATACGGTTTAGAGATTCCATAATTAGTAATGTAGAGGGCCACTGTTAGAGAGCCAAGTTTATCTTTTACATAATAGGCTTTTTTTTTTTTTTTACATAAATTTCACTTTATTTAAAACATGAACGAGGGTATTTCAAATCACACTAAACATCATAAATATATAACTTGCTTTGTTAAAAATCTGCAGTATACAGTCAAGGAAAGGCTAAACTTCCAATGCCAACTATATATGAGACAAAATTAAATATTTACAATAATCAGTTTCCTAAAAGTGCTATTTTTAATACCTATAAGAGGAAACTCATTCTGGTGCTTTGTTTCCATCGAAACGTCTGTACATTCCTTTATTCACAGAACCAGGTGCTTCTGTTACTAAAAATACATATCCGAAGCTTTTATATCCTTTTAAATAGATTTAACATTTTAGCTCTTTGGGGGAGGAACAGGGAAGTCCAAGCAACACAGACCATCTTAAATTATTAGAGATGATTGACTTTATAACACACCCTGTTTCAACTCAGATGTGAAATTTGATGAACATGTTAATGAAAAAAAAAAAAATCCCAGTTCACGTGTCTAAGGTAAGTCATCCTTCTCTACGTGAGAATTTGTATAAGTCGAGGAGCATCCACTATAGCAACCTTTCTGTGATCCAGACCTTGATGCCACACTCCACTTCTGATTTGTACATTCTCTTCCAACCTGATTTGGCTTAGATTCTTCAGGGGTTGTATTTAGTACATTGACTGAACTATGTTCAGATACACAGGAACGTGTCGGGCAAAAGTCGGAAGTAGAGGGAGAAGCAGGAAGAGATTTAATAAGTTTAGACTTGCAAACTGGAGACCCACTAGGCACACCGTGAGGTTTCTTTTGCCGTGGCCTCGAGTGTGCTGTAGGGTTGTCCCGATCAGAACTTCGTGAGAAGGCACCGAAAAGTTTCACATTTTCTGAGTTCTGGTGGTCATAGGTAGTCATATTTAAAACCTGTTGGTTTAACCAACTGGCTCTTTTCTTCTTCAAATGCCTTTCTCTCCAATCCAAGGTGAATAGCTGCTTCTGTAAAGCTTAGTCTTTCTTTCTCGAAATTCTTCTTTTGCTCTTTAAATAGGGACCATTCTTCTTTGAGGCGTTCCTTTTCTTCCAACAAGTAACAGTCTTGTAGCAGTGAAGTGGTGTCATCATCACATGCAGTAGCAAGCTGCTGCTATAAAAGTTGCTGCCGAGTTTTAATAATTTCTTTACACTGTTGAATTTCTAACTCGAGTTTTTTAGTTTCTTGTTCATGGTCTTGTTGTGAGATTACATCTTCATCATTAAAACCTTCTAAGTGTACCTTTGAAACTTGGTCATCAGGTTTTTCTACGTGACTTTTCAAAATTCTCCACTGTTTTCTGATGCTGTTGGTAAGCTGCTCTCTCACGGTTTCACAGGAAAGGTGAAACGTACTGCCTCTATTCAGTTCCCCAGCATCTTCTTCACTATCAGGGATAACAATTCCTGTACTATCATCTTCTGCTCTTTCTCTAGGTTTCTGCTTTTGGGGCGAAAGAAGAGAAATTATTTCCTTTTTCATTGGCTGAAAAACCTTCTTAAGTTCAGCATTTTCCATTAGGATTTGTTTCTGACAATATTCAAGAGAATTTTTTACATTTCATCTTCATTCCTGGCTTCAGTTTTACGCGTCCTCCAGGAGCCTCTTTTTCCATCAGCTCTCCCCACGTAATTTAAAACTTCCATAGCTATTTTTTAAAATTAATTAATTAATTTATTTATGGCTGTGTTGGGTCTTCGTTTCTGTACGAGGGCTCTCTTCCAGTTGTGCCAAGCGGGGGGCCACTCTTCATCGCGGTGCGCGGGCCTCTCACTGTCGCGGCCTCTCTTGTTGTGGAGCACAGGCTCCAGACGCGCAGGCTCAGCAATTGTGGCTCACGGGCCTAGTTGCTCCGCGGCATGTGGGATCTTCCCAGACCAGGGCCCGAACCCGTGTCCCCTGCACTGGCAGGCAGATTCCCAACCACTGCGCCACCAGGGAAGCCCCCATAGCTATCTTTTTATCCTTCATGTTCATAACAAGTTGATGTAGATGTTCCTTTAGTTTATTATATTCACGCTCTTTTCTCTTCATATCATGGTTATATTGAGTAGCTTGACTTGCAATGATATTTTGTAATTTCTGCACCTCATCTTTCTCATTTTTCAGTAGCTGATGCAAATTCCTGTCCTTGCATTGTAACTGTCTGTCTCTCTCCTGAAGACCAATCATTTCTGTCCTGGAGGTTTCCAGTTGTTCCTTAAGTTTTGCATAGCAGTTCTGCAGATGGTCCATATCGCTTCCCAGTTTCAGATTCTGTGTTTCCACATTTTCCTGAGCTAGAAGGTTCTTCCGCTGAGTACACGTAGCTCATTCATACAATTTAAAACAGCAAGTATATTTAATTTTCTCTTTGTCTCTTTACCTTTGGATTCTTCATATAATGAAGGAAAACCAAAAGTAGTCAATTCCTGATCAAGATATGAAATACTTTGTTCAATATTCTCTTCTGTGCAGAAGGCACTAAAAAAACCATGCACATTCTTTGATAAAGGTATTGAAGAACATAGCACTTGCTGTGAGTATAAACTTGATGGAGACATCTTTGTTTCTGAGGTATATTGAGAGATATTTTTGCTTTCTGAAGACAGACCTCAATCTGTAACAGTCATCCAATCTCCCATAGCAATCGCCAGAGCCAGGATACCTGAGGAAGCAGTTCAGCGGTGAAACATTTAGCCCAGCTGCTGTCACTCTACTACGTAGGCATCACGACCCCTGGGTGCGGCGGAGACGCACCGCTTGGCGTCCTAGACCTGCTCACGCAGCCCCGAGGGCCCACACAGGCAGCCTACATAATAGGCTTTCTTAAGGTGTGCAGTTCATCCAGTAGAGACCTTGACCCAAGGTAGTGAACTCCTTGCTAGATTATGTTAGCGCTCCCACACAGTTCGAAGTCCTGAAGGTAGCATCCAGCTTTCATACGTTCACTTATTCCTCCTGTCTTCAGTGTAGTACCTCCATCCTCAACCTGCCCATCTCACCTCCCGTACTCCACTCCAGACATCATCTGTGTTAAAAGACTATCCAGAGGATAGATGTTCAGAAATCTGGAGGTGTTGGGGAGAGGATCTGGGAATCTAATTTCACTCATCTCTCTTTACTCTCTTCCTTCCCTTTCACCCAAGATTTGGAGGTATCTGGTCCTGAGTCTTTTAAGGATTTTCAGAGTAAATTACTTTGGTTCTCAGCTCTCCCAACCACTGGCTACAACTCAGCTTTTGGGGGTTGGTTAAATCCTTTACCATAGTTCCCTTTGCTTTCCAGCTTCCAAAATTTTGTTACTGTTGTCTCATTTCCTGTTCTTCCCGTCCTTGTTATTTTATGTCTTTTTTTAAAAAAAGTATTTTTCACTGGGGTTTTGGGTGGAAACAAAATTTGATACATGTATTCCATCCACCATCTTAAAATGGGACACCATACTTTTATTGATTTATAGACTTAGATCATGGATCTCCTCCTGACCTGCTTTATGAGCTGAACGCTCCCAGTTCTCTTTAGTTTGATGCCTTCCATAGCAGTTTCTGTGATCTCCTGCCTCACTTGAATTGCTATGCTTTGCTGTTGTGTCTTTGGGAAAGTTAATTAACTACAACTGGAACATGATACCTAGGATAAGGTCATCCATCGTTTAATACAAGTGAAGCACCAAACTAACCATTTTAATTTTGGCTATTAATATTGCCTGCATTACCTGGAAAAAGTGATTCTGTTATTAGTTATGATTCCTATCATTTTGGAGTATCTTTTAGTTGAAAAGATCTAAATATTCCTTGAACTCCTGTGGACTTCTTACTACAGACTGCCAAGGCTAAGCTTTAAAATTGAAAACAATCAGTTTTCCAATTCCTGCCAAGAGCAATTCTTGGGAGATGATTAAGGGTCAGCATGGCATATTAACATTGTTGATCTAAAACAAAGCTAATAATTTTCTTCCTTTACCCAATGTCCCAGTTAGTGTTCTTAAGTTAATAATGTCAGCTCCCTAAAAGGACACTAGAGTCTTTCTATTTTCCGTTTGTGAGATATAATTAATTTGATTTTAGCAAGCAGTATTTGAATTTCCATTGCACAGGGTGGTACTAACTAAATGCTAAATGATAATACAAGTCCTTTAAATCTCTTGTATTTGGGCATTACGAAGATGATCTGGGTACCAAAATAGGATATTATACTTTAGACAGCATATTGGTTTTCTGGGCACCTTTAACAAATAACCACCAACATAGTGGCTTAAACAACTCAAATGTATTATCTCACAGTCCTGTAGGTCAGAAGTCTGACACAGGTCTCAATGGGCTAAAATCAAAGTGTCTCCAGGCTGTATTCCTTTGCAGAGGCTTTAGAGAAGAATAATTTCCTGCTCACTAGGGTTGTTGATAGAATTCAGTTTCTTGCATCTGAGGGAATGAAGTCCCCATTTTGTTGCTAGTTATAAACTGAAGGCTGTTCCCAACTTCTAGAGGACACCACATTCCTTGGCTTGTGGCCCCCTCCTTCCATTTTCAAAGCCAGCAGCAGTGGGGCAAGTCCTCAACGTTGAATCTCTCCAACGCTTCCGTCTCATCGCTCTCTGACCACAGTCGGGAAAGGGTCTCCAATTATAAGGACGCACCTGAGTAGATTGGGTATCTCCCAATGATCCAGGATAATCTCCCCATCTCAAGGTCAACAGTCTTAATCATATCTACAAAGTCTGTTTTGCCGTGTAAGGTTCTGGGTGTCAAGGTATGGACATCTGTGGGCAACCATAATCCTGCCTACCATGTACATTAGATAACAGTTCTGTAACTAAAAAATGGAATTATTTAGAATTGGCAGCTTGAAAACTCAAGGTAAAAAGGTTCTAAAAAAGTGTTCCACCATTTGCTTAAATTGTTAAATGGTGGGTTGCAGAAACACAACCAGCTTTTGACAGCATTTCTTCTCCTCCCCAAATTTGGTTATTTTATTTTTGCTTTAATCTTTATTTAATCTTTGGTTAGGATTCTTCAGAATAACAAAGACTGTACTTTTGTCTATTTGTAAATAATGACTGCATCTACCGCCCCCCCCAAAGTGACAGCCATTGCAATGGGGCAGATAAAAATGGGAGATTTTCTTCTTGCTATTCTTAGACACTGCCATTTAAATGGAAACCAAATTAAAATAGAGATACTAGATCGTTTAAGAGGCAAATGTTGCCTTTCTTTGCTATCTCTTACCCATAAACTTCAGCGTGTGATCTGCAGACAGACTGGCAATATTGTCTACTGTCTTTTATCATCCTCCCAAAAGCAGTTGATTATCTTGGAAGGGCTTCAAAAGCAATTAAGAAAATCCCTTATGTCAAGTTACATTTCAGACAGGATAAATTAGATGTATGGGGAAACGTCCTGATAAAGTACTCGAGAAATAATGAATCTGTGTACAATTTGTAATTGCTCCTACAAAAAATTTACAGCATAGAAGAGGCTGTTAACCTGAGACTGGAAGCTCAGAGATGGTTTTTTTTTTTTTTCTCATTACAAATGCAAATGCCTTATGAAATTGAGCCCAGAGCATTTTTAAATGTCCAAAATGTAATTCAAAACATTGTTTATTACATTTCTGTCCTGGCTCTTCACCGCATCACAAGCTTCTTTGTAAACGCTGCTTTTTAAGCCAGCGGGTCTGCAATGAAAAAATGGCTGATTTGACTCACTAATGTGGAACAGGTCCTAAAGGGCAGCTCTGCTCCAGAATGAAGGGTGAGGGTTAGCACCAGTGCCACAAAAGGATGGTGATGGATGGTGATTGAAAAGACATTGATTTAAGTGTCCATGAGATTATTGCGTTTGGTTTCTACTTTATGCATTAAAGGTAGACAGATGATCTTCAATCTGCATAACCCCATCCCTGTGACTCCAGAACAATACAGGCTCCATGGATGGCCCATTATGAGTTGGTGGGGACAGGGATTGGTGGGTTAGATGCTGGAGTCTGGGGATACTCTGTCAAAAATAAGTATCTAGATAGAATACTTTTATTATCACCATGCTAGGAAATTCAAATGCAATTTCCTTCCCTTATGAACTGCTATTCCCTTCTGAGTAAAGTGATTTCAACTCTTCCAAACTACTTGGATTTTATCTCCCATTTCCTAACTTTTGAAGTATGGGTGTACCCGTTGCTAATTTTCCTCCCGTGATAAACATTAGCAAGTGGGAAGTTATTAGAGGGTTATTATACAATATTCATAGACCGCTTTTATTTGTGAAAGTGTTTGAAGGTCTCTTAAATATGAACTGTTTCCAAATAACCTTGGGCTCATTTTTCATCTTGATCCAAATCCCATGGAAGCAAACCAATCATGAAGCTCTCTGAAAAGTCACTGGAAGCCCCAGGCTCAGAACCCAGCTGTGGAGCATGAACTATTAGGTTCTGTGCTGCTGGAAGCTTTGAGCAACTGAACCACAGGGACTGATGCTCATTTAGGAATCAAAGTTGGTGCTTTGTTCCCAGAAGCCTTTGCCTGAGCTGAGGAAGGTAGACTAAACCTCTCATAGGAGTTCAGATTGTATAGACTTTACTTTTTACACAATTGCTTTTGAGATGGTTCAACAAAGTGATATCTTTTCTGTTTAAAGAATAGGGAACAATAACAACAGCAAAGCCAGTGAAAAACAAACTGCAGGGTATTCCCATCAACAGAACAACTCTGATTTCTAAGTTTGTCTTCGTTAATGTTCTGTCCATTGGCATTCGTCCATGTTCTCTCTTGGTGGGCTGTTTCCTGCTCCCATCCTCAGATACCATCGCAGGTCGAAACTGAGACCTCTGCATTATTTCTCTTGCCTTGATCTACCTTCCTCTGATTTACAGCTTTATCATACTCCTTTCTACTTCTCATCAAAGTATGTTTGTCCTGATTCTCTCCAGAGTCAGCAGCCAACATAATAGTATTGCTTACTAAGTACATTTCTAAGTGCTTTATTTGTAATAATCTTCTTATCCTCAAAATAACCCTCTTGGGTAGTTACTATTCTTGTGCTCATTTTGCAAATGGAGGTAAGAGAGACAGTGATGAAAAATGCTAAGCATGTTGTTTAAGTCTCACAGCTGGCAAGTGATGGGGGTCAGGATTCATGCCCAGGTGATCTGGCCCCAGAGCCCCTGCTGTTCACCTCTGCTTTTCACTGGCTGTCGGAACTGGGAGAACTAATTGTTGCTTTAAGTCAGATCCTAAATGTAGATTCTGACATTTCAATGGCTGTTTGATCTAGGGCAAGTTAACTAACTTCTCTGAGCTTTAGTTTCCTCAGCAGTAAAATAGGGATATTTGTGTGAAGAAAACGGAGATAACCCCCATAAACATTCATGGCTATAGTAGGTCCTTGAGAAAATTTGAAGTGTTAGCTAACCCTTTCCTTAATGTTCTCCCCTTAATGATATAATTTGCAAATGAAATCAGCTGATTTCTGATGTTGATGGGGAAAGTGGTTTACCATGTTGCCTCTCTCTCGTGGTAACATCAAGCATCGTGACTTTTCAGATTGGCGGACTTTTCAACACTTCAATCCATTTAGGCAAGGACTACATCTCCTCTGAAGTTGTACCAAGTCACATAGTCTTAGATGTACTTGTTCTCCATCTGGGAATTTTATATTTCACTTACCACGTGCTCATTGCTATGTCTTCAGGAAATGTTTTGAAGGAGGAAATGAAGTGGAGTGGCAACTACCTGCTTGTGGGTTTGTATCATATCATGAAGAGCTGGTGGGCTGGTCTGGTGCTCCAAGAATGGCAATGACCCATGGAAAATGCTTTGGCAGAAGTCAGCATATTCCCTGGCCATGGGACCAGCTGTTTCTAACTACACACTATGTAGTTACACTACACACTACGTGATGGGAAGTTCCCTTTCCAAGTTCTGGGAACCACACGGGCTATTAATTTTATGATGGTAAATATAACTGCAGGTGTCTGTGTGCAAAACTGGGCTGCAGGATAAACATGATGAATTATCCACTTTCTGGGGACGAAATGGAAAGTTATCTTTTTTGTTACACTTATCACAATAGCCAGTAGAATGCACAGGCTTTTGCCAAGTTTTAGTCACACTTATTTATATGAGATAAGAAGAATATGAAAAGTTCATTGTATTGTATTTGAATATCTCCTCAAATAAGCCCTCACATTACTTTCATCTTCATTTTGATGAATCTTTGTCTCTACGCCCCATCTTTACTTAGCTTTACCATATGTAACTCTGAGCATGTTAATCCACAGCCTTTTATTGAGTATCTACTCAGTGTGATTTCCTGTGCACGTGGGAATATAAAGAGGAACAGAGCATGATCCCTGCCCTGAGGGATCTTGAAATCTAATAAGAGCTAAGAATCAAACATGTAAAAATGCTACATAAACATATTAGTATTTTTGGAACAACAACTACTTGCAAACTATCAATTATTTAGATATCCTCCCAGAGACAGCCTGTGTATAGATTGAGCATATATCTATACACATACTCCTTTTAAAAAGTAACAGTTAAAAGCATGCCATATGTACTGTTATGGTCCTTGTTTTTTTCCACTGGATAATATGTCTTATAAGTCATTTCATAGCTGTGCATATATATCTGCTCCATTATTTTTAATAGCTTCATAGGATCCCATTATATGGAAACCAGTTATTTTCTATTATTACCTTATTGTTTCAATGCCAAACAGATTCATTAAACTTGATCACTCTCTTTAATCTCGGATTTAAATAAATTTTAATTGATTTTTGAATATCTGGTCTTGGGAAAAATTTTAGACACAGAAGTTTGGAACATCACTGAAACAAGTATATATCTTTTCTCTGAAACTATTTTGAAGGGGATGACATTTATTTGGATTTATATTCCATCTTGTACGTTAAAAGAGCCACCTTGTTAAATCACTGCATATCAACGTTAACAAACAAATGCCAGGAAAGTATTAAGGGGGTTTTGAGTATGGAGAGACTGTTGGAGCCACGTTTAACAAAGTGGAACCCTCATGTGTCATAGCCCTCAATAACAGAGATGTAACCCCTGCCCCATTGCTCTACCCACATTTTTAAAAAAATATTTATTTATTTATTTATTTGGCTGCATCGGGTCTTAGCTGCGGCATGTGGGATTTTCGTCGCCGCGCATGTGGGATCTAGTTCCCTGACCAGGGATCAAACCCGGGCCTCCCACATTGGGAGTGTGGAGTCTTAGCCGCTGGACCACCAGGGAAGTCCCTCTACCTACATTTGGAACTGTGGCTTTGGCTTCTTCACTCTTAGGTTTTGTTTGTTTGTTTGTTTTGTTTTTGGTAAGAACACTTAGCATGGGATTTACCCTCTTAATAAATATTTAATTGTACAATAGAATATTGTTAATCATGGGGACAATGTTGTACAGCAGATCTCTAGAACTTATTTTGCATAACTGAGACTTTATGCCCATTGATTAGCAATTCCCCATTTCCCCCTCCCCTTAGCCCCTGGCAAGCACCATTCTACTCTCTGCTTCTGTGAGCTCGACTATTTTAGGTACCTCATTTAAGTGGAATCATGCAGTATTTGTCCTTCTGTGACTGGCTTATTTGATTTAGCATAATATCCTTAAGATTCTTCTATGTCATATTGCAGGATTTCCTTCTTTTTAAAGACCAAATAATATTCCATTGTATGATATACCATATTTTCTTTATCCATTATCTGTTGATGAATATTTAGGTTGTTTCTACATCTTGGCTATTGTGAATAATGCTGCAGTGAACATGAGAGTACAGATATCTCTTTGAGATCCTCATTTCAATTATTTTGGATAAATACTTGGAAGTGGAATTGCTAGATTGCATGGTAGTTTTATTTTTAATTTTTTGAGGAATCTCCACACAGTTTTCCATAGTGGCTGCACCATTACTACATTCCCACCAACAGTGTTTTAATTTCTCCACGTCCTTGCCAACACTTATCTTTTGTTTTTTTTGATAATGGCCATCCTAACAGGTGTGAGATGATCTCATGTGGTTTTTTTTTTTTTTTTTTTTTTTAGGATTTGTTATTTATTTATTTATTTATTTTGTTTTTGGCTGTGTTGGGTCTTCGTTTCTGTGCGAGGGCTTTCTCTAGTTGTGGCAAGTGTGGGCCACTCTTCATCGCGATGCGCAGGCCTCTCACCATCGCGGCCCCTCTTGTTGCGGAGCACAGGCTCCAGACGCGCAGGTTCAGTAGTTGTGGCTCACGGGCCTAGTCGCTCCGCGGCATGTGGGATCCTCCCAGACCAGGGCTCGAACCCGTGTCCCCTGCATTGGCAGGCAGACTCTCAACCGCTGCGCCACCAGGGAAGCCCCTCTCATGTGGTTTTGATTTACATTTCCCTGATGATTAATTACACGGAGCATTTTTTCATATACCTGTTAGCCATTTGTATGTCTTCTTTGGAGAAATGTCTATTCAAGTCTTTAGCCAATATTAACATTGGGTTATTAGTTTTTTGATAATAAGTTCTATGAACTCCTTATATATTTTGGAAATTAACTCCTTATCTGTTATGTGGTTTACAAATATTTTCTACCATTCTGTAGGTTGCCTTCTCACTCTGTTGTTTACTTTTCCTCACTCTAGGTTTTGCTGTTGTTATTGTTTGCTTGTTTGTTTTCAGGCAACATAAAAAGAGAAATATGCACTGCAGATTTTGTTAACTGGTAACATTCATATTTTTAATTCAACAATAGCTGATGCTTATAATGATGTTTTGGACATTCTGAGGTGCCTGTATTATTGTTGAAGAAAGATGACATCCATTCTAGTTTATTTTTTCTATGTATCTCCTTTATTTTTACCTGTATTTTATTTGAAATTTTTCTCGTGCACTTACTCTTGTGCTAGGTGCTCTACATGCATTATGTCACTGATTCCTCACATCATGTGAGGTACGAATTATTCTATTTTACAGATGAAACAAGCTCAGGGAGACTAAGTAACTCACCCAAGGCACAGCAAGGGGCAGAACTGGAACTGAGATCTACTTGTATCTAAAGCCCTATTATTTCTGTTCTGCCACACTACCTCTAAATCTTTGAAAACTGTGAATCTGAATGTTATACACACACATGCAAGCATATACGTGCACACCATCCACAGTGTTAACCAGAATAGTAGTCCTCAGCCATTCCAGGTAGCCTTTTGTTGTAGATAGGAGGTTGAGACCTCCTATATTGTAACATTATACTCATCTTTTTACTTAAAAAAAACCTTTGGCCAGCAGTGCCAACAAGTAACCAACTTGTTTCATGTGAATTTTATCTCATCTCAGATTTGCCTGCTTTCAGATGGAAGTGATGAAGTGAGGCAGAAGAGTGAGTTGATGGAAAAGTCACTGTGTAATATTCACTATGTGCTTCACTAAGCAAAGAGCCTTGTAGATGTTGTGTATGGTGGGAGCCCATCCACATCTTACTGAAGCCCACTTTTCTTGAGGAAAAGCCATTCCATGTGGTCTCATGGGACTGAACTCCCCTCCTCCCTGCCTGTGGCCATATGATACATACCTGGGCAGAGTACCCCATTTCCCTGGCCAAAGAGATTGTATCAGAGATGGGCATATCACCCAAGCTGTGCTAATATGACCTCTCCATGGGACTTGCAGTGTGACTATCAGGAGTTTTCTCTTTTTTCTTAGGAAAATAAGCATCAGCAGCTATCTTAGCCACCATGTGTAAGCATTTGCCTAAGAATGAAACTGAGAAAAGCAGAACCAAAAGTTTGAGAGAAAGGTTTGAATTCCTAGTGACATCCGTTGAACCCTTTGATTCAGCTGTGCTTAAAGCCAGCTTCATTGCCTTGAACTTCCCAACGATGTAAGTTTTCTTGGAGAAATGGCTCATTCCAGGGCTGGAATTATGAGATGGGCATAGGTGCCAGAAAGTGAGAAAGGGCCCAAAGAATAACAGAGGCAAGTTAAAAAGACACAGGAACCCAACTTGAAGGATCGCCCAATGACCAAATCTAAGGCAATTTTAGCAATAAAATAAAAAATAAATAAAATAAAGTTAGTAATGGATTATATCCTATAGAATAAGGTATTTGTGAGTCCATACATCAGTAAATAAATAATTGAATAAATAGGTCAGGGAGATGGGACAACTCTTCCTTACAGTAAAATTCCAATTAATAAATGCAGAATGCATGGTGGAAATAGAAACCATTTGCCAGACACCGTGGTAATAATTGTTACAGGCAATAATTGTTGATGGATGCTATGAGTGGACACAACTATGATGAGAAAAAGCATATTTGTACAGTCACAAGGTATCATCTCACAAAATAGTTATTTGCAAAGGAAAACTTAGTAACCCTACAGTGAAGAAACCTTGCAGACACCGCCTGGACCAGGTGATCAAAGTTAACATCATAGCAATGGGACATATTGACATCTGGCTCTTGATGCGCTGAGAAGAGTACAACGTCACTTCTGTGGTATTCTTACTAAAAATGAATAACCTCAATCCAAATCATGAGACAATATCAGACAAACTCAAGTTGAGAGACTTCTATAACATAACTGGCTAATACTCTTCAAACTTGTCAAGGTCAAGAGAATAAAGAAAGTTGAGGAATTTTCCCAGGCGGTGGAGACCAAGGAGATATGAAGCCTAAATACAATGTGGGATCCTGAACCAGAAAAGAGATGATTGCCAAAATTTGAATCAGGTTTGTGGATTAAGGTATTTTTGTCGATGTTAATTTTCTGGTTTTAATAATTTTATGGCAGTGAACTTGTTTATATTTGGGGAAGCTGGCTCAAGGGAAACGAATATTTTTGTAATTCTTTTGGAAATATAAAATTATTCTAAATAAACATTATTTCCCTCTTATTATTTTAAGTTATTTTATGTCAGGTTTCTCTCATCTGAAACCAAAAATGTCCTAATTTAATAAAATATACTTATTTTGTCTAATTTTCACTTCAACCCTATAATGCCAGGCTTATTATCTTCATTTACAGATCATGAAACTAAGCCTTAAGTAGTTTAAATAATTTTCTAAAGATCTCATAGCAAGTGACAGAGCCAGGATTTGAACCTATGTCTGTTTGACTTCAAATTTTTATGCATATTAGAAAAATAATCAACCAACTGGATAATAACTGATCCATCTTTTTTTTTTTTTTAATTTTTAATTTTTGGCTGTGTTGGGTCTTCGTTGCTGCGCGCGGGCTTTCTCTAGTTGCGGTGAACAGGGGCTACTCTTTGTTGCGGTGCTTGGGCTTCTCATTGCGGTGGCTTCTCTTGTTGCGGAGCACAGGCTCTAGGTGTGCAGGCTTCAGTAGCAGCAGCATGCAGACTCTGTAGTTGTGGCTCGCAGGCTTTAGAGCGCAGGCTCAGTAGTTGTGGCTCACAGGCTTAGTTGCTTCATGGCATGTGGGATCTTCCTGGACCAGGGCTCGATCCCGTGTCCTCTGCATTGGCAGGCAGATTCTTAACCACTGCGCCACCAGGGAAGCCCCCATCTTATTTTAAAACATACTGGATTTTCAAAACTCTACCTTGTTCCAGAGAAGACTTGAGACAGAATACTTGCAACTTGGGTGCAGGTTAGAAGAAATATTGGAAAAATATTAGAAAGTGTTTTGGTGTTTGTGCTTTATAAGCATACAGTAGAACTCTATACACATGGTGTGGGAGGGCATGCAAATTACTCTCAGTATGGACTTCCTCTGAAAACAATGAACATTTGGCAGATAGTATGATCAAATAAATCAGATAACTGAGGCATTTTTCCAATGGGATAGATAGTTGGTTCAAACCTTTGATGAACTGGTTTGTTTGTTTTTTTTAATATATGGGAGTAGTTTAAATTTAAGGAAAAGCAAACAGTGGGGCATGTTAAAATATCCATTAACTAAACACTCTGAAAGGGTATAAAATACCTCCAGCTGCCAAAAAACAATTAGGCTGCAAATATGCCTTTGGTTATCTAACCAGACATTCCCTGAACACTTAGTTCTAATTAATTTTCTTCATTACACAACAATGCCTCTCCTAATTACACTAGAGAAATTCTATAAACCTACTAGCTATTCAAAGTCTTTATTGCACAAATTATTCTGGTAGGTCTCTATTAGAAGCAAATCCTCACACTCTAATTTATACATACCTCATCTCAGCAGACGTGGGCTACTTAATAAACCCTTGACAGCCAGGCAAACTAGTCTTCTATGTGATAATATTCCAAATTATGAATTTTAGTGTGATGGAACATCAAGGCTGAATCATTGAAAACATACCAAGGTAAAGGTGAAAAGTACAAGCGCAAGAAGCGCATAGGGTCTGAGATCATACGCATGTTGCAGAAGTTTGTGATCCCGGGACCAGCAATAGAGGCTGACTCAGAGGAACAAAACTGTGCTTTTGCTGAACTCAAGTGCAAAGGGTAGGCAGTGGCAATCTTCAGCTCCAGAGGCAATATAGCAAGTATAACAATTGGACTGAACGGGTCATAGAACTACAGACTTTTAAGGGTAGGCAAAGGCCCCAAACCTATCACTCAATATGTGAGGAAATCAAGGCCCAGTGAAGTGACATGAGTCAGAACTAGGAGTCCCCAAGTCCCTGACCAGAGCTGTCTATACAACAGAGTCCGGTCTAGAGAGAGTTAGTATAATTTATCAGAGCCTATTAGCTGACTGGTGACAGTGTTTGTAAATTGGGTCAGAGTTTGATCCTTGCGAAGCCATTTTTGGCTTCCTTTCCTAGCCACGTAAAAATCTGTGATCTCAGGGGAGTTCCCTGGTGGTCTGGTGGTTAGGATTTGGTGCTTTCACTGCAGAGGCCGGAGTTCAATCCCTGGTCGGGGAACCATCCTGCATGCTGCACAGCGTAGCCAAAATACCAAAAAAAAAAAAAAAAAATTGTGATCTTAGTTATCACGGTTTTGGAGGATGGCCTGTGGGCCAGTCAGTACAAATGCATCCCTCGTATTCAGAGCTCAAATCCAACTGATGGTATTTTAGCAGCTTCACTTTCTGTGCTTGGAGTGTGCTGATTTCGTAACCATTTCAGCCTAAGCCTGGGAACACGCTTTTTTTTTTTTTTTTTTTTTTAACATATGGATTTTATCTCATACCATTAGATAAAAAGTAACCTAGAGTTTTGTTCCTCAAAGTGTGGTCTATGAACCAGCAGCATCAATGTCACTTGGGAGATTTTTAGCTCCCATACCTACTGAAACAAGTTGCATTTTAACAAGATCTCCAGGGAATTCATATGTGCACTGAAAGTTGAGCGGAACGGGTCTAGAGCAGTGGTCCTCAAATTTCAGCATGCCTCAGACTCATCCTGAGGGTACCCCATCCCCAGAGTTTCTGATTCACCACTTCTGGGCTGAGGTGGAGAATTTCTAACAAGTGTCTCAGGAGGCTTCTGAGACAAAACCTACTTGGATTCTGGCAATAGATTCTTTGCTTTCTCAAGGACTTTTGGGGTTTTGGAGATTCAGTTGCTGGAGGTTTTGGTAGCCAAGGGCTCTACCAGAGTTACTGTTCCCAAAGTGTGGGTTGTGCAGTCTTTTTTAGGTGATTCTAGAAATTCTACCTATTTGAGGTAGCAATAAGTCAGTGGTTCACAATTTTAGAGGGAGATGGTTAACAATACAGATTCCTGGTCCCCACCATCAACCCCCGCCCCCTAAATTAGTGGGTCTTGGATGAGGTCCAGAAATCTGCATTTTTAATAAACATCCAGATGATTCTGAGACAGTTGGTCAGTAGACACACTCTGAGAAACATTGATTTAAATGCTGAACATCTTAGGGAGAGAGCAGAATTTGTGCTCTCTCAGCAGCAGAATTGCAACGTTCCCCCGATGCAGCAGCAAGCGCTTCTCATAATTTAGCAATTGAAGCAGTTCCAGGAAATCAGTCCACTGAGCCTTTCCCTCACTGAAGCCCCAGTAGAACTTGCTCACTCCTCCTTTCTTAATTATGTCCGGCCAGCAGTGAGCATTCCAGCTGCTGTGCTCTTTAATCCACTTATCCATCTTACAACTCCAATTAACCAGGTGCAGCCATCCATCTGGTTAATATGAGGACAAGCTGTTAATTTGTGAATGAAGAAAAGGTCTGCAGACAACAAACAAACTAGCTAGGAGCTCTGGAAGATAACATTTACCCCAATCCTTGTGAAACAGGGTGAAGGAACAGGAGAATTCATTTGTTACAATAAAAGAAGGAAATGCTTTTTGGTGGAGGGAAGCGAATACAGAATTTGGGCAGCTTGGGTACCAATGTGACTTGCCCCAGGTCATCTCTGAACTTCGTGTTATTACCTGTAAAATAGAAAAGTAATAGGACTTAATTTTCATCTCAGGGAAGTTAGGAGACTCCACTGAGATCAAGTGAGACAAGGCACTTTATAAAATGCAACAGAAACATTTTCATTTGTTTCTGTGCATTTATTTTATACATGTATGTGGGGGGATCTCTTTTCATGCACATTTATTTTATGAATAGTGTTTTCTAGCAAGCACATTGTACACTTTGATTACATGCTAGCTTTACTATTTTATTGCCTTCAAGTGTTTTTCATTTGTTTGTTTTTAATATGCATAATAAGACAGATTTCCTCCATCCCTTCTACCCCCAGTCTTAGATTTAAGTGTGCATTTTAACGTGTTACGGAGGGAATGTGTCCTCAAATTCACATGTTGAAACCTTAACCTCCAGCGTGATGGTGTTTGGAGGTAAGGCCTTTGGGAGGTAATTAGATTTAAACTATGTCTTGAGGGTGGGGACTTCCATAACAGGATTTTTTTTTTTTTTTTTTTTTTTTTGCCGCACCTCGCGGCATGCGGAACTTCCCCGACCAGGGATCGAACCCGTGCCCCCCGCAGTGGAAGCACGGGCTCTTAACCACTGGACTGCCAAGGAAGTCCCACAATGGGATTTAATGACCCTATAAGAGAGAGAGAGAGAGCATCTAGGAAAGGCCACGTGAGTATACATCAAGAAGGCGGCCATTTACAAACCAGGAAGAAAGCCCTCACCAAGGACCGAATCTGCCGGCACCTTGATCTTGGACTTCCCAGCCCCCAGAACTGTGAGCACTAAATGTTTCTTGTTTAATTCCCCCCCTCCCACCCCCACCAGTCTGTGGTATTTCGTTATAGCAGCCTTAGCTGACTAAGACAGAAGCAATCCCTGGAGAACTTGTTAAAACTCATATGTCTGGGTGCACTGCCAGAGTTTCTGATTCAGTGGGTCTGGGAGGAGCCTGAGAACGTGCATTTTCCATAAGGTGACTTTAATTTGGCTGGTTGTGGACCGCATTTTGAGGACCATTGCATTAAAACGAAACTTGCCCTGATTATGAAGTAAAAGCTTTTTTATTTAAAACGATAATATTCTCCACCTGATATTCCTACTCCTGGTCTCCAATTTAAAAGGAATCATACTCCAGATTTAGAGGTGAATGAGGCAGCATAAAATATACACCTAGTGACCTTGGATGCACTTTTGTCAACAGCGCTGAACTAAGCACATTTTCTCTCTTTCCATGTCATTACAAAAATTTTTTTAAAGCCTTCCAACTACGCCAGGAGTTTATAGTCAAGCTGGGGAGACCAAATACACCCTGTAAAACATTTTGTGAATAATTACCGAGCAAACTAAACTATAAATGCAAAACAGCATTGCCTAAAGTTCCCAGGTGAGAACGCTGTCACATTCCTAAAAGAAATTGAGATTTAAATGTCAGATGCTCTGAAAGTCTACTTTATTACTTCAGCTTTTTTTATTTGTTTGTTTTACAGCTAGCTAGAGGCAAACGTTTTTTGTTTTTGTTTTTAAATTTTATTTATTTATTTATTTATTTATTTTTGGCGGTGTTGGGTCTTCATTTCCGTGCCAGGGCTTCCTCTAGTTGCGGCGAGCGGGGGCCACTCTTCATCGCGGTGCGCGGGCCTCTCACTATCGTGGCCTCTCTTGTTGCGGAGCACAGGCTCCAGACGCGCAGGCTCAGTAGTTGTGGCTCACGGGCCCAGTTGCTCCGCGACATGTGGGATCTTCCCAGACCAGGGCTCGAACCCGCGTCCCCTGCATTGGCAGGCAGATTCTCAACCGCTGTGCCACCAGGCAAGCCCCGAGGCAAACCATTTGACTTCAGTTCAACCAGAGTTGGGATAAAATGTTGAGGCACTTCCGTTGGCCTCACTGTCTACCCTGTGTCATTAGATAAAGTTTGGAAGCACTGCTTCTGAGTGTCATCTGTGGACTGTCTGCAGCAGAATTGCCTTAGAAACCTATTCAATGTACACATTAAAAATGACCTACTGGGGCTTCCCTGGTGGTGCAGTGGTTGAGAATCCGCCTGCCAATACAGGGGACACGGGTTCGAGCCCTGGTCTGGGAAGATCCCACATGCCGCAGAGCAACTGGGCCCGTGAGCCACAATTACTGAGCCTGCGCGTCTGGAGCCTGTGCTCCGCAACAAGAGAGGCCGCGATAGTGAGAGACCCGCGCACCGCGATGAAGAGTGGCCCCCGCTCGCCGCAACTAGAGGAAGCCCTGGCACGGAAACGAAGACCCAACACAGCCAAAAATAAGTAAAAAAAAAAAAAAAAAAAAAAATGACCTACTGAAAAGGAATCTTGGGAGCGAGGTCATGGAAACTTCTCATTTAACCAGCTCCTCAGGTGAATCTGGTGTTTGTTTACTTTTAGAGGACACCCTCTAGGAACTTCTCCCCCGCCCCACCCCATGCGTCTAACTTCGGGATTACCACTTGTCCTTGCGACAACTCTATGTGTCAGGTATTAGTTAACCTGCAGCTGTAAGGAGTTTCAGTTTGAGACAGTTTCCGGGTGGATATAAGGTCCTAGCAGGCTCTTGGTCCTCCCTGTGATAGGAGCCTTCCCTTTGCACCTGCAAGAAGCACAGAGATCTGCTATGGACAAATGGGAGGCAAGACTCTAAACCATACATAACAAAAGGTATCCAAAGGGAGAGGAAAGGATCAGGGTCTGAGGATAGTCAGAAGAGCCATGTTGCTGTTGGTTGGGTCCAGGGAGCTTGACAGACTAGGTTAAGAGGTAGATATATTTTTGTTTGTTTTCTTAAAGAGTCCTATTTCTAAAAAGAGAATTGCTTTCATTCACCCATACTGTCTCCGAAGGGTAGATGATACGACTATGAGGGCAGTAAATGTAGTCCTGTGATCCAATTGTGAGCTTCAGGCTGAAGGAAAGTCTTTCTTCTTGAACTCCATGGAGCAGTTTCTAATTATGAATGAATACATATCCAATACAGACACCTCCTAAAAGCAGCAATAAGTGCAAGGAAATCTAATCACACTGAATTAATCTAATGATGATTACTGAGTATTTAGTGGTACGGGATTTCAGATTATTAAATAAAAGGAGCTGCGTTATGCATTTGCTACGTGCCATTTCCACCTAATATACATGCGGTCACTGTTTTTCCCCCTTGAAATATATTCTGTGATCTGATTTTTTAAATGGCTGTATACCTTCCCATTGTATTGATATTATGGTTTATATATGTAGTCAATGATGATAGTCATTGATGATATTATGGTTTATATATGTAGTCATTGATGATAGTAGTATCCTTTGATCATTCCCAACAAGATTTCTCTATTTTATATCAAATGACTTTTTCTAGCTTTTACCTAATAATCGAGGGATAATGTTCTGAATATAGTAGTTCCATTTCCCTTCCTCCAGATCACTTGAGCTCTCATTTCATCTTCAGGGGCTTGCTGCAAGCAAATGCAACAATCTCAACCCCTATGTTTCATTCATTAATTCCTTTATTCATCAAATATTGAGGAAATAGAGGTGACTTTATGGGTTTGATTCTGGTGGTGCTCAAGGGCAATATACAAGGGAAAATAAATGTATAATTTAATACCAGGTAGTGAGAAGAATCACTTAAATAGGTCTGGATTTATTACTCTTAACTGGAAGGTCATCTGTTATATTACAAACACTATTATCAGCAAAGTCAGGGTAGCAGGATGAGGTTATGGTAGGTCAAGGAGGGGTATCATGGACCCCTTCCCCCAGCATAACCACGATTCTTGCTCAGTCACTGATGGTCTTCCTGGTTCCCTCTTTTATCTACCATAAAAAGAGACTATCTGATTTTTAGCTCAATGCATTATAATTTTTAAATTAGATGGAGAACACTGGGCCTCTTTTCTAAAGCAGATCATTTTATTTATAATGGTCTTGCCTTTGGCTTGCTGCCTATTGTTTTTGTGGTTTTTCATTTGTTGTTGCCTTTCCTTTTTTTTTTTTTCTTTTTAATCAGTGAAGGGTTTAGATTGGTATGGACAGTGTTGGGAGTCTAGTTTCTCTTTTCAAGTTGAACAGAATGCTATTTACTGCAAATTTCTGGGGTCAAGAAAATCAATAAAAGAGGCCAACAAAAGCCTGCCCTCCAGAAGGCACCAGCTCACGGAACGTATGTTTTGGCAACAACTGGACTTTTATATCTTAAGAAAAAGGGACAGATCCCAATACTGACTGCTCTGTGAGACAACAGATGAAGAGAAACCTGTCCAAAAAGTTGTTAATGGTTCTTCATTGAACTTTCAGATGTCTGTTCACAGATGAGCTTCTAATTAACCAAAATCTGGCTCCCGTGAGGTCAGTACAAATCTGACACCTTTTCAGAAGTAAATTTTAGAGTGACTTTCTGGTCATTTTTGAGAGCAGTGAAGCATAAAAGCAGTTTGCTTTCCTATAGAAGTTCTTTTCTGTTAGTGTCAA
Organism: Balaenoptera borealis; assembly: GCF_965194805.1. Taxonomy (NCBI): domain Eukaryota; kingdom Metazoa; phylum Chordata; class Mammalia; order Artiodactyla; family Balaenopteridae; genus Balaenoptera; species Balaenoptera borealis. Next base: position 149,065,037 of record NC_138867.1, read on the forward strand.
AGATAAAATCTCCACGATCCCTTCTGTACTTCTCAGCATCATAGCTGAAAAACTCAAAGAATTTTCCCATCAGTTTTCTACAATTCAAACCAAAGCAGGCTTAAAGGGAACAATCATGATATCTAGGATTGGCTTGTGTAGCCCCAGATGGCTTTTGCATATTTTCATTACGCATTTATTTGGTAATCAGAGGAAGTTATTTTGATTCTTATATATCCAGTTCTTCAGACAGTCAAGTCAGAATAAAGTGAACCATCAAGCATTATGAGTAGATCCATATTAGAGGAAAATACCCCTTTAGCCTGATATTTATGAAAAGGGAATTAGGAAGTGGAAGTTCAAACCTCAGTCAGTCTGACCATTGTAAAATGTTTCCTTAGATTCTTCAATGTGGCATGGTTAAATTTTTGTGTTAAAAAGAAAGGGTGATGAGTTAGTTGACTTAAGGCCACCATAATAAGTTATCACAAATTGGGTGGCTTAAACAGGCATTGATTTTCTCACAGTTCTGGAGGCTGGGCTTTCCACATCAAGGTGCTGTCAGGGTGGGTTTCTGGTGAGATCTCTTCCTGGCTGGCAGACAGTGGGTGCCTTCTTGCTGTGTGCTTACATGACCTTTTCTCTCTCTGTGTGTGCACAGAGATTGTGCTCTGGTATCTCTGCCTCTTCTTTGAAGGACACCAGTTCTATTAGATTAGGGCCCTACCCCATGACCTCATTTAACCTTAATTATCTTCTTAAATAGTCATATCATGGGTGGATCAGGGCTTCAACATAGGAACATGGGGGGACACAATTCAGTTCATAACAGATGGATCAATTTTGAGGAACTTTGTTTGGGATCCTTCTGGAAGAGGTCTTCTCAAGTGTGAAAACCCTTGTAAGTTCTATTGTTGCCGTGGGTAGGGAGGGGAATGAGACCTTTCAGAATTGGTGACAGAGCCTCAGACCTGACTATCCACGGTGTTCCTTTTAGGAGCTTGTTGATACTTTTCAATCTAGATACATGAGGGTGCCCACACTCAAGCTTGGAGAATGTCCCCAGGGTAGTGTGATGCTTTAGCCTCCCAAAGCGTCCTTCAGCAGGTTAAGTAAGAAATATGTTTATTAATAACCAAGCCTCCTTTTCCTTTACCTTTAGTGTTAATCCACAACGAAGCTAAACACATACTTCGGAACTCTGGATTTAATGCATATCTAATGATCACTTTTGTCAAGGATTTATTCAGTGTTCCTTATGCTTTCTGAGAAACTTGGGCAAGTGCACACAATTTTTTTTTAACCTGTCTCACTCTACTGTATATAATAGTATATACAGCATAGCATACAGTATAGTATAGTATTGTATACTATACTATACTGTATGGTATAGTATACAGTATAGCATACAGTAGAGCTTATATATGTCAAGCTCTCAGCCTTCATAAGGGAGCAATTGTGCCTTCTTTGGACATAAATGCTCTTGCTGTCAGTGAACCCAGGTCTGTTTTTTCAATTGCAGGACTCTCTCTGGATGCCTACAATTGAACATTATGTCTGGTCAGTTTTGGGTCCTTTAACTTCCAGGTGGAAGTAGTGTGGCCAGGAGAAGACAATTTATATTTTTCCTGATTAAAAAAAAAAGATCGTGGATGTTCATTATCAAAAACAGAAAAAAAAAAAAAAAGCAAACCACACCTATAAGAAAGATGGCTCACAATCTTACCACACAGAAGTCATCATTGCTAACATTTTGGTTTGTTTTCATCTGGTTTTTGTTTTAACAGTATTTATGGAGTATTTGCCATATGCAAATACTTTGCATTCATTAAGAGATAGATCTTATTATGCTAGGTTCCTAGAAACTACTATGCCACATACAATACAAGAGGGCTACTCCCCCATCTACACACCTCTTTGCATGGATTCCTCTGTATGGGTTTCTCTGTACCTTATTTTGCTCAATGTGCTATCATAGACATTTAACCATGACAATAAGCAATCTTTTAATATATCTATGTCATACTATTTCAGGTTGCAAATGTAACACCATGTATTTAATCACTTCCCTGCTGTTGGCTTTTTAGGCTATTGCTCCCCCTTTTTTGATGTTACTTTCTGCACACTTGGATGTTCTACCAAATTAGAACCAAAATGTCTATTTTCTGAGACTTGGTTATTTACAATGGGTATCGGGCAATTTTTTTTTTTTTTTAGCTATCTGAAAATTGTCTCTTATGTGGGGTTATAAACGAGCAGACTTTGGATATGGTTATTTCCAGAAAGAGGGAAGAGGCATTAAAACAACTCTAAAAGGTTGAAAGCACATCTCAGAATTCTCAGTCCTTTTATTCCACAACACCTTCTATCTCCTGACCCCTTCTATCAATTGCATATACATCTTTTTTTGGGAGGGGGCATGAGGTGGGTAACTTTATTTTGATGAAATTATAAGTTTTCAGAATACTTGTAAGAATAATATAAAGATCTCCTTTAAAAATTTTTCTGAGAAGTTTTAGGTTCACAGCAAAATTGAAGGGAAGGTTCAGAGAGTTCCCATGTACCCCCTGAACCCACACATTTACAGCTTCTTCTGTTATCAATGTCTTCCTCCAGAGAGGTGCACTTGTTACAATTGATGAACATACATAATCACCCAAAGACCATAGTTTATTTAGGGTTCACTCTTGGTGTTTTATATCCTATGGGTTTGGACAAATGTATAATGACATGTATTCATCATTACAGTACCACACAGAGTAGTTTCACTGCTCTAAAAATCCTCTGTGCTCTGCCTTTCATTCCTTCCTCCCTCCAACCCTGGGCAACCACTGATTTTCTTCACTCTCTCCATGGTTTTTGCCTTTTCCAGAATGTCACATAGTTGGAATCATACAAGAATGATCTTTTAAAAAAATTTTTTATTTATTTATTTTTTTGGCTGCGTTCGGTCTTCGTTGCTGCATGTGGGCTTTCTCTAGTTGCGGCGAGCGGGGGCTACTCTTCGTTGCAGTGCGCGGGCTTCTCATTGCAGTGGCTTCTCTTGTTGTGGGGCACGGGCTCTAGGCACGTGGGCTTCAGTAGTTGCAGTACGTGGGCTCAGTAGTTGCGGCACGTGGGCTCTAGGGCGCGTGGGCTTCAGTAGTTGTGGTGCATGGGCTCAGTAGTTGTGGCTCTCAGGCTCTAGAACGCAGGCTCAGTAGTTGTGGCGCACGGGCTTAGTTGCTCCACAGCATGTGGGATCTTCCAGGACCAGGGATCGAACCTGTGTCCTGCATTGGCAGGTGGATTTTTAACCACTGTGCCACCAGGAAAGTCCTGATCATTTTTAAGAATAGGGCACAAAAAGCTGGAGTGAGAATAAGGGTTGTCAACTGTGAGCTTCACTGTAAGGTGACTTCACTGGCTATTTCCTTAGGGTACCCCAAATACCAGGATTGTTAGGTATTTCCTCTCTGGCTGGTCAGATTCCATAGTGAGGTCTTTTGTTACATCCCGCCCAGAGGGTATAATTTAAGGTATCAACATTCTGGGCTCAGGTGGGGGAAGAAGCCTGGGAGTCTCAAGTTTTGGTATGTAACTTTTCTCTTATTCCTCCTGTTTTTGGTGGATGCTTCCTACCTTAGCCTCTGTAGTACCCTCACTGCCTCTCTGTGCATAATGAGGAAAGGGCTCTGCGCATCTAACTGCTTATGAAACAGGCTCCATCAATTTTCAGGTTTTTAGTTTCATCCTTATTCCACAATCCCAGAAGTATCTATTGTGACAAACTCCTGTGCATTTTGGGTTCTGATGTCAGATGGGTTGCTTCTCGGATCTCCCTCTGCCAGCTTAGGATTCTGTTTTCCAGGTCTGCTAAATCGATGACCACTTAGTCTACTTTCCAGATCTTAAAATTTTATTTTCATTTTTTCTTCTATTCTTTGTTCTTATGCCTTTTTCTTTTAAAATCCCTTTAGTGAGGGATATAGTGAGGTCTTGGGAGGGAGAGGAGGTAATGTGTGTTCCATTTCCTAAATTTTATTGAAAGTCTCCCATGTAGGTGAAGCAAACTATTGATTAAGGAGCCCACCTAGTTGATCTTACTTCACCGTTCTTATAATTACAAGTGCTGGAGGGAGACAGATTTCTGTTCAAGCAATGACTCTGTCGGTTATTACCTCTGGGACCCTGGGAAAGTCACTTCATCTCTCCACACCTCAATTTCCAGATTTGTAAAATGAAGATTAAAATGGTACTTGCCTCATATGAATGTTTTAGGGATTAACTGAGACAATAGCTTTAATGTGTCATCACGGCGCCTGCCACATAGTAGGTGCTCAGGAAACGGTGGCCCTTAGCTTCTTGTTCATGCTTAAATCAGTTTATGATATGGGCAGAAAATGGTCGAAAGAGGTATGAAATATTCAGGAATTGAGCCTATTTCTGAAATGCTGATTTTTGTGAGACATAATCTTTAAGTCTCACCTGAATGGGCAACACTTGACATTCAAAGCAGAGTGACCTAATCCACAGGCGAAAGCCATAGCCACCCTCATCCTCATCCATCCATCCATCCATCCATTCACTCATTTAACGAAGAGTACCCACTGTGTGCAGCATTTTAAAGTAAATATTACATATCCTGTCAGTGAATCACTAAATGCTGCAAAATGCCTCTCAAAAAATGTCTGTTTCGTAAAAAGCCAATAGAATTAGGAAAATATTCTTAATATTATCTAATATCCAGTGCATATTAACATTGCTTTATTATAAACTTATATTCTAACTATTGCTCTGCTTATTGATTTGGTTTCCAAATGTGGTCTGTTTTTTTTTTTTTTTTCATTCTTACACCTGAATTTTCTCTCAGCTCTACTTTTTCCCCTCTAGAACACTTCCCTTTCTTTCATTCCCCATGTCTTTGCTTGTTGAAGAAACAAGGTAGTTGTCCCACAGTCTGGGTTTGGCCGAGGTTTCCTTGTGGTGCAGGTTAACGTGTTCCTCTATCTCCAGTATTCTGTGGGAGGGAAGGCAGAACTAAAGTCAAACTCTTTTCAAAATCAGTTCACTTTTTATTTGTTTTACAAGAATATGCCGTAGGGGTGCCAAGTGGTTTACATTTTATCATGTCATGTCATATGTAATGTTTTGTTGTTTAGCCTTTAGTGACACTAATATTGATCAGTGGGTTCAGGTGGTGACATTTTCATCTTTTCAGTGTAACGTTTTGCATCAACATTTTGTTTAATCTTTTTATGATCTGTTGTTGACTATTATGCATTGAATTGTGTCCCCCCCCAAAAGATATGTTGAAGTCCTAACCCCTGGTTCCTGTGAATGGAATCTTGTCTGGGAGTAGGGTCTTTGCATAAAGACATAAATTAACATGAGGTCATTGGGGTGGGCTTAAATCTAATATGACTGGTGTCTTATAAGAAGAGGAAACTGTCATGTGAAGTCAGAGACACACAGGGAGAATGCCACGCGGTGACAGAGGCAGAGACTGGAATTATACAGCTGCAAGCTAAGGAATGCCAACGATTGATGGGGCCACCACCAGAAGTGAGAAAGAGGCAAGGGGAGGTTCTATCCAGAGTCTCAGAGGGAGCATAGAGCCCTGCTGACATCTTTGTTTCAGACTACCAGCCTCCAGAATTGTGAGAAAATAAATTTCTGTTCTTTTAAGCCACCCAGTCTGTGGTACTTTGTTACAGCAGCCCTAGGAAACTAATACATGATCATTGCCTGGATTTGGTATTTCGTTAAAGATTGTGAAATGGTGATTTGTGAATTCTATCATTTCTTTTGTATTTATTAGCTGGAATTCTTTTAGATAGAAAACTTTCTTTCCTTCACTAAAGGTGTTTTCATTGCCTTAAGGTATATTTACCCTAGAAAGGTGTAGTATATTCTGACCTTTTTTTTTCCCTTTTAATTATCAAATTTCAGAGTCATGAATTGGTTTTCTAGCAACCCTTAGTGATGTTAAATAAGTTTATTTCATTCCTCTTTTTCCTTTTAAATATACTATGGACTTATGAAGAGAACTTATTTAAAGAAAATGTCATAAATTATTCTGAGCCTCTGGGCCTCTCCCAGTTGTCAATGAAATGTAGGATTGGTATCTTGCCCTTATGTACACCAAGAGAAATGACCTTGTTAGGATGTCTAAGAAAATACCTTTTGGTGACCCAGTGGGAGACTATTTAAGTTCCCATAGGGTCAAAATTGAGTTTGGTTCAGATAATTCTCTGAATACCAGTGTAATATTAGGTATAATTATATTACTATTTTTTCCAGTTTGATAAATTTTATATCTCCTTGGAACTACTACCTTTTTATCTGAAAACAATTAAACTTAGGTGCACTCTCAGAATTTTTGTCTCAAAACCATTACAAGGTATGAATAGAACCTCTCTTTTTATGCAGCAGATGAACATCAGGATAAAGAGTTGCATAGTAGCGACTGAATGGAGATTTGTGTTTGACTGAAAATAAAAATTTGGGTATGAGAATTAGTATATTGAAGGAAAAGGACAGATTACTTAAAACTGGAAATGTCTTAAAAAATTCAATTTTATAGTCTCAGTTATATCTCATATCTCCTCCAGTGCAAGACCATGTCTAATTTATCCTTACATTCTCAAACACTCAGTATAATGTTTTCACAGAGTAGGTGCTTCATAAATAAGTGAATATAATTAGAATTCAGTGCAATCAAAGTTTCTCAAAAGAATAATATACTTTAGACACATTTAGAACAATGAACATCATGGGAGAAGATGAAATGGATCCAAGTACCATAAAAAGGATACATTAACTGTATACAAGATGATGTGGAAGTACATTGATGAAACAATGTAAAACAACTTATGGCATAATATAGTATCCCATTATATAAAGAACAATGGTAGGTAATATTTCAATATGAATTAAAAGCAACTTAGAGGAATATATAGGTATATAATGGGCTTTGTCAGTCAAGATGCAATTAAGCAAACAGAAACCATACAAAATATTTCAACAAAAGGGATTTGGTATAAAGAAATATATACAAGGTTGGAGTGCTGAAAAAGTAAGAAGGGAATATTGAGATATCACAAAGACAGTAACTGTGGGAAGCAGCTACCACATCTAAGAATGAGAAATAGGATGAGGCTGAATGTTATTAGAACCTCAGAGGAGGGCTCAGACCTGCGAGCCCTGGCTTTTGCTGGTACCCTTCCAAAGGGGGCCACAGGGATGGTGCTAGGAGGGCTGAAAGAAGCTGGAGGCTGGAACTGGAACAAACTGCGCTCCTGGGGTCAAGGGACGTTGCTGCCTGACAATGCCCCTCTTGTGAGAAATGTGACATGCTGAGTCCCAGTCAAAGCATCACAAAGCAGATTATGGAAAAGTAGGCTTGGAGCCCGGAGACAGGAGCTTAATGACAGTCATGTGGGGAAAAGGGAATGCAGACACTTACTCTCATGTTATATGTTCTTCTGCTTTGTTTGAATTGGCTTATGGTGACCAAGCCTTACTTATTTTTTTATTGAGATATATTTCATGTACCCCTTTAAAGTATACAGTTCAGTATTTTTTAGTATATTCATAAAGTTGTACAATTATCACCACTATCTAATTCCAGACTATGTTCATCAGCCCAGAAGAAATCTTGTACCCTTTAGCTATCACCTCCCATCCCCTACACCCCCGTCCCTCCCCTTAGCCCTAGGCAACCATTAATCTACTTTCTGTCTCTGTGGATTTGCCTATTCTGAACATTTCATATAAACAGAATCATATAATTTGTGGCCTTCTTTATTTTACTTCTTTCACTTAGCAAACTTTTCAAGGTTCATCCATGTTGTAGTGTGTTATCAGTACTTCACTGCTTCTTACAGCTGAATAATACTCCATTACATGGATATACCACATATTGTTTATCCTTCATCAGTGGATGGATATTTGTATTGTTGCTACTTTTTGGCTATTATGAATGTCACTGCTATGAACATTTGTATACAAGTTTTTGTGTGGCCATATGTTTTCAATTCTATTTGGTATATACTAAATAGTAGAATTGCTGAGTCGTATGGTAACTCTATATTTAACATTTTGAGGAACTATTTAACTGTTTTCCATAGCAGCTGTACCATTTTACATTCCTACCAGCAATGTATGAAGGTTCCAGTTCTGTACATCCTCATCAAGACTTGTTATTGTCTGTCTTTTTGATCAGAGCCATCCTAATGGATGTGAAATGATATCTCATGTGATTTTTTCTGTAAAATGAAATTATACTTTATTAATAACCCTAGCATCTTTTCATGTGCTTGTTAACAATTTGTATAAATTCTTTAGAGAATGTCTATTCAAGTCCTTTACCCATTTTTTTGAAGTGTAAATGATTTTTAAAAAATTAATTAATTAATTAAGTTCTGGCTGCGTTGGGTCTTTGTTGCTGCACACGGGCTTTCTCTAGTTGCGTCGAGTGGGGGCTACTCTTCGTAGTGGTGTGAAGGCTTCTCATTGCGGTGGATTCTCTTGTTGTGGAGCACGGGCTGTAGGTGCACAGGCTTCAGTAGTTGTGGCATGTGGGCTGTGGAGCGCAGGCTCAGTAGTTGTGGTGCCCGGGCTTAGTTGCTCCGCGGCATGTGAGATCTTCCCAGACCAGGGCTCGAACCTGTGTCCCCTGCATTGGCAGGTGGATTCTTAACCACTGCACCACCAGGGAAGTCCTACCCATTTTTAATTGGATTTTTTTTGTTGTTGAGTTGTAAGAGTTCTTTATATATTTTGGATATTAACCCCTTATCAGATATATGATTTGCAAATATTTTCTCCCATTCTATAGGTTGTCTTTTTATTTTCTTGATAATGTGCTTTGCTGTGCAAAAGTTTTCAATTTTGATGAAGTCTAATCTGTTTTTTATTGTTGCTCATATTTTTGTTGTCATATCTCAGAATTCATTGCCTAATTCAAGGTCACAAAGATTTACATATGTTTTCTTTTAAGATTTTTCTAGGTTTAACTCTTAGATTTAGGTTTTTAATCTATTTTGAGTTAATTTTTACATGTGGATACTCAGTTGTCCCAGCATCGTTTGCTGAAAAGACTATTCTTTTCCCTAATGAATTATCTTAGCACCCTTGCCAAAAATCAATAGACCATAAATGTCTATGTTTTTTTCTGGACTCTCAATTCTATTCTGTTGATCGATATGCCTATCCTTACGCTAGTATCACACTGTCATTTTTTTTAAAATAAATTTATTTATTTATTTATTTATTTATTCATTTTTGGCGGCATTGGGCCTTCGCTGCGGTGCACGGGCTTCTCATTGCAGTGGCCTCTCCCGTTGTGGAGCATGGGCTCTAGGCGCGCGGGCTTCAGTAGCCGTGGCACGCGGGCTCAGCTGTTGTGGCTCGTGGGCTCCAAAGCACAGGCCCAGCAGCGGTGGCGCACGGGCCCAGCTGCTCTGCGGCACGTGGGATCCTCTCGGACCAGGGCTTGAACCTATGTCCCCCGCATTGGCAGGCGGACTCCCAACCACTGCACCACCGGGGAAGCCCCATACTGTGTTAATTGCTGTAGCTTTGTAGTAAGTTTTGACATTAGGTAAAGCATTGGTCTTATTTTTCGAGATTGTTTTGGCTATTTGCGGTGCTTTGCATTTCCATATGAATTCCAGGATCAGTTTGTCAGTTTCTGCAGAAAAGGCAACTGGGATTTTGATAGGGATTGCATAGAATACCATGTCTTACTTTTAGCAAAAACAAAAACATTTCCACTTTGACCGGAAAGTCTGTGGTTTTCAAGATGCTTGGTAGTAGGCAATTCTTATAAACTGCATTAAGTTAGCTCAGAATAAAATCAAGATTTTTGTCTCTCTGTTGCAGAACACATCACACTGATCACTTTAAATTTGGGTGAAATAAATACTTGTGTAACTTTGTAAGCACAAGGACTATGTCTAGTTTTGCTGACCACTGTATCCTGAGGCTAAGCCCAGAGCCTAATATATAGAGGAGGCTCAGAGTTGTTGAGAAAGGCAGGCATCTTCACTAAGAGGATAGAGAACAAAAGAGTAAGGATATACGGGCTTTTGGGGGGCTGTCCAAGGTGATGGCCAAGGCACTAGGATATGTAAAAAGAGCTCAGCTTGACCAGATACAAAAGTGCATGCTTTGTATTATTTCATTTACATGAAATGGTCAAAAGTCTGGGGGGGTGGGACTGTGGAGTGCCTGTAAATGGGCACAAGGTTTCTTTTTAGGTGGATGGGAATATTCTAAAATTAGATTGTGGTGATGATTGTACAACTGTAATGTTACTATCATTCATTCAGCTGTACACTTAAAAGTAGTAAATTTTAAGATATGTAATTTCTATCACAAGAAAACTATAAAAAAAAAAAAACCCTCCAGCTTGAGACTGGGATGTCAATTTCAGTTTTTTATCAGGGAAGATGCTGCAGATGAGGCAGGTCAAACGGGCTTTATTTCACTGTCAAAAAGAAAAAGTGGAGGGGTAGTGATTGAAAGGAAGAGTGGATCCGCACAAAGCAGTTGGGACCAAAGCTCCCTGAAAAGGTAATGATGGATCAAGGGCCAAGATTCCCATTGGGGATTGGCCTGAAAATGGGTCCGGAATACAAAGTAGAGAACGGACTCTAGGTTGAAGGGAGACTGGGGATTGGAAGCTTAATCCATCTGCCCAGCACTCGACAGCAAAGAAACAAAGAAGGTCGTGGCTTGCTTTTCAGCAGCATTAGGAGCACCACATTAGAAACGCTCCAGGGCAGGGCTTGGTCACCCTGGTGTGAAAAGACTACAGCAGCAGCCAGAGAAATGCGGCATCATGAAAACCTCCTAGTTAGGAGCCAGCACTTTGCCGTTCACCCTTGTCAGCCCAGCTGCGGGGATGGCTCAGAAGGGAAGGAAGATGATTGATAGTGGCCCCTGACAGGTTACAAGGGAAGGAGTAAATGTTCAACAAATGGCTGTGAGTCATGTTGGCTGGGCTGTCGGAATCCCAACCCTGCCCTTGATCTTGATGCTGGAGAGTTTGCATCCCTCATAGTCACTAAGTCTAAATCGCATCCAGAGGCTTTTCTGGCTTCGATACTTTTGCTCACCCCAAGCTCAAATTCACCCGGCCTTCAAAATCTGCTTCAATTATTTACAGTGCCAGCTCTGTTGTCATCATTTAACAACATGTGTCGTGTGCCAAACAGGCATGCATTCTCACACCAACCCAGTGAGTCAGGGACCGTTATCCCTGTTTTATAGATGAGGATGGAAACTCGAGACACAGATTAACTCGCTGAGATCACACAGCTGGTAAGGGGCAGAGGTGGGGTGTATTGAGCTTGGGTGTATCTGATGCCAAAACTCATTTTCTCGGACACTGAATGGGCACTCGCACAGAGCGGCAGACATGCCTGATATGAATAAAACAAAGACTAGCTATGTTGCCCGCCCGCTTACTAGCTGGGGAGTAAGGGTCCCACTCACTTTTGCAGCAGGATCTGGGGCAGTGGCGGGAGTTGGGACGGGGCACAGCAGCCTGCAGCCCTCAGAGGTGCTTGGGGTCCAGCTGGTTAGGACCTGTCATGGCCAGCCACTCAGCCAGCAATCCCAACACTGACTGCAGCAGCCTGGACCTTGCAGCTACGTTGGGCTCCCTTGGGGGCTTTCCGCTTTTGCAACCAGTTGGCCTGGTTTCAACCATTGCAGGGAGCAACAAGCCATTCTGAGTCACAAAGCTCAAGAAATCCACTCAGCTTTCAGATTATCAACCAAACATCCCATTCACTTGCACCTCAATTCAAACTAGAATGTTATGATGAAAGCCTACAGGCTTTGCTCAATCTTGGAGAGACTTTGATGCCCATCACTCCATAGGGTGATGGTAAGGATTAAATAGAAGGCATTATTCCCATTTTACAGGGAAGAAAGCTGGGTGAGAGGTGTTTCTACTCTGAGTGTGCCTGCCACCTTGTTTTGTGTTCATAGATATTCCATTAAAAAAAAATTTGTTCGTTGAATAACCGAGTCACCCTAAAGTCAGTGGAAGAGAGAAGAAAATAGAAGTATTATTTATTTAGTTTGTTATAATGTTGTCTCCATCCTGTCTAGTTCACCATGCTGGGGAAGTTTTCCTTTCTATTCCCTGTCTGGGCACTGAATTCCTGCCACCCCCTCGGATGATGCCTACTCAGGGGGAGCCTCTGGAATATTCAAGCCCATGGACTTGAATGGTGTAGTCGGAGGTGGTGGTCCAAACTAATGTTGTGGAGCCAGTAAATGTGAGTGGGAAGTAAAAGGTCTTTCCCCCACCTTTGCAGAACCATACAGGAAAGCAGTGAGGTGGGAAGCCAGGTACCGGCACTGTGGCAGAGAAGTGACTGACGTCATCATTAGGTCTGAGAGTTCTGCGTCCCTGCTATCCAGCTATTTCCTAATGATACTTGTTTCCCTTGATTTCTTCTCCCTTTCATAAGAAAGCTCAGCGTGGAATGAAACTCAGAGTCCAGCGTCTGATTTGAACGGAGGTTTTTATTATAAGTGATATTTGTGTTTTTTAAAATGAAAGTTTTTCCATGTATTGTCCCATTTTATAACTGACATACTTATAAGTACATTTTGCAGTCAGAACCTTTCAAGCCTTCTTGGAAAACAGTTGCATTATATCTTTAGACCACACGAGGGCAGCAGTGTCACATATAAAAGATGCCTGCCTTTGCTTTCTGAACAGATGGCACGTTTGTGAGATTTCATTGGATGTATTTTTCCTTTATTGAAGCACAGGGGAATTTCACATTTGCAGGTAGAACGGGGGAAGATAGTTAAAATTTTATACCGTATTTTTATCTTTGTTTATGCTGATAAATGTAGCAAAGGCAGTTGATTTATCCTCCTTTTTGCTGTTTTGAGTGATTGCTGTGCTAACAAGCTGGGGTGAGTGCTCATTACCACTGTGACCCTGGCAGAAGATGTTCTGTTGATTTTGCATTTAATTGGAAATGTCACAAAGATAATACATAAGCCCATCCTTCCTCCAAACCCTCAATACCCTTAGATAGGACTTAAATCCTGCTGTTGCTATCAGAAAATTTTTGCATTTAATCTTTCTCCACACCTATTCAGTAGGCAGAATCTAGCCAGCTTTCTCTGAAGATGGAACTCTGTGACCTTCCTTAACCTCATGATCATAGAAACTCTGAAGCACCTCTTTCACAGATAGGTCTAGTCCTGCTGGGTTCCTAATGTCCCCTGGCCCCTTTGGATGCAGGAGGTCTTAACTCAGAGCTAATCAGCTGACTCTTCCTAAGGTAGGACAATGCAGAGGTTACAATGGCAGACAGTTCTAACACCTATCCTATGAGCATATATAGTTTGTCAGGTTGTATGGGCCCATACGGTGTTTAACATTTTTTTTTAAAATTAATTGCCAACACTTAAATGCAAAGAGGTCTTACTAAAAATCCAGGTTTCTTGCTGAAACCTGGATTTTTCTTGAAACATTGGGCAATTTGGTATGACTAGCCCGGTGACAAAGGGCAGCCTTCTCTGTAGCTGTTTGTAGTCACTACACACCCGGGTGTCCCCTTTTGCTTCTCTGACACTGAAGGAGGTGCCAATTGAAATCACTTTGCACTGTTTTTGTCACAATAAAAAGGAAAATGAGCATTTAATACCCATGCCTGTCTCAAAGTAGAAAAATGAAAGATATAGTGAAGGCGCCACAGGTCTCAAGAAAAATCAGCCTGAATGTGGAGCTCCCTGCTTGGGCAGCACTTAGAGAAATTGCCAGCACCTTGAATTTCATTCCTGGAAGAGCTCTGTTTTTGAAGGTGGGCAGACCCGAGGTGGACCTTGGGTAGAGTCTCACTGTGATTTTGGTGAAATGGGGATAATCTCATTTAACCCTCACGGCAGCCCTGGCGAGGCAGGCACTACCTTAACAGGGTACGCTCTTTGGCACGGTGCCCGGGAGGCCACCTCCTGGCTCTTTCTTGGTTTGCTCTTGGGAGCGCTGGGTTTGCAGGCTGGTGATTCAGGGAGCTTCCTAACTAGCACTCTAGCAAGCTGCAGATTCCCTGCCTGACGGTGCTTGGGGAAGAAAGGGTTAAGCGAGCCGCGGAGCAAGAGAGGAAAGCCTTTGGCTTGGGGCTCCGACCCGGACGCGGCTGCACGCCTGTTCTGGAGCCTCGCGGTGCTAGCTGAGCTCCGTGCGGCTCCAAGAAGCTAGAGGAACAGACAGGAAATCCATGCTCGCTCTGCAGAGACAGCGGCAAAACGCCCAAAGCAAACAGCAGAGGAAGTTTGCTTTGGTGGAGACAAAGTCACAACTTTGCTCTTTCAAAGCCTCTGTTTACAAGTCAAAGCCGAGGCTCAGGCGGGCTTTCTCCGCACTCTCACCTCCAAGAGATGCCGCCCGCGGGCCTATCAGCTGCCTCTGGGGCTGCGATGACCCTGCGGGGGTGGCTCAGACGGAGAACCCGCTCTCTACGTCACGGGGAGCCGGGGCTGCTCACCCCAGACCTATCAGGGTCTAACTCGAGAAACGAAAAAAAAAAAAAAGCCTTTAGAACTGGTGACTTTTAGAGTTGAGCATCACCTAAAGAGTGAGGTGACGCAAAAGGAAATGGACAGGTGCTGTTCTTAAGCAATTGCAGCCGGAACAAAGGTGCTGAACCGTGCTGCTCAAAGAATGGAAACCACCAGAGATATCCCTAAGGGGTGGCGTTGGCTCTGTCACCTGAACGGTGGCCAACGATATAACTGGACTGGGTGTATCTGTTAGCTTGAAATAAAATAACTATCCTAATAGTCAGTGTCTGGAATAAAAATAGTTGGCTAAAGGTGGCGTTGGGTGAATTTTTAAAAACAATAGCACAGATCTTATGTAACTTTGTATTCCAATAACACCTTTCTTGTGGGGCACAGGTGATGCTCTCAGCTGACTAACAGGGAAGTGGAGAGGCAGAGGTACCAGGGAGAACCATGGAAACTGGGTGAGTGACTGGCTTTCTTGCCCTTGAAGGGCTGAAGGGAAAAGATCTCAGAGATGGTATAATACCATGGTCCAGCCCAATGGTTCTGGAGGCAGCCAAATGTGGTTTTTGTTCTTTCTTTTTTTTTTTAACATCTTTATTGGAGTATAATTGCTTTACAATGGTGTGTTAGTTTCTGCTTTATAACAAAGTGAATCAGTTATACATATACATATGTTCCCATATCTCTTCCCTCTTGCATCTCCCTCCCTCCCACCCTCCCCACCCTCCCCACCCCACACCTCTAGGTGGTCACAAAGCACCGAGCTGATCTCCCTGTGCTATGCGGCTGCTTCCCACTAGCTATCTATTTTACACCAAATGTGGTTTTGAATCCTGGCTGAGATGCTTTTTGCAGTGGAATGTTGGGCAAGTCACATTCCTTCTTTAAGCCTTTGTTTCCCAGCTTCTGGAAAGGAGATGGAGCCCCAAACTCCAAGGTTACACGGGGGTAAGTGACAGCATTGACATTCAAATGGAAATGTCTGATTTCAAAGCTCTGGCGCTTTCCACGGCGTACACTGCCTTTGAGTTAAAAACAGATCCCACCTCCTCACCCCACCACCCTCACCAACATTCTCTCCCAATTTAGATTTTGAGCTCTTAGACCCAGCACATTCGATCTCTGCTGTTAATGTTATGATTCCTCAGTTCAGGACTCTCCCACTTTCTGTCCATTCTTTGTCTCTTTCCAACCATAATTCCTGGTTAATCTTGGCTCCTCTTCATGCCTTTTTCTCTGGCCATCTCCACTTTCTGTAATACCCTTCCTTCTCTCGAGAAGGCTGGTTTTGTTCTCTGCCCCTGCATTTCTCTACACTATTCATTCCTAGGCTGTGTTCTGTGGGGCTCAGTGGGCAAACAAATTTGGAAAATGTTTGCTTTTTTAAATGGAGTTTTATGCTAATGTGCATTATAAATCTCTCAAAGGATGCTCTTGCATGCAGGGTTTCTCAAGCTATTTGGACCTAGGAATTTAAAACTCTTCTTCCCTCCCTCCCTCCCTTCCTCTCCCTCTCCCTCCCCCCCTTCCTTCACCCTTTCCTTCCTTTCTTCCTTCCTCCCTTCCTCCCTTCTTTCCTTGCTTCCTTCCTTTTCTCTTTTTTCTTTCCTTTTCTTTTATTCTCTTTTCTTTTCTTTTCACATTTCATGGGGCCAGAATGTCATAGTCCATGTTTTAGAAGCTACAGTTCTGCCCATTGTGGTTGAGGTTATCATGTTCCTCAATAGGGGGAGCCTAAGGCCAGAGTCTGGGACCAATTAGATTCCCAGGCAGCATATAATGAGGGTATCAATCAGCTCTGCTATTGCTTTTCTGGCAACTGATATTTTGCATCTAGAATTGTACTCTTACCATCTTACCTGGTAACCAAGTCGCTGTCTTATAAGGCATTCCAGTAAGGGCATCCCTGCTTTGGTCTCTTATCTGTTATCCCAATTCTTTTGGACCTATTTGTCATTCCAAGGTCTAGCATCAAACTTGACTCTGTATGGCTAGACTCTCCTCATGACACCTGCTTACATCTCTACCTGTTGTCTGTCAATATGCCTTTCCCCATGGGCCTAGCAGGTTTCCTGGTCTTCCTTTTTGGTCCTGTGTCTCGCTGATCCATCCTCACTCTTTGCCAAGTGTTTGGTATGATTTAATTGCTGAAGACTTCAGGTTCTGGGGGTCAGACAAACTGAGTTCAAATTTCAGTTCCACCACCTAAGAATCGCACAACCTTGGGTAAGTTATTCAACCTCGGGCTGCAATTTTCTCATCTGCAAAGCAGAGGTAATTCCCTCATACAGTCCCATGAGGGGTCAATGAGACAGTGTGTGTGAAGTGCTTCTCATACCACCTGTTACAGAGTGAGGGAGCAGTAACTCTCAGCTAGTCTATCATCCAAGTCCCAAGAAGCCCTTGGGACTTGGATGATAGAATTTAGCCCAATTCAGCCCACACTGAGCTCTCTCTGGCTCTATATACTTTATGGTTGGTATCTCAGACTCGGCACTTGATTTTGCTGGTGGCTTAGTTATCACTCCCCAAACTAAATTTGGACTTAATTAAGAAAAAAATATCGATAATTTCAAACATACCATAAGGAGAGAGAAGAATAACATGGATCCTCCTAGACTTGTCACTGGACTGGGTCTTTCATGATAGTTCTTTTTACTTTGTTCTGAGGTCAAATCTAACATGGTTGCATACACAGAATTCATGACCTTGGCCCTGACTGAGCAAGAGCGACCACTATGTATGAGGCTGTGTATAAGGATGTCTTAACTCAGCCTCTCTTGGAGGGTGGGCCCACCAAAAAGCTCTCTTTTCTCCATTTTTCTAAGGGCTGGGGAGGTGGAAAAATAGCCACCTACTGTATGGCTTCCTGCAAAATACACTTCATTGTCCAGAGCTAACATCTCCTGCCTTCCCCTGTTAGTTCTTCAAGGGCTTGAACTATGTTTAATTCATTCTTATATCCCCAGCCTCTATCTAAACTAAGCCTGGTGCAAAATAGCATTGTTTGAATGAATGACTTGATATTTTTTTCTAAAGCTTTATTAGAATTGCTTTTTAGTATCAAATTTGAATCCCAGCGGTCCACTTTTTTTTTTTTTTACCACTATTTACATTTTTTTTTTAATTAATGAATTAATTTATTTTTGGCTGTGTTGGGTCTTCGTTTCTGTGCGGGGGCTTTCTCTAGTTGCGGCAAGTGGGGGCCACTCTTCATCACGGTGCGCGGGCCTCTCATTATCGCGGCGTCTCTTGTTGCAGAGCACAGGCTCCAGACGCGCAGGCTCAGTAGTTGTGGCTCACGGACCCAGCCGCTCCGCGGCACGTGGGGTCCTCCCAGACCAGGCCTCGAACCCGCGTCCCCTGAATTGGCAGGCAGACTCTCAACCACTGCGCCACCAGGGAAGCTCCCGGGTTGTCCACTTTTGAGGCGTAAAGCTGCAGGCTGTAGAGGACAGATTGCAGAGCTAAATCTCTCTTTTTTTCTTTTCGTTCTTTTTTTTGTACTGGGTGATTGACATCTTGGGACAGAGCATGTTGACATCTCTGAAGCTGTTGAACAAAATAAAAACTTTGTGCAGGAGGGAACATGATCCGACATTTATTAATGTGGCACCAGGCAACATCTCTGGAAACAGATGTCTTATGCCGCAATTCCTCTTGATGGCACTGGAGCCTTAAATATCGTACCAAGTCCTGTCTTTCACATTCTAAATCCTATTATCTAGGTTAGCTCATCTGTATTCAAAAGATCAATGTTGCATTATTACAAAGATCCTTTCAAGTGTAAAAAGGATGGCACTTCATTACAGAAAGTAAAAGAAACTAATCAAACTTTCTTGGTGAAATCATTGACTTTTTTAAGTAAAGGGCAAATTTAAGAATTGAAAGTCCGAGATGGGAGAGAAGTCAGTGGTTTGGGCTCACTCCAGCATGCGTCTGGTTGTAGTGTGTGGGTCTTGGATAACCTAAAGAAGAAAGAGGCTTTCTTGAAAGTCTCAGTGCTTGCAGCTGTTCTCGTTTCTTCTGTCATTACTTGGTTGTGTGTCTTGGAAGAAATGAGCTGCTGGTGGAAAGACTCAAAGAGACACTCCACGATGCATGGCATACAGGTGGCACATGTATTGACCTGGTTAATAGAAATTGTTAGAAAGCCACTGGTAAATATTGTTTATTCACCATCTTAACTCTTCTTTCGACAGACAGTTCTGGTTTCTTATCATCCATCACCAGTTGGGTTCTGTGAGTTGTGTGTTAACAGGCAGGGTGTTTATTAGGGAGAGCCTTTAGGATCGACACCTGTGGAAGGAGGGGGAGGGAAGCAGCATAGGGTAGAGGGAGAAGTCGATGCACAACGCATGCTCAAGGTTACATACACAGGGATGAGGGTCTCTGGAGCTGGTATGGCCTTTTGGAGCTGTCTTCCCTGCGGAGGAGAGAGCCTGCCTGATAGTTGTATTGTAAGTAAACAAACCTGGAAAAGGTGCTTGACTTTAAGCAAGCCATTGGTCTTCAGTTGAGGCAATCCCAATAGGGAGAGGATAGCCGAGGGCTGCCTGCTGGCAGCATGCCCAACAGCCCGAGTTAAATTCCTTTTCGTTCTGAAAGCAGGATCTGGGCAACCCATCACCACATCTTACCACTCTTAACAGCTTAAAAGAAAATGTTCATTGACCATGTACCAGGTCTATGCTAGGTACTGGGGCTTAACAGTGATGAATAAGGAACAGTCCTTGCCTTCAAGGTATTTCTTTTTTTTTTTTTTAATTAATTAGTTTATTTATTTTTGGCTATGTTGGGTCTTCGTTTCTGTGCGAGGGCTTTCTCTAGTTGCGGCAAGTGGGGGCCACTCTTCATCACGGTGCGCGGGCCTCTCATTATCGCGGCCTCTCTTGTTGCGGAGCACAGGCTTCAGACGCGCAGGCTCAGTAGTTGTGGCTCACGGGCCTAGTTGCTCCGCGGCATGTGGGATCTTCCCAGACCAGGGCTCGAACCCGTGTCCCCTGCATTGGCAGGCAGATTCTCAACCACTGTGCCACCAGGGAAGCCCCTTCAAGGTATTTCTGATCAACCTCTTCTTGCCAGGATTTGTTGATTGTTATGATATGCCAGGAATGGTTCCAGGCACTCTACTTGTGTTCACTAATTTAACTGCTAAGCCATATGAGATAGCTTGAGCTCTTATCCTCACGATACAGATGAGGAAACTGAGGCAGGTGGAGGTAAAGCTTGGGCAGAGTTTTTCTCAGATTCCCTGCGGCCTGGTACTGTACGGCCTCCCAAATGTTGCCATTTCATCAAAGCCGTTATTCATCTTCCTGTAACTTGTGTCTGAGCTGACTGTAACGTTTGTTTTCTGAAAGATATTTAGGGTGGCTAATTACCTTAGAGCTGCACTGTCCGTCGTTGGTAGTTACTAGTCACATAAGTCTTTCAAGCATTTGAAATGCAGAAAGTTGGAATTGAGATGCTGTGCAGTGTAAAATACATACCACATTTCAAATACTTACATGGAAAAAGAATGTAAAAAAATCTCATTAAACATTTTATATTGAGTGCATGTTGAAATGATAATATTTTAGATCTATTGTGTTAAATAAAAATATTTAAAAAATTAAGTTCACCTGTTCTTGTGTTTTAATGTGGCTACTGGAAAATTTTAAAATTACCTAGTGGCTTGTATTTGTGGCTTGCCTTTTATTTTATTTTTAAATTTATTTTATTGAAGTATAGTTGATTTACAATGTTGTGTTAATTTCTGCATACTACAGCAAAGTGATTCAGTTATGCATATATATAGATTCTTTACATAGTCTTTTCCATTATGGTTTATCACAGGATATTGAATACAGTTGCCTGTGCTATACAGTAGGGCCTTGTTTATCCATCGCCTTTTATTTCTATCTATTGAGCAGAGCTGCCTTACAGTATCTGAGATGCTTCTGATGGGGATGTTTTTTGCTCTTAAATTCAGAGAAAATCCTATTTAGTTTGGTACTGGGATCGGGTTCTTTTGATATGCTTCATTTAATTTGTATTTA
The DNA here is from genome assembly GCF_965194805.1 of Balaenoptera borealis. Classification (NCBI taxonomy): domain Eukaryota; kingdom Metazoa; phylum Chordata; class Mammalia; order Artiodactyla; family Balaenopteridae; genus Balaenoptera; species Balaenoptera borealis. The sequence goes on from NC_138867.1 coordinate 149,085,589, forward strand.
TTAATAGGGATTCTATCCACCAAATAGCCACCACTTGCTTGTTGTTTAGTGATTGTTGAAAACTAGTTAGAGGCAGCCTGAGTGAGATGAATTAAAGTTCTATTGTTGTAGGGGAACAAGGTCATCAACTTGAAATTAATCAACGGATTTCAAATCACCTGGAAGGGATATTTTACCCTCAGCTTTGCAGTTTCAGCACGTAAATTGCTGTTCAGAGGAGACTCTGTAAAATCAATCCAGCCTTTCTCCCTTCAGAAATTAAAGCAATTTATTTTTATTTTTGGCAACTCATGGAAAGCACTTGTACATCCAGCTCCTTTGCCCTGACACCACCTGCGTTGCATGTTTTCTGGACTTTTGAGTATAGAGGTGGGCAATTCAGTTGTCTTAGTGTCCCACAAGATTTGGAGGAGACCCCTCTGATCCCTGTTGGGGGGGCCCATCTGTTCCCACCTGATACACTTCACTTCAAATGAGTCAGAAACCCCAAAGCTAAACTTGGCCAAAGTAGCACATATGGTGTGGACTCCAACCGAAGCCATGTAAATCATCCCCGGATCTCACCAAACTTGGCCCCCAAACCGGGCACAGATTTTCCAATCTGGTCCTGGAGTTTGCCAGAAGGCAGGAGGACCACAGGGATGTGCGGGATGCATCTGGCTTTTATCCCAGCTTCTGTGGTTAGTGAAGCTTGTCTGAGCTGGGATTGGGTATAAACACAGCTTGTGGACTTGAAAGATACCAAATCACCTTGAAGGGTCATTTGGTCCAAGCCCCTGCAGAAAACACCGCTACAAATAACTGTGTATCCCACTGCGTAACCTTCCTCATACACCCTGTGACCCCTGGAAGGAAGAAAGATCCAGAGATGGGTTTTAAATATATACATTAGGCATTCCAACTGATTGTTTTCTCAGGACGTTTTAATATCAATACTTTGATGATAAGCCTAAGTTGGGCTCCCAAGTGGACTCTTTCTGAATGAGAGGCTGCCTTATTTGGTGGACTGATTCTTGAATATAGCAACAGCATGTTTGGTTTATCTGATTTCTAGGGAAAATTCTTTTTAAAGTTTTGTTTGTTTGTTTGTTTGTTTTGTTGTTGTTTTAAATGGAGAGACCCAAGAATGATTAGCTTTGTTTATCATAGTTTGCTCTCCTTGGATCAACACAATTTATTTTCTAGTTTTCACTGAGGTGGTGCTATGCTATATGGCATTTGTCTGATTTGTGAAGTAACCTGTATTTTGGGGAAGAGACCTAGAATGGTTGCGATAGCAATTTTGTCTTCAACTCTACCTAGAAGCCCGCACATAATTGCACTTCTATGTAAAGACAGGTACTTCATTCTCCATCTATTCTCCTTGCTGCTTTTTCTAACACAAGAATTTAGTCACCCATTTGATAATCAAATAAAGGCATTACTGGAAACCAAGAAACAGGTATGGATGGGGCTTCCAAGGAACTGAGTTAAAGCAAAGTCACTGCTTTCTGTGAGAAGGATTCTTCAGTCTGCCCAGGTAATTGGCCAGCTGGGTAAGAGTTTAGGATTTATTGGCTGCACATTTGGGCAGTTTACTTAACCTCTGTGTCTCAGTTTCTTAATCTGTGAAATAGGGATAAGACCTTATCTTAGAGTTTTGTGTGGCACAAATAGGAGAATACTCTAAAATGACTAGCACAGTTTCTGGATTATAGTGAGTGATCAGATGTAGGGAAGTAGTTATCCAGTGTAGGTGAAAGAGGTGTAGTGAAGGATCATCTCTTCCAGTCTTAAAGTGTTTCCATAAAGTTGTTTGTTTAAATACTAGAAGAGGTTCCTGATAGCATTTGTGTCACTCGCTTTTGTGAACATCTTACAGATAGAATATGTGTATAATTCCTAAGATATTTGTCTTGTTTAAGCTTAGGATGAGTTGGAGTCAAGGCCATGGAATGTGATTGCCTCATGAGTCAGTATTTTCAAAGAGAAAGAATTAAGAAGAGCTTGGTTACTTTCAGTTCACACAGATGTCGGCAAGTTTAGTTGTCACCTCTCTGAAACACACAGTAGGAACACAGAAACCTGGTCATACTTCTAGTCTGTCTTTTATTGAAGTATAGTTGCTGTACAATATTATATAAGTTACAGGTGTACAATATAGTGATTCACAATTTTTAAAGGTGAATTTTTTTTTTTAATTTATTTAATTTTTGGCTGCATTGGGTCTTTGCTGCTGCACGAAGGTTCTCTCTAGTTACTGAGAGCAGGGGCTACTCCTTGTTGTGGTGCACGGGCCTCTCATTGCAGTGGCTTCTCCCGTTGCAGAGCACGGGCTCTAGGCGCGCGGGCCTCAGCAGCTGTGGCACATGGACTTCAGCAGTTGTGGCCTGTGGGCTCTAGAGCACAGGCTCAGTAGTTGTGGCTCACGGGCCCAGCTGCTCTGCGGCATGTGGGATCCTCCCGGACCAGGGCTCGAACCCGTTTTCCCTGCATTGGCAGATGGATTCCTAACCACTGCGCCACCACGGAAGCCCCTAAAGGTGAATTTTTATACTCCACTTATAGTTATAAAATATTGGCTCTATTCCCCGTGTTGTACAATATATCCTTGTAGCTTATTCTGTAACTAATACTTTGTCCTTCTTAATTCCCTACCCCTAGATTTCCCCTGCCCTTTTCCCTCTCCCCACTGGTAACCACTAGTTTATTCTCTATATATGTGAGTCTGCTTCTTTTTTGTTATATTCACTAGTCTGTTATATTTTTTAGATTCCACATATAAGTGATATCATATAGTATTTGTCTTTCTCTGTCTGACTTATTTCACTTAGCATAATGCCCTCCAAGTCCATATATGTTGCTGCAAATGGCAAAATTTCATTCTTTTTTATGGCTGAGTAGTATTCTATTGTATATGTGTATACACCACATCTTCTTGATCCATTCATCTCTTGATAGACACTTAGGTTGCTTCCATATCTTGGCAATTTTAAATAATGCTGCTATGAATATTGGGGTGCATGTATCTTTTTGAATTAGTAGGGTTTTTTTTTTTTTCAGATATATACCTAAGTGTGGAATTGATGGGTAACATGGTAGTATTCTTTTTAGATTTTTGAGAAACTTCCATACTGTTTTCCATAGTGGCTGTATCAATTTACATTTCCACCATCAGTGTAGGAGGGTTCTCTTTTCTGCATATCCTTGCCAACATTTGTTATTTGTGTTCTTTTTGATGATAGCCATTCTGACAAGTGTGAGGTGATACCTCGTGGTTTTGATTTGCATATCCCTGATAATTAGCAATGTTGAGCATTTTTCATGAGCCTCTTGGCCATTTGCATTTCCTCTTTGGAAAAATGTCCACTTAGTTGAACATGTCCAGAGAAAGTTGTTTCTGACATTACTATAATGCTGTTTTCATTCTTGTACCACACTGATTATTGGAATATTCTTTCTAGGAACCTGATGTTTGCTCCTTCCCTATATCATCTGATCTTGGTCCTAGATCTGTCCTTTGGAGAATAAAGCTCTTCTTTAGTTCACATGCTAGAGTTTCAAATACTTGAAGATGGTTATTATCCTTTTCTAAAGTGTTCCCTTTTCTAGGCTAAATATCCACTGTTCTTTTAATCATTCCTCATGTGGCAGGAAACAGTCTGTGAGACAGGAAACTCATATTTTAGTTCTCTATTGTGTAACAAACTTAATGGCTAAAACCACTTTTTATTGTATTAATACTTGTACATGATATAGTATATAAAATTGTGATCATGTTATTATTATATCTCATGAATCTGTAGGTTGACTGAACCCACTTGGCTGATTCGTGCTTGGATCACTCATGTAGTTGCAGTCAAATTCTCAGTGGGGCTGGTTTGACTTGGGCTGGCTTTCCGAAATGTCATCAGTGTCTGGCTGTGGTCTGGGCCAGGAATTGATTTGCTAGGTCCTGGAATATCTTGAGACTGGCTGGGTTTCTATCTCTCCACAAGGCCATTCCCCTTCCTCCCAGCATGATGGCCTCTGGGTACATGGCCATTTTACATGGTGGCTCCATGGTCCAAGATAGAATAAGTAAAGGCTACTAAGTAGCCTTAAAGTCTGGGCCTAGAAACTGTTAGAGTCAGCTACATTCTACTGATCATAGAAGTCACAGAACCCACTCTGATGAGGAGAAAGGGACATAGGTTTACCTCTCTGTGGGAGGAGCATCAAAAAATTTATGGCCATATGCCCCTCCATTTTCATGTCTAATGTCACTTCTTAAAATGTAGCTACAGTGTTCACAATAGGACATATTAGCCTAGTATGCTATTGGAGAGGCCATGAGATTTTCTTTTTCATCTTTTCTCTTTTCTCTTTAATTTATAATTTCCTAATAGCTTTCCCAATAGCTGTCACCCCCTGTGAGCTCCTAATAAACTTGTCCTTTACTGGATCCTTCAAATCTTGATTTCACAAACTGTTATCAGGCCTCGTATTTGCATGAACTTCTTTTTGCATTGAAAGGCAGTATTTGGTTTCTGTTAATGAAAGGTTCACCCTGTTGCATTGAGCTGGTTATTGTTTCAGTAGTAGTTATCTTTAGGATGCCTGAAGAGTGTATACACAGTTCAGATGGAGTTTGTGGCCTTGCTTGCTCTTCCAATCCTGCAGCTCGAGGGAACCTCCTACAACACAAATCTGGCTGTTGCTGCCCCTGTGTACGACTCTTCAGAGTCCCAAGGTCTTGCCCTCAGGAAAAAGTGTGACTTTTGTGTATGAACTACAAGGTTTTCCATATCTGTATCCTGACTGCACCCTCATTCTCACTTTGTGTGTGTTGGGGGCAGGGTGGGCAACAGCATATTTCTGTTGGAGAAGGTCATTAAGAGGGTGTGACCACCAGTTGACCCACAAGCTGGACGCGGGCAATTGGAGGCTCTTCACTGCCCCCCCTAACCCCCTCGCCCCGTCCTTGGAATGTATGTTCTGCCCATCACTCCCACTCTAGGAGCTGTTTCAAGGATATAGCCTTGAGAAAGTAAGGTGTTGTTGAGATCATCTGGATGGTATGTGTGACCGAACCCAATCAGGGCCTCTATATAAACTTTTAAGGTTCTGGTGGGCTGGTGTGGAGATCTACTCAGTCTTGCAGCCGCCCGAGACAAGCCTCATAAGTAAGTTCCCTTGGTTACTAAACCTGCCACCTGCCAACCTGAAGTGGTCCATCTCTTTCTTCGGTCTCTCCTTGCCTTCCGTGTTTGGGGGTCAGTTTCATATTTCACCTGGGAAGCTATTGAGTTTGTGAACCAACAATTTCCTTTAAAATTTTTCTCATTGTTTATTGGTATATTGGAAAACAACTTTAAAAGAAATTGATCTTATATCTAGCAAGTTTCTGATTCTTTTTATTTGTTCTAATTGTTTTTCCATAGAATAATCTGGATTTTCTACGTTCACAATGTCAATGCCTATGAATAACAGTTGCTTTTTCCTTTCCAATGTTACACACTTTATTTCTTACTGAGTTGTCTGCCCTATGGTTCAATGTTGAATAGATGTAGTGGTTGGACAGCCTTGGCTGGTTTCTGACTTGAAAGGAAACACTTCTGACTTTTCATCATTAACTATTCTGTTTGCTGTAGGTTTTTGTTTGAAGATACTATTTATCAGATTAAGGCAGTGTCTTTCTCTTTCTTAGTTTGCTACTTTATTTTTAATGCCGGAATGGATGTTGAATTTTAGAAGGTCCCTTTTCCACATAAACTGATGATCACAATCTTCTTCTTTCCTTTAATTGTTTGAATTAATGGGTGACTTGTAATGATAGGTACCTATAGTTAAATCCACCTTTCATTCCTTTTTATTGCTCACCGGCATTCCCTGTATAGATGCATCATAGTTTGTTTATCCACTTACTTGTTGATGGGCAGTTGGGCTGTTTTCAGTGTTTGGCTATTAAAAATAAGTTGTTATGAAGATTCATATACAAATCTTTGTACAGACATACATTTTCATCTTTCTTGGATGAACACCTAGGAGTAGAATGGCTGGATTATATGGTAGGTGAATGTTTAACTTAAAAAAAAAAACTTGCCAAGCTGTTTTATAAAGAAGATATACTATTTTATACTTTTATCAGCAATCCATGAGAGTTCCAGTTGCTCTACATCCTTGCCTTTACAACTTGATATGATTATTTTTGAAACGTAGCTATTCTAATGTATGTGTAGTGATAGCTCATTATGATTTTAATTTGCATTTCCCTGATGACTAATGATGTTTTCCATCTTTTCATGTGCTTCTCAGCTATTTGAACATATTTTTTATGATGTTTATGTTCAAAGTTTTGTCCTATTTTTTAAATTGGGTTGTTTTCTTATTAATGAGTTACACTGTTTTTTATGTATATTATGGCTACAAGTCCTTTATCTGATATATGTTTCTGGAATATTTTCCCCTAGTCTGTAACTTGCTTTTTCATTTTCTAAAAATGATGTCTTTTAAAAATCAAGATCATTTAATTTGGAAGCCCAATTTATCATTTTTTAAAATAACTTGCATCTTATATGTTCTATCTAAAAACTTATCTACCTCAAGGTTGTAAATATTTTCTCTTGTTTTCTTCTGGAAGCTTTATAATTTTAAGTTTTATATGTAGGCCTATGATCCATTTTGAATTAATATTTTTGTGTGGTGGGATGTAGGGGGTTAATGCTATTGAATTTAGTTCTCCAATTCTTTTTTTTTAAAATTATTTTTGTACTTATGCTCCAGTGAGTTGGCTGTGTTTTTTTCTTTGTCATTTATTCTTCATCTGTTTTGAGATAAGGTTGTTCTAGTCTCATATGATGAATTGGAGAGCTTGCTGCTTTTTTCTATTCTCTGCAATAGTTTGTATGAGATTAAGATTATTTACTTCTTAAAATGGGGGAAAATTGACTGCTTCAGTAGTCTTGGCTTGCTGGTTCTGTGTGTGTATATAAATGTTGATTTAATTTTTAAAATGCTATTCTATTTATATTTTGTCTGTCTTCTTTAGTTATGTTTAAGTTATATTTTTATGGGAAATTATTTTTATGTTTTAAAAATTATTAACACAAAGGCATTATGTTTTAGAATTTTTAAAAACAAGTCTGACTCATTGCTATCAAATGAGAGCTCATTGAGGGCTGTGACCAAATCTTATCACTGTAGACTCTGGCACAAGCGCCAAAACCTGGGGGTTGAATAAACTGGTAAAACTGGAGTTCAGTTCAGTAGCAGGTCTGGTCAGCTCTACCTACAAGACATATCCAACCACTTCTCACCATCTCTTCTGCTATCCACCTATCCCTTCTAGGCACCATCATCTCTTGTCTGGACTTCTGCTGCAGACTACAGATTTCTCTGCTCCACTCTTGCCCCCTTACTTTGGTCTATTTCCCAGAAAACTCCCAGAAAAATCATTTTAAAACTTTCACCAGATCATGCCAGCCCCACTGCTCAAAACTCTCCAGTGGGGACTTCCCTGGTGGCGCAGTGGTTAAGAATCAATGCAGGGGACACGGGTTCGAGCCCTGGTCCGGGAGGATCCCACATGCTGAGGAGCAACTAAGCCCGTGCACCACAACTACTGAGCCTGCGTTCTAGAGCCCGAGAGCCACAACTACTGAGTCCGTGTGCCTAGAGCCCGTACTCTGCAACAAGAGAAGCCACCGCAATGAGAAGCCCGCACACCGCAACGAAAACCCAATGCAGCCAAAAATAAATAAATAAAATAAATTTATTTAAAAAAAAACCTCCAGTGGCTTCTCGTCACGCTTAGAATGGAGGAGAAATGTAGAATTGACAAAGGGTGTCTTCAGAATCCCAAAGCTTTCTGTTTAGTAAAACCAACCATAACTCCTATAACTTCCCCACAGGTACCAAATATCTCTATAGTCCACCTTTGTACTCCAGCTCCACCCCCAACCTCAGTCCCACCAGTTTATTGGCTGATTGGAATCTTCAGAATTTGGGGGAAGGTTTCTCTGCAGTTTGATGGAAATGTTTGCCTTCAAGTGAACTGGTGACATTTGCCTAGTGTCTTACAGGGCTACAATGCAGGAGGCTCTCTTAATGCATCTCCTTCATTAATTCAAGGCTGTTCCATAATGCTCACATATTTCTAAATTCACCCAAGTGGCTAGATAATGTTTTTATTTGGTAATCTTTTTCTTTTCCAATTCTTTGGACGATAGTATTGGTTATTTAATAGGAGTTTTTACAATGCAAGTTCTCCATGTAGTTATATCTATTGTAAGCATTTATTTTTATTTTGTCTTATTTCATACAAAATTTGAAGCAACTTAACTTGCAGTGATTATTATGCCTCAGATAAACCTCACTGGCTATGACACTGCCACTGTGCAAAGCTTTGAGGCAGCTTATAAGAATGTTTCCTATAAGATGAAATATGTAAAAAAGATATCAAGACCAGAGAAGACAGAAATTATGACTGAAGGTAATCACACCATTAACTCCTATATAATTACTACAGTTGGAAGAACTTTTGTTTTCTGAACTTCCTAGCAGGCAAATTAAAAGAGGAAGTAATGTCAGTTAAATTATCTGTGAAAATCATATACAAACATAACAGTTCCTTGGAAGAGGGAAGTCTTTTCTTGGTACCTAAGTTATCATTCAACACTCATAACAGGGAAGGGGAAATATATAATTTAAAAAATATATATACTTAACATCTTAAAACAAATGAGTGGCATTTCCTGATAGTGGCATTCCCCGACGGTGACATTCCTTGGTGACAGCAACTCAGTAAAATGATTTCACATGTAACCCAGGAAAATGCTGCTTTCTGATGACCTAGCTTAATTCTAGTATATAATTTAGAACATCTAGCCTAAACATTCATCCTCAGAAGAATTACTAGGTTCTTTACAAAAAATTGTGAGCTCCTAAACCCTATTACACATCTACTACCTCTGAATCTCTGGAGATGGGGCCCAGGAGCTGAGGTTAAAATTTTGTTTTGACTTTTAACATATTTATTGAGGTGTAGTTTATATACCATTCAATTCAACCATTGAAAGTATACATTTCAGTGATTTTTAAAGTCATTTATGTAGTTGTCTTATTATCACCACAGTCCAGAAAAAGCTGCATTTTTAACAAGGGATTTCCCATGAAATGGTCTGGGCTCTCAAGCTGAAAAACCCTGTTTGATGTGATCCCATGGATTGCAGGAGCTTTACCCAATTTGCTTTGAGCTTTAGTATTGTTGCATAGGTCTTTGGGCAGGAGGGAGTCACGATTGTTCCATAGAACCTTGGCAGTGATAGGTTTAACATTTTTTGCTTTCAGTATCCTCAGGTGATTGTGTGAATCCATGATGCACTAACATTTACTTTGGCTGAAGTACAGCTTTGAACTCTCCTTGCTGTGTCACTGGCTATAAGACTAGTTTCTCAGCTAGTGCGTGACTCTAGTTAACTCTCCAGCATTCATGATCTCAGAACAGCTTTCTTCTATTTTACTTGTAAGCACAGTGGTTAGTTTTCTCAGAACTGAAAGGTTATGCTCTACGCAAAGCTCTGATTGTTATTACTGAAACTGGAAGGCCTTAGATGTCCTTCATTCCTAGGCAAAAAATAGAAATTTTGGATGCACTTGAAAAGTGTGCGTGTGTCGAGAGGGGCGGGTGGGTAATGAAAAGTGAAGGCATCTGCATTTGCTATACAGGGATTCAGGAAGTCTGAGGCATTAGAAAGGACAAGGTACCCTTACAGAGAGTCTTCTCCAACAATTCTCAAAATGGGTAAATCAGCATGTTCCTTGATATAATGTAAAGAATACATTTTGTGGTTAAATAACTCACAAACCTTTGAAAAGTCAATCCAGCTTACTTCTGTAGGATGTTTCAGGGCCATTGTACACTGTGAATCTCTACTGCAATCATGTGTTTTATAGTGGAATTTAAATTCTTCTGTAGAGTATCTCTGCAGGATACTTTTTCAGTCTCAGTATCCAATTTATCTTATTTTGATTGCACGATATTGAGGAAAATTATAATTCATAAAGATAAGTAGTTGCAAATGGTAGCAGCTTTTGGAAACAGATTGCTTTGATGTGTCAAGATCCTTGTCAATTAAACTGAGCGGAAAAAGTGTAAACAAGGAGCCGTAGGACATTTTTGTTTAAACTATCTATGTTTTATTGTCTATGTTTAATTGTTTATGTCATTTGTTTAAATATGTCTATTTTTTGATCAGTGTCTGATTTAAAGATATTTAAAGACTGAGATAGAATCTGTATGCTTCTTACCAGCACTACTTAAATTGTGGTATGTGGAACAGCATTTTTACTGCTCTAGGTCAACAAAAGAATAGAAATGGAGAATTAGTATTTAGAAAAATTTATAACAATTTGTCACTGCTGTGACATTCAAGCAAGTGATCAGTGAACTCTTTTTTTTTTTTCAGTCAGTGTCTGGTCCAGTTGGGTGATGTCAAACCCATATGGTGAATCACATCTACTATAAGCTACTTGTTGTCATCAATCTCCTATGGAAAGGAAGTTAATAAACAAAGGAGTGAAAACAGACTTGTCCTTCACCGCAGATAGTTTGGGAAGCTCTGCATTGAAGGAAAATTAAGCTGTTGGTCATGTGTAATTAGATACAATATGTATACTTTTAAAAGGAACGGATCAGGTTGTTGCTGTGTCCATGGCATTATAACTATTACATTGCTGAAGATGCTTCTGTGAAACTTCTTGAAATCTTGTTGAGTTTCTAGAATCTTCTACCAGAAAAAATCCAATTTTCTTACCCAGAACCAGAGGGCAGTGTCTTCTCCACTGGGGATTTTCTCATCCCAGGACATCAGAAACATCGAGGGGGGTCCGTCTATCATCATTTGACTAGTTATTCACTCTCTCCCCATTGTTCAATATGATCTGTTGGCATTTTCTTGTTTCAAATTCTATACAAATAGAGCTCAAGTCCAAACCCCTTTCAGATTGCTGGCTCTAGGTCCTGCTTTATAGAAATTCTGGAGCAGCGATGACCTATAGATTTTGCATTTTAGTGCTCTTTTCCCTTCTTTTTCTGGCTAACACTTTCAGAGCTAGCACTGTGATTGGTTCCTTGTAAGAGTTTAATAACATGTCGACATTACTAAAATTATTCTCTGATAATTGTATGTGGAGAAGGACAACGCAAACATTTTTACAAGGAGAACTGTAGAATGGTCTCCTTATCTGGTAGTTTTAGAGGACAATCGGAGATGATTATCAGTTAGGCACTATTTGGTGGCTTAGATATACTTGTTAAAGGTATTATACCTGAGTGCTTTCACATTTTTCCTTATGCACTGATGCATTTTTGAATTTAAAAAAAAATGAGAGCCTCTTACCTTCTTGATTTTTCTTTTCTTTCTCAAAATTGACTTCTTTCTAAGTGTTTATATGAATGGGATCAAACCTTATACCTTGTTTTCTAACTAAACTTTTCTCACTTAATGATGTAACTTGAGTTTTCCATGTTGGTACGTTCAACATAAGTCCACCTTATTTTTTGGATGGCAGTTGAGTTTTCTGTTGATTGCATATACAGTTATGTGTTCTCCCACCCTACTACTGATGGATACTGGCTGACCTGATTGCCTTCATGACTACACACACTTGTCAAATTCTAGAATATTAATGCAGATAAAATGTTTTCACATTCATGCAAATTACCATGTGTTAAAGGGACTAAAGGAAATCAGCTTGGCCCTACAGGGAAAAAGGCAGCAATTTCAAAGCCATTTGGACAACAACGCTAAAATAAAATTAATTAACTTCCCTTTAAACAAATTCTTTTAAGTTTTCATGGCAATTTGTGCTTGTGAAAAAATTCTTGGCATGTCTTCTATAGGGAAGACACTTATTCTCTGTAAACCCTAAAGATAGGAGGAAAAGGGGATAATGCCAAGTGGAAAGAGAAGACTCTATTAACATTGGACAGAGCAGAAAACTATTTTAGTTGCACGATTGTTTGCTAAAAGGCCCTTTGAAGCAATCTGAAACTGCAGTGTTAAGGCCGTAGTAAAATTTCCCCATAGAATATTAAAATATAGGCTGGATATGAGACAGTCTCTAGTTTGTTTTCAGGCACATTGTAGGTGCTCAGATGTTTGTGGAATGGATGTGGTTGTAGGATGAATGATCAAATGCAAACCCAGAAACAGAGATGTGGCTGAAGTCTTATGGTGAGCCCAGTACTGCTTGGACCATGGTTAGCAGCTCATTGAGTCTTCCTGAAGGGCTGAAAAGTGATCCCCCAAATCAGGAAGAGCCCATGATTTAGAGTATGGAGAATAGGAAGAGTCATTCAACCAGGCTCTAACCCTTCAGCAGCCAGGCAGAATTTAGGAGAGGCTTCTCATTTTCTTATTTTATTTTCTTATTTATTTTTTTGGCTGCGTTGGGTCTTCATTGCTGTGCGCAGGCTTTCTCCAGTTGCGGCAAGCAGGGGCTACTATTCATTGCGGTGCGTGGGCTTCTCATCGCGGTGGCTTCTTTTGCTGTGGAGCACGGGCTCTAGGTGCACGGGCTTCGGTAGCTGCGGCATGCGGGCCCTAGAGCGTGCGGGCTTCAGTAGTTGCAGCACGCGGGCTCAGGAGTTGTGGCTCGCGGGCTCTAGAGTGCAGGCTCAGTAGTTATGGCTCACGGGCTTAGTTGCTCCATGGCATGTGGGATCTTCCCGGACCAGGGGTCAAACCCGTGTCCCCTGCATTGGCAGGCGGATTCTTAACCACTGCATCACCAGGGAAGTCTGAGGCTTCTCATTTTTGCTCCTTAAACACTTTTATATCTTTGGGCAAGAAACTTAGGCTGACAAGGCTTTATCGTCAGAGAGTTGGGAATAAAAATACCAGTTCTGCTTATTTTGCAAGGTTGTTGCAAGGATGAAATGAAATAAATGAATCTGAAAACATTTTATAAACTACTGTTACACAACTCTAAAGTCTCATTACTTGCTCAGATTATAATGTCCTCAAACTTGTGTGGATCAGAGTCATTTGCGGTGCTTTGCTAAGAATGCAGTTTTGAGAACTTCTATTTCCAGCAGTACACAAGGCAAGAGAGCCCAAAAAACCCTCTTGCTACACAACTCCTAGAAATGTTGGATAAAGTATAGCCAACATGATTATAAATGCATAACTGAGCTTGTGACCAAGAAAGGAAAATTCCTACAGCCAGAAACTGGCAGGAGGAGCTATGACTTGAAGAGGTAATTGGGTGCTCACGCCACAGCCGCCTCGAGGGGTGATAATCTAGAGTAATGTATTTTAGGCTAGAGGTGGACAGAAGACAAGGTCTGAGGCTGCCCCAAGGCATGGGGTAAGAATTGAGACTTCTATCTCCATCTCTTCGAAAGGGCATTTTCCTAATTAAAAAGTGGCAGACTGAAAGACAAATCTACCATTGGCAAAGGGAAGTGATAAGGAGTCTAGCCCTCCTGGTCTGAGTTCCAGGAGGGGGTGAAGGTGGGCTCTCCCCTGTGGGTTATACCACAGGCTTGCCCTTTGGTGAGTTCACACTACTTGCATGGTCCACGAAGACCCCAGCCCCGAAACTAACTCCTAGTTCCTGGGTTGAAGGAATGGAGGCATGGAGGACAGAATCCAGAGTATTTTCCTTGCAGGGTTGCCCCTCTGCCCAGGTGGATTCTAGAAATAAAGCCCAGTCTAACATTAACTCCAGTTTCCAAATCCATTTGTAACCTGACCCAGGAGAAATACAGACTCTCAAGGACTTTTAGACATTGGATATGAGGTACAGAATATAAGTATCTTTAAGATGTTTGAAAAGTATGGATTCCTGGGTCCCAATGAATCAATAGGTAGTCTGGGTCCAGGAATTTGCACTTTAAATAAGCATCCCAAAGGAGTACGATGCAGATTGCTCTCAGAAGACCCACTGGCAAATGAAGCTTTGCTGCTTTCCTAAAATGTATTCCACTGGCCACTTTAAATACTAAAGGTATCCACGCTTGGGTTCACCTCCACATTAGTGGGTTAAAAGAATACCCTTTAATGACAAATTTACTTTTCTCCTTTGTGTCTATCTGGCTTTATCCGTTTTCTGACTTCAGTGGATAATTAGGTAGCCAGGATTTTTCTCCCCTGGCCTGAAAGACAAGCAAATGACAATAAATAATAATAATAATAATGATACTGAACCAACATAGAGAGTAAATGGAATTGACATTCAATTCCCCTCTTCTGCATCTGCTTCGCTGGCCTCCCAAGTCCGTTGCTGCTGAGTCCGTCCAGGCTGGAGATGCCCCTTTACCTTGTTATGACTTATGGAGGTTAAAATGGTGCATGGTGAGCCTTTGAGGCAGATGGCAGCCTTCTTTACTGCTTATGTTCTTTCCACATTGAAGACTTGTAGCCGCTCTGGATGATTTTGCCCTTCAGAGGAGGGCTGGGGCAGGCATGGAGGAAGGGTTAGGGGAAAGCCACCAGGAAACTTTTCGTCCTGGCTCTGCATCTTCTCATTCTTTATCGCTTTTTTAATCTATTGAACTCAACATGAGAGGGGTTTAATTTTGAAAGCCCTGTGCAGGGAAGAGTTGTTTTTCCTATCTTTGAGCTGTTCAGCCATCTGTCCCAATTTCTTCCTGGTTTCCTGTTATTTTCATTTTGCCTTTTATGAAGATTAACATGCAGCACAACCACATATTCTATTAAGCTTGTCTCCTCACTACTTTATCTCATTAACTGCTTGATCACTGTGAATAAAAATAATCTTCCATTAAGTCACAACTTCAAACGTCTCTGAGACTTTAGATCAAGCAAACCTTCAACAGTTTAAAAAAAATCTCTTTAAATCCAAGAGGTTCACTTCAGAGGAAAACCTATGGGTGTTCTCAGCCCAACTGGCAGGTAAATAGTCATTTGTAACTAAAGATATGCGAGTGAGAAAACACAGCTTACTCTGGAGTTTGTAGCTGCTCTGAACTTTTTCTCTGGGTAAGGCAACTTAGAGCTGGCCCTGGGATGGAATTGGCTTGAAAAACACAACATCCTACATGTGGAAATGGGGTATATCAGTAAGCAACCATGCAGATTTTCATCCTATTTCATACTTTATTTTTCTATTTACAAAATTAATACAAAAAGAAATAAAAGAGAAGACAGGAAAAAAAAGGAAGGAGTGGTAGGGACAAATATCACCCCAACAAGATAAAACTACTCTTAATATTTTGATAGTCCTAATTTTTAAGTGTGTGTGTGTGTGTGTGTGTGTGTGTGTGTAAAAGTAGTATAATGTACATATGCTTTTGTAGCCATTCTTTTTTCCACATCCATATATTTTCTTCATGCAAAGGATAACAACTTTGTGTGAGCTGTTTCCTCTGACTGGACTGTCCTTCTTTCTCTTGGGAACCATTCTTGATCTCCCTGACCTATCTATGCCCCATTAGATATTCTCATGGCTTAGCAGTTTTCTTCTGAGCACTGATCACTGTTATAAATTTTTAATTCCTCTGTGATTTTTGATTGTTCTGTCTCTCCCACTAGACTGTGAGACTCATAAGGGTAGGGGTTGTGTATTCTCAAGGCTCAACATAGTACCTGACACACAGTGGAAGCTTCAAGAACTTTGGTTTGGATGAATGAACAAGTTTTCACACCTACAGGATACTCCAGGCATGGATAAAACCATTGTTTGTCTAGCTATAGTTTAAGTTTGAAGTTGCTTATTGGCTATTATAAATGAGAATATGGGCATCTTTGTATGAAACAGTGGTGCCCACAGTCTTAGTTATTTCTTTAGAGAAATTCCTAGTAGTAGAGTCACTGATTAGAGGGTATGGGACATTGTATGCCTTAGATACATACTTTTAAATTGTTTTCCAGAAAGATACCAATTATTGCACAGTCTCCAGCAGTAGAGGAGACAGTTTCCCCACCCCCTTGCCAACATTGTCATGCTTCACATTTTTATTTTTTTTTTGCTAATATGTTTTCTTTTCCTGCAAACTGACTATTCCTAATCTTTATCTTTCTACTTGGACATCTTATCTTTCTGTATTTATAACTATTATGCAAATTAAGATTTTTGGCCTTATATCACAGAGTCTGTATTGGCTTAAATCTTTTTAAATCTGTCAATTGATATTGCATGTTTGTTTGCACAGATGCAAACCTCTCTGTCTTTTTTCCTTTTTTGTTCTTGTCTTTTATACTTATAAAACTTTTCACACACTAGTATTATAGAAGTAATAGCTCAGAAAAAAAAAATCTAAGGGTGTATATATGAGTATATAGAGGGAAAGGCTGGATTAGTTTATAAATGATACTGGTGAATTGATCAGTTATATGGAGGGGAAAAAGTTATTTTCCATCTAACATTTTACATCAAAATATGTTCCAGATGGATTCAAATCAAAAATTAAAAAGTATAAAAGAACAGGAAAAAATATTGGCGAGTATATGTTCCACTCATCTGTCTTATCTGACTGAATACTCAGACTTGTGAGAGTCTAAGAATTACGCTGGATGAAAAAAAGTCCTTATTGTTAAAAGTTTTGTTTAGAAATTTTGATCAGAAATTTCCCAAGTAGTTCAATGTTGAGAGGGAGATTCTAATGCTTAATCTCTGAATCCCAAGTATCTTTTCCTGAGCAGCGGAGCACCACTTTTCCTAGTTAAGCCAGGTTAAGTAAATAGTATGATAGAGAAAGGACCCTGGCCTTGAAGTTGGAAGACACTGTGTCTAGTCTTATCTTGATCTCATTAGTCATCACATAGTGAGGTGATCTTGGGAGAACTTTCTCTCAGACATTCTCTTAATCTGTAAAACGGAATAACAAAAATCCCTGTGCTGTCTACTTCACAGAGTCGTTGAGAAGTTCAGATCAGATACTGTAAATGAGCAGTATTTATTACTGAAGAGTGCTAGATCACATAATAATAGCACAATATGCTTTATATTATTGCTACTTATATTCCTATCTATCTCTCCTACAGCACTATTTCTTTAAGAGCAATTTTGATCTCCCCTGCATTCTGAAAATGCCTAACAGGACGGCTTTGCTTGATAGATTATATTTTACAATGATTAAGAGCTCTGACTCTGGAGTCCTACTGAGTTTGGTGTAAATCCAGGTTCTGTCTTTTGTATTGGTGTGACCTTGGGCAAGTTATTGAATCTCTCTAAGTTTCAGCTTTCCCATCTTTGTAAAGAGGATAATAATAGTACCTGTTTTGATAAATCAAGGCTGTTTGGTCATGTCAGCATCCAAATTATGGTTGCTGAAGCCAAAAAGGGAATGTGCTAGCTAATCTGTCTCTGTCTGTGTCTCTGTCTCATCACCGTACTCTCCAGGAGTGGTTAGTTAAGGTATGACCTTGTTGCCCTCCTTTGATTTGCTGCCTCTTTTAGCCTCAATCGTATTTTTGCCTACAGGATTTGTCCACATAGCAGAGAAGAAGGTGTTGCCATTCCTCGTTTACATTATCTAGTTCTTTAACTTGAAATTTAAACAATTTACTGATTTTTTAAAAAGTGGTAAAATAGTCTAAGTTAGTTCTACTTTGGTCATATCCCCACCCTGGACCAATCATGTGGTCTGGTGAGGGGACTTAGATTGTTTAGACCGTTCTACTTGCCCTCTTAGGGCTATGGTTGTGGGGTATGGGACTGCCAGCCCCACCACTATCATAGGATTGGAGAATGGGAGAAGCAGGTCCCCAAAGGAATGGGATAGTGTAGCGTGTGTTAGCAGACAAAAAATAAGCAACGCCTACTATTTTCCTCATAGGACTATTGTAAGAATTAAATGATAGAAATTTTTTGTACCATTGATATACAGTAAGTAATCAAGAATAAAAAGAAAAGAAAAAAGGTCTTCCTAGTATTGTTATTCATTGGAATATTCATTGGAATTGGAATATTTCTTTCTAGGCCTCTTGCAGGTATCAGTTGCCTTCTGAACTGCCGCAGTGAAACAACCTCTGAGTAAGCTTATTTTAAACATCTAGGAAAGAGTTCTAGGTAGTCATGGGATAAGAGATGTAATGGAGCCATCGTTACTCTTCACAGGAATTAGCCAAGAGAAGGGCATTGGGGGCTGGAGGAGAGGAAAGAGGTCTATCTCTTCCGATTAGGGATTCTTCACAATAAATGCTCATTTCAGTGACTGCCGTAGGAGTATACTAGCCTTGAATCTCTGCTGCCATTCCCAACCTCTCTTCAGAGTCCAATGGTCAGTCTTAAACATAGAGTGACATAAGACTGTGGTTCCTCTCTGTTTTCTTTCTTCCCTACTGGTTAGTCTGCTACCCCTGGATTTTTGTCCTTTTGTCTCCTCAGGCTTGGATTTATCTTAGTGTAGACTTTTCTTTTAGTCTGACTCTGGTCATGCAGAGTTAAAGCCTAATATTAATACATAGTGAGAAAAATGGAATTTAGTTTAGCTAAATTAGTATGTGTTGTATTGCTGAGACTGAAAAAAAAAAGGCTGAACCTTTTGACTTGGAACCATGGAAACACTCTTCTTATTTAAGCACCATCGACTTAAATTTGAGGCTTCCAACTGGCATAGATCATCACAGCAAGCAGGTGAATCTATTGAAGTAAACCCAATTTTTGTTTTTTTTTTAAACCCTGAGGTTTGCACCCTGTTCTTGCTTGCTTGCTTGCTTGCTTGCTTGCTGTGTTGGGTCTTCGTTTCTGTGCGAGGGCTTTCTCTAGTTGTGGCAACCAGGGGCCACTCTTCATCGCGGTGCGCGGGCCTCTCACTATCGTGGCCTCCTTGTTGCGGAGCACAGGCTCCAGACACGCAGGCTCAGTAGTTGTGGCTCACGGGCCTAGTTGCTCCGCGGCATGTGGGATCTTCCCAGACCAGGGCTCGAACCCGTGTCCCTCTGCATTAGCAGGCAGATTCTCAACCGCTGCGCCACCAGGGAAGCCCAAACCCAATTTTTTTTTTAAGGACAGACATCAGGAGCACATTAAAAAATCATGTGCACAGGTTGTATTTTAGGGGGTAATTTTCCTTGACTATCAGCAACATTTTGATGTACTCATATCTGGAACATCTATGAGAAAGAGTTAAGTGAATAAATAGTTTCTGCATTTCATGATATGATTTTAATTCTCCCACCTTGGCTGCTTAGGGATGACAGCTTAATCTGATATCACTGGAAATAAGAAATAGCTATATTTCCATGATCACTGAAAGTTCAAATTGGATTGTAAACTCAGATAGAGCTGACCTGAGGCTTATCAGAGCTGAAGCAATGGAACTGCATGAGAACAGAGAAGATTTCATCAGAAAGAAAATTCTGCTTGAGAAAGTCTTTGCCTCACTAAATAAACACTTGAGTTTAGGAGAAAGGAGGACAGGAGATGAGAAACAGAAAAAAGGAACATTTCAAACATTTTAAAAAAATAGCACTTTTTCCTCCTGGTAACTTCCCCACTTAGGTTTGATAGAAAGTAACCCTGCATGTTCCTCAGGACATCTCCTGGAGATGTCAGGTGGAGGAATGGAGATTTTGTTTTCCTGCCACACTGGAAAACGGCACCGACTGATAATATTGTATGTTTTTGTTTGCCATGCCTTTTTGCAGCTGACTTGCCTTCCCCTCTCACAGTAGCTTGGCTGCTTTATTTATAGACGTGATTTTTATCTTCTCTAATCCTCATGGGGATGTTTGGAGAACCAAGGGAACTGTTATGAAAGCAACTCTAGGGCAAATAACCAAGCCTGTAGTACTGCAGTGATATCCTGAACTCACAGCCCGTTTGGAGGTTGGTGTGTTACTGAGGCCGAAGTGCATGTACATCACCCAGTTCTGAGTCTATTCACGGCAGACAGATGTGGGCATCGAAGCTGTTGCTATTGGATGATTTTTCTGCTCAGGCAGAATGACGTACTGTAGCTAAAGCTTTAAATTTAGCAAGTAGGATGATTGTTACTTCTCTAATGCTTCTGATTAAGGTCAGCAGCAGATGTTACTCTGGAGCAACTAAGCTTGCTTTCATGAGCAGATGACATGGGAAAAACATCATTTTTTTTTCTGTCTTGAAAATGGGGGAGTATCAGAAGGAAAAGAGTTAGGTACAGATTGTATCAATTATCTAATACACTGTGACATGTCACCCCAAAACACAGTGACTTAAAACAACACCCGTTTATTCATACTTTTGCAATTTGGGCAGGGCTCAGCTGGGCTGGCTCATCTCTACTATGTGTGGTTATGGCTGGCCTCACTCATGCGTTTGCAGTCAGCTGACTGGTTCCCAGGGCCTCTTTGACATGCCTAGCGATTGGCTGTGTGGCTTGGTTCTCCTCTGCATGGCTTCTCAGCAGGATAGCCTAGGCTTCTTACATTGCATTGGCAGCCTCCCAACTGTATAACATAAAACTCAACCCCCTTAAGAAATAGTTCATCCTGGACCATTTCCTATACTTCCTGAGAATGTGTCACAAATGTTCTCAGAATATACGCTTCCATTGAAGCTGTGCTGCTCTGCCAGCTGCTGCAGTGTTTGCCCACCCTTCCATTAGTTCAGCACGGCAGAGCTGCCATTGCAGGTCTCTCTTACCGTATACCTTCCTCCATGCATTCGATCCTCATGTCCCCGAAGCAGTGTGGCTCTCTGGGGCAAGGCGGGAAAATTGCTCCTTCCCTCTTTGGACTACTGTTTTGGAGGGGCCCCCAAGCAGGACTGCTGTGTTCTCAATTTTGCTCATCTTTCTCCATTCTCTGTTGTATTTCATCCATTTCAGACATGTGTCCAGCATGGGCTTGGCTGGGAATGGTTGGATTTGCTCAAGGGCATCACACTGAATGAATCGAATGACATTTTATTTGACTAAGCCTATCATGCCCCATTCCTTCTATCTTTAGGGTAAATTCTCCCGAGGTCCTGGTTTTCTAGACAGCCTTTGATCTTTATATAACTGTCCAGCTAGGACCTCTACTTCACCCATCATCCCTCTCTTGAGCTAGCCCCATTATCGAGTGAGGTTTGTCTCATTTTAGAGGTAAAGGAATTAAGTAAAGGAAATGGGAAATTCAACTGCCTTGACTCAGGCAGTCACTGCAGGTTAGGGTAAAAAAAAGAGTGAGATTCTAGGGCTCTATTTAGTCCGTATCTCACTTGGCAAAGCCTCCTTATCCTAAGAAATCAAACACATCCTGTGGGGGTAGTAGCGAGCTGCTCCATATGGTACTCTGCTCTTTCTCACCCTTTTAATTTGGCTCATTGTTCAATCTTAATTTGCAATTGTCACAGCTGTGATCACATTCCCAAGTTCCACCAACTCCCAAAACCCTTGAATCTGAAACCTTGGTGGTTTTAATTTTATTTTTGTTGAGAAAGGTTATGTTGTCGCAAAGGGTAAAGCTAGCTCTTCAGTGAGGAAAACATTTTTTTGGGGGGAAAAAGCTAATTCTAATTTTGAATTGAACCTCAGAATGGGCTGCAACTGTGGAACCTCAAGTTCAGGAGAGTTGACAACTCAGCTATAATCAAGCTAACTGAATTGGACAGAGCAATGTGAGACATAATTAGCAATTCCATTCAGCGAGCTGTCTCCTGAAAAACTTAAAATACCTTCTAGGCCTCATGCATATTCAGTGCCTCATTTGCTATTGTTTTTATCCAACAGGTTGAAATTCAAAAGGAAAGAATTCTGAGTTGTCTGTCTCACTTTCATCCTCTGCGTTCTCCTCTCTTTTCAGCAGCTCCCCCTCCCCAAGCCTGTCCCACTTCCATACAGCAGGTCACCCCAATGCCAACTGCACATTGACAAATACAAAATACTCTGAGCACATTTTTTTCTCTTGCTTGTACGTTTGTCAACCTTTTCTCTCAGTTAGATAGACCGAGCAGGTACATTTGCCCTGGGGACTTAGGACCATTTTGTAGTTGTGGTCAGGCTTCTGTCAGGAATTCTTTCTGTCCCCTGGTTACTGGGTCATGAGTGGGTCTGTGCTGAACTGGAGATTGATGATCCCACACTTTCCCTCCTGATCTCCATCCACCTTGATGGGTTATGCTTTCACTTTCCTTGATGTTCCAGGTGGCTGGGCTTTTGCCTGGAGGATGTGAAGGGAGATCGTAAGAGGCAATGAGAGGAGAGGGGGAAAAATCATATATATTTCCATGTGTTCACTGTGTCCCCTGGTTAGCTGAGCCTGGGAGTTCCCCAGTAGAAGGCTGTCTCCTTGGCACCCAAAATGTGTAGGGTGTGACTATTCTGGAAGGACCCCTGAGGAATGATTGGTTGTTTGGAGAGGCAATATAGTACCACGAAGACAAGAGTCTGAGTTAGATCTAGAATCAAATCCTAGTTCTGCACTGTGTGGTCTAAGCTGTGTGGTCTTGACCAAGTTTCTTTACCTCCCTAATCTTCAAATGCTTCATCTGTAAAACGAGGTTCCTAATGACCCTGTGTGTGGCTGTTAGGAGGATTACATGAGATAATGTATATGGAGGACCTAGCCAAGTGTCTGGCACGTTACTGGTGCTCAAGAATTGTGTTCTTCTTTTTCAAGTTCCTTTTTTCCTTATCTTTCTGTTTTATTGTATTTTACAGTGTGATATCGGGAAATGTGAAATATGCTGCATTTTCAAAGAAATTACTCAGTACTTTCAATCTCTTTCCCTATAAACTTTCTAGCAATTAGTAAATGCTGATCAAAGTTTCACCATCTTTCCCCTCCCCTCTTAATATCTGGTAAAGGTGACTGGCCAAAAGCATACATTGAGTTAAATGAGAAATTAAATATTTTTCTAATCTTAAATTCCTGGAAGCATCACCGTATTTCCTCATTTCAGAATAGCCTCTTTCAGATTTTATTTCTTCCATCTGGGGAGCATTAGAATAAGAAAAGTTTACTGGTAAAACTTCATGTTAAAATTTTCAATTTGCTGACCTAACCTGGATGCTGAAGCTTTGATTTTCATGTCTTTTTTTTTTTAAACTGTGAAGTAGAAAGTTAAGGCATACTCAGCCTTGTAAATATTTTAGAGGAGGCTGAGATACACTCTAAATGGATTCCTGTATCATATTTGATGGCAATTTTGGTAGTTTGGAGTTTCAAGGGGAAATAAAAGAAGGAGAAATGTCACCAGGGTTGTAAATCAGAGGAGGAGAGTTGAGAACTTGTTCCTTTGCAAAGTCACATTTGCCATAGCAGGTTGACATCTGAATGAGTTCATAGGATGAAAAATGAATGCAAGGACTGGATTGAGTAGAAGTATTTCTTTCCCTCTGCCCCTTCTAGTAGATCTTATATGTATCATACCATTTGGCAGGTGACTTAGCCTTCATTAATTACCATCACACGCTGTCCTCTAATTGTTTTCCAAGTAGAAGTCTTGTTTTGTTCAAAATATTGCAAAATACTTGAGGGGATGGGTCATCTCACATACTTACTTGGTGTGACCTCCTACAGCTCCTAACCCCATTCTGTGCATGCATTATTGCAAGTTGGGAACAGGATGAGAGAAAATGAAGCCCTGAGCCTATCTCCCATCTGTGGTGTCCCTCAGTTAATGAATATGTTAAGGCCAAGCTGTGACTCACCATGCTCACCAATAGAAGTGGATGTACAGGGAGGGTGAAGAGAGGCCAGAAGAGAAGCCTTTGAAAAGAATACGTTAAACTCCAACAATGGAAAGAGATGAAGAATGTCGTGAAGATGGGGAGAATGTGAAAGATGAAAGAGAATTGGTGATTGCTCAGCTGCCATGGAGAGAATTTGGCTGTGAACAAGTTCCAAAACAATTTCCATGTCATAAAGGTGGGGAACAGGGTAGAGGATAATCACTGGAAATCACGGCCCTTTTGACTGAATAACCTCAGTTAGTTCTTCAAGATACCCTCTTGTGTCTCTACAGCAGGAGCTTGATAATCAGTACTTAATGAAGAATTGAGAGAGCCAATATCCCAAAGAATGGGGATGAAGTAGTTTCTGGACATTTGGAGCTTAGGGAGAGGTTTGCACACTGTTAACGGTGAAAAATACCATCCTTTGCCTCCTTGAGCAAAATTTCCTAGAGTTTTCAAAGGAATTAATCTGGTGTTTCTACTTTAACCCCAATAGAAGCCTAAATCCTGAAAAGTCTCTGCAAAAAGTATATTTTGTTGACAGGTTATTGTATAGGGTATAACCTCCTACAAAAATCTTGTCTAAATCCACCAGAATGGTGAAAATGAATGATACTATATCAAAGTCATTGCTGTATTTGCTACATGGCCTTCGATTTTTTGCTTCTTTTTTCCCTCACACTTTTTTTTTAAAAGCAGTGAGTCTATTGAGAAATCTTATTAAAAATCACAAACTGAACAGCAGACCTTTTTTTTTTTTGAGAACTAGAAACAGATTTTAAATGACAAAAAAAAAAACTCCTTTAATCTTTTTGTAACATCTTGACAGTTGTGCCAGAAGATGTCTGCTTCTACCTTCAAAATATAATTGCTTTTGGTCTGAAACAATTCATTTCCTACTCTTTTTCCACTACTAGAAATCCTTGCCCTTTAAGCTGGATATTTTCCCTTAATTTTGTGGCTACTTTTTTGGTAAGGTAATGGAAAGGGGTAGGCAGCCAGGAGGCTAAGGAGACCAGAATGAATGTTGTAACACAACACTATGCCTTGTGAATGTATAATGTGAGATAAAGAGAGCATCTGTGAACCAAGGGAAAAAAAACTGAAATATTTTGTCATAAAAATGAGGTTGACTGTCACAGAGTTGAATATCTAGTGTCACCAAAGATATTTGACCTTTCTAAATCCGTCAAAGCATCTTTCTATTGCTTTGTTTTCAATAACTCAAGTGAAGTCATATTATAGTTGAAAACCTTAGCAGTTAATGTCTTAAAGATCCCAAATCTTACGTGTATTTTCTTCAAAGAAGCATTTTATAAATATTGGAATAAGAGTGTCATCAGATTTCCATAAAATCTGCATCTATGGACTTTTTAGCACGAACATTTCTGATCTATAGAATAAACCTAATGAGAATTAGAAATAGGTGATCTAAAAAAAAAAAAAAAAAAAGAAATAGGTGATCTCAGCAAGAAGGGAAGCTTTAATGGAGGGGAATGGGGAATTTAGGCGTCAGTGAGAATCCATAACTGCAAAGCGACATGGTGTGTCCTAATCCCTAAACTCAGGCCTTGAATCATGAACGACAGAATAGGAAAAAAAATAATAAAGGGAAATACAGTCAGAGGTGTTGACCACGCAGTCAACCTAATAGTTTGGACTTCTTGCAATGTAGTGTACATTTTTTTCCAATATATTTCGGTCATTTTTTTTTCCAAACTAGCTCTGTGAGAGTAAGTGTAATTCATGAACTCTTTTATGACTCAGTTTTTAAAAAAATATTTATTTATTTGGATGCGCCAGGTCTTAGTTGTGGCACGCAGGATCTTCCTTGCGGCGTGTGGGATCTTTAGTTGCAGCATGTGGGATCTAGTTCCCTGACCAGGGATCGAACCTGGGCCCCCTGCATTGGGAGTGCGGAGTCTTAGCCGCTGGACCACCAGGGAAGTCCCTGACTCAGTTTTATGAATATGTTTGGCTTCTTTGCATCTACTCCTCTCTGTCGCCACTAGAGCCTGGAAGAAGACTGTGCCGTGCAGTTGGGGGACTCGTGGGATTAAGCAACTCAGTGCTGTCCACTTCTGTCCAGATTTGATCTGCTGGATGCATTGAGATTTGTCTTGTAGAGCATCTTCTCTGCTTTCCTCATTTCTTGAGAAATAGGAAATACAGGAATAAAAAGAGGGAAAAAAAGACAACCCCAATCCTCTGTTGCAGGACCCTTTGGAAACTGTATCAGGCACACTGTTGCTTCCACTCACCTGGAGGCTACTTAGTTATAAGGGCCAGGGCAGAAATGGTGCATTTCTATGTAGGCAGGAACCAAGGTGCACTTGGAGAAGCAAGTCCAAGCCCAGGTTTTCTTCTTTCTTAAGGGATACAAGGATGAAAATCAATATGCATTAATCATGAGCACTACCTGTGAGCTGGGCATTGTGCTTGATTGCCCCCCTTCCCCGCCCATGATATATGGTCGGGTCTCTGTCTGATTCCCCAGAAAGACAGGGTCACCAGTAGTCTGGGGGAGGATCAGTTATCTTAAAATTAACTCATAGTTTACGCTATATATTACTATGCTCTCTTAAGAGTTTCTCAATTGACGAGAACAAAGATTCAGTCTTGCTAGCTGGGTCCAAGACCTAGAAGTAAGAAATTGATTATTTTTTCCTTGTATTTTCTTCCTCTGAGTCACATGCCCTGATATAATAAAGGTACCCCACCCCACCATCCATTCCCCAGGGGTGGTCTTTTTGTTTTTCTAACTCAATTCAGGACCTCATATGTCTTTTTCAAGTCTCTTAACTTTCTTTCACAGTCCCATTTCCAGGATTCTCACTATACTCCATTATTTTTAATTCCATTCTTCCTTCTTAGGAGCATAGCTCTTATCTATTTTGGTCTTTGGGGATACTAGTAGTTTTATGCAAACCTAATAATCTTTCGTTATTACTAAGAGGCCTAGTATTTCTGGAGGGTCAGTTACCTCAACTCAGAATCCATCTCATTTGATCCTAAAAACAGCTTTGTGAGGTAGGTTGTACCATCCTTCTCTTAAAGCTGAGGAAACTGAGACCCAGAGTTAGATAAGTTGCTTAAAGCATGTGAGTAATACACGGTAGACCCACAAGTTAAACCCTGGTCACTTCGGGTCTAATGAAGGTGCCTATGTTCCTTCTATACAGTGATCTCTTAAAATCTAACATTTATTGAATTGCCTACTAATAGGTCGAGTACTGTGCCAAGGCTACTGTGCTGAGGAATTCTAAACCGAAGTTGGCATAAGAATTGAAGACTGTTGGCTTCCTGAAATACTGTGATGAGAGAGATTCTACGGTCCTGTCTACACTCAATGGGAAAGGATGCTGGGATTCATTGTTAATGTCTATCATGGGAGCATAATAGAGTGACTTTGCCAATTATTCATCTCCTCTCACAGAGTCGCCCAATAATAGCAGGGGCAGGATGAGAGGGTATTTAAGAGCTAGGGTTTGGACTGATACAGAGCAGATTCAAGTCCTGATTCCACAATGTACTTAGCTGTGACGCCTTGAGGAAATTACTCAAACTGAGTCTCCATTATCTCATTCTTTAAATGAGGATGACTGTAGTACCTGCTTTGGGGTTATTGTGAGGCTTGATGAGACAATGCACTTAAGCACCTAATATGATGCTTAGCACATTAGGTCTTCTGTTAGAAAGAAATGTAATGGGGCTTCCCTGGTGGTGCAGTGGTTAAGAATCCACCTGCCAGTGCAGGGGACACGGATTCGATCCCTGGCCCGGGAAGATCCCACATGCCACAGAGCAGCTAAGCCCATGCGCTACAACTACTGAGCCTGCACTCTAGAGCCCACGAGCCACAACTACTGAAGCCCGCACGCCTAGAACCCGTGCTCCACAACAAGAGAAGCCACCCAATGAGAAGCCCACGAACCGCAACGAAGAGTAGCCCCCGCTCGCCGCAACTAGAGAAAGCCCGCGCACAGCAACGAAGACCCAACACAGCCAAAAAAATAAAAACAAACAAATGAATTAATTAAAAAAAAAGAGAAAGAAATGTAATGAGGATGGAAGGTTAACTGACAGACCACTTACTCTCTTTCATTTTCCTTTCTCTAATCTTAGAGAGGTTACCTCTTTAAAGGATACCTAGTTGACATATTTTTTCACAGTGACATAAAAGAGTAATTATTTCCCCATTTATTTCCCTGACAAGTTTCTCTTCACTTCCTTGAGATTAGAAGTCCTAATTTGGCTAATTGATTTAGTCAGTAATGAGCACCAAATGCTGAATATGACACTTGGGTAAGAAATCTGTAAAACCACAGAGGAAGGCGTGATGCATTTCGAAAAATCAGGATGAGTGTAATAATTTTAAGGGGCTGTAGGGGGGTACAGGCCAGAGAAAACCCTGTTGTCTGTATTTTGGGTGAAGATGACACGGCTTTTTTCAGACCACAGTTTCTCTGTCTGTGCTGCCATCTTGCGAGAAAGAGAAATATGGAAGGATTTGAGGAGGGGGTTAAAACAGAGAAATGTAGGTCCAAACACTGTTTCCTGTCCGAATTCCATTAGCACCGTACTGTCAAGTGCTCCAGCATCGTGAGTGTACTTCCATAGCTTATAATTGCCCTGTGCTTCAGTCAAGAGATGGGTAATTGCTCCTATGGGCCATAGATTTCCTGCTAGTAGCAGCTGATTGAAGCCAGCCATATATTGCAGTTAAAAACCCCAAACTTGCTGCAGTGTTTACAGATAAACCTTCTGTGCAACAGTCATTTACTGTACCCAGCCATCCATATGTTAAAGATATTATCCACGAGCCCCTCATTTTCTCTTGAAGACAGATCAACTGTTCTTTTCAGTTTGATTAAATTTCACTATGTGGTGTTGATAGGCCAACTCTTTTATTTTGTAGCTGATGCTTTAAATAAAGTTGCATTTCTCTGGATCTAAGTTCTACTTTGGGGGCATTTGTTAATAGCCACACTACTGTAGTATTAGTTACTTCTGCAAAGTTTCTTATTCCTCTTTTTCTATTCCTCTGATAAGCCAAATACAGGTATTAGCCTGTGCGTCTGTTGACGTCCTCAAGAATTGGAATCTAGTAAAGGTAAGCCATCCACTCATTAGCAATCATGACGTTTTGGGGTTTCGGAGAAGCTGAAGGGGGATTGTGTGTTTTCTAATTTTAATGACACTTGCATCTGCAATGCACACAATGGATGATGCTACATAATATTAAAAGGTAGATGACGCTCTGTGTCCATACTCACCTTACGGGGGTTCCCATTTCTCCACTCTTGCAGTTTTATTAAATTTAGGCTTTAGAGGCTAAATAAACAGTTTGATATCTATGTATGATTCAAGTCTGTTCAGTGGATCTCAAGATTTTGGGTGGTTTTAATTCAGTTTCTCTGTTTATCAATAGTAACATCGATATCATCTTCTTCTTGCTCCCTTTATTCTTTTTTAAAAAATTTGTTTTATTTATTTATTTATTTTTGGCTGCGTTGGGTCTTCATTGCTGTGCGTGGGCTTTCTCTAGTTGCGGCGAGCGGGGGCTACTCTTCGTTGCGGTGCACAGGCTTCTCATTGTGGTGGCTTCTCTTGTTGCGGAGCACAGGCTCTAGATGTGCAGGCTTCAGTAGTTGTGGCACATGGGCTTAGTTGCTCCGCGGCATGTGGGATCTTCCCGGGCCAGGGCTCGAATCCGTGTCCCCTGCATTGGCAGGTGGATTCTTAACCACTGGGCCACCAGGGAAGCCCACTCCCTTTATTCTTGAAGCAAGAATGAAAGATAAGAATGGTTACAGATAAACCGGGAATGCCTTGAACTTGTGAAACCAGAAACTCTGTCATTCCTACCATACCCTCCTTTTTAAAAAACTTCCCTGACAAACCTGTACACTTGTTTGAAATTCATGAGTAATTTATCTTACGGTAGGAAAAAAATGTGTGTTTCTTTTTTTATAAATTTATTTATTTAATTTATTTATTTTTGGCTGCATTGGGTCTTCGTTGCTGCACACGGGCTTTCTCTAGTTACGGCGAGTGGGGGCTGCTCTTCTTTGCGGTACGCAGGCTTCTCATTGCAGTGGCTTCTCTTG
Source organism: Balaenoptera borealis (assembly GCF_965194805.1). Taxonomy (NCBI): domain Eukaryota; kingdom Metazoa; phylum Chordata; class Mammalia; order Artiodactyla; family Balaenopteridae; genus Balaenoptera; species Balaenoptera borealis. The sequence goes on from NC_138867.1 coordinate 149,115,274, forward strand.
TTGTGGAGCACAGACTCTAGGCACGCGGGCTTCAGTAATTGTAGCACGCGGGCTCAGTAGTTGCGACTCACGGGCTCCAGAGCGCAGGCTCAGCAGCTGTGGCGCACGGGCCCAGCTGCTCCGCAGCATGTGGGATCTTCCTGGACCAGGGCTCGAACCCACGTCCCCTGCATTGGCAGGCTGGCTCTCAACCACTGCGCCACCAGGGAAGCCTGGAAAAAAAATGTTTAATCCATTTTTTTAAAAAACTGAGTGACTGAAGAATTTGTATCATCATGGTCAGACCTAGTCAAATTAACAAAAGAGATGGGATTTGTCATGTGTTTCCTTTAGTTCTGTCTTCTCTTTTTGCAGCTCTATCTTCCTTAGATATATGGAGCTGATCAATTTATTGGTAATGCAGTGGTAAAGAATATAGTAACATTTGCAGGGTTAGGTCTAAGCATGGGTTCCTGGAACCTCAGATAATGATTACTTACTTACCTTCCAAATTCTGAGGTTGAAATTATTGGTTTGAGTAGAAGGAAAATATAGCAGTTGAAATGAAGCAAAGAACACTTGTCCATAGTATACAAATCCATGAATTTGGTCACAGATGGGGTGTATATGTCCAGGTGTTAAAGAATGTGGGTACAGGACAAGAAAACAAAACTTGACTCCTATGATGGTATAGTTGTATGAAGCATTTTAGCAGATCCAAATTTAACCCAAAGATGAATGAAGTAATAATGAAATATACAAAAATAGGTCTTCATTAAAGGCCAAGGGAAATGATAAATGAATGAACGCTTGCTTGTAGGCCCAGGTACTTTGCTTGTATCTTCTTATTTATTGTTTAACTTATGAGGTAGATGTTATCTTCTTACCTAAAAATGAAGCAGAGTTTCCCAGAGGTTAAATAACTTGGCCCATGTCATAAAACTTGTAAGAGAACAACTAGGATTCTAATTCAGGTAGGCCTGACTCCTAAATCTATGTGCTTTCCATTATTTCACCCAGTCCTTGAATTTTTCTTATGATTTCTCTGAATATCAAATTTCCTTAGAATAATTAAACATGATTTGATTGATCAGTATTTGGTTTTCACTTGGTTTTTTAGGAACTCATTCAATTATTTATTCATTCAGCTAATACTTATTTTTGTATCTCCCATGTGTCAGGCACCGCTAGGCACTGAGAATACAAGATTAATGAGACATGGTTCCTGTTGTTGAGAAGCTTTCAGGGAGGGAACAGATATGTAAAAGAAATACTTGTGATTCCGTATGAGAACTGCATTAGAAGTATGTCCAAGTTTCAGGGGTAGAACAAAAGAGTAAGTAATCAATATGTTTGGGAGAAGAGGTTGTATTTGGCCAAGAGTTGTTTTTCTTTTTTTTAAAGGAGGTTTTTTTTTTTTAAACATCTTTATTGAAGTATAATTGCTTTACATTGTTGTGTTAGTTTCTTCTGTATAACAAAGTGAATCAGCTGTACATATACATATATCCCCACATCCCCTCCCTCTTGTGTCTCCCTCCCACCCTCCCTATCCCACCCTTCTAGGTGGTCACAAAGCACTGAGCTGATCTCCCTGTGCCATGCAGCTGCTTCCCACTAGCTATCTATTTTACATTTGGTAGTGTATATATGTCAATATTACTCTCTCATTTTGTCCTAGCTTACCCTTCCCCCTCCCCGTGTCCTCAAGTCCATTCTCTACATCTGTGTCTTTATTCCTGTCCTGCCCTTAGGTTCTTCAGAACCATTTTTTTTTTTTAGATTCCATATATATGTGTTAGCATACGGTATTTGTTTTTCCCTTTCTGACTTACTTCACTTTGTATGACAGACTCTAGGTCCATCCACCTCACTACAAATAACTCAATTTTGTTTCTTTTTATGGGTGAGTAATATTCCATTGTATATATGTGCCACATCATCTTTATTCATTCATCTGTCGATGGACACTTAGGTTGCTTCCATGTCCTGGCTATTGTAAATAGTGCTGCAATGAACATTGTGGTACATGACTCTTTTTGAATTATGGTTTTCTCAGGGTATATGCCCAGTAGTGGGATTGCTAGGTCATATGGTAGTTCTAATTTTAGTTTTTTGAGGAACCTCCATACTGTTCTCCATAGTGGCTGTATCAATTTACATTCCCACCAACAGTGCAAGAGGGTTCCCTTTTCTCCACACCCTCTCCAGCATTTATTGTTTGTAGATTTTTTGATGATGGCCATTCTGGTGTGAGATGATACCTCACTGTAGTTTTGATTTGCATTTCTCTAATGACTAGTGATGTTGAGCATCCTTTCATGTGTTTGTTGGCAATCTGTATATCTTCTTTGGAGAAATGTCTATTTAGGTCTTCTGCCCATTTTTGGATTGGGTTGTTTGTTTTTTTGATATTGAGCTTCATGAGCTGCTTATAAATTTTGGAGATTAATCCTTTGTCAGTTGCTTCATTTGCAAATATTTTCTCCCTTTCTGAGGGTTGTCTTTTCGTCTTGTTTATGGTTTCCTTTGCTGTGCAAAAGATTTTAAAGGAGCTTTAACTGGTGTCTTTTTAAAGGAAAAAAAATTATTTATTTATTATTAGTTAATTTATTTATTTTTGGCTGTGCTGGGTCTTCATTGCGGCACGTGAGAACTTTGTTGCAGCATGCGGGATCTTAGTTGTAGTATGCGGACTTCTTAGTTGTGGCATGCGGACTCTTAGTTGCGGCATGCATGTGGGATCTAATTCCCTGACCAGGGATCGAACCCAGGCCCCCAGCATTGGGAGTTTGGAGTCTTACCCACTGGACCACCGGGAAGTCCCTAACTGGGGTCTTAAGAGAGAGTGATGATGAGGAGGATGCTAGTGACAATAGCTAATAGTTTTTGAATACTTAGTGTGTTCTCGAAAGCTACCTATAAAGTCTTACCTCCTTGAAACCTCTCAACATCTCTAGGTATTATTCCTCTTCACATCTCGGTGATGAGGAAACAAAGACACAGAGTAGTTAAGTAAACTACTGGAGGGTAGAAGCAGGGTGCAAATCCAAGTTATCAGCTCCAAAGTCAGCCCCATTTTGTGGCTCTGTTTGATTAAAGTAGTGGTGAGTAAGGGTTTGCCTGGAAGAGTTGGAGGTCGAGTTGGGATAAAGGGAGGGTTGGGGAATTTGGAAGGGTTTGCCTGGCCAGGTGAGCAGCACATGCAAGACAGAGAGATGTGAAACAGTGTGGCACAAATCAGGGATTTGTAAGTAGCAGCGTACAGCTGAACGTGCCTTGTACACTGAGGATTGTTGAGGAGGGGAACCCTGAGGCTGTGCCCAGATCAGGAAGGACTTATTTGGACATAAGAAGGCATTTGGACTTGGTGTCATTGAAGGATTTTAAGTAAGGGGATGAAATGACCCCGTCAGTTTTCATCACTAAGGTATACACAGGTAATTAGGAGAAAGTCAAAGTTTCAGCAGTATGCGTTAAAGCACTCAAAATACATTAGTAGCAGGAATTTTGATAACCCGAACTTGAAAAACATTTTACTAGTATCCATTATTTATCTCAGTATTTAAAGACGTGATGACTTCAACTTTTAATTGCCTCGCTTTCTTTCTAGTCAAAGCACTTCTAGCAATGAAGTTAGACCAATCTCTGAAACTGAAATCTGGAAATCTCATAATCATTTATCTGGGTTTTAGACAGACCAGCATAACCTTAGTCACTCTTAATGTTGCCTGAGATAGAGATTCATTCTGGATCTGAGCTTCAGATCACATTACTTTCTCCCAAAGGAGAGCCTCATGAAGAATTTGTAAATCACAGTTTTAGCTTTTGTGTCTTTTCAGGAGCCCATTCTAATGTTTCATAGACCATAACCCAAACTCCAGGCTTCTGAGCCCACGAATAGGTGTTGACAACCCATTATGGGAGGGAGAGCCATGGTTGAAAGGGCCACTGGGTTACTGGTTTTGATTGCTGCCTTTCTGGGCACTGCAGCTTCAGAGGGAATGCACCACCTACAGATTTAAAGCAATAAGCAGTCTTAGTCTCTCTTGATATTTTCTGCCTTAGATTGGATCAAGCATTGCCTGACACTGGCAGCTGTTTTCCCTGACTTGTTTTGCTGTTATATGATGACCTTTTCTTTGTTTATTGTTTTATTTGAACTTGCTGGGAGTTTATATAATTGATGGGCTTGTATGCCACAGTATGTCTGGGAATCTGCTGGTGATATACTACAGTGTCTGAATGGGTAGTTTTTTCTTTCTTTCCTCCCCTACTCTCACCCCTAATGTCAGAAAGTCAACATCCCAACTGGTGAACTGACATGGTAATAGAGACCCTTATCTTGTGAGCAAAGGGTTTGGGTCAATCAGAGTCACCCAGGGTCAGCCTATATTAAAAATTTCAACATTTTGACAGTCTCTTGAGCTCTGCTATAATACCTGAGTTTTAGGTTTCAATATATTTCTGAACAGAGATCCATCTTTGTTCACATCGCCTCAGCTTGACTGGGGTGTTGAAATGTACAAATCATGAAATTGTTCATTACTTATCAAAAATAAGCAGTACGTGGTTGTCAATATAGGTTTGACAGCTAATCATTTAACATTTTTATCTGATTTTAAAAACTATAGGCATTAAAGACAGACAAAGAAAATGGAAAAAGCAAGTTACAAAACAATGTATAGGATCCCTTTTTTAAAAGCTAAATGTTATGTGATCTTAAATGAAAAAAACATGGAAGAAAAAGCATCAGAGAGTTAGCAGTGATACTGGATCACAAGGACTTTCTATGTCATCCCTCCCTGTATTACTGAGTATGCAATTTCTTGTATTTAGAAAAGTTTAAAAGCACAAGCAATATTTATGCTCCTTGTATAACTCAAAAGCCTCTAATGTGTAACAGAGTAGAATGATTAGTAAATGTAATTCAAATATATTGTATGTTTCAAATAAAGAAGTTAATTGTTCAGTTGACGTGGTTAAGCCTTAAGTTTCTGAGTTGTCATTTTAAATTAAACTGTGCTTAGGTTTTGCAGGAACAATTGAGTTTCTTACATTTTGGCACTAAGGAATCAGGCTTGGTAACAAGGCTCTAAGAATATGAAAGTTACTACTTTCATATTCTTAGAGCCTTGTTCAAGGCAAGCATCAAAAACACTTCCGCTAGTTTTGGAAATTGATATGCAAATAGATGTACTTGTAATGACTCTTGTTCACCTGTGATGTTAGCCTTGGTCTTTAACTTGTATATGTCTCAGTACCTTCTCTGCCATTCAGTCAGCCTGCCCAACATCTACTGGAAGCATACAGTGTACCAAACATTGTGATGGGTGTTCAGGATAAAAACAATATATGGTTTCTGTCCTCAGAGAGCTCATGGTTTCTTTGAAAAAGAATTCAGTGTAAATATTGAATTTCATTGCTTATATATGTTTTCCTTTAGAGAAGTAGATGGTTTCTAAAATTGGTTATGCTTTGCCATCCCTTTTGAGAGGTGTTCTCAAGCAAGCCATGACTGCCAGGCAATGTTGAGATTGAATATTTTATCAAGGGCATATAGTTAATCATTAAGCATCTAGTTTGGTACTGATTTAGTACCAATTCTCCATGAATGTTCATAGTTGAGATTTTCCTTGAGTTCCGTAGAAGGGATTTGGAAACTTGCAGGCAAGAGCTGAAGTGCTGGATTTGGTTCAAGGGCCTGACATGGAGGTACTTTTTAGAGTTTCTGCAGGATTGTATAAAGTTGGTCTGTGTCCCCTCTTCATGGAATAATACAGTAAATAAGAAGCCTGGAAGGGAAGAAAACCAACTAATAAGTAGTGAAGTGGGCAAAAGAAATGTCAAACTCAGAGGGTGTCTGTCAAAGCTGATCAGTGTCTTAGTCTATTTGGGCTGCTAGAATAGAATACCACAGATTGGGTAGCTTATAAACAACAGAAGTTTATTTCTCACAGCCTGGAAGCTGGAAAGTCCAAGATCAAGGTACCAGCATGGTCGGATTCTGCTGAAAGCCTTTTTCCTGGTTCACAGCCAGGTTCTTGCTGTGTCCTCACATGGTGGAAGGGGTCAGGGATCTCTCTGGAGCCTATTTTATAAAGCACTAATCCTATTCATGAGGGCTCTATCTTCATGGTTTAAGTACCTCCAAAAGACCCCACCTCCTAATACCATTATCATTGAGGTTAGGAATTTGGGGCGGGGACGACACAAACATTTAGACCATAGCCATTAGGCACTCACATGTCCAGATTGGTCCCAAGTCATCCTGAAGGGATGGATCTTTGTGATCAAGGAAAGCAGCAGGGGTTGGGAGTGCATATAGTGGTGATACTCAAGGGTATTCCTTATTTCTGTTAGTAAATAAGTCTGGGGTGTATGTGTATGTGTTTATTTATTTATTATTTATTATTTATTTATTATTTATTATTTATTTTTTTATTTATGGCTGTGTTGGGTCTTCGTTTCTGTGCGAGGGCTCTCTCTAGTTGCGGCAAGCGGGGGCCACTCTTCAACACTCATGTGTTGAATGGTAAAAGGTAAGGCATGATTTTAACTTAGCATTTTAGTTTACAGGATACAAGTAATAAGTGTTGAACAATTTAGAAGGGGAATGAGTCTTTCTGGGTCAGACATTTCTTCTGAGACATAACTGTATTCTAGATTTTACCTACATTTTCTCAGGGTCAGAACTATGTCATCACTCATTGTAGTTTGTTTACAATGTATGGTTTACTTATGGGAATTTATTGGGAGATGACATCTTTCACCAACTCTTTCTCTCTCATTCTTCCTTGCCTTCTCTGAGTCCAAGTTCCAGGAGAGCTTCTGCATTGGACTCATTTTTTTTTTCTTTTTTATTTTTTTTACATTAAATTCTCCATGTAAGAGTAGTTTATTCTTGCTTTCTTGCTTTCTTGCTTTCTTGCTTTCTTGCTGTGTTGGGTCTTCGTTTCTGTGCGAGGGCTTTCTCCAGTTGCGGCAAGCGGGGGCCACTCTTCATCGCAGTGCGCGGGCCTCTCACTGTCGCGGCCTCTCTTGTTGCGGAGCACAGGCTCCAGACGCGCAGGCTCAGTAGTTGTGGCTCACGGGCCTAGTCGCTCCGCGGCATGTGGGATCTTCCCAGACCAGGGCTCGAACCCGTGTCCCCTGCATTGGCAGGCAGACTCTCAACCACTGCGCCACCAGGGAAGTCCCTGGACTCATATTTTATATTTCCTGAAATCATGTTGCAAAATACCATTAAAAAGAAAAAAGGCCTTCACCATTTCCGTCTTAATTTTCTGAACCTGATTTCTTCTTTCATAAGATGAAGACCTTGATACTTTCCTCTCCTGGTTTGGGGAAGTGGTCTGGCATGTGGTGGGCACTCAGATCAGTTTGTGGACCTAAGTTTAGAATGCTTGGCAAAAGTCAGATGTTCAACAAATGTTACACCCCTTCCCCATCTTTCTGCCAGGGATACAAAGATGAGTGAGACATAGTTTCTGCTTTCAAGGACCTTGAAGCCTAGAGGAAAAGAAAAACAGGTAAATAAATAGAGCCAGTGAAACCTTTTAATCAAGGTGCTTTGGAAGTAAAGGAGACAATGACTAAGGACCTCTGTGTTCTCAGCCAGCCTGAATGATCCATGCCAGCCATGGTATTTGCACAGGGTATAATTGAATGTTCACTCAAAAGACCTAAAGTTATTGGCAACCTCTAAAAAATGTTGTAATGGTGAAAGCTATTAATGTGTATACTGAGTAGAAAATGACTTTAGCAGTGGGACTCTATTAGTCTGCTGGGGCTGCCATAACCAAGTACCACAAATGGGTGGCTTAAACACTCATAGTTTATTGTCTCACAGTTCTGGAGGCTAGAAGCCTGAGATCAAAGTGTCAGCAGAGGTGGTTCCTTCTCAGGGCTAGGAGGAAGCATTCCATGCCTCTCTCCTAGCTTCTGGTGGTTTGCTGACAATGAGGCATTCCTTGGCTTCTGCTGCATCACTCGGATCTCTGCCTTCATCTTCACGTGGCATTCTCTTTGGAGGCCTGTCTGTCTCTTCACATGGTGTTCTTTTAGTAGGGATACCAGACATATTGGATTAGGGACCCACCCTATTCTAGAATGACCTTGTATTAACTAATTACATCTGCCACAACTCTAGTTCAAATAAGGTCACCTTGTGAGGTACTGTGGGTGAGGACTTTAACATGCAAACTTTGGTGGGACACAATTCAAACTGTAACAGGGCCCTTTCAGACATAAAAAAGTGTTTCTGTATTTTTCAGTGTACAAACAGGAGCAACTGATTAGCATTTCTCCCAATTGCTGCAGCCATTGGAAACGTACACATATTATCCTGACAAGAAAAATGGAAGAACATGTATTGGGAGGGAAGGGAAGGAGCCAGGCTTCATTGGATGCTTTCTATAGCCTAGACAGTATTAGGTTCTTTGTCCAAGCTACTTCCTTTAAAGTAATTTGATTCTCATTAAAACATGTTTATTAGGTCATCTCCATTTTGCAGACGTAGAAACTGAGGCTCAGAAACATGGAATCACCACCCACAGTTTGGAGCCAGAAAAGGGTAGAGCTGGGATTTGACAGCTAATAGGTTGGGTGCCAGAAAACATGCTCTTTCCCTTCTAGTCTGATATCCTCCCAAGAAAACTGTGATGATGAATGTAAGATTGTGGAAGCCAAAGATCCTAGAACACCTTTCCTATAAAAACTGTCTATCCCCAGGTGGAATAACCTTATCAGTTACTTTCTTAGTCAGTTTTTAAAACTTTATAATGGAAGCAAATAACCCAATGTTCTCTCACTCTTGCAAAGGTCATTTTATAGACTAATATTAGAAACTCATTAATCTACACTTCCATTAAAAAAATTTATAACTGTCTACATTTTCCTACCCCACTCATCAGCTTGTAGTCCACTATGGGAAAGAGCTGTGTCCACAATGGAATCATCAGGAGAGACTCTCATGGTGGTTCACACGGAAACTTGGAGCGCTGCAAATTTGACTTTATTCTGTCTGGCATTCAACATACTCAATTTCTCCCCCATTCCCCTTTCTTCTTCTCTATTCTTGTCCCACCACATCCGTGTCATGAAAATGGCTACTGAAATAAAGTAGTTTAATTTGTGAAATCACAGTATGGTTCTCTCTGCTCATCCCAGTTTGCCCAGATTAGCCCAGGCAGATGGCTGTGGAGTTTCATGGCTGATGAGAAAAGGGGCCCTTTCCAGAGCTGAAGAACAAGTGTGGGAGAAATGTTATGGATGCCAAAAAGCTGTGTGCTTGAGTTTTTGGGCAAGCGAAAGCAGGGTTGTGCATCAGGACGACTCTGCCTTCTGAACAGAGGGCTTTCTGAGAGCCAGAAGCAGCTGGTTCTGGAGAAAAGATGGCTTGCAAAGACTCAGAGGCATTATGAGTCTTAAATTATTTAAGTTCCTCCTGTGGCAGCAGACTGTAATTGCTTCCTATTTCTGTAAATATTAGCAGCTGTGAGCCTTTAGTAAGGAGCTAAAACAGTGCTCAGTGTATCATACTTAAACTCTGGAATATTGTTATTAAATACCTGACCTTGGGCTGTCAAAACACACTCATTACCCACACTAGCCCTTATGCTGGGAGTTGTCGACACTCTGAACTGGTACATTATTTTCAGCCTAGTCTGTAATAGCCTCGATAGATGGAGAATTGGCAAAGGGAATTGCAAGTCACCAAGTAGCAATGTCATGATCTATTTCCTTGGGGGAGGTCACCTCTGTGCTTGCTGCCTTTTAGTTGTTTTCACACCTGTGACTCCACCTACAGCTGTCATGGCGAATCCTTTATCAAACTGGCAAAAACTTGAAATAGGACTAATTGGCATACCAGCTCTTACCTCTTTAGTCTCACTTGATCTCTCTGCCTTATGTTCAGTGATTTAGTCCTACTGAATTTTTTTTTTTTTTGAGCCTTCAGACTCATTGTATTCTCGTTTGTCTTTTGCATCTGGCCTATCCTGAGTCTTCTGTCTGGAACTCTGCTTTTTCCATAGCATCTCTATGCTAACTTCTACTTATTCTGTTGATGACACCTGCTCTTTGGAAGTCTTCCCTGACGGTCTGTATGTGGGCTAGGTAGGTATTCTTTATTATCTCATGGGTGTGTAGGCACATTCCCTTAAGAACACACGTCATGTTGGGATTGTAGTAACCTATTTAGTGGTCTTCATCTGCCGCTGTATAGTGAACTCTTTGAGGTTAAGAAAAGTGTCAGTCCTATTTGTAGTTTTAGTTGCAGGGTCCGTGTGGAACCTGGAGAATAGAAGGGGATTGACAAGTGTTTGTTGAGTTGAATTCATACTTCTACATCTAGCGTTGTTGGGATATAATACCTGTGGGCTTAGTCTTCAGTAGAGCTGCCAAGGCAATCTGTGTATGTGGCAGAATCTCATCGATGTCTTCAGATAGCCACTTCCCTTCTTCCTTGTTAACACATTTCTTTGGGATGGTATGAGCCCAGGTCCGATAAGGAAATCATCATTGGCCTAACCCAGTTATCACAATTCATTCCTTTATGCCAGTGATTGGTCAAAGGGTGGGCACGTGATCCACTTCTGGCTAATGAGGCATAAGGGGAAGTATGTTGAAGGTTTGGGGAATGATTTTGCTTTTTATTAATAGAGTGGTGTGAGAAGGAAGCCATTTGTATCCTTCTCCCTTCTTTTCTACTTGGATGCTTTCATAGAAGATAAGAAGAAATGCTACAACTATTTGTCAACCATGAGGAAATAGGCCTCCAAATGAAAGCAACACATGAGCATGGGCAAGTGGAAGGTTCTTAGGTCCTTGGTGATGTTGTTGAGTCCTCAAAATCAACCCTGGGATAATTTACCTCTGAATTTTTGTAAGGTAAACGATAAAACATTCTTCTGATTTAAACAGTGTTTTGCTAGATGTTGTGTTACCTTTGGCTAAAATTGTTCTAACTGTAATAGACACTAGGAAAAGGAAGGTATGTGCATAGATTTTTTGTGCTCAGTTCAAAAACTAAAGTGCCTATGCCACATAATGAGAGAAGACAACATAGAAAATATATTGGGCTTGGGGTTAAGACATCTTAGTTCACCTGAATCTTTCTTGTATAATTTTGAACAAGTCACTTATCTCCCTTATTTTCTAGTCAGGCAATCATTTATTCAACAACAACAAAAATAAATATTTGTTTGACAACTGTGTGTTATATACTATCTTAAGTATTTTTTTAGGAAAACTGAGTTGAACTAGATGACTTTTTTATTTGTAAAAATCTGATTCACCTTTTATTTTTATGTCTTTGAAAAGAGTTTGAGGAACTACGAGTCTATAAAAATCCTGTACAACTTCCTTCCAAAATCTGCCTTGATTCCAATCATGTTTACCTTTGGCATTTCTTCTCATCCAAATTTCTTGCAGATCCTTATCTGATAGAATTTTTTTTTTTTTAAACACAACAAAACCCACAAAGCATCTGTCTCTGGCAAGCATGCTCATGAGTCACATCTCCTCTTCTGCAAAGTGAAATCTCATGAAACCAGCTGATTAAAAGGAGTACGTAAAGAGGAGGCAGTCTGTTAAATTTATTTTCAGTCCAGCCTCCTAATTTCCATTCCACGTGCACTTATTTATCCAGGCACCAGGTCTTGGCAGGTACAATCTATTTAGGTAACCCTGCCCTGACTCACCTCTCAAATTTCCTGGCTGGAGAAAAAAGCTATTGAGCTGTCATCAGGGATAATATAGCCACTGCTGACCAGGCTCAGTGGATGATTTCAAACTGGTTCATCATGGTCCCACCTTGATTAGGATAGGGCTCTTGATTCAAACTACCGTGATCCTGCAAGTTGTCTATCTGTAGTAACCCCCAGTCTGGGTAGTGGTGGTGGGGGGCAGTCCATTGTGCCAGGATGTTAGATGGGGGAATCATTCGTGCTTGATGGGAAGCAGTGGGCAATGTTGAGAGGAGGGAGAAGCATAACTCCAAATGGAACAGAGGATGGTGAAGAACCAATTGGTGGTTGTATGTTTTAGTATATTGGTTTGGCTGCTGAGTGTAAGCAGTCAGGTTTATATGGTAGGTCCGTGGCGTGGGGACTCAGCACCTTCTGTGTTGCTGCTCTTCCATGTTTAGCCTGTGCTTTCTTACTCTCGGTTCATGATAGGTGCTTTAGTTCCTACCACTATGTCTGAATTCCAGCAAGTAAGAAGAAAGAAAGAACAACAGAATTGCACGTGCCTTATTTTTTAAGGGTGTGACCAGAAAGTTGCATAAGTAACTTCTGCTTGCATCTCCTATTGGCTAGTACCTGGTCACATGCCACATCCAGCTTTAAGGAAGGCTGAGAAATGTAGTCTTTAACCTGGTAGCCATACACATGATAAAACTTCTATTATTACAGAAAAATAAATATGGGATAGAGACTAGAAATCTCAGGGTCCTTGAGGGATGGCAACATGAGTAGCATCTTTGTGGGCCTCAGCATCTATGCAGCTCTGAATTTTTTATGGAATGGTTCTGGCTGTAGCCAAGGCTCTAGTTTCCCTCTTATACTTTCTTCTTTACGTTCTTGTCTCTTCTCCCAACTTGCTTCTACCTTCTGGGAGTGGAAAAGACTGTTTTATCACAGGATTTTCCTATACTGGGCTTAGGTCAATGGCATTTTTTATGAGTTAAATAGTATTTGCACAATTGCTCTGTTTTTACAGACTGGAGAAGAAGATTGACACCTAAACATATACCTACAAAATATACTTCTTGGGCTTCCCTGCTGGCGCAGTGGTCAAGAATCCACCTGCCAGCTGCATAGCACAGGGAGATCAGCTCGGTGCTACCTAGAGGGGTGGGATAGGGAGGGTGGGAGGGAGACGCAAGAGGGAGGAGATATGGGGATATATGTATATGTATAGCTGATTCACTTTGTTATAAAGCAGAAACTAACACACCATTGTAAAGCAATTATACTCCAATAAAGATGTTAAAAAAAAAAAAAAAAAGAATCCACCGGCCAATGCAGGGGACACAGGTTCAATCCCTGGTCCGGGAAGATCCCACATGCTGCGGAGCAACTAAGCCCGTGCGTCACAACTACTGAGCCTGTGCTCTAGAGCCCGCAAGCCACAACTACTGAGCCCACGCGCCTAGAGGCCGTGCTCCGCAACAAGAGAAGCCACTGTGATGAGAAGCCCGTGCACCACAACGAAGAGTAGCCCCTGCTCGCCGCAACTAGAGAAAGCCTGCGCGCAGCAATGAAGACCCAACGCAGCCGTAACTAAATAAATAAGAAAGGAAGGAAAGAAGGAAGGAAGGAAGGAAGAAAGGAAGGAAGGAAAGAAGGAAAGAAAGAAAGAAAGAAAGAAAGAAAGAAAGAAAGAAAGAAAGAAAGAAAGAAAGAAAAGAGAAAGAAAGAAAGAAAGAAAGAAAGAAAGAAAGAAAGAAAGAAAGAAAGAAAAACCAGAATATAATTCTTCCTCATCTTTTCCCCAGATGCACAGCAGAACCCTTTGCTTCTAAAGGAGAGAGCAGATCCCCAATCCCAGCTGGGAGTGCATGAAACAGAGACATTTAGAGGCAGCTTTTTTGCCTCATGAGAATGTGTTCTCTAGAGATGCTTGCACCTTGTTAAGGAAATCCAACCAAACTGATTCTGGTCTCTGTTTAAGATTTATAAAAGACAACAGCAGGTAACTTGCTCATCTCATATTCTCCAGGCACTTCTACTCTTCCTGAAGTCTAAGGAGAAATGATATGTTTCCTGACAACATGATCTAGGGATATTCCTCTAAAGAGCAATTCTTGACTTGTACTTTATTTTGTCCTTTTAAAAGATACACTACTGGGGAGTTTAAAAGTTGTCATATTTTATGCTTGAGGGATTTAGGTTCTTTCTGTCCATTATCTTGGCCATGCATCGGTGACATGTGCTCATTCCCCAGTGAAACTCCAACATGTCCTTATAAAATTCTATGAGAAGAGAGATCTATGCTTTGGTTTCTACAATGAGTGAAGGGAAATTCTGAGTAGTCCTTCTTTAGTGTTGTATATATAACTAATAGTTTAAAAAGTGAACAGTTTATTTTGGTGGCTTGTGGTTATTTAGGGGAAGTAAGCCATTGATGGGATTTCATTTTCTTATCACATGGTGAAATCACAAGACTTTTTCTTGTAGAAACATGAGGAGAACCAGGAATAAGTTGGTGTTAGGTGGGAAATGAACAGTGGGAGAACACCTGGGTCCCATTCCCTAACAGTGTTGTCTGGTTTTTAGTTCTGGGCAGGTGAGGAAATGCCATCTTGGTACCCAACATCAGCATCCTGTCTTCTAAAGATGCACCAGGCTCCTGATCTCTACCATCCTCTCCCACATGGACAAAACTTGTGTCCTATGTCTCACATCTTCAGAGGTCAGTTCTCTGCTAGGTGAAGGGCTGATTGATCTAAGATGCTCTAATTGTGGGAACATCAGGCACTTAGGTAGCTAGGCCAAAGAGATATTTTAGGGCAGATTTTTTTGCATTCTTTATAAGTCCATGCCTGTCTGATTTCAGAACCATGGATAAAATAACTCAAAAGTTAAATATTTCCATGTGAATGAAAAATTGAAAGAAACTTGAAGGGCATGTTCATGAGTGTGTGAAAGTTCTTTACCTCTCCTTTTTGTCTGGTGTTATAAGAATATGTCTATCTATGAATCTGCATATCTACCTATCATCTACCTATCTATCTATCTATCTATCTATCTATCTATCTATCTATCTATCTATCAGGAGGATTCTCTATGTAAGTGTGCTGCCTAAAAACTTGCTTTTTACTATTTAAATAAAGGGTGTAGAAAGGGTGAGGGGGTAGAGGAAGGCATCTGACTACTAAAATGAGGTTGGTGTCAGAAATAGGTTTATTGATTCATTTTGTCCTTGTGAGACTAGTGATCTTTCGTAGAGTCAGAGCATTTTTGCAATAGAAATCTGAAGACCATCTTGTCCAACTGCCTATTTTACACATGATGGAACTTTTGAGGTCCAGAGATAAGTGACTTGCCTAAGGCCACACAAATAAATTGCTCTGTTGCTTTACTTTTTGGAAAGTGAACTTTTTTTTGAAAAATAACACACGTTCAGAAGTACAGAAATTTTCCCAAAGGGACTAGATTTGTGTAACCAGCTTGTAGACTGAGCATGAATATTACCAAGCACTTCAAAAATCTCCTTCGTGTCCCCTCCCCGGTCACTATCTTTTCTCCCACTCCCAAAGGTAAATACTATTCTATTTAAAACATAGCTTAATGTTGCCTGTTTTTGAATTTTATGTAAATTCAGTCACACAGAAGCTGTTCTTTTTTTGGTCTGGCTCTTTCATTCAACATGATGTTTATGAAATTAATCCATTTTTCATGTTGCAATAGTCTGTCCATTTGCATTGCAATACTTTATTCCAGTGTGTGAATATAACACAATTTATTTACTTTCCCGTTGCTTTGTTTTTAATGACGATTCCTAGTGTTGGTTTTCATGTCCATCTTAATTATTTTGCTTCTGGACAGGAGTATTTTCTCAAAAATCAACCTACAAGGCAGTTGTCTGAGGTTGAATCTTTAAATACAGCAACCAGAAAGCAAAAATTTATACTACTACTGATTATTTGCTATAGTAATTCCTGTTTTTCTTTTGCCTGATTTTCTATGACTGTTGAGACACTAGTTGAACAAGAGTCAGATGACTTTCCTGCCCTTCATCTATATTCTGCATTATGACCTTTTGCTATTAAGAATTGATTTACAATTTGGGTTTTGAATGATTCATGTTAAAATGGTTTGTCTAGAGGAGGGACTTTCCTTGTTCATTTTCCCCAGATCCTCTGGGAGAATCCAGATGGTTCTTGCATTTTAAGTGAATGAACAGTTGCCATCTTGCATAATCTAATTGTCTAAAACTGCCCACATGCTTACTTACCATCTTAAGGCATGCTGTCTGCCAAAGGTGTCAGGTTAACTTTCATATGGCTTTAAGAAAGAAGTTATTTTAGCCTGAAAGTACAGCATCAAAAAGCATCACTCCTGAGTGGCTGAAACTGACAGATCTTCAACTCCTTTATTAAAAATGCAATTCACCAGGCTGAGGAAGACAATCTAATTATTTAACCGCCAGCAGTTTTCCCCCTGGTAAAAATAAACCTTAAGTGTTTACAATCAAGTTAGCTATATTTTAACCAATTTACTTATTTAACCAAGTATTAAAAAAGATCCATACCATATCTTGTAAGTTCTTCTAAACTCTTTTTGTTTCCATTGATTTTCATTAAAGAGGTAATTGGCAGTTGATCAGTAGGTATGATTCTGACGAGCTGGTCTGGCTGAGTCTTGTGTGTGACAGAGCTCCGGGAAGAGGGAACACAGAGATTTGCTGACACTCCAATCTATCTGCAATGAATGCAAGCTGGCTAATAAATATTTAATGGGCAGTTGTTTTCAGTTTAATAGAATTAGATAATTCTATTAGAATCCTGTTTGGAGACCTATAGGTATCATATATCACAGTTGAAGACATGGTTAATAATTTAAGCTAAGTGACTAGTAATTAGAGAGACAGCCAGATTAAGCAGGAACTTTTGGTTTTAAGCCATTTGGGAATGTGTGTGTGTGTGTGTGTGTGTGTGTGTGTGTGTGTTGGTGTGTGAGAAAGAGAAAGAGAGATTGGAATTGGTAGGATTTTAGACTGTAAACCATTATAAGGATTAGCTAATGCAGCAAGTCTGGGCCAACCCTTAAATGTGATAACAAAGCATGAGGCCCCTGGGGTTTATTTAATATCTCATCCTCTCAGTTAATGAGATGGAAAATAGTTCACTGTTTATCTACAGTAGATTGAGCAGCTGTTGCCAATTCCGTTTTATGGAATGTAATCTTGGTGAGATTGTCTTCTGTCCGTTACCTTTTCATGGCCTTGATGTCTCCTGTACTCTTCTTGATTGGGGGTGGGGTGCAGATACCCTCTAGGCCATGGACTAGATGGAAAAATTTCCATGTTAGGAGTTAGTGGCCTTTGTACGTTCTGAACATTCAGTCACCTCTTACAGGGCAAAGCTGGTTTGTTGACACAAAGGTTTGCAGACACCACAGGGCTTCTCAGATGTGAAGACTTGACTCTAAGGACTTCTTCCCCAATAACTGTTTTTGAAATTGTCAAGTTTGTTATTTTATTTGATTTATTTCATTTACTTCTTTGATTTTTCCCTATTCCATAAATGCATAATATATGAATTGGAGCATTGGGTCTAAAAAGCCTAATATGAATTTTTTTTTTTGGTAAACAATTTCAATTTTCCAGAACCATCAGGTAATTAGTATTCTCCTAAATTGTGATATCAGAAGAAAGTGGCTAATTTAGGAACATAAGGTGGTAGAGATTTAGTTAAAGGCAAAAAGCCACTTTAGGCCTGTGGATTTGTTAGGATTTGCCTTTGTCTATAGCAGGAGCTGGACTTGTAATAGGCATAAATATATAAAGGCTTCTTTCTGTCTCATGCAAAAATGTCTGGAGGTATGTGACATTTGGTAGTAGATCAGTGGGTCCAAGACGTGAGGCCCAAAGTCTCTGTGGTTCTCTTGACTTTTTTCCTTATGTCCCAATGTGGCTGCTGCCACTCTAACTATTACGCTTGCATTCCAGGCAGGAACTGGCAAACAGCGATAGTGTTTCCCAGCAATTCCCAGGAGATATCTGCATAGCTGTCATTGGTTGTAAATGTGTCACATGGCTATCCTTAGTTGTGGGGGTCTCTGGAAAGTTGGGTTTACATCTATCTAGGTGGGTTTGCAGGAGAGGAAGAAAAGGGAAAGGGAAAAGTATGGCATGAGCCAACCTACAGTATTTGCCATATTCTCTTGGGAAATTTCCTTATTTTGTGGTAAATACTGACTTAAATCTCTTCTACAAAGTATAAGCCCTTTGAGATTTCTTTAGGCCCAATGTTCTAAATGCTAATGACAAAGGCTTGCACATGGCATATTGGAAGTTCTTGATGAACTATGCTATATTCTTGGGAGAAGGAAGTAGAAAGAGAAGAATTAGGGAGAGAAGAGGAAGGCAGGGACCAAAGATGGTGTGAATATATATGTATGACTAAAATATATATCATACTGCACCATTAGAGTTTGCACCATTATCCTCAGTTATTCTCATTCATTAAAGTTTTAAGTAGGGAAATTCTCTGGTGGTCCAGTGGTTAGGACTCCATGCTTTCACTGCCAAGGGCCTGCGTTCAGTCCCTGGTTGGGGAGCTAAGATCCCGCAAGCTATGCAGCATGTGGCCAAAAATAAATAAATAAAAATTTAAAAAGAAAAAAAAGTTAAGTTCAACTTTATTTATATTTACTAAGAGGCTGCTATTACTGAGGTGTAATCAAGTAATATTTCCACTTGTTTTTCTTAGCCTTTTTTTCTTAACGTTTTAAAAATACATTCTTTCCTCTTAAAGTAATATGCTGTCATTGCAAACATTTTACAAAATACAGATGAAAAAAAAGAAGCATTCAAAATCTCACTAACTAGAAATAACTTATGTTGATAATTTTGTTATATGGTAAGATCTTATTTTGTGCAAATTTAAGCAAATGGTGAAGTGATATGATGCAAATATTAATATTTCATTTAATGGAAAGATTTGAAATAGCATGAATTTATCAAATTAAAAATTATGCCCTATAAGGGTATAATTTCAAGGCTGTGTAGTCGTGGGAATTATAAGGGTGTTGAGGGGTGTGTATTGGAATCACTAGGTTGGCGATCTAAAAACCCCAGCAGGTTTTGTCAGAATGAGTCTTCTTCAGTAGTTTCTCCTTTGCACTGAAGTGATCACCCTAGATATATCTATTTTGAGCTGTGTTGTGAGTTGTGTTTATGTAGATAAATATAAGATTGTGCTCTACATTCTTTTTTATAAGTATCTCATTTTAATTGTTTGCTCGGTTTGTTATCCTATCTTGTGCTCAGCAGATCTGTAGGGGCCAGTGAGGGAAATTTTCAGAAATGCTTGTTGTCATGAATAATCAAGCCAGGAACAACATAGGGTCTGCTATATGATTCATTCTCAGGGGTTTTTTTTTTTTTTTTTTTTTTTTGAGTAATATAAACAAGGTTCAGATTCAACTAATGTTTATTGAGCTCCGGTTATGTTCCAGGCGTCATGCTAGGCACAATTACAAGCATTAATTCAGTTAGCACTCAGAATAATCCTGTGTGAAAATGGTCCTCTTATCTACTTGGCTCAACTTTTTTTTTCTTGTCTCCCATATCTAATTAGCAAGTCATATTGGTTCTGCTGTCAAAATCTGTCTGAGTCTGATCACTTACTATCTCTACCTCTAGTACCACGGTCTAAATCACCGTCGTCCTTTGCACACACTGCTTCGAGAGCCTCCGGGCTGCTCTCTCTGCTTCCACTCTGCATTTCCCCTCCCCTCAGTCCATAATCATTTTCCTACAGAGAAGACAGGGCGGGAAAGTGTGATCTGATTAAAATACGAACATATTGTATAGCTCCTAGGATCAGATGTATGTGGAAAGTGGAGGAGAAGGAAGATTTGGGAGAATGTTGTACACATAAATAACCAGAAATCTAAAATTATAAGAAGAGGACTCGGTCCTCATTGATGTCTATCAAAATGGAAATAGGGAGGAATATATTTGGTTATGCAGTGTAGGCAATTTAAATAAACCGTGTATTTTTCTCTATTGTTGTGAATCATGCAAAATATAATGTGTTAGAGTTCCTGTCTTCGTAGAGCGAGGACAGGTATTGGTACTGCAAACAGTGAGCACTCCCTGTGTGTAATGTTGCATGTTTTCTGCATCCCAACTTCGGTAATGAATTTTGATCCACTGTGCCAGAAGAAAGACTGAACTATCTTTTTACTCTCTTAGAGAAAATTACAGTACAAAGTTATTGTCATGTGGAGAGATGATCAAAGAGTAAGCAGATAAAAGGAACAGGACAAAGTTATTACAAGAGTTTTATCAGCCAGTTAATTAACAAAAACATTAGGATATTTTTCTGGATTTTGTGGTATTTGTAACATTTGTCAACATTTAAAAATTCGCAGTTTGCTGTGGTTTCTTTTCTCATTCTTAATAAATACTCACTTTCAAACCTAATTTTGTATTTGAAATTACAGAGATTTCCCCCTTGCTCCCTGCCAGCACTGTTTAAACTTTGAGCCCTACAAAATCTGGATCCCTCTCTGCTTTTGCTTTATTTTCATAAGCTCACTCACTTACGTAATCTCCAAAAGGTCCTTCTCCCTAGTTTGAAGGGTATTTCTGCTTTATACAAGCCAGAGAGCTTTGACTAACACAAATACCTTTAAAGAAATTAGTGGCAGAGTAACAGGCAGAGGGAAGAAGAGGACAGGTGTAGTGGGTGGGCAGAGAAAGGTCCTAATTGCGGTGCAGCTCTCAGGGAGGGCATGGCCATATGGGGGGTGGGCGGAGGGGCATCCTTAGGGTGTTCCTAAAGATTCCAGAGGAACCTAGTAATCACAGGACAAAGAAAACCCCGCAGCCCGCAGCCCCGCAAAGAAAAAAAGCGCAGAGGGAGACGGAAAGGGGCTGGAGAATTTAGCCAGCAGCCAGTCCGCTCCTTTGCAAGTTGTACACACCCCCCTCCATACAATGTGTTGACTTTGTACGGGGAGGCTGAGGTGCTGCCATCCATTCAGATGACGCTGGTGTGCAATGAAAGCAGAACAGCAGGAGCTGTGCAGTGGAGAGGGCTCTTTTGATTTGCAGCTTCTTTTGTTGGCTTTCCTTTTCAGTTTCCTTGGTTCTGTGGTTTGGACCGCCACAGACCTAGAAAAGTTCAGAAACTTGAAAGGGAAGAAGCCCTTCTTCCCCAGGGCTGGTTCCTCCACTTTCATCCTGTGTCAGGTGTTCACGCCTCACAAAGATGGTGGTAAATGGAACTCTCTGCAGACTCTGGGTAGCTGGGAGTCCTTCTGAGATGTTATGTTCTGGCAATAATGGAGTCTCGTTACTACAGGCTGTTAACACGCACCCTTCCGTTGTTGGAGAAAGACATCCAGGTAGCCACAAAGCACATGGCCTCCAGGAGGCTCTCAGGCTGGAGGATGTCTCAGAGAGCTTGGTTTTGTGAAAGGAACACAGAAACCTCGGGGCCTTACTTCTAAGAGCCCTTTTTCTCTTTTTCCCTGAGTAAGCCGTTTAATTTTATCTCTGTTTCACAACAGAAGGAGTTTAAAGTGGATGGTTGTAGGAAACAACCAACAAGTACAAGCAATTTCAAGGAATGTGCTTTGAGACGAGGTTGTGTTATCTTCTTTGAAGGACTGGGATTCTAAATATCTGTATCTATGTCTATATCTATATACAATAGGCTAGATATATTGCTTTCTGGAATTTTCTATGTCTCATTGTATCTTGACTCCTAGAGAGGACAAATACATGGAATATATTTGAATATGCCACCATTCCCTGTCTGTGTAAACATTGCTATTCGATCATGGCATTCTTTCCTGCTAAGCTCTGATGTGGCTTCCAAACCATTTTCAAAGAGGGTTCTAGAGAGTCCCTCTCAATTGACTGAAATTTGTGCCTCACTGAAAAAGATTGTTGAGGGGAGAAAAGTTCCCTTTACATGATTCAAAGATTCTTTAACCAAAGGACTTCTTAAAGGCCAGACACTTATTTGCTAACTGCCAAGATAAAAAAGGAGGATATGAAGTTTCAGAGAAAGTTTAAAGTAAACAAGGGATAGTGGGGCTGGTGAAATGTGGGCGAGAGAGAGAAAAGGATGTGTTTAATTTATATTAGGTATTTTTGTCTGCTAGGCTGATGATTAAAAAAAAAAGCTACCTTAGCAAATCAATTATAGTTAGAATGACAGGCTACAATAGTAAGAGTTGAGACAAGCTTCATTAGGCATTTGTGAGTGTGGCTTTTTTTCATCTCAGAGGTCTGTCTGCCTGGGTCACTGGAATAACTGTGAATTTGGGTCAAGGACCCGAGTAAGGAGGGGAAGGCTCATTTATCATCAGAGAAGGGTGACACAACTGTCCTCACTCTATTTGACTCCAGCTGTGAAGTGAACAGCTTATTTTGTTTTAGTGATTTGAGAGAATCATCAATAAAATCACCAATACTGTTTGCAGCACAGCAATCTATCCGTGTGTCAGTGTGTGTGTGTGTTTGTGTGTGTGTGTGTGTGTGTGCTTGTATACATGCACATATTCTTGATGCAAGCAGAAAGGGAAAAAGCAGGGAAAAACTTTACCTTTACACCTGTATTTACATATGATTTCCTCCTTTCTGCTCACTGATGTTAGGGACTCCTCTCTGAGTCTCCAGCTGGTCCATCTTTGTCCCTGATGGTTAGCATATTGAGCTTGTTTTGCAGCTTGATTCCTCAAATGTGCTTCCGTTGCCTACTGTGCAACTCATATAACCAAGCACAGAGGATTCTTTGGAGGAAGGAGTGATTAACTGGAAGAAATGGGCTCAGTAGACTGTCATCAATCACTTTCCTTTATCTTCAAGAGCTCACCTCTTGAAACTTAATCATTTTGAAGACTCTCAGGTCCTCGTAATAATTTCCTGGGTACTTACTAAGCTAACACACACTCAGCACGTATGATGTGTGAGGCACTGTGCTAAGCATCTTCTTTCCGTGATTTCATTTAATCCTTACAACCACACTGCGGGGTAGTAAGTTATCCTACCATCCATACAGTTATTCAGGGACCTGGGCTGACGGAGAATTTTTCCTCTTCAACAAATAGTTTTTAAGGTCACCCTGGGGGATCACCTCCATTCTAGCTAGCTGAAAGATAAAAAGAATACGATGGAGTGCTGTGTGGGTGGTCTTTATGTGTCATGTCTGGAAGTCAAGGCCCTCAATTCTGTTCATATTCTGTTGGCTAGAACTTAGTCACGTGACTGCCTCTAATGGTAAAGGGAACTGGGAAATGTAGTCCCTGGCTAAGCAGCTACTTCTCTGAGACATCTCAGCTCTTTGGGGGAAGGGTAACGCAGTTAGCCATCTTTGTGCTAGTCCGTGCCTCTGGCTACCAAGTATGTAAGAAGAGCACCTTTCTTCTCAGACTGTTGCCTTGGAGAGACAATCCTGAGTCCCATTCATTTACTGCATCCATTCATTTACTGCATGTAGGCTTTCTGGGTAATGATGAAGTGTGGGTGAATGCTGATTCCTCGTGACCTGCAACACATGAACTGAAAGCTGAGTTATCTTCTCTCCCCTACCATACATCCATAAATAAGGACAGTATAAACACAAATACATAAACCCCAACCTGGAAAATGAAAGCATGGGAAGCTCACAGCCATGATTGAGCTGCGGCAATGATGAAATTATCCCTGGCCTAGTAGATGATGGACTTTTTTATCACTTTTGTTATTTATTTATTTATTTATTTATGGCTGTGTTGGGTCTTCGTTTCTGTGCAAGGGCTTTCTCTAGTTGCGGCAGGCGGGGCCACTCTTCATCGCGGTGCGTGGGCCTCTCACTATTGCGGCCTCTTTTGTTGCGGAGCACAGGCTCCAGACGCACAGGCTCAGTAGTTGTGGCTCACGGGCCTAGTTGCTCCGCGGCATGTGGGATCTTCCCAGACCAGGGCTCGAACCCGTGTCCCCTGCACTGGCAGGCAGACTCTCAACCACTGCGCCACCAGGGAAGCCCGATGGACTTTTAAGAAAAGGTTTTATGAGTATTTGAATAGAATGCATCTTCTCTGTTTGGTACATACACACACACACACATATATATATATAATATATGTTACATTTAAATTTGTATGAGTCTATAATATTATATCTCTATGGGTATAATATTCATACCTATATAGGAAGAGATAACACATGTATAATGGTGAATGAATTTTGTTATTCAAGTTCTCTATATCTCTACTTCATTTTAAACCTTTTTGTTATGTAAAATAAAGTATACATTGAGAAAAGTGCTTAAAACATATGTACATTTTAGCGTAGTAATAATGTGAACATCAGTACGATCACCATGTAGGTCAAGAAATAACATTACCAGCATGCCAAATTTCCCCTCCCCCATCATTTTGTTATCACAGCCCCTTCTATTATTGCCCAAGGTAATTACTCTCCTAATGTAATGGAATTCACTACCATGTTTTCCTATGTAGTTTTACCACCTAAGCGTGCATTCCTAATATATATGCTTTAAATCTGTTTTTGAATTTTGTGTGAACGGACTCATACTGTGTTTGTTTCTCATGTCTTATTCTTTTTACTAAACATTGTAATATTTATTGAATATTGCTGCAGTTGATTTATTTCTATTCATGATTTAGAAGAGCTTATCTCTTATTCTAGCCTCTTACATTTTTCAGTCTTACATTTTCAGGTAATGTGCTCAATTCTATGGCCTGCTGTTTTGCCAAAAATTAATCAACAATTATTCTGTGTTAACTACAAGATATATATATTTTTGTTTATCTCAGCTTTTTTTTCTTTCAGTTTTTATTCAGTTATTATATGTATACAGTAAAGTACAAAAACTTTAAGTGCATAGCCTGATGAATTTTTACAAATGTAGTATCTGTGTAACCACCAGCCAGATCAAGTTATAGAATTTTTAGCACCCCAAAAGGCTTCCTCATGCCCTTATCAGTGAATACACATCCTCCACCTGTATTAACCATTCTGATTTCCATCATTATAAATTAATTTTTCTTTTTGAACTTCATATAAGTGAAATCATACAGTAAATTCTATTTTGTGTCTGTCTTCCACTCATTAGTATGTTTTGGGGTTCCATTCATGTCTTTGGGCATACCAGTAGTTTGTCCCTTTTTATTGCTGTGTAGTTTTTCACTGTATGAATATATCAAAATATGTTTATCCACTCGATTATAATGAATAAAACTGCTCTGAGCAGTCTTTTTAAAATTTTTATTGAAGTATAGTTGATTTACAATATTGTGTTAGTTTCAGGTGTACAGCGAAGTGTTTCAGTTTTGTATATGTATGTTTTTTCAGATTATTTTCCATTATAGTTTATTACAAGATATTGAATATAGTTCACTGTGCTATACAGTAAATACTTGTTGCTTATCTATTTTATATATAGTAGTTTGTATCTGTTAATCCAATACTCCTAATTTTTCCCTCCCTCCCTCACCCCTTTGGTAACCATAAGTTTGTTTTCTATGTGATATTAATAGACTGTGAGTCTATTAATATTTTGTATATAGATTCATTTGTATTATTTTTTAGATTCCACATATCATATAATATTTGTCTTTCTCTTCCTGACTTACTTCACTTAGTATGATAATCTCTAGGTCCATCCATTATGCCACAAATGGCAATATTTCAATCTTTTTTATGGTTAATATTCCATTATATATATATACCACATCTTCTTAAACCATTTGTCTGTTGATGGGCACTTGGGTTGTTTTCATGTCTTGGCTATTGTAAATGGTGCTGCAATGAACATTGGGGTGCATGTATCTTTTCGAACTAGAGTTTTCATCTTTTCTGGATATATGTTCAGGAGTGGGATTGCTAGATTGTATGGTAGCTCTATTTTTAGTTTCTTTAAGGAACCTCCATACTGTTCTCCGTAGTGGCTGTACCAGTTTACATTCCCACCAATGGTGTAGGAGGGTCCCCTTTTTTCCTCACCTTCTCCAGCATTTACTATTTGTAGACTTTTTGATGATGGCCATTCTGACTGGTGTGAGGTGATACCTCATTGTGGCTTTGATTCGCATTTCTCTAATAATTAGTGATGTTAAGCAGCTCTGAGCAGTCTTGAACGTGCCTTTTGTGGATATATACACACATGCACACATAACACATACTTATTTATCTTGGGAATATATATAGATGTGAAATTGCTGGGTAACAGGGCAGCCGTATATTTTACTTTATTCAAACTGTTTTTCAAACAGTTTTAGGAAATGCTTGTGACACTTTACACTCCAACTGGCCGTTGCCTGAGTATTCCAGGTGCTTCATATAATCACCAACACATATGCTTTCAGTCTTTAAAATTCTAACCTGGGATGGCAAACTTTTTTCATAACTGGACAGACAGTGAATATTTTAGACTTTATGAACCATAAGGCCTCTATTGCAGCTATTTACCTCTGCCATTGTAGTGCAAAAGCAGCCATTGAAAATAAGTAAATACAAAGGCCTGGCTGTTTTTGCTCATCTTTGATTTAAAACGTCTGTTCCATTACATCTGTATTCCAGCCAATGGGTAGAGGAAAGAGAAAGTGGAAGGCATTTTTCTTTTCTTTAAGACAATGGTGCACAGTTGCACATATCGCTTCATCCCATATCTTATTGGGTAGAATTTTGTCACATGACCAATAAGCAAGAGGGGATGAGAAAGTATTTAGCTTGGTCGTCTGTGATCAGCTAAAATTCTCAGGGGGTTTCTTAAGAGAAGAAAGGGAGAATGGATATAGTGAGACAACTAGCTATCTTTTCTACAGTGGGCCATGTCCTGTGGAAAATGTCTTTAAGTCAAGGAAAATTGATTTTTATTTCTTTCATTATATTCCCTCTCCATGTTTTTCATTCCTTTCTTCTAGAACTCATGGTAGAGAGATACTGGCTTTCTAAGATCTGTCTTGAAAGATTTAAGATTTATCATGACTTTTGCCACCTCTCTTATAATTTCTATCTCTTAGTCCATTTGATGGATTTTCAGCTTGCTAATGCAGTTTTCGTTGATGTCCATTTTGCTATTTTGTTGATTTATTTCATTTCAAAAAAAATCTTAGCAATCATGTTTTTAATTTGCTGAGTGATGATCATTTTTCACAGCACTCTTTTATAGCTGTAAGTCCTATCAAATCTCTTGAAGATAATTGTTATGTATT
This sequence comes from Balaenoptera borealis, assembly GCF_965194805.1. Lineage (NCBI taxonomy): Eukaryota > Metazoa > Chordata > Mammalia > Artiodactyla > Balaenopteridae > Balaenoptera > Balaenoptera borealis. Next base: position 149,142,168 of record NC_138867.1, read on the forward strand.
TAAATTTATATTTACTATTGTTCATAAGCTCATTTACAGGGATTGGTTATTTTGCTTTTCAGCCTTTTATCTCTTTCATTTGTTAGTTTTCCTCATAAGTTTTGTTATTTTGACATTCTTATATTTATAATTTGGGGTCTAGATTGATCAGTACTAGTAGTTGGAATGGATTTCTTCAGTATAAATGAAAATAGCTGTTCTTCTGGTAGATAATTCAGTTATGATTACAGGATCTGTGGCTCTACAGCTGTGTAGGGTAGAAGGGGAGAGAAACATTGGGCTGTGTAGCCTTTTCTTTAGGTGCATGAATAGCTTAACTTTGGATGCTAGGAGTTTCATGCAACATAGTGTTCCAGTGCTTGCTTGAATTATCTTTTGGGGGCATATCTTCCACTTTATTTAGAGGGTTGTATTTGAGGCTTTCATTCAAAATGTACTGAAGACGATTTGAAAGCAGGGACCATTGCAGCTGCTCTCTAGCACTTTAGTTTTCTCATGGACAATCACAAGATTTGTTGTCTCTGCTGAAGCTTGCTACAGTACCTGATTCTCTTATTTGGGGATTATTCTGTAGTTCTGTTGGTCTTCTCTTTTGCCTGAGGTTGGAGGTTTCTCAGTTCTTCGGGAGTTCACTGTCAATCATATGATGTGTTTTTTCTATCTTCCTGAAGTTCCTTAATGATCAGGTTGGCTGATGCACCTTCCGTGCTCAGTCAGTCATCATGAAGCGGGACTGCCTCTATCAGTTGAGTTTTGTGTCAGGGCTGTTGGAGAATGAGCCAGAAATCTCAACAGGGTTCTTGGAATAGGCTAAAACTTTGAAAGCAAATGTCCTTTCTGTGTTTCAATAACTTGTTTAAAAACATTCCAGCAGAATGTTTCATTTTGCTGGAATCTTTTGGAAGGACAGTTTTGTGGTAGCCCTGGGAGGTATATATCTGGATAACAGCACAGAGTCTGGTACAGGAGGCATCACAGGACTGTCAAGGGAGCCAGTTACCATGCTAGCTAAGGCCTGGAGGAATGGAATCGAGGGACCAATGGGGAGATGGGGAGGTTTTGTAATTTTATTTGTTACACTGTGCTGTGGTTTTGTTTCCCTTTATTTAGAATGAAGCCCATCAACTGATTTTCAAATTGACTTTTGGCATTTTGACAGTATTTAGAGGAACACAGTTGGGATCTAACTATTGCTTGGATTTATCACGAGTTACTCTATTAAAGCCATTATTTCATTAAGTTCCAGTTTCCTTAGTTAAGTTTATTATTATATGACATGTTTGTTTTTCTTTTTATAAAAATAATATATGCTCAATTGTAAAATTTTTTAGCAAATGCAGATAAATTAAATAAAATAATTTAATGCTTAGTCCCTCTATCCAGAGGTAACTGTTGTTATAAAGATATATAGATATATGTATACATATATTTAAAAATATATATCTTCAGCTCTTTCTTCTCCGATGTGTGAATTAGGCTTAATAGAAATTAGGTAACTTACTGACAGTTATTAAGTAAGTGGTGAAGCCATGATATAAAATAAGAAAGACTTACTCCAAAGGCTTTGTTCTTAAACACTACAATTTATACTTTGCCTTATGGATCAAATCCTAGCCTTCGAAAGTCCTGGAAGATGTAGGATTATAGCAGTTGGTAGTCATCAGCCAGGAGCCGAGTGCAGGAGGTTGACTTCTGTAAAACATTCTGTTGGGTCTCAAGAGAAGTGTTGTTCTTTAGAGGGTCTATTTCTCTTAGTTTCCCAAAGGTCCTGCTCTTGTTGATGACACGTATCTTGTTGAATCTGAAATTCTACTCCTTGGTTCACTGTGTTTAGTTTTAGTTTTTTTTTTTAATAGAAAGTCTGTACTGTTGAACTCTATAGAAAAGCAAGCAAACAAACAAAAAACGCTTACATGGATTCTGGTATTGTAATTATCAACTTGGGTGCAGTTTTCTCCTTGAGGTTCAGCAAAGATAGATGAGGCACTGTGCATGCTACAGCCTTCTTCATTATCCTCCGATTTGCTCATCTTCTTGGCAGTCTCATGGAAGTTTTCAGGGACCCAGAGAACAGGGTTGCCATAACATCTCTCTAAGATCTGCTTCAGGCAGTGCATTTCAGCAAAGAGGAAGCCTTGTAACATCACAGGTATCTGAAATTGCAGGTGATGGTCCAAATTCTTGGCTCCAGCTATAAAAGACTGATTTCCCCAACTCCTCTTCTTTGGGCTTTCTTGCTCTGAGGCCAGGCTGGCACTGTTTGCATAAAGTACCGTTCCATTTGGAACAGCTGTGCCTAGAAGCAGATGAGAGTCGGCAGAGTAGGGATCATAAGTCAGCAGAACTGTGCTACAGAAGCATTTTCTGTGGCTGCTTTTGGTGGATGCTGACTAGAAAATCAGACTCTCTATAATCAACAGAACTTGATGCATTCTTAACTTCTAAAATACATCGTGCATTTTAGAAGTTAAGAATCTAAGCTCAGAGATCCTTAATGGCTTACTACCCTGGACATAAACTGCAGCTCATAGATTCTGTTCTTTACGTACGTATTTTGATCTCATCAAAATGAGTGTTATCAGAATTCTTTTTAAATAGGTTTTTTAAAGTTGGCTAGCTTATGATTACAAGATCTGCCTTTTCCTCCTCTGCTGAAAGATACATGGTCCCATCTTCCCTACTTGAGTGACGTAAGCTACTTCTACCTGCTGTCCATAAGACATATCTTGGTGGGGATCTTAACTATACTCAGGAACAAAAGGAACACTGTCATTTCAGCATGTTAAGAAACTGGGAAGTGGTGGTTCCTATCACCTGGCTGGTGAACAGTCTCCTGCTTCCTTCAGGGCAGTTCTTTTTTTTTTTTTTTAATATAACATATTTTACCAGTTTCTTTTTTAAAAATTATTTATTTATTTATTTATTTATTTATTTATTTATTTATTTATTTATTTATTTATTTATGGCTGTGTTGGGTCTTCATTTCTGTGCGAGGGCTTTCTCTAGTTGCGGTGAGCGGGGGCCACTCTTCATCGCGGTGCGCGGGCCTCTCACTATTGCGGCCTCTCTTGTTGCGGAGCACAGGCTCCAGACGCGCAGGCTCAGTAGTTGTGGCTCACGGGCCTAGTTGCTCCACGGCATGTGGGATCTTCCCAGAACAGGGCTCAAACCCATGTCCCCTGCATTGGCAGGCAAATTCTCAACCACTGCGCCACCAGGGAAGCCCAGGGCAGTTCTTATGAATGACGAGTTTTTGTTCTGTTTTTACATTTATGACTTGGTATTCTTTTTTCTATAACAAAGTTCAGCCATCCCAGGATGCTCTATCAATCCTAAAAGTGGTATCAAAGATAGAATTCAATTAAGAAGGCAAGCAGGATTTTGACACTTTAACTGATACACTGAATAAGACATTCTTAATATGTCTTTCCTTCTCCCTTATGCCATCTGGCAATCATCTTTGACCATAACCTCTATCATCTATACTCCCTTCCCACAGTTCACAGAGCCATGAGCTGTGACCCCGATTTTGGCCTGTGCAAGAATCTACTATTGATGTTGGTGGCAAAGCTGGTGTTGGGCTCACATCATGATCCAGGTTCCTGAGGCAGAGTTAGACACTATGACCAGCCTGTCACCCTACTGGGTGTAAAGCTTGAAAGCAGAGTGACCAAAAAAGTGAAGACAAATCAATAGTTTCTCTTTCCTCACGAGGAAGGCAATCGTATGCTCTTCTTGCTCCTAATAGTACACTTCTGAGGCATCTTTATTGTCTGGTTGGGTATCCTCCAATACCTTGAAAAAACATTCAGTGTGATAGCCATATGAAGTTACTGACTAGGAAAAAGCAGGAAGTTGGGATGTAACATATCTAGTCAATGATAAAGTACAATTGAAATGATTGGGATATAAAAACCGGCTCGCAAGTAGACACATTTCTGTACAAGAGAGTACGTAATTGTAGAAGAGACTAGCCGTCCACCAAAATTGAGTGCTGTGCCTTCCATGGTATAGGATCAACCTTGGGAAGAAGTTGCCCACCTAGGGACTACATTTCCTGGTCCTGCTGGCATCCAGATATGCCATGTGACCGCTCTTGCAAAGGAGCAGAGGTATTATTTCCTGGGCCAGAGTTTTAAGAAACCAGTATCTCTTTGACCATGTCTTTCCCCTGTCTGTCATCTGGTTACAGGAGACTCCAGGGGCCTAGGGATTGACAGAGCCACCAGACAGTAGGATTCTGGTTCTCTAAATTTCCATGTGGAGGAGAGTAGCCTGCTCACCTAGAACACTTTCACTAGATGCTAACAGTTTTATTTTTAAGAGCAGCTGGTGTTGCCCTAACACAGGCAGGGAAGCAAGTTGGGATGATGTATTAGTCACGGCAATGACCTTGTCTGTATTTGTGCTTTACGTTTCAATAGCCCAAATGACATTGTATCCAGTTGCTAATTGTCCAGATGCCCCGGCAATTGATGTACTTATTTAAGTCAAGCTACATGATCCTATTCCTTTGCCACTTGATTTGCTAGCAGGTGTTTAAAATGGAATGCTCTCCTTCGTCTGAACATGTGCTATCAAAAGTTGTCTATCAATAGCAGTAGAAAATGCAACTAACAAAACCCATTTCTTTTAGATCTATTTCTGCACGTCTCATATTCTCAATGTCATTGGTACGACCCTCCCACACCCAAGTGGTCATCTGGCCTTCCCTAACACAGTTCTTTAATTTCATTGAGAACAGACGTTTGTCAGATTTAGGTGGCATATGTGCTCATCATAGTTTAATTGGTCTCTCCTGGTCTGTGGTGGTACAGGTGTGATGCAAATAAAACATATATCTGCAGTGGAGGTGATTGGAATTACGGTCAACTGACAGGAGGCATCAACCTCTCAGTGCCTGAATAGCCAGTTTATTGGATAAGACAGGACAGTTACCACAAATGGCCCATCAGAATGGTTAGAGCTCCCTACAGGCTTTGAGGCGGGTGTTTGTGCCTTCCGTTTAATCTCTTCCTTTCTAGTTCCAGGCCACATGCAGCCCTTGGCACCAGCAGAAGCATTTATACAGAAATGTGGGTTACCTGGATGCCCAGTGCAGTGGATCAGGACATTGATTGCCAAACAAGGCATGAGCTCCCTATAACGCAAGCTCGATTTCTCCAGGGGAAAGATAACCTGACTTGCAATCTTTTTTGGATCATCTGTGTATTTTGTTTAGTAGCATCATGGAAATTTGGAATGTTTTTCATTAGCTCTAGTGGACCTTCTAGAACATTTTCCGTTCAAATCTCTCATTTTATAATTGAGAATTTGGGGTCGCAGAGACGTTAAGCGAGGGCCCCAGGTACAGCCTATTAGGGGCGAAGCCCAGGCGAGATTTTAGGGCTTCTCAGCCAGTGCTGATTACACGACTTCCTGTTGCTGGTCTGAGCTTCCTTTCCCGTCACCGGTCAGCTCCTGTTCATAGAAGAAGCTGAAGCCTCAACAGCTTTTAGAGATTGGAGAAGTAAAACAGATACCTCCAGAAGGAGAAGTTGTGAATAACTGTTTTCTTCTTAACACCCCTCTTTTCTCCTGTAGGGATTTTTTTATCTCATCACAGTCAAAGTAGCTATTATTCCACAGTGGTGCTTTTCTTTCTGCTGGTGTTGAAGTCATTTGAGATCTGTGACAATTCTGCTATATAGCAAAGTTCCAGTTCATATATTATGGTTGATCATCAGAGTTTCACAGAGAACATGTATTGTAATATTAGTATCCCTCTCTTAGAGAAGCAGAACCTGGGCTTACAGAATCTCTTATAACTTTCCTAAGGCCACCTGGGCCGTGCTGGCAGAGCTGGGATTTGAACCTGAGACTGGCCTCTGCCAAACCTGTGCTGTTGACCTCATGATACATGGTCCTGCAGAACCCTCAGTGCTTCTGTAGTAATTTAACTTACTCCCAGGGAGTAGATTCAGCTTTGGGAGAGGCTGTTTCACAAGGTTGATGCATTTTCTCAAATCTCCTCTTTCAGGATCAAGATTCAGATGGAAATTTTCTTATTAGATCTTCTGAAACCATAAGTGGTCTGAACATTGTTTCAGTGATCAACCTAGGATCAAACTTGGACTCAGAGAACTGGACCAGGGCAGTGGAAAGATCCAGAGGTCTGGGTAATGGTACAGCCTTCCTGAGAAATCTGTCAGCGAAATCACTGTTGAGTTGTGTTAGATGTTAGTTCATTCTTGTCTTTAAGTAACTTAGTTTCTTTGATTTTTTTGGCAAAAATTGGTCCTGGCTACATTTTACGTATTTACCACTTTCCTCATAGAAATATAGTCCTTGCTACTTGGGTCATTGCTATCAAAACTAAACAATTTCTAGGCTAGTAAAAAAATTTGAGCATTACTGTTTTATGGACCGATTTATAAAACTGTCAACTTTCTAGATGGTATTTTTTTATTTGTGGATTTTTCTCAGAAAATTCCATGATTCAAAAGCCTTTTTTTTACAGTTCATTACACAATTTTACCCCCATGATATCCCTACTGATTGTGTGCAATTCATCCAGTTTTCTTATTTTCATTACGAAGAACAAAAGGGATAAAGGCAGTGGAATGGCTTGTTAAGAAAAGCCAAGTTCTGGGAGAAATTGGCAGGCACCACTCAATTATTGGTTTAGGAAAAGTGCTTCTAAATCCTCGTTTGGATGGCAGGATTGAATATGAAATTTGGGGGGGCATTCTGATCCAGATGCTTTTCTTGTTCCCTAGCAAGTCTACATTTTCTTCTTTTTTGGAGGATGAAGACAGAAAAATGAAAGATAGCAAGACTCAGTTTTTCTTCAGTTTTTATTGAGCGATTACTCTAGTCCTCCCATGTTTTGCATGTACTACTTTTCATAATTACTAGTTAGCATATTTGAATATACAAATGAGCATCATCACCTAGATAAAAGCATGACCAGTTTCAAAGCCTGGGGTACATGTGCAAAGAAGTATTGCCCTGGATAGAGGTGCTCAAGGCTGAAGATGACCTTGACAATCTTGTCTTTACTGCCAAGAACGTGTTCAAATGCCTAGGTGCATACTTCCCATATATCTTTAGAGTCTAGGTCATTTTTTTTTTGTCTTTTTTTTCCTCTCTGTTTTCTTCTGCAGTATTTATCCAACTTGTGTTCCATTTTCTTTAATATAGTTCTCTGCTCCTTGGTTGGGAGATAGTCTTATAAACAAAAAGGGTTTGTAATAGACTATTACCAGGATGAATGGAGCCTTTGGACACTTGCCCAGAATCTGTCTGTATCCTTTGATATAAGAACATTGGATTGTTAGTTTGAATTGGAGGGAGGAGCTTGGCTGCAATAAAGGTTACAAGGAGGAGGAGAGACAGAAACGATGAGGGTGTTGTTTTGTCTTTCTTGCCTATACAATGGAGTGGGTTTGAGTTCATTGCTTAATGGGTCAATGGTCAGGAGTTGCTGTAATTATTTTTCTTATGAGAGTCTTTAGGGATTCCGGTGCCCAATCAGTTGTGTTGCAGAACCTCGGTGTCAGAGTATGGCACAGAATGGAAAAGATGGAAGTCCCTAAGCACTGTTTTGGCACCTTTGGGATTGGCGTCATGGAGGATTCTCTGGAGACCATGCTCTTTCATGGGCACCAGCATTCACAGGGTGGATGTGGTGAGCAGTTGCTGGGGGAAGCTCAAAACACCTGTGGAGGCAGTTGGTGCAGGAGAGGCAGAACATGGCAGTTCTGTGTGGTGGCTATTGCTGACATATGGGTTCATGGGAATGTGTGTAGCATTCTTTTGGGGGTGACAGTGCCTGGGGAATATTTTAAACATCCCTTAGAACCACTGCAATTCAGGAGTCAAGCAATCTGTTATTCCTGTGAGGAAAGAGTTGGTTGTTCTCAAGTTACATATTAATTTGTTGTGTGGTGAGTGTCCAGAGCTGTGATTGTCTGAAATTTTAACCTACTTGCAAACTAACGAGTCAGCCTGCGACAATTTCATGCATGCTGGTTGAAAACATAAGACTCCTGGGTAGAGACAACAGACCTCCTTATTCATGGCTCCCCAGGCAGCATGAACATCATGACCTCCTTGGTTCCCCTTGTCCCCAAGTCCAAAGGATGATGCAGAAGAGGTCCAATGGGATTGCTGTGCATATAATGGGTTTGTGTCATGGTTGAGGAACCCCAAGCTTAGGAAACTCCAGTTTTTTAAAGGGGCTGCTGATAAACCTGACCAACTTTTGCCTCAGAGGGAGATATTATCTTTCTTACATTGGTCAGGAAACAAATCTGTCCTCTGTCCCAGAGGAAGATACTATCTCTAGCTTCCAAGGCTGTTTGCTCTTCAAACATTCTTGACAAGATAGTCTAGGAAAAAACTGTCAATGCCTCTGCTCAGAAAACTTGCAGGAACATGAGAAACCTATGAAGAGTTGACCCCAATGATATGTTCAAAAGACTCATATTTTTATAGTTATTGCATTTAGGTAATGCCTGAAATCAAAGGAGTAATACTAATTACGGTAAAACAGGAGGAGTGTTTTGGGGGCATATCAGTTTTTTATGTCTCCCACTGAGGCTTTCCCTCCTGTGACCTGTAACTTGGATAGATTTTCCAGGGTGGTGCCTTTTTTCTCTTGTTATTAAGGCTCATCTGCCACAGACACTTAGGATCTGTCCACAATGCTAACTGGGACGCAAAGAAAAGGCTTCAGACTAAATGTTCCGGTGTCCATTAAAGAATAGTGACAGGGACCAGAATATCATATCCTGTCACTATGTAATACGCTGGATCACTTCCTCAGATTAACTAAGGAATAATGAAAAGTCTATGTGTGAGTGAGTGAGTGAGTGTGTGTGTGATGTGTGTGTGTGTGTGTGTCTGTGTGTGAGAAGAGAAAAGGGGGAAAGGGAAGAAGGGAGAGGGAGGAGGGGGAGAGGGGTGCTGATCACAGCCTGCCTTCAGAAAGAGCGTGCACATATGTGTGCTTTGATGCCATTGGGCTAGTGAAGCTCACTGAAACGGCATTTTAAAGCTCTTAAATTTATCCTCTCACACCTTCAAGACCTGCAAATGATAATCCAACCTTTCGGATGGTGATTCTCTTGGGTAAACATGAAATTAGCCTCAGAAACCCCTTCTCTTAATTCAGATATTGCTTAAATCATAGGCTTACAGTATTACAAAGTCCTAAAGGTTTTGCAGATAGGAGGAAAAAGGAAGTCAGTAGTTTAATTAAGTATTTGAAAACAAAGTGAAACAAGGAAAATAATATATACTTTACAGGAAGAGCCTCTTAGGCCTGTTTGTGGCTAATCTGTTAGCTATTCTTTGGCTAAGGTGGAATGAATGTATTATAAGAGCGGCTCTATCGAGCACAGCGTGATGATAGCTTAATCTGACTGTGGCCGTGGCTCACAGATCACTGTACCCAGTCAATACTCTATTATTGCAAGTTAAGTGGTTTGCTACAGTATTCCACGCACAGGGTATTAGAAGCTGTGTTTCCTAATTTCCTAAGCAATAATGGTATAAGCAGTATGCATTTTTTATGATAAAAACTAACAATTGCCTCCACAGAGTTAATGGTTTTTTATGTACCATTGGTACAGGAGATTCAGTCATAAGTCAGAGCAAAATTAAATGTAAAATGTACTAAATTTTGGCAGAATTAGATTTTCTTTGCAGAGACTGAAGTCTTCAGTTTTGCTTGGAATCAAACTTTGGTTTTCTTCCCAGTGCTTTTATTTTCATTTTATTTAAATGGGTATGTTGTTTCTTGATTAAAATTGATTCCGAATAATTATAACAACAGTAAATCACAGCATGAGCCTGGGTGTTCTTTGTAGCTCTTGGAGGCTGTCTCCATCCAGCCTTTCTGTGCTCGCCAGTTTTTAAGTGTTAACTGTATCTGCGGCGCAGACGGGGTTACGAACCACACAACAAAGACTGTGGAGTGAAAGATCATTCCTCCTTTCAAATGGCAGCTGTTTGCACAGGTTGGGGACTCTGAGAAGGACAGAACTTCCTTGGCGAATTGCTTATCTGCTCGTTTTACAGTAAATAGAAAGTAAGAAAGGACAATGGTTTTTCCTCATTAGGAGACTTGGTGAGGATTGTAAGTTTCCACGTATCAGGAGCCCTAGCCCAGGAAGGTGGGAGAGCAAGGGGTGGTTAGTGAGGAGGGACATGGGTGTTTCATTCAGACTGAAGGTAGAATTAGAGCTGCCCATGGGTGATACGAACAGGAAGTTCAAAATCACCATAGTCAAGCTTATACTCTTCTCTCTCCTGGAGATCTCCTTTTTGCTCCTCTTGCACATCTACTTCATTTTTCTTTCTGCAGTTGGGCTTTTTCTGCATCTTTCTGCATGTGCAGAATATAGTGGCCTCAAAGGGTCTCAGTTTCAGTGACCAGTCCCACCCGCTGGGTCAGAGTTAGGCCCAAAGGCTGTCAGGAGCTGGGCCACATCTTAATTACCAGGTAGTGATGGGACAGTGGCAATATGCAGAGTGCATTTCTTCCTTAAAAGCATTCAACTTAAACAATATTAGTGGTAAAAACTGAACACAACCAGAGGGACTTCACTGGCAGTCCAGTGGTTAAGACTTCGCCCTCTAATGCAGAGGGTGTGGGTTTGATCCCTGGTCGGGGAGCTAAGATCCCACATGCCTCAGGGCCAAAAATCCAAAACATAAAACAGAAGCAATATTGTAACAAATTCAATAAAGACTTTAAAAATGGTCCACATCAAAAAAATCTAAAAACAAACAAACAAAACCACACACACAACTAGAGTCTACGGGCCAAATGGAGTCTTGAGGCTGCCAGTGTAAGATCCCTTGACCGGGCTTTCTTAGACCATTTCTCAAGTTCAGGGGATACCTAACTTTGTCAGCAGGGATGGGTCTAGGGTTAGGTGAGTGGAGCCTCAGCAAAATTAAGGCAATGACTAAAAATATCAATAATCTGGATAAATAATACTTCAATGTAATATTTTACGAAATAAAAATTAATGCAAAAAATTTTGTGGTGAACAAGATACAAAATTTTGAATAAAGACAGGATCACTATTACTGATTTTTTTCTTTTTGCCTCAGGCTCCAGTATGGCTCAGAGCAGCATGGTTTGCCAGGTGTCTACCCCTAGGCCAGTTAGTTATGGGCAGGAGAGTGAGTACCATTAATACCCTGTGGGTGAAGGGGGTGTCTGTTCTCAGCAGTAGGGATGTGGGCTAGGCAGGCACATCCCAAAAGATGTCTGCTAAAGGATATTAGAGCGTGATACTTTCTTCTGGGATATGGTCCTTGTATTAGCCAGCTCGGGCTGCCAGAACAAAATACCATACACTTGATGGCTTAAACAAGAGAAATTTGTTTTCTCACAGTTCCGGAAGCTGGAAGTCCAAGATCAGGGTGCCAACACTGTCAGATTCTGGTGCGGCCTCTCTCCCTGGCTTCCAGATGACTGCCTTCTCCCTGTGTCCTCACATGACCTTTCTTCTTTGTGTGTGTGTGTGTGTGTGTGTGTGTGTGTGTGTGTGTGTGTGTGTGTGTAGAGAAACTCTCTGGTGTCTCTCCTTGTAAGAACACTAATCCTATCATGAGGGCCCCACCCTCATGGCCTCATCTAACCCCAGTTACCTCCCAAAGACCCCCTCTCCAAATACCATTACGTTGGAGGTTGGGGCTTCAACATGTGAATTTTGAGGGGACATAAACATTCAGTCTCTAATAGCCTCCCCATATTAGGAATATACTCCAAACATTGTTAACTCCCCTTTAGTCATCTTTCCTGAATTTGTCATGTATAAATTAATCTTTTCTTAAAAAAATCTAGTTATCTTTTGACAGTTGTGTCAACATATAAGCTCAATAAAGTTAAGGTTTTTTCATTGACTTCTTATTCCAAATAAGTTGCCACAAGAGTATATTTTTGCAAAGCTGAATTAATCATCAGAAGAATGACTCAAAGATTTAACTAGAAAATGAAGTTTGCATACTTAACCATTTCTGAAACCCCTGGGACCTGACCAATAATTACTCTTCCCACCCATAAGAAGACAGAAACATTTAGCATATGGTTTTTCTTTCCCACCTAAAATCAATCAGAATTATGTCACTTTGTAGCTTACTGTAGTCAATCAAAATATGCCTGGTTCTTCTAGTTGTAAATCTGCTAAAGACATTTTTCAGAAAGGCCTGTCAAATTATTAAGTGATAGGAATATTGGTAGAGAAAATAATTCCTTTAGACATTTAAAAGGGACTAAAAAATTAGGGAATGTGTTTTGTTTTTTTTTTTAATCTCCTCAAGGGCTGTTTTGGTTTTGATGTTCAAACACCATATTGGAGAACATTTCAACTGTGAATATAATTCTGAAAACACTTTGAGCCCTGACAATATCTGTCCTGGGTAGCCTTGTATCAAGCTGGCAAACAAATCCTGGAAAAATTGGGAAGTATTTTTGTTTTCAGAATGCTTTATATGCAGTTCCCCGGAAACAGCTCAAAAAGACACTCTTTTCTAAAAGGTTGCTGGTTTAGCACTTCCCAACTTACAAAGGTTGGAGTTTCCCTCTGGCTCCGTAGAGAGATTTGTATCACTTATTTTAGATTCACTTAATAGCACATTTGTATTTGAGATAAAGCATGAGTCCCACCAGACAAGTAAGATTGTTCTTAAAAATTGGCCTCCTGGGACTTCCCTGGTGGCTCAGTGGTTAAGAATCCGCCTGCCAATGCAGGGGACATGGGTTTGAACCCTGGTCCGGGAAGATCCCACATGCCGCGAAGCAACTAAGCCCGTGCGCCACAACTATTGAGCCTGAGCTCTAGAGCCCGTGAGCCACAACTACTGGGCCTGCATGCCACAACTACTGAAGCCCGCACCTCTAGAGCCCGTGCTCCGCAACAAGAGAAGATGCCGCAACGAGAAGCCCGCGAACCGCAATGAAGAGTAGCCCCCGCTCACCGCAACTAGAGAAAGCCCACACGCAGCAACGAAGACCCAATGCAGCCAAAAATAAATAAATAAATTTATTAAAAAAAAAAATTGACCTCCTTTTCTTTCCCCACCATATATACTCAGATCTAAAGTAGAGTCTTCTAAATATTATTTCACAGCTAGATATGACATCCTATTTTAAACCAGCAGCAGTAGCTGCTGTTTCTCTTTGTAGAGAACAGGGTTGGATGTCCAGCAAGCAGATCTGTGAAGACCGGTGAGTTTTCAGTTCCTTAAGTGAAGTCCTAACTGTAGTTACCCCATCCCCCCCGCCTTTGTATTGGTGTAGATGGCAATGAGGGTGAGGTAGGTGATAACACACGGAAAAGTACCATAAAGGTTTATAAAAAAAACACGGCTGAATAACACTTGCCTAATCACATGTGACCTCAGTATATTCATTGTATTTTGTTTTCACTTTTGCCCTGGCATTCATCATACTCTATCCTTCTTTTCTCCTCCAACTTGCCACCTTTATTATAATTTTTTATTTAAGACTTTTTTTAGAGAGAAACTCGTTTCATAGCAAAGTTGAGGGGAAGGTACAGAGGTTTCCCAAATACCCCCTGCTCCCACACATGCATATTCTCCCCATTATCACCATCTCCCACATAAGTGTACATTTGCTAAAACTGACAAACCTACATTGACACATCATAATCACCCAAAGTCCATCCTTTACCTTGGGGTTCACTCTTAATGTTGTACATTCCATGGTTTTGGACAAATATATGGTGACATGTACCCATCATTACAGTATTATACAGAGTATTTTCACTGCCCTAAAAATGTCCTGTGTTCCATGTATTCATCCCTCCCTACCTACCAAAAACTTGGTAACTGCTGCTCTTTTTACTGTGTCTATAGTTTTGCCTTTTCCAGAATATCATATTCTTAGAATCATACAGTACATAGCCTTTTTGGATTGGCCTCTTTCACTTAGTAATATACATTTAAGATTCCTCCATGCCTTTTTATGGCTTGATATCTCATTTCTTTTTGCCACTGAATCATATTCCATTGTTTGGATATACCACAGTTTATTTATACATTTACCTTCTGAAGGACATCTTGGTTGCTTCCAAGTTTTGGCAATTATGAATAAAGCTATTATAATCTCTCATGTGGAGGTTTTTGTATGAGCATAAGTTTTCAGTTCATTTGGATAAATACCAAGGAGTGCAATTGCTAGATTGTATGGTAAGAGTATGTTTAGTTTTGTAAGAAACCACTAACTTGTCTTCCATAGTGGCTGTGCCATTTTACATTCCCAGTAGCAGTGAATGGGAGTTCCTGTTGCTCCATATCCTCGTCAGCATTTTAGTGTTGTCAGTGTTCTGGATTTTTTTTTTCTAATATCTTTATTGGAGTATAATTGCTTTACAATGGTGTGTTAGTTTCTGCTTTATAACAAAGTGAATCAGTTATACATATACATATATCCCCATATCTCCTCCCTCTTGCATCTCCCTCCCTCCCACCCTCCCTATCCCACCCCTCTAGGTGGTCACAAAGCACCGAGCTGATCTCCCTGTGCTATGCGGCTGCTTCTCACTAGCTATCTATTTTACTTTTGGTAGTGTATATATGTCCATCCACTCTCTCACTTCATCCCAGCTTACCCTTCCCCATCCCTGTGTCCTCAAGTCCATTCTCTAGTAGGTCTGCATCTTTATTCCCGTCTTGCCCCTAGGTTATTCATGACCGTTTTTTTTTTTTTATTCCATATATATGTGTTAGCATACGGTATTTGTTTTTCTCTTTCTGACTTACTTCACTCTGTATGACAAGTCTCTAGGTCCATCCACCTCACTACAAATACCTCAGTTTCGTTCCTTTTTATGGCTGAGTAATATTCCATTGTATATATGTGCCACATCTTCTTCATCCATTCATCTCTTGATGGACACTTAGGTTGCTTCCGTGTCCTGGCTATTGTAAATAGAGCTGCAATGAGTGTTCTGGATTTTGACCATTCTTTTTTTTTATTTTTATAAATTTATTTATTTATTTTTGGCTGCTTTGGGTCTTCATTGCTGCACGCGGGCTTTCTCTAGTTGCAGTGAGTGGGGGCTACTCTTCCTTGTGGTGCATGGGCTTCTCATTGTGGTGGCTACTCTTGTTGTGGAGCATGGGCTCTAGGTGCGTGGGCTTCAGTAGTTGCAGCATGTGGGCTCAGTAGTTGTGGCTCACAGGCTCTAGAGCACAGGCTCAGTAGTTGTGGCACATGGGCTTAGTTGCTCTGCGGCATGTGGGATCTTCCCCGACCAGGGCTCAAACCTGTGTCCCCTGCATTGGCAGGTGGGTTCTTAACCACTGCACCACCAGGGAAGTCCCGACCATTCTTAGTAGGTGTATGGTGACATCATGTTCTACCTTGTTCTGCTCTTAGTTTTTATCTCCTATACTAGCTTATATGCTTCTTAAAGGCAGGGGTTACACATATCTTTTTATCCTCAACCACCTGTTGTATAATCACTTACATGTGAAGGTCACTCAGAAGTGTGCTGAATGATTCAAGATGTTGAATGTGTTAGGGTTGGTGAAAAGTTCAATTAGGGGAAGGGAAGAACTATCATTTATTGAATATATATGCCAAGCATTTGACATACATACACTTTTCTTGTGAATCCTCATAATGGTCCTATAAAAAAGACAGAATTATTCCCATTTTGCCAAAAATGGAGAAACTGAGGCTTAAAAGAGTAAATAAATTACCCAGCATCGGGAAAGTCTGGTGAACCCAGGGTTCTAAACCATGTCTGTCTGGCTTGATGCTGATTTTGCTAGGCTGGTCTGTACATGCAATTAGAGCCAAGATCCTAGTCTTCAATGCCCATGGGGCCAGGCAGACAGGGGAGGAGGTTGGGGGTCGGAGTGAAGAAGACCTCCTGCCTGCAGACCTTGTCCAAAGTGGGCACCCCAACTTAGCTCTAGCCAACTGTTACAACATTTTTAAAAATAGAGAATACATAAATCTGGATTTTGAGGGGGAGGTTTGCAAAGTCTTCCAAGTTTTATATTTTGGCAACTAATTTAATAATAACACTTGTGAAAGTTAAAACAGGTCTTAGGCCAGATTTAAGTCACAGACTCAAAGCTTCTAGCTGTTATATTAAAGAATAGTTTTAAAGAATTGTAACTCTTTTCCCCCAAATTTGTAATCCTGAATGACATAAAGTGCTGCCTGTTAAGAAAAACTTAGGGACTTCGCTCGTGGTGCAGTGGTTAAGAATCCACCTGCCAGTGCAGGGGACACGGGTTCGAGCCCTGGTCTGGGAAGATCCCACCTGCCACGGAGCAACGAAGCCCGTGTGCCACACTACTGAGGCTGCGCTCTGGAGCCCGAGAGTCACAACTACTGAGCCTGCGTGCCACAACTACTGAAGCCCGTTCACCTAGAGCCTGTGCTCCGCAACAAGAGAAGCCACTGCAATGAGAAGCCTGCATACCACAACAAAGAGTAGTTCCCGCTCGCCGCAACTAGAGAAAGCCCACGCACAGCAAAGAAGATCCAGCGTAGCTAGAAATAAATAAATTAATTAATTAAAAAAAAAAAAAAGGAAAACTTAAGAGAGCTAACTGCAATTAATAGTTTGTTCTTTTATTGGTATGTAAAATGTTTATGCATAATATTCAAAGAAAAAGTATCTTATAGTATCTTACCTATCTATGCAATGTGGAACCTGGGTAGTGAATGAAGATGCTTACTATTTCACTTACCCTACTTGCTATGATGTTCTGACCTAACTTCCTGAAAACAGCAAAAGTATTCAGCAGTGAACTGAACTATATACAATTTTCTAAGTGTTTTATGCAAATACATACACTCACACAGGAAATTACAAATGACATGCATATGTAACCACATGTAGTTTTGCATTAATTACTAGTTGTTCGTAAGTATGTAGGTAATGCCCTTTGTCAAAAACAACAAGGGTAATCTCTTGTTTTTAAAAAAAATTATTTAATTAATTAATATTGAGATATAGTTAATTTACAATGTTGTGCTAGTTGCAAGTGTACAGCAAAGTGATTCAGTTATATATATAACTCTATATGTATGTGTGTGTGTGTGTATATATATATATATATATATATATATACTTCTTCAGATTCTTTTGGTAATCTCTTGTTCTTCCTCTTGGCCCTTTCTATTGTTATCCTGATCCAGGTCATCAGTCTGTGTTGTCTTTTTCACTGTCCCTGAGTATTCTGCCTTTTGACATAAGTATTGGTAGGATAATCACAACAAACTCTATTTTTCTGCTGCATCTCTTAAAGTTTGCTTCTGCACAGAGTTCAGTTGAATTTTTCTGGCTTTAGCAAGTTCTGTTCCTAATAGTTATTTCAGGAAGTGATGTAGTGAGGTGAAGCCCTCTCACTGTCAATGTTTGAATGCCTGTAGATGTCCTCATTTGGTGCTCCCTTGGAAAGATAGGTTTGATGAGCTTCCATGATTTCTATGAAGAAAAAAAGATTGTCTTCCAGGATGTTGCTAAAGCTCAAAAGTCTGTTCTTCAATGATCATGCCCTCCATTTCACTGTAAATATGTCTACTTTCCTACTGCAAGGATATTTCTTGTCCCTGGATTTTTCAAATTTCCCTGCCCTTTTAAAGTGGTGTCTTGTTTTTTGTTTTACTTTTGTCCTCCTTCCTTTCCTCTTCCCTCCCTATTTTGCTCTTGAGAAACTGTTACCAAGTCCAAGCTTACTCTGCTCACCACATGACAGGCCAATACGTCAGGAGACAAGGTGCTGAGGCAAGGAATAGCGACTTTATTTGGAAAGCAAGGCATCCGAGAAGATGGCAGACTAATGTCCTAGAGTACCATCCTATTGGGGTCTGGATGCCAGTATCTTTTATAGAACAGAGAGGGGGAAGAGTTGGGGCAAAAAAGTAAAAAGGCCATTAGTCTTGCAAAATATCTTCTGGTTTTGGCCATCCTTGGGGAGGGGATGTGTTAATTTCTTCTTTTCTGCAGCCATTCACAGGTGGGTAGGGTCAGGGTGTTTCCCCGTGGGCCGAATAAAGGCACTTTAGTTTAACATTTAGGCAGAGGGGCAGGGTTCCCCGAGGGAGGCCATTATGTATGCCAATAGCTATAGACAACATTCTTTTAGTGATTATAGTAATAAAAAACAACAGAGAGCAAAGGTTAAAGTAAAAGAAACAGATCCAACATGGAGTCATATTTTGTTCTTCCCAGTTACAAAACCACTTTAATTATTTTAACTTATTATTTTGGAATTAAGCAATGCTTCTAAATAACATGCTTTTATTGCTGTTTCTTGATTTTTCAATTTTAAGTCTTATCTATTCAATTTCAAATATGGAAGGTTTTAGCTGTATCTCATCCTTGATCCCTACCACAAAACAAAATCTTCCCATTTCCCTATTTATTCAACAGAACTGTTACCGAACTCAAGTTCATGTGCTGGACGTGTAGTGAGGCCAAACAAATTGAAACATCAGAGTTTGGAGCAGAGAAAGGTTTATTGCAGGGCCAAGAAAGGAGAAAGGGCAGCTCGTGCTCAAAAAACTGGAACTCTCCAATGATTTTCAGGGAGAACTTTTTATAGGCAAAGTTTGGGGTGAGGGCTGCAGGGTGTGTAACTTTCTTTTGATTGGTTGGTGAGGTAACAGGGTGTTGTTCCAGGAATCTTGTGCTCAGCCTGAAATTGCCATCCTCCACCTGGGTGGGGGCCTCAGTTCCTGCAGAAGAACTCAAAGATATTGTTATGTATATCCCTTGAGGAGGAAGGATCCTGCTTTAATAGCTGCACTACAGTTGCTTGATGGTTCCTCCTTTGTTTCTGCATTCCCTCACTTCCCTGGTTAGCAACTCTTTGAATCTGCTCTTTGGTATTCAGGAAGGTCTTAGGAGGCTGAAGCATTTTTCCTGCAAATAAGAAACAGAGACACAAAGGCTTTGGTGCCCAGGAGGACCCCACAGGGTCCTGCTCTGTTTCAGAATTAGTTGAAATTTGTTAGATTTATATTTCTACATTGAATGTCTATATTATTATGGCTTCATAAGAACTATTCACAGTCAAGCCATGAAGTGTACTATAATATATATTTTAATCTTCTGAAATTTCCCATATGTTTTGGTGTATATTTATTTCATCCATTTTGCTGGTAATGTGCCTTTTAAATTTGGAACGTTTTATATTTCAGTGAATAATAATAATGGTTGTTTTTTGAATGGTTCATTAATCTCCATTTCCTCCATTCTCTGATTCATCTTATTCAGATGTTAGACCTCCTGTACTATTCCTCTAATTTTCTTATCTTTTCTTTCCTATTTTCAATTTCTGCATTTTTGTGTTCTGACTTTCTGGGAGGTCTCCTCTCTTCCCTCCTCTCCTGTGTCCTCCCTTTGTCTCCACTTAACCTTGCTTTGGGTTTAGTTTGCTCTTTTTTTCCCATAGTTCCTTAAAGTGGAAATTTAGGTTGCTGACTTAAGATCTTTCTTCTGTCTTAATATAGGCTTTTACAGCTATAAATTTCCCTCAAAGGACTACTTTAGCCACATCTCATAAATTTTGGCATGCTGTGTTTTTGTTTTCATTAATCTGCATGTATTTTCTAATTTTCCTTGTGGTTTCTTCTTTGACCCATTGGTAATTTAAGACTCTGTTATTTAATTTCCACATATTTGTGAATTTCCCTAATGTCCTTCTGTTATTGACTTCTAATTTCATTTCATGGTGGCCAGAGAACACATTTTGTATGATAGAAATTCTTATACATATGTTGAAACTTGTTTTATGTAGTAGTGTATGGTCTATCCTGGGGAATGTTCTATGTGCACTTAATAAGGATGTATATTCTTCTATTGTTGGTCTATAGATTTCTGCTAGGTCTAGTTTGTTCATACTGTTCTTCAATTCTTTCTGTTCCCTTGTTTTTTTGTCTAGTTGTTCTATCTATTCTTGAAGGTGGGGATTTGAAGTCTCCAGCTATTTTTGTTGAATTGTATATTTCTCCCTTTAATTATTTCAGTTTTGACTACATTTATTTTGGGGCTGTGTTAGTTGAATATATGTTTATAATTGTTATGTCTTCTTGATGGATTGACCTTTTCATCATTATAAAATGCCTTTTTCTCTAATAACAATTTTGTCTTAAAGTTTAATTTGCCTGATAAAAGTATATCCACTCCAACTTCTTTTGGTTACTCTTTGCATGGTGTGTCTTTTATTGTCCTTTTACTTTTCACCTACTTGTGTCTTTGAGTCTAAAGTGTATCTCTGGTAGACAACATATAGTTGGAATATATATATTTTTAAAAATCCATCTGTCAATATCTGTCTTTTGATTGGAGTGTTTGTTTACATTTAATGCAAATACTGCCAAGGTAGGATTTATGTCCGCAGGTTTGCTATTTATATCTCTATGTCTTTTGTCCTTTTTGTTTCTCTGTTCCTCCATACTGTTTTGCTTTGTGTTAATTAGATATTTCCTAGTATAACACCTGAATTCCCTAAGGCTGCTGGTTTCCACAGCTACTCTCTTTGTTAGACTGTTGGTTTTCAAGGCTATTGCAGAGCTGGGTAGAGGGTGATGGAATAGGTTACATTAAAACACCACAAATCTCATTGTCCTTATGGGACTCAGATGTTTTCCTTGAATAAACACTCCTTGGATTGTTTTATGTCATTCTTTAATTTCCAGTGGTCTGAATAAGTTGATTTCAACAATTTTTGCTAGTGTTCCACTGTTTTTATAGAGTGGTTTTTCAGATATCCTTTTCCCACCATTCCAAATTTCTAGAGATTTCTTGAAACTGTTTTTGTTCTTTCTTTTGAGTGTATTTATTCTCTGAGTATAGTTTTTTTTGAAAAATAAATGTATGCTCTTTTTTCCTGAGCACAATAGCCAAGATATTTTATCTCTCTGAGGATATTATTAATTTAAAATATTTTTTTTCACCCTATATGATCTCCATTTTCTCTAATTGGCTTCAGCATCTTCATTTTGTCCTCTCTTCAGACAACAATGGCAACTGTAGTAGCAACCATTTATTAAACACTAACTCTGCACTAGTCACTCTTCTAGTGCATTATACATATTAACTTATTTAATACATACTAACTTATTTAATCTTCACTTTAACTATTGGAGATATTATCATTTTCTTAATTTTACAGGTGAAAAAGCTGAGACATAAAGAAGGTAAATACTTGTACATAGTACAAAGTTGCAGAGTTGGAATTCAGGTATAGTCTGACTTTCACATCTTCTTTCTCAAATATTAGCCCATACTTGGGTCATCTGCTCATATGTACCAGTGGGGTTATAAATATTTTGAGCATATGTGTGAGGCTTGTTGAGTATGGGGGTGTTATCTGTAGGGTAAATTGGGTACTTCTTGGCTTTTCTGATTACTACTTTAGAATGTAGCCTTTTCTTGTCTACTAGTAAATTATCACTTGTCCATCAGCTTTCCATCCTTCAAAATTTTTTTGTTTGGTTCTTACTTTTTTTCTTTTTACATTTGTGTGTTTATGCCTTAGGGAGGAAAAAGGTTTACTATATTTTAGAAGGGTTTTGGGAAGGACCAGAATTAACTGCATGTTTTCAATACACTGTCCTTTTAATCATTTTAAGCATACTTAAAAAAAAAATAATCTCTGACTGTTTTGTTATCTGAAGTTTTGGGGTGGGGCATCTAGTTCTTCTTTTTATCTGCTGATTTATCATGAACATTAGATTTTTCCTCTTGAACTCTATAATTTTGTTTTGCGTGTGCATTCTCAGTAGAGCTTTATCCATGGGATTTTTATGCGGTTTGGGCTGAGTCTTTCTCTACTGAGGTAAATTTCTCCTTTTCTCCTGCCAGGTGTTCCAGGATAAATTTTTATGTTAATTTCTTGCCTTAGGAATACAGGACACTGCAAAGACAGTATAAAATAAACCCAAACTCATGGGAAGAAAGGCTTCAGGTTAAATCAGGGAAGGCTTCCCCCACTCCTCCTGCCTGGAATGTAGAACTGCATCTGCCTCTTTATTACCTTCCTGTGCCAGTGAGCATATAAAACACCATTTAATTGAAAGTGCAGTCCTCTGAAGGTTCTGGATTAAGGGTGAAGGTCTCATTTTCAACTGTCTGTTTCACATAGGTCCCAGGTCTTATGTCCTATGTGTGTAGCTATTAAAATCGAAGACCCTGGGTGGAGACCAGACCAATCCCTTCCCCAATCACCAAACCAGGACAATATGGTACTGTCTCACTGAGTTTCCTTCCATCTTCATTTTTGATTCCTGGGGATTTTCCTTAGTTTTAAGTTCAGACATGTATTTAAAAGGATACTTGTGATTTTTTAACCAGAATATCTATATATTTTATCACAGGAGGTATTCAGGTTATCTGATCTGATATTTTTGCTTGAAGCCCTAAAATTAACTTTTCTTGCTGAATTATTTCATGTATACTCAATAGATGTTATCCTTACATTGAAAGGATGTGTAATTTTTTCCATGACATTGCTGCTAAATCAAAGAATATATATTTTACTCAGCTTTATTGAGATATAATTGACATATAACATTGTATAAGTTTAAGGTGTATAATGTGTTGATTTGATACAGTTATATACTTAAGAAAACTTAAGGGGGTGTGATGGATTGTGTTGTGGAAAACCTATCAAATATATCCTCTGTATCTTCAGAAAGCTTCACAACTGACAGAAGTTATAGAAGGAGGTAAATTTGGGCTTGATATGAGGAAAACCTCTTGCTGACTAGAGGCAGCTGCACATGAAAAGATAGTCCACCCTACAAATGGTTGATGACTTTGTCCTTTTCTCATCATTGGGAGCGATCAAACACAGGCAGACATTATCTTATCTGTAATAGTTAAGTTCTCAGACTCTAAATGTAGGTTTCAATACTTGTGATTACATTTAGGACCCACCCAGATAATTCAGGGTAACCTTACCATTTCAAGATCCTTAACTTAATCATATCTGCAAAATTCTTCTTTGCCATATAAGGTAACATTCACAGATTCCAGTGTTTAGGACAGGGATATCTTTTGGGATCCATTATTCAGCCTACCACAGCAAGCTTTGTGGACATCAAACAGATATCTTCATTGCCCTAATACCACTCTTTACAGTATCTTGGGCAAGTGTCCTCCAGCCTCCACTTGAGTAATGTCAGTGTTAGGGACCTAATATCATTGGCCATTAGTTTGTACTACAATAACCTTTAGCCCTTTCCTATTCTCAAGAATCTATGGTTTTGGAATTACTGTTTTAAAGTTACTTTTTCAGGAACTGATTTATATTTACTAACTTCCATTTGTACCATCTATTACAAAAAAGAATATGCTAATATGCTAAGCTCAGGTGAATTTATCCCAATCCATGCCTGAATGGTTATTGAGGTTTTACAGTGACCTATCACATTTAAAATAAGGAAATATATTAATCAAAATTCTTATGTTTGCAAGTGTTAAAAAATAACCAAGTGACTTAAGCAATGACAAGAATTTATTGGCTCACATACCAGAAAAGGCTTGGAATAGGTATAGCGTCGGCAGGATCCGGGGCTCAAATGGTGACTTGTTTGCTTAGGACTTGGTCTCTTCATCTCTGAGTTCTGGTTCTTTCTGATTGATTGTATTCAGCCAGCTAATACTAAGATGGCTAGATGATCACCAGGATGACCCAGGCAACCTTGATATCTTCTTAGACCTCAGTGGAAAAAGCTCCATTTTTTCAACTGTTTTTAGAATTTGCATTTATTGGGCTGGCCAAGGTCATAAGCCCAACCTTGGATCATGTCAGACCCATTGAAACTGCAGGGACATAGGGTAAGGAGTGATGGTTCTCCTTTAAAATATTAAAAAGCCACTATCAGAAAAAGAGACATATTTGTTGGTCAGGCCACAATAACAGATGCAATACGCAAAACATTACATGTAATACGCAAAACATTACATATGCTATATGTAATCATAGTTTCAGCTCTAAGTTTAGCCGGAGGCTTATGGAGTCAATCCCATTGCTTTAAAGCCGTGCATCAGGCTCTGGGTACATTTATGTTTGTTTACATATTTAGATAAAATTTGCCAGATGGGACAAATCCATCGGTGCTGCCTAGCCAGTAAGCTGGCTTGGTGGAAGTGATCAGAGAATGTGGGTAAATTCATCTTTGAACAAATGAATTAAATATGCACAGTAAATGGTTTGATGCACAGCAGGAAAGTGCTGCCTAATCGTTGGGGAAGAAAGCAAAGCCAGCAGAGCAGCAAGCCTCACGCAGTCACTCCTGTGGTAGGGTCTGAGAGGTGGCCATAGCCAGGAGGCTAGCAGAGTGCTTTGTAGCACAGCGCTCATCTGAGTGTGCAATATGTTACCTGCAGCTGGATCTGGCATAATCATCCCTGACTAATGGGAGGCGAGAGGAGGGGGTTCAAGTGCTGAATAAATAAATTACTTAATTACATATTATCAGAGAGAAGAACAGATGGTCAACTTAGCCCATCTCCTGATGCCTTTGGCTTTGGAATGAAGAATAGATCCTCAGAGACTGTAGCAGGTTGGGCTCTTGATTCTGTATATCCGTTGGTCCTACCAGAGGCTCATGGTCTTCAGGAATAAACAGGCTCATTTCTCCAGGGCTGAAAGGCACTGGGTGCTCTGGTGCCCACTCTAAGCTGAAGCTGGACAGGCCTAAGCGGGTCGGCATTTTCCACTTTGTTAATTTTGGCACCAGATGGAGGTGGAAATGGATTTCATTTCCTGCAAAATGGTTGAAAAGTGATATTCAACTGAGGATCTAATCAAATGTGAAAGGGGTAGTTGAGCATTTACTTAATGTCCTCTGGAGCGTCTCCTATCACTGCAGACCATATGCTCATTTTCCTCAGCTTTGGATGTCCCCATGGAGAATCCACTTCTTTTTCTGAGTACTGGTTGCTCTGGTGTTAGAGGGAAGTGTAGCTGGGGTTGTGTTTTGGAAGCACCATGTTTGTTTTCAGATGATTCTGTTTGGTATGGTAGGATCTGCAGAGCACTTTTCCCCAAATGCTGGTCTGGGGATGGTTGCCAGGTTGGTTGCATCAGAATCACCTGGGTTGTTTATTAAAGTTACACGTTCTTTAGCTCCAGGCATAGAAATTCTGTTTCACTAGGTCTTGGGTAGGATCTGGGAATCTATGTTTCTAAAAAGCTCAACAAATGATTATGAAGCAAGTGTGGAGATCACTGTGTATCAGTTGAGGGGCAGGAAACAGACAGTAAACTCAAAAGGGTTATTAAAGAGATTTTAATAATGAGTTATTTACAAAAGTGTGGGCAAGTTTAAAGTAAACTATTAAGGGATGGTGGGCCCCCACAGCTAGCAATACCAGGAAACAGGTGCAAGGGGCAGGAGTGGTTATCAGAACTTGGTCAGACTTAGAGGACTCCTGGACAAGAACTGTGGACCAACCCATGGTCCAGCAGAGAGAAAAATCTTTTTCTCCTTTTGCTCTTTGATCTCAATCTGGTACTTTCCATTGGCTAAATCCAAAGGGCCAGGGAGTCCAGATGACATAGCCAATAAAAATCAGACTCCTGAGATGCAAAGTAGGATGAAGAAGGCTGGAGAGTGGACCTAAAGGGGCAAACAGAGAATATCTAGCATGCATTGGTATAGATAACATTTTCTAGTCGCACATTTGTGTGCTAAGTTGTGGATGGCAAATGTATGGATATGTTTTGTTCTGCAGACATGCTTCTTTTCTCAGTGTAAAATTGCCTCTACAATTTCATCATAGAGACTAGAAACTCTGAAAGAGCATGAGTGACATCTTTAGAATTATCTTCCTGTGTCCTGCCCGCGGTTCAGTCCGTTCACATTCTGTCTCTGGAAAAGGCTACAAGAAGAATATTTTGGAAGATCATAGTTGTCTGCCTGGTTGTCAACTTTAAATTTGGCAATATATCTATAGTATACTTTATCCTCTCTTATTCAGTAATTGTGGGCCTATCATTCTGATTTTTATTATTTATTTACTTTTGACTGCGCAGCACGTGGGATCTTAGTTCCCCGACCAGGGATTGAACCCACGCCCCCTGTATTGGAAGCGCAGAGTCTCAACCACTGGACAGCCAGGGAAGTCCCGGGCCTATATTCTATATTCTGTGAATTTACTTATATTTTCCATGAAGCTATTTTTATTTGTAACGAATGTGCTGACTATTCAGGCTGACTGTTCTAAACATAGCTCCTTAAAGAAGCCACATTGCTGTACCTCCTAAAAGACTGCGTTCAGCCATGTTGCTTTGTTTTGGTTTTATGTTCTATATTTCGTTCACTGTATTTAAAGCATACTTTGAATGGTCACTTGTAATTATAACTCCACATCCGAAGGACTGGATTAATTTTGATTTTAGTATGTTGCCTGTGGAAATTTGAGCACATCTTAAAATATAGCACGAAAAGAAAATTTATAGAAATTGTCCATGAAATCCCTGGAGATTTATTTGTGGCTTCCGTTTTAAGACTCCAGCTCCCTCCCCCAGGGAAGAAGTTTTTGGCATTTAGAGTCCCTCTTGATGATAAAAACTAACAGCTCAAAGACAGAGGCTTTCATTACAGCTATTCATTAGGACACCTGTGCTTGGTTAAGAGGACAGTCACTAGTCTCACCCCAAGGAAGTAATATGCATACCGATTGCTGGCATCTCTTAGCACCTACTGCATCCTGGCACTTTACCTGCCACTCGCTTATTCCAGTTGCTCAGGCAGGAGCCTTGGAGTAAACTTTGATTCTTCATTTTTCTTTATGCTCCACCTAAATCTATCAGCATGTCCTGTCGTCTTTATTTTTAAAATATATTCAGAATCTGACCAGTCCTCACCACCTGCACTGCAGTGCTGTGATTCAAGTCACCATCCTCTCTCCCTCAGATTATTGTGGTCATCTCCTAATTTCTCTGCCTGCTTCTTTTCCTTCTCCCTGCCATCTTTCCTCTACAGAGCAAACAGAGAAAGCCTTATGAAAGGTCATGTCATGTAGCTCCTCTGTTCAAAACCCTCTGATGGCTCCCATCTCACTCAGTAAAAGCCAAAGCCATCACCAAAGCTTATAAGTCTTCGCATTATCTTTTCTTCTGCTCTCCCTCTGACCTCATCTCCTTTCACTCTCCCCTTCTCTCATTGTAATCCAGCCACAGGACGCTCCTGCTGCCGAGCCTTTGTATATGCCGCTCCTTCTGTCTAAAATGCTCTTCCTCCCGTTATCTTCCTGGTTTACTCTCTCATTTCATTCAAGTCTCTTAAAATATGACCCTGTAAGAGAGGCCTTTGCTGATCACCATGTATAGAGTGCCCACCATCACTCTGTTTTCACTGCAACTTGTTATTTTTCTTTATAGGACATATCACCATCTGACATATTTATGTTTGTCTCTTCCCCACAAGAATGAAAGCTTCTCAAGAGCTGAGACTGTTGAGTTTAGGGCTGTATCTCTGGCATCTATTTTAGTACATGGCACATAGTTGGTGCTCATCAAATATTGGTTAAATGAATGAGCAGATAAATGAATAAATAAGTTGTTCTTAAGAAGTACATTGTCTAGCATTTAGCAAAAATAACTCGGCAATTTTCCATTTTAAGTACTATTTTATTGAGTACTTATCTGATACTTCACTAAGCATTTTATCAGTCATATTGCCAATGATGGATGTTTTGGTTTATAGACAAGGAGGGGGATATACATATCCTATATACACACTTACATAAAATAAATATATGCGTGCATGTATTACATGTGAATGTGTCTGTGAATATATGTGTGTTCGTGTATAAAATTTTTTTGGCCCAGGAAGGAGATGCCTTCCTATTCAGTGTCTCACTGGGAAAGTCTTCATCTTCTGCCCTAGGAGGCAGTGCCAGAGGCAGGACATGGAAGGAGGTGACAGTGGGGAACTGTGCAGTATTGGGGAGACCTGACTGTGGAGTGGGGGGGAAATTTATGAAAGGACTAAACAGTATTCCTCCTGGGCTTTGTGAACCTGGGGTTACTAACTGCCAGTGGAATAGGGTATAACAAAGATAATGGCCCTTAGTAGGAGTTCAGCCCTCTATTCCTGCCTTGGGAGCAGTAGCCTAATAAACCTGAGTGGTCAACATTTATGGTACTCTTCACTCTCTTCCAGGACCCTTTGAAACATATATTTTTTGAGTTTAGTTTTTGCCTGAAAAATCTGCATCCCATTTGAATGAAATTGAATAAGTTTCAGGGCTCAAGCAGCATGTCTTCCATCTGAAGCAAAATGGAGATGAATTTCAATTAGATGTTCCCATTATAATCTGTTTCTACCTGTAGTTTTCATCAAAAATTGCTAGGAAGTACCACATAATGTATGATCAAGATTTGCCCACTGGCAGCAGTGTCCCATTATCTTAGTAAAAAAGCACAAAATAATTAGTCTGCTGCATATAGATAGCAGCTTCTTACAGCAAGTGACTTTAATTGTGGTGAGTAATATATATGGAGTTTGAAGCATGATATATTTCCCTCCCAAGAAGACACCAGTTACTAATTCAGTTGACAAACTAACAATGTTTCAGAAGATTTAATGCAAACTGAACATCGTAGTCAACAGCCACTGTAAAGTGTCCACTTTATGGCCTTTTTTTTTGCCTGAGCTTAATTTATGATAATTTGGTGGTTGCATATAGCCTGAAAGTGTGCTCTTGGCTTGAGAATTAGTACTTGGGTATTGCATAAATCATGGCTGAATGTGTCGGCTTCCTCTAATGCTCTTCTCTCTCCTGCAATTGGAATCCTTCTCATCTTGTAATTTCCCTTGCCTCATTCATACCTGCGAATTCACGGGGCTCTGAGAGCTTAGTATTTACAGGATCACTTCCTCATAGAGTAGCATCTTCCAAATGCCAGGTAGAGTGCTTCCAGGCTTCAGAGGGGGAAAATTCAGCAACCCTTTTTATGAGATGGAATATTTGTACCAACCCACCTTAAGTGCTTTAAAAGAAAATGTAATTCCCCCGCCCCACCCTCCCATTTGCCCCTAAACTCTGTGCTAATATAAAAGGTGAGATTTAAAAGTATATTATCTGAATGGTTTCTTTTCAGGACAGGTTTATATTGGTTGTTTTTTAAAAATTAATTTGAAAAATAGGACAAGTAAGCTAGCATGTTGTAGGCCCACAGGTAATCTACCTGTGGACCTAAATATGTAATATGAATCCACTAACTATACTGTAGGATTTAGTTTAGGTGACTGGTCTTCAAAGAAATACATGGGATATTTCAGAATTAATGAGATAATTGCCTACCTTCTACTGTTCTTTCTACTCGTCTACAAAGATTTAAAATTTTTAGTTGTGATTAGTCATTTTCAGAAGTGATTAAAAATTTTAAATAAACAAATGTCACATATCTAATTGTGGACAACCGTACTCTAAATGTTGTGGGAAACCATGTTTTAAAATTTAGGTTATTCCCAGGAACTTCCCAGGCGGTCCAGCAGTTAAGACTATGTGCTTCCACTGCAGGGGGCGAGGGTTCGATCCCTGGTGGGGGAACTAAGATCCTGCATGCTGCGTGGAGTGGCAAAAAAAAACACAAACATTTAGGTTATTCTCTTGAACCCCCCCAAATCATAATTCAAATATTACCATCTATTCTTCAGTTGTATAACAATGTTCTTCTAAATCAGTTACGCAGCTGTCTTCCTTTACTTATGTATGTTATAATCATAATAGCTAACATGAATATAGACTGTACAGAACTTTTATGTACATTATTGCTTTTAGTCCACATATCAACTCCATGTTTTTGGCATTCTTATTCATAATTTAAATGTAGAAGCAAGCAAATTTAAAATGTATTTAAAATCATAATATTTTTCTAATTATAAAATAACAAATATTTATTGTAAGGAATCTGAAGTGTCAAAAGTAGATGTTAATAAGACTGACCAAAGAATAGAAAAGATAAAAATTACAGATAAAAATATCTGTACAAATATCAGAAATAAAATAAGTGGATATCACTACAGACTGTGCAGAATTAAGAGGATAATAAAGAAATCCTACAAAACACTCTATGCATGTGAATTTGACATTCAGCGATAGATAAAAAGTACTAATTCCTTAAAAAATTTAAATTATCAAACTCACTGAAGATAAAATAGGTAACAGGGTTAGTCTTATTACTATTAAAAAACTGAGTACATAGTTAAAAATCTTTTGTAAAAGAAATCTACAGGCCCACGTGGTTTCACTGGTGAATTCTAACAAACACTTAAAGAATTAACACAAATTCTATATAATTTCTTCATTTTATGAAGCCAACATTGTCCTGATATAAAAATAAGACAAAGACATCACAAGAGAAGAAAACTACAAAACAATAAAACAATCTATCTCATGTGTATCACTGTAAAAATTTTCTATAAAATATTAGCAAATTCAATCCAACAATGCATAAAAGGAATACTATAACATGACCAAGCAGGTTTTATTCTGGGAATGTAAAGCTGGCTTAGTATCTAAAAATCAATCAAAGTAATCTACTGAGTTAACACTTTTAAAGAAGGAAAACCATATGATCATGTCAACCAATGCAAAAAAAAAATTGCCAAAATTCAACGTCTATTTCTTATAGTGACTCTCAAAAAACTAGAAATAGAAGGGCATTTCCTTAACCTAATAAAGAGTATTTGTAAAAAAGCCATTGCCAAAATCATTTAATGGTGAGAGACTGAATGCTTTTCCCAGGAAGATGAGTAACAAGGAAAGGATACCTTATCTCACCACTCCCATTCAATACTCTACTAAAAGGCCTAGCCAATGTAATAAACAACAAAAAGAAAGAAACGACATGAACTGAAAAGGAAGAAATAAAATTTTCCCTATTTGCAGACATGATTTTCTACATAGAAAAGCTGAGGAATTTACAAATAACAGCAGCAGCAACAGCAGCAGCAACAACAACAACAAAAACAAATCAAACTAAATCAAACCGAATAAAAAACTCCTAGAACTA
Organism: Balaenoptera borealis; assembly: GCF_965194805.1. Classification (NCBI taxonomy): domain Eukaryota; kingdom Metazoa; phylum Chordata; class Mammalia; order Artiodactyla; family Balaenopteridae; genus Balaenoptera; species Balaenoptera borealis. The sequence continues at coordinate 149,173,200 of NC_138867.1, forward strand.
ATAGGTGAATTTTGCAAGGTTGCAGTATACTAGTTGTAATTTTTTATTCCTTCTCTTCTTCTCCTTAAATTGGATATAATTTGCTCTTCTTTTTCTAGATTTGTAAAGTAGAAACTAAGATGATTAATTTTTGATCTTCTTTTTTAACATACACATTCATTGCTATAATTTTCCGTCTAAGTTTTGCTTTCACTACATTCCACAAATTTTGAAAGTTGTATTTTCTTTCTCATTCTGTTCAAAAAATTTTTATATTCATCTTGAGATTTTTTTTTAGTTGACTTGTGTTATTTAGAAGCATGTTATTTAATCTCTAAGTATTTTGGGGTTTTACAGCTATCCTTCTGTTATTGATTTCTAGTTTCATTCCATGATCTGTGAGGAGGCATTGTATGTTTTCTGTGCTTTAAATTTTCAAAGTGTGTTTCATGGCCCAGAATGTGGTCTTTCTTAGTGAATGTGCCATGTGAGCTTGAGAAGGATATGGATGAAACAGTCTATAGATATCAATTATATCCAGGTGATTGATGGGGTTGAGTTCCACTATGTCTTTCCTTATTTTTACCTACTGGATCTGTCAGTTTCTGGTAGAGGGGTACTGAAGCCTCCAACTCTAATAGTGAATTCACCTATTTCTTACAGTTTTATTAGTTTTTGCCTTCTGTATTTTGACTCTCTGTTAGGCACATATGCACTTATGTCTTCTTGAAGCAATGACCCCTTTACTCCTGCTTTCTTTTGATTAGTGTTACCATGGTATATCTTTTCTAATTCTTTTATATGTGCCTTTATATTTAGTGTGAGTTTCTCATAGACAACATATAGTTGTCTTGTTTTTTGACCCATTCTGACAGTCTCTGCCTTTTAACTGGTTTATTTAGGCCACTGACATTTAAAGAGATTATTGGTATAGTTGGATTAATATTTACCATATTTGTTACTGTTTTTTGATTATCCCCTGTATTGTTTATCCCTATTTTTATCTTCCACTGTTTGTTTTTGATTTTATGCTTTTGTTTGTTTGTTTTGTTTTAATTAATTAATTATTTTTTCTTATTAGCCATCCATTTTATACACATCAGTGTATACATGTCAATCCCAATCTCCCAATTCATCACACCACCACCACCACAGCTTGCCGCTTTCCCCCCTTCGTGTCCATACATTTTTTCTCTACTTCTGTGTCTCAATTTCTGCTCTGCAAACCAGTTCATCTGTACCATTTTCTAGGTTCCACATATATGCATTAATATACGATATTTGTTTTTCTCTTTCTGACTTACTTCACTCTGTATGACAGTCTCTAGATGCATCCACGTCTCTACAAATGACCCAATTCTGTTCCTTTTTATTAATATTCCATTGTATATAGGTACCACATCTTCTTTATCCATTCGTCTGTAAATGGACACTTAGTTTGCACCATGTCCTGTCTACTGCAAATAGAGCTGCAATGAACATTGTGGTACATGACTCTTTTTCAATTATGGTTTTCTCAGGGTATATACCCAGTAGTGGGAATGCTGGGTAGTATGGTAGTTCTATTTTTAGCTTTTTAAGCAACCTCCATACTGTTCTCCGTAATGGCTGCAATTTACATTCCCACCAACAGTGCAAGAGGGTTCCCTTTTCTCCACACCCTCTCCAGCATTTGTTGTTGTAGATTTTCTGATGATGCCCATTGTAAATGGTGTGAGGTGATACCTCATTGTAGTTTTGATTTTCATTTCTCTAATAATTAGTGATGTTGAGCAGCTTTTCATGTGCTTCTTGGCCATCTGTATGTCTTCTTTGGAGAAATGTCTATTTAGGTCTTCTGCCCATTTTTGGATTGGTTTTTTTTTTGTTTTTTTAATATTGATCTGCATGAGCTGTTTATATATTTTGGAGATTAATCCTTTGTCTGATGATTCATTTGCAAATATTTTCTCCCATTCTGAGGGCTTTCTTTTCATTTTGTTAATGGTTTCCTTTGCTGTGCAAAAGCTTTTAAGTTTCATTAGGTCCCATTTGTTTATTTTTGTTTTTATTTCCATTACTCTAGGAGGTGGATCAAAAAAGATCTTGCTGTGATTTATGTCAAAGAGTGTTCTTCCTATGTTTTCCTCTAAGAGTTTTATAATGTCCAGTCTTACATTTAAGTCTCTAATCCATTTTGAGTTTATTTTTGTGTATGGTGTTAGGGAGTGTTCTAATTTCATTCTTTTACATGTAGCTGTCCAGTTTTCCCAGCACCACTTATTGAAGAGACTGTCTTTTCTCCATTGTATGTCCTTGCCTCCTTTGTCATAGATTGGTTGACCATATGTATGTGGGTTTATGTCTGTGCTTTCTATCCTGTTCCATTGATCTATATTTCTGTTTTTGTGCCAGTACCATATTGTCTTGATTACTGTAGCTTTGTAGTATAGTCTGAAGTCAGGGAGTCTGATTCCTCCAGCTCCGTTTTTTTCCCTCAAGACTGCTTTGGCTATTCGAGGTCTTTTGTGTCTCCATACAAATTTTAAGATTTTTTTGTTCTAGTTCTGTAAAATATGCCATTGGTAATTTGATAGGGCTTGCACTGAATCTGTAGATTGCGTTGGGTAGTATAGTCATTTTCACATTGTTGATTCTTCCAATCCAAGAACATGGTATATCTCTCCATCTGTTTGTATCATCTTTAATTTCTTTCATCAGTGTCTTATAGTTTTCTGCATACACGTCTTTTGTCTCCTTAGGTAGGCTTATTCCTAGGTATTTTATTCTTTTTGTTGCAATGGTAAATGGGAATGTTTCCTTAATTTCTCTTTCATATTTTTCATAGTTAGTGTATAGGAATGCAAGAGATTTCTGTGCATTAATTTTGTATCCTGCAACTTTACCAGATTCAATGATTAGCTCTAGTAGTTTTCTGGAGGCATCTTTAGGATTCTCTATGTATAGTATCATGTCATCTGCAAACAGTGACAGTTTTACTTCTTCTTTTCCAATTTGTATTCCTTTTATTTCTTTTTCTTCTCTGATTGCCATGGCTAGGACTTCCAAAACTATGTTGAATAATAGTGGTGAGAGTGGACATCCTTGTCTTGTTCCTGATCTTAGAGGAGATGCTTTCAGTTTTTCACCATTGAGAATGATGTTTGCTGTGGGTTTGTCGTATATGGCCTTTATTATGTTGAGGTAGGTTCCCTCTATGTCCACTTTCTGGAGAGTTTTTATCATAAATGGGTGTTGAATTTTGTCAAAAGCTTTTTCTGCATCTATTGAGATGATCATATGGTTTTAATTCTTCAGTTTGTTAATATGGTGTATCACATTGATTGATTTGCGTATATTGAAGAATCCTTGCATCTCTGGGATAAATCCCACTTGATCATGGTGTATGATCCTTTTAATGTGTTGTTGGATTCTGTTTGCTAGTATTTTGCTGAGGAATTTTGCATCTATATTCATCAGTGATATTGGTCTGTAATTTTCTTTTTTTGTAGTATTTTTGTCTGGTTTTGGTATCAGGGTGATGGTGGCCTCATAGAATGAGTTTGGGAGTTTTCCCTCCTCTGCAATTTTTTGGAAGAGTTTGAGAAGGATAGGTGTTAGCTCTTCTCTAAATGTTTGATAGAAGTCACCTGTGAAGCCATCTGGTCCTGGACTTCTGTTTGTTGGATGATTTTTAATCACAGTTTCAATTTCATTACTTGTGATTGGTCTGTCCATATTTTCTGTTTCTTCCTGGTTCAGTCTTGGAAGGTTATACCTTTCTAAGAATTTGTCCATTTCTTCCAGGTTGTCCATTTTATAGGCATAGAGTTGCCTGTAGTAGTCTCTTAGGATGCTTTGTATTTCTGCGGTGTCTGTTGTAACTTCTCCTTTTTCATTTCTAATTTTATTGATTTGAGTCCTCTCCCTCTTTTTCTTGATGAGCCTGGCTAATGGTTTATCAATTTTGTTTATCTTCTCAGAGAACCAGCTTTCAGTTTTATTGATATTTGATATTGTTTTCTTTGTTTCTATTTCATTTATTTCTGCTCTGATCTTTATGATTTCTTTCCTTCTGCTAACTTTGGGTTTTGTTTGTTCTTCTTTCTCTAGTTCCTTTAGGTGTAAGGTTAGATTACTTATTTGAGATTTTTCTTGTTTCTTGAGGTAGGCTTGTATAGCTATAAACTTCCCTCTTAGAACTGCTTTTGCTGCACCCCATAGGTTTTGGATCATCATGTTTTCATTGTCATTTGTCTCTAGGTATTTTTTGATTTCCTCTTTGATTTCTCCAGTGATCTCTTGGTTATTTAGTAACGTATTGTTTAGCCTCCATGTGTTTGTGTTTTTTACGTTTTTTTCCCTGTAATTCATTTCTAATCTCATAGCGTTGTGGTTAGAAAAGATGCTTGATATGATTTCAATTTTCTTAAATTTACTGAGGCTTGATTTGTGACCCAAGATGTGATCTATCCTGGAGAGTGTTCCGTGCGCACTTGAGAAGAAAGTGTAATCTGCTGTTTTTGGATGGAAAGTCCTATAAATATCAATTAAATCTATCTTGTCTATTGTGCCATTTAAAGCTTGTGTTTCCTTATTAACTTTCTGTTTGGATGATCTGTCCATTGGTGTAAATGAGGTGTTAAAGTCCCCCAGTATTATTGTGTTACTGTCGATTTCCTCTTTTATAGCTGTTAGCAGTTGCCTTATGTATTGAGGTGTTCCTATGTTGTGTGCATATATATTTATAATTGTTATATCTTCTTCTTGGATTGATCCCTTGATCATTATGTAGTGTCCTTCCTTGTCTCTTGTAACAGTCTTTATTTTAAAGTCTATTTTATCTGATATGAGTATAGCTACTCCAGCTTTCTTTTGATTTCCATTTGCATGGAATATCTTTTTCCATCCCCTCACTTTCAGTCTGTATGTGTCTCTAGGTCTGAAGTGGATCTCTTGTAGACAGCATATATATGGGTCTTGTTTTTGTATCCATTCAGCAAGCCTGTGTCTTTTGGTTGGAGCATTTAATCCATTCACGTTTAAGGTAATTATCGATATGTATGTTCCTATGACCATTTTCTTAATTGTTTTGTGTTTGTTTTTGTAGGTCCTGTTCTTCTCTTGTGTTTCCCACTTAGAGAAGTTCCTTTAGCATTTGTTGTAGAGCTGGTTTGGTGGTCCTGAATTCTCTTAGCTTTTACTTGTCTGCAAAGCTTTTGATTTCTCTGTTGAATCTGAATGAGATCCTTGCCACATAGAGTAGTCTTGGTTGTAGGTTCTTCCCTTTCATCACTTTAAGTATATCATGCCACTCCCTTCTGGCTTGTAGAGTTTCTGCTGAGAATTCCACTGTTAGCCTTATGGGAATTCCCTTGTATATTACTTGTCATTTTCCCCTTGCTGCTTTCAATAATTTTTCTTTGTCTTTAATTTTTGCCAGTTTGATTACTGTGTGTCTTGGCATGTTTCTCCTTGGGTTTATCCTGTATGGGACTCGCTGCGCTTTCTGGACTTGGGTGGCTATTTCCTTTCCCATGTTAGGGAAGTTTTTGACTATAATCTCTGCAAATATTTCCTCGGGTCCTTTCTCTGTCTCTTCTCCATCTGGGACCCCTATAATGCAAATGTTTTTGAGTTTAACGTTGTCCCAGAGGTCTCTTAGGCTGTCTTCATTTCTTTTCATTGTTTTTCTTTTTTCTGTTCTGTAGCAGTGAATTCCACCATTCTGTCTTCCAGGTCACTTATCCGTTCTTCTGCCTCAGTTATTCTGCTATTGATTCCTTCTAGTGTAGTTTTCATTTCACTTATTGTATTGGTCATCTCTGTTTGTTTGTTGTTTAATTCTTCTAGGTCTTTTTTAAACATTTCTTGCATCTTCTCGATCTTTGCCTCCATTCTTTTTCCGAGGTCCTGGATCATCTTCACTATCATTATTCTGAATTCTTTTTCTGGGAGATTGCATATCTCCATTTCATTTAGTTGTTTTTCTGGGGTTTTATCTTGTTCCTTCATCTGGTACATAGCCCTCTGCCTTTTCATCTTGTCTATCTTTCTGTGAATGTGGTTTTTGTTCCACAGGCTGTAGGAATGTAGTTCTTCTTGCTTCTGCTGTCTGCCCTCTGGTGGATGAAGCTATCTAAGAGGCTTGTGGAAGTTTCCTGATGGGAGGGACTGGTGGTGGGTAGAGCTGGCTGTTGCCCTGGTGGGCAGAGCTCAGTAAAACGTTAATCTGCTTGTCTGCTGTTGGGTGGGGCTGGGTTCCCTTCCTCACGCCAAGGAGTACTTCCTAGAACTTCTGCTGCCAGTGTTCTTGTCCCCACGGTGAGCCACAGCCACCTCCCGCCTCTGCAGGAGACCCTCCCACACTAGAAGGTAGGTCTGGTTCAGTCTCCCCTGGGTTCACTGCTCCTTCCCCTGCATCCCGATGTGCACACTACTTTGTGTATGCCCTCCAAGAGTGGAGTCTCTGTTTCCCCCAGTCCTGCCAAAGTCCTGCAATCAAATCCCTGTAGCCTTCAAAGTCTGATTCTCTAGGAATTCCTCCTCCCGTTGCCAGACCCCCAGGTTGGGAAGCCTGACATGTGGCTCAGAATCTTCACTCCAGTGTGTGGACTTCTGTGGTATAAGTGTTCTCCAATTTGTGAGTCACCCACCCAGCAGTTATGGGATTTGATTTTATTGTGATAGTGCCCCTCCTACCATCTCATTGTGGCTTCTCCTTTGTCTTTGGATGTGGGGTATCTTTTTTGGTGAGTTCCAGTGTCTTCCTGTTGATGATTATTCAACCAGTGTTCTCAAAAGAGGGAGTGAGAGTATGTCCTTCTACTCCGCCATCTTGAACCAATCTCTGCATTTTATGGTTTTAATTGAGCATTTTATATGATTCCATTTTCCTCTCTTAGCATATCAGTTATACTTCTTTTTACTTTTTTTAGTGGTTGTTCTAGAGTTTGCAGTATACTTTTACAAGTAATCCAAGTCCACTTTTAAATAATACTTCATGGGTAGTGTGCATACCTTATAATAAAAAAATAATCCTAATTCCTCCCTTCTGTCTCTTTTATCACTACTGTCATTTATTTAACTTATACATAAGTACACATAGGCATATATATTAAATAAATATATAATAAATAATAATAATGTATAATCAACATATATAAATATATAAAGTTGAATAAAATTATACATACTTGAATTCTTTGTTGCTATTATCATTTTAAACAAACTGTTTTCTGTTAGATAAATTAAGAATAAGAAAAATGAAAGATTTTATTTTATTTTCACTTGTTCCTTCTCTAATTCGCCTCCCTTTTTAATGTAGATCTGAGTTTCTGAACTATAACTTTTTCTTCTCTCTAAAGAGCTGCTTTTATACTTCTTGCATGGCAAGCCTACTGGCAACAAACTTGCTTACTTTTTGTTTGTCTGAGAAAAATCTTTATTTCTCCTTCACTTTTGAAGGATGATTTCACAGTGTACAGAATTCTAGATTGGCTCCCAAAGTGAAATTGTTAGGAAAAATCTAACAAAATATGTTGTATCCTGTCTGCTGAAAGTACTAATGCTGCTGAAAGAAATCTAAGAAGAGGTATATAAACGGAGAGACAAACCATATCCATAGACAGGAAGACTCAGCAGAGGAAAGATTTAAATTCCCCCCAAATTTATCTGTAGACTTAACAGAATTCTAATAAAAATCTCAGCAGGATTTTTGTAGATACAGACAAGCAGATTCTAAAATATATATGGAAAGGCAAAGAAATTAGAATAGCTGAAACAATTTTGAGAAAGAAGAATAAAGTTACAGAAATCAAACTACCCAATTTAAAAACTTACTATAAAGCTACAGTTATCAAGATGGTGTGGTATTGACAACAGGATGGACACACAGATCAATGAAGTGGAAGAGATTCCAGAAGTAGACTAACACAAATATGACCCTTTGATTATATTTGCACTTGAGGAATTTTATTTATTTAAAAAATAAACTATTTTAGAACAATTTTAGATTTATGAAAAAACTGAGTAGATAATACAGAGTTCCCATATATCCTGTCTCTACAGTTTCACTTATTATTAACATCTTACATTAGTGTGGTACATTTGTTACAATTAATGAACCAATATTAATACATTATTATTAACTGAAGCCCATACTTTTTTTCAGATTTCTTTAGCTTTTACCTAAAGTTCACTTTCTGTTCCAGGATTCCATGTAAGATACACATTACATTTAGTTGTCATCTGTTCTTAGGCTTCTCTTGACTCTGACAGTTTCTCAGACTTTCCTTATTTTTGTTGACCTTGACAGTTTTGAAGAGTACTTGTCAGGTCTTTTACAGATTGCACCTCAATTGGGATTTTTCTGACATTTTAATCATAATTAAACTGGCGCTATAGTTTTTTGGGAAGAAGACTGTAGAGGTACATTGCCTTTTTCATCACATCATATCAAGAACACATACCACCAATATGACATCACGGTTGGTGTTGACCTTGAGCATCTGGCTGAAATAGTGTTTGTCAGGTTTCTCAAATGAAAAGGTGCTCATTTCTCCTCCTTTTTGAACTTTACTATTTGGAGACAAGTCTCTATGCATAGCCCACAATTAGGGAGTGAGCAGTTATACTTCCCCATGGAAGGACTATGCAAGTAAATTATTTGGAATTTTTCTGCGTAAAATATTTAGTTCTTCTTCCCGTTCATTTTTTTGTTGAGTCATTTATTTCTATCAGTATGGGCTCATGGATAGTCCATCCTGGGATCCCATGTCATTCTAAGTAATTTTTTAAAATTTGCATACATTAAGTTCCATTGTAAAGTGCTATAAAATTGAATAGGTTTTGACAGATGCATAGTGCCCTGTATCAGCAATTATATATCATGCAGAATAGTTTCACCACCCTGAAAATTCTCCCGTGCCTCAGCTAGCCAACCCCTCCTCCCTGCTGAATCCCTGGCAACCACTAATCTTTTATTGTTGCTATAGTTTTGCCTTTTCCAGAATGCCACATAATTGTAACTAGTATGTAGCCTTTTCAGATTGACTTCTTTAACTTAAATGTGTGCATTTATGACTCATCCATGTATTTTCATGACTTGATAGCTCATTTCTTTTTGTTTCTAAATAATATTTCAGTGTATGGTTGCCATTTGATTTTGTTTTTAACATCTTTATTGGAGTATAATTGCTTTATAATGGTGTGTTACTTTCTGCTGCATAATAAAGTGAATCAGCTATACATACACATATGTTCCCATATCTCCTCCCTCTTGCATCTCCCTCCCACCCTCCCTGTCCCACCCCTCTATGTGGACACAAAGCACTGAGCTGATCTCCCTGTGCTATGCGGCTGCTTCCCACTAGCTATCTATTTTACATTTGGTAGTATATATATGTCCATGCCACCATTTGATTTTTACAAAGGTGCATAAGCAATTCAATGGAGAAAGAATAGACATTTCAACAAACAGTGTTGGAACTATTTGAATCTGTATGCAAAACATGAGCCTCAATTTCATCCTTACACCTTATATAAAAATCAACTCAAAATGAATTACAGGGACTTCCCTGGTGGCGCAGTGGTTAAGAATCCACCTGCCAATGCAGGGGACATGGGTTCGATCCCTGGTCCAGGAAGATCCTACATGCCATGGAGCAACTAAGCTCGTGCACCACAACTACTGAGCCTGCACTCTAGAGCCTGCGAGCCACAACTACTGAGCCCGTGTGCCACAACTACTGAAGCCCGTGCACCTGGAGCCTGTGCTCCACAACAAGAGAAGCCACCTCAATGAGAAGCCCATGCACTGCAATGAAGAATAGCTCCCGCTTACTGCAACTAGAGAAAGCCCACGCACAGCAACGAAGACCTAACACAGCCAAAAAAAAAAGACACCAAAATGAATTACAAATGTAATTTTAAAATTATTAAACTTTTAGGAGGATATCTTCATGACCTAGGGTTAAGCAAAGTATTCTCAGATGGAACTGCAAAAGTAGGATCCATAAAAGAAGTTGGCAAATAGGAAGTCATCAAAATTAAATATCTTTGTTCTGCAAAAGACATTATTTAGAGAATGAAAAGACAAACTATAGACTGATAGAAAATATTTGCAAAACACATACCCAACAGAGGACTTTTATCCAAAATATATAAAGAACTCTCAAAACTCAATAGTAAAGAAACCAGCAAACCAATTTCAAAATTAGCAGAGACTTAGACAGACACTTCACCAGAGAGTATGCACGAATGGCACATGAAAAGATGTTCAACACCATTAACCAACAGGGGAGTAAAAATACATCACCTGGCTTCTTAGCCCTTCTCTGAATTCCTTTCCTACATCTCCTGCCTCACTTGCTCCACATCAGCCATTTGCTGTTCCTAGAATATCCCAGATACAGTCTTGACCTCCACCTGAAATGCACTTCCTCCAAATATTCAAGTAGCTAGCTAGCTCTCTCACCTTCCTCAAAATTTGCTTAAATGTTACAGCCCTAATGAGGCCTCCTATCTCCACCTTGTTTAAATTGCAATTCCACATCCCTCTACTCTCAACTCTTCTCTGATTTTGTTTTTCTCCATAACATTTGTCATCTTCCAACAAATTATATGATGTACTGATTATACTTATTACTTATTGATTATACTTACCTAGTAGTAGCTAAATTTTATGGAGACAAATCTTGGATTTTCTTTACTCATGGATCCCATTGCCTGGCATATAGTAGATAATCAATAAATATTTGTTGCTTCTATTAAAGAAATAAGGTTTTTGCCCATGAGTGGATAGAATTTTGATATTATGATGTCTGAACATCAAATACAATTTTATGTGCTTTAAATTGTTATAATTTAGTGGTTAGTTTAAGGGGGTAGTTTTATATAAATACTATCACGTTTTTCTGTATCTGTATTAGAATAACATGATGATTTCATACAGAATCCCTAGTTCTGAGACTTATGACTAATTATTCTGCTTTCTAAATATTGCTTTATCTATTTATATTTTTGTCTTTCCTCCTCTTCTTTCTTGTTATTTTTTTCTGGGAATTTATAATTGAGCTGTATTGGTGATATTCTTCTATTCTTTTTCCATAGTGTAAAATAATACCTTTTGAAAAACTCAGATGTTTAAGGTAGTGTTATTAAACACATTTATGAAATAGTTTTTAATTTTCAAAGGAAGGGATGATGTCATAATAGAGCAAGGCTTTGCCTTTTTAGTTCACTTAACATATGGAATTGGTACCAAGAATCCAAGCAGGACTTAACAGAATTAAGCAAGTAGATATTCATTTTCACTAAATAAATTAGCTAAACTCACAGAAGCAGAAGATTAGGTCAGTTCCATTTTTACCTTGTTGCTTATGTCCACAGCTGAGTTTTTTGGATAAAACTTCAATGAGAAGAAAAGAGTGGATAAAAGTCTTTAGTTTTGCAAATGTTACTCACAACAAATATTATGGGCGTCTCAGCTCTTAGTTCAGTTCTTAGCTCAAGCTCATGTTTGAAAATACTGATGTTGCAATTTCTCCCATATAAAATGCACCAAATGGCATAGGCTTGAAAAACTTATACAGGCAGTGTTTATATTGAGAGCCATTTAGGTTTAAATGGTTATTTGTTCTTTGACAAGTCTGTTCAAAAAGCAGTGTAATGAGCATGAGCTTCAGAATCAGAAAATGCTGGGATTCAAGAGGTGAGAAAAGCAAAGTCCCTGGCTTCTTGGTGAATATATCCTAGTGGAGGGAGATGGGCATTCAATAAAATAATCACAGTGACATGTAATTACAAACTATAAAAGCTTCAGAAGTAGGGTAGAGGGAACTATAGAAAGGAAGGCAGGTGATGGAGCTGTCTGGGAGTGCAGGGCAGGTATCTCTGAGGAAGTGGTGTTAGAATTGGAATATGAAAGGTGATGGTTTAGTAGGTGAAGTGCGATGAGGTTGGGAAGGATTTCCAGACTGAGGCAACAGTATTAAAATATCCCTAGGGCAGAAAGGATCATAGCATGTTGGCAGAACAGAAAAAAGGCTGATAGGACTAAGGTATGGGGAACAGGGAGGGTGATGTTGTTAGATAACAGCTAGGCAAAGCCTAGATCATGCATCACCTTCAGGGTGCTAATAGGAATCATGATTTATCACTAATAAATAATCTCTAACAGCTTTGGGAAGCCACAGAAAGATTTTAATCAAAACTCAAATGTTCAGAATTTGGTTTCAAAATGTCACTTAAGGGACTTCCCTGGCGCTACAGTGGTTAATGTGGTTTCCAATGCAGGGGGCGTGGGTTCGATCCCTGGTCGGGGAACTAAGATCCCATATGCCATGTAGCATGGCCAAAAAAAAAAAAATCTCTTCACATGGCTAAATGTGGGAAAATCAACTGGGGTAAGGAGAGCTAGAGTGGAAACATGCTAGTTAGGAGGCTACTTGGTTTTAGTAATGATCAGGCAAGTGACGGTTTGGACTAAGGTGGTTTGGACCAGATCAGTTAGGTGGCTATTGTAGTAATCTAGGCAGCAGATGATGGTGATTTGGACTTAGAGCAGTGGTAGAGGGGATGGAGAGAGATGAATGCACTCTCCATAGCTGTCTCATTTCTTCAATGTCACATGGACCACTCTAGGCCATCCATGTTATTGATGCAAATGAATTAACTGCCCAGTGCCAGTTGATATAAAACTCGCAGGCATAACTATAGTTTAATGGATCCCATTTTGGAGGGTTTTTTTTTTTTTAAAGACAGATTTCCATCAGGATATTCCTGCAATTTTAAGAAAGATGGCATGATGCTGTTGGGAATGACTGCAGGTAATCTGTCAAAGCTCCAAGAAAACACTGGATGAGGAGGGCCCTTGACTCAGGAGCTGCTATGATGGCTGGCAGCTAACACAGCAGCAGGAGGTAGGGAGGTGACAGACACGCAAGGCAGATATTCTACTGAGCTCCTCCATCTGGATGGGGCCTTTTGGTTGTACTGCTCTTTCCCAGCCATGCGGGAAGCAAGTGCCAATGATGCATCTTCATTAGGATGAACAGGACCTTGGAAAGAGGAAAAGCAATTGCCACTTACTGAAAGGGTCAAGGAGAACCCAAATACTCTACTGATAGCACTGTGGGAAAGTGATGGGGCCATAAGCTGTTCAGCAAGAGTTTTTCTGGAAAGAGGACCTTGTTGACAGTATTAAGGAAGGCTATCTAATCCTAACTTGCATCAACAACACAGGGATGAAATATTTTAAAAATAGCCACCTTTTGAACACTTGCTCTGTGCCAGATTCTCCGTGATCTGCCTCTACTCCCTTCCCCTTATTTTTCAGACCTTACGTCCCCCTACTCTGCCCACTGGCCACAGAACGCCAGCCACAGTGACCTCCTCATTGTTCCTTGAAGACCCCAAGCATGTTGCCATCTCATGGAATTTGCGCTTGCTCTTGTCTAGAAGTCTCTTCCTCCACATATGTGCATGGCTTGCAATGTCACTTTAATAGATCTTCACTCAAATTCATTGCCAGAGAGAGGCCTTGCTTGACCACCTTTATTCCCAATAGCACTTTTTGTTACTCTCTAGCCTTTCACATTGCTTTTGTTTCTCTGCATAGTTCTTGGCACTGCTTAACTATAAAGTACACAAGTTTGTTTACCTCTTTGGTTAGAATGCAAGCTCCATCATGTGGAGATTTTGACAGTCTAAAGTGTCTAAACAGCATTTGCACAGAGTAGGTACTTAAGAAGTACTGGAAGAAATGACCAAAGAGATCCCACTTAATATTCACAACACAGTCTGGGAAGTAGGTATTACTGTTACCCAATTTGACAGAGGAGGAAACAAGATTAAGCATTTTATACAAAATCAAACAGATATTGATTTCAGAGTCTGATCTTTTTACTCAAGCTATTCTGTCCCATTTTAATCTTTGATTTTCTCTGAATCATATAAGCGGAAGAGAAAGATCAGAAAATACTACTTACCTTTGTTATCAAAGCTGTCCTTTTGCCAGGCCAGAGGGTATAATACAAAGAGAGAGTGAGGGTGTGGCTCTTGTCTAGGTATTAGAGAGTCCACATAGGAAAATTGTTATGGAGTGAATGTTTGTATCCCTGGTATCAAAATTCATATGTTGAAATCCTAAACCCAATATGACAGTATTAGGAGGTAGGGCCTTTGGGAGGTAATCAGGTTTAGATGAGGTCATGAGGGTGGAGGCTTCATATAAGATTAAGTGCTCTTATGAGAACAGACAGTGATCCCTCAAACTCTCTTTCTCACTCACCCGTCCCTTCCCTCCCCTCTCCTTCTCCTCCCTTTTCCTTCCGTTTCTTCCTCTCTCTCTCTCTTTCTCTCTTCCATGTGAGAACACAGCAAGGAGGCAGCAGTCTACGAGAGGGCCTTCACCAGAAACTGAATCTCCTAGCACCTTGATCTTTGACTCTCCATCCTCCAGAACTGTGAGAAATAAATGTTTGTTGTTGAAGCCCCCCAGTCTCTGGTATTCTGTTGTAGTAGCCCAACCTGCCTAAGACAATAATATTCCCTGCACACTTATGCTCAAGGTTGCCTCTGGTTTGAGGGGTATAAGAAAGGATTGAGAGGTACACATCTCACAGAAGAGGCTTGGCGTGACGCTTCTTCTGAGGAACAGACAATGACCTTTCTGGACAAAGAACAAATGAGAGAAACTGAAGACAGATAATCAGGAGCTCCTCAGTCTCTAGACACAGGTCTCCAGGAGGGAAAACTGTAACCTCTCAGTCTCCTGAAGATGAAGCTCTGAAATCCCATTTCCTTCTTTAGCATTCTGTGCGGTCAGAGGCAGAGAGTGACAGCACTGATGAGGGTTTAATGATGTGAGGCTCTATTTGCGTAAATAACTGTGGGAAATCCCAAAGCTTACAAGTGGTAATGAGCATAGACTCCAGCTCCCTGAAGCCCCGTGTGCAGTATAATCTGTTCACTCATATCCTGGTCTACCTCATGTGGAATGCTTTTGGTGGGTGGCTATTATGTTACATTTCTTTTCCTATTTCTCAATTCTGGGTTAGCTTGTATGGAAAACCAGAAGCTTTCCCCACAAAACATCTAAGCTGCTGACTTTGTGAACTTCTATTACGGGTTTGTCCTCGAGTGGTTATTTTTTGTGTCACCAGTTGCAGAATTATTTATTCTTTGTCAGCAAGCACGTTACCAAATTATGTGCATTTCAAATAATTTTGCCAGCATAAAAATCAGAACTATAAATGTGGTAAGCAATATGCCCAAAGTGAAATCAAGACTTAGTAATATAACTTGGATAAACTTCAAAGCTGGAAGAATGGGGTATCCCAGATAATTTAAAATTTTTTATATTTTAGTTAGCTAAAGGTTAGGCATCCTTTCTTTTTCCAGCTCTGAAAATCTTTAATGTTTGAGTTCACTCACTCTACTGTCTTTAAAAACAGTAAATTAAGCATAATAAGATCCACTTTTAATTAAAAATCTTACAGTGCATAATGTAAATCATTCCAATTTATCAATTTCATTGATTATAGTAAATAGATTGGCCTAAATATTGGTTGATTATAAGCTATATCTAGTTTTTAATTTTAATTTTTTTGGCCATGCCATGCGGCTTGTGGGATCTTAGTTCCCCGACCAGGGATGGTACCCGCACCCTCAGCAGTGAAAATGCAGAGTCCTAACCACTGGACCGCTAGGGAATTTCCTAAGCCATATCTAGAATTTTTTAAATTTAACTTTATAAATACTCTTAAGTTTCAATCAAATGGGAAACCCTAGCTAGTTGAAAGTTAGGGTAGTTTGAATTTCAAAGCTCCACTGTATTTTTATCTTTTCCCTATGAAAGACTGATAGTTATGTTTCCTTCTTTTCTTTTTAAATATCAATTTAATATCTGCACAATCTTAAAATTCCTTTATTTTAGTGCTATTTCCAAACTTCTAGTACTGTACTAGAACCTCAGTTTTATTTGTAGCTGTTTCATTGGCTTACTTGATTTAAGCCACTTCAAAATAATAATTGCAGTTGGGAGTTCCCCCCTTTTCTGAATGTGGTAAAGAAAATAAAAATGACTGGTTTAGAACAAAAATAAATGAAATATCCCAAGAAAACAAAATACACAATTTACACATTTTATCATCATGGTCTTAATGTGTTACCATATTAGTTTAATTTAACAAATCTTTGTGTAGAGCTCACCATGTGCCAGGCACTATTCTAAGAGCTGGATAGATAATAAATCCCTTCATTAATCTGTATAACACCCCTACGAGGTTGTTACCATTATCCCTATTTTACACGTTAGGAAATGAGACATAGAGGGGTTATATAACTTTCCCAAGGTCACACTCCTAATAAAAGAAAGAGCTGTGATTTGGAACGTCTAGAATATGTACTTTTAACTATTATACTATGCTGTTGGTCTTGATTGCTTAAAAGACAGAAGTGTTTAAAATGTCAACGTCTAGAACCCTATTAATAGTGTTTGGGGCTATTAATATCTGGAAGTAGATGAATTTTATGACCATTTCTCTTACCTCAGGAATAAACAATGAATATTTTATAAGTATGCACATTTATGTATATCACACACACACTCACATTTTACAATAAAAATACAGTTATAACTACATTATGGTTCTAACATTTCCTTACAATTTGTCCTCTCCAAGGATTCACACATTTCTAGATAATCCCAGAAGAGGCTAATGGAAATGTCCCAGTCTTGGTCAATCTGTGACTCTTACTCCTTTTGCCCTGCTTCCTCTTTGACTGCTGATTATCTATGTGTTCCATGCTTTTCCACATTCTATGTGGATCCACGATATACTCATGCTTAACTTATATTGTGGTTGATTTATTACAGCCAAGAAATCAGTTAGCTTTCAGTTACAAAAATTTCTCTCTGTGAAACAGAATCAGAAAAACTAAAATTTTCATTATGACTTAGATGTGAATAAACATGTAGCTTTCTTTGTTTTCTAAAACTAATTTCATATTGCTCTCATGTTTTTCTTTTACTTATTCCCTCTCGTGGAAAGAAAAAAACCGTAAACTTTCCAATCACCTTAATGGGACTCCTCTAGTTTGAAACCATCTCTTGTAGATAAAATACAGTCAATTCAGAGATGACACTAACCTCTCAGGACTGTTTTGTCCTGGGCTGATTCCCATCGTATGTGAATTGCTGGTATGGTCCCAGGCATGCTGGCCTCTGCTGTGGAGCACCACACACCCTTTTTGTCTCTGGTTGTGAGGTCTCTACTCTCTGAGGTTTCCTTGTCCTGAGCACTGGTCTTCTCCTGTCCCCTTCCCCTTAAGAGCATCTGTAATAGAAAGTTTCAGTAGGATCTTTCAAAGGTAAAATGTTACAGATGCTCCTTAACTAAATAAGGTGCCAGATTAAAATGCAGCCTATTTAAAGAAGAAGGATCTTTCAGTCAAAGTTGTAGCAAGGGATCAAAATGTTGAGAAGAGAGGATTTGATGAGGAGACCTTCTTTAGAGGATGCTATGTTAAACCCTGTATTAGGGTTCTCCAGAGAAACAGAACAAATAGAATGTGTATATTTATAGGAGGAGATTTATTTTAGGGAATTGGCTTATGCAGTTGTAGAGCTTGGTGGGTCCAAAATCTAGTAAAGAGGCCAACAGGCTGGAGATTCAGGAAGGAGTTGTGGTTCAAGTCCACAGGCAGTCCGCTAGAAAACCGGGAAGAGTCGATGTTACAGAAGGCCATCTGCTGAAGAATTCCCTTTGCTC
Source organism: Balaenoptera borealis (assembly GCF_965194805.1). Classification (NCBI taxonomy): domain Eukaryota; kingdom Metazoa; phylum Chordata; class Mammalia; order Artiodactyla; family Balaenopteridae; genus Balaenoptera; species Balaenoptera borealis. The sequence goes on from NC_138867.1 coordinate 149,190,935, forward strand.
TGGGCAGACCAGTCTTTTGTTCTCTTCAGGCCTTCGACTGATGGGGTGAGGCCCACCCACATTATGGAGAGCAATCTGCTTTACTCAAAGGTCACTGATTTAAATGTTAATCTCATCCAAAACACCCTCACAGAATTACTCAGAATAATGTTTGACTAAATGTCTGGGCATGGGCCAGCCAAGTTTATACATGAAATTAACCATCACAAGTTCTCCTCTTGTCAACTTGGCGCCTGTATGCATCACCTTAGACCATTCTTAATCTCCAAAGACAATGACAAGGCCATACTTCCACCTAACATGACACAACTGTTCTGTGTACAACCAGAACCGCAGTAATCCTTCCCCTAGAAGAGGATGTAAAGTCCTTGGATGATGTTTACTCTTCTCCTTGATTTTATGGAACTTAAATACTATGCTGTAAAGTTAACAAAACTTAAATACTATGATATAAAGTCAATACATGTATGTTACATGATAAGGAAATAAGAAAGGGGAGAAAACAAAGTTGTTTTTTTTTACGAGCACACACATACACAAACATATTCATAACAAAATAAGGAAGAAGGACTCATGACATCATTACAACTACAGTCCTCATTTCTATAACTAGTCACGTGGTCACAGCTGATTTTTTTTTTTTTAAAGTACACCCCAAGGCTATAGTCCCGGGTGGCTTCTTTTTTTACATTTATTTATTTATTTATTTATTTATGGCTGTGTTGGGTCTTCGTTTCTGTACGAGGGCTTTCTCTAGTTGTGGCAAGCGGGGGCCACTCTTCATCGCGGTGCGCGGGACTCTCACTATTGCGGCCTCTCTTGTTGCGGAGCACAGGCTCCAGACGCGCAGGCTCAGTAATTGTGGCTCACGGGCCCAGCTGCTCTGCGGCATGTGGGATCCTCCCAGACCAGGGCTCGAACCCATGTCCCCTGCATTGGCAGGCAGACTCTCAACCACTGCGCCACCAGGGAAGCTCTCTTTCTTTCTTTTATTTCTTCCTTTAATGCCAGCACTGGAAAGGTTTTCCACTTCATCCCCTTTCTGGCAGGAATTTTTGCCTTATGTTATGACTTGTTCTTTTTTTACTCCTTATTAGTGACATAATCTTAATGCCAGAAAGGTGTGTAGGAAACTAAATGTATTTTAGCAAAACCAAAGACCAAAAAATATTTTGGGAGATAATCTTACGGCTGTTTCTTCAGAAAAACTTCTCTCCTTTGCTCTGCTGATATCGGTGGAATTTTAAGGGTTTGCTTTGCTTGTGGGTGTTTAAGAACCCTCACTGCAGTAGGAACCCTAACTCACGGTTACCTCCTGCATTCCACAGCCAATTTCTCTCCCTTTATTTAGCTACAGATCCCTTTTATTCTTCTTTTTCCTTCTTTTTTTTGTACTTAATAATCATAAGGTTACTTTTCCAGCCTGAATTAGAGAAGAATTATAATAACCTTATTTCAGTGTTTTACTCTCTTTCTTATAAGTTGTTTGTACAAGCTAGGGTCAGTCATTGGATTCAAAGGAATGGGTCAGTTGGGCAATAATTATATTAAACTCCATTTAAAGTTATACACAGAAAACAAAACCCTGGCTTTTATTTAGACAAAAAAGATAAATGAATATTCAATCAGAGTAATTTCTAATAACTTCAGAATTTTGTCTCAATAGATCAGGGAGTGATTTTCCTTTTTCTAGTCCTGGGGTAGAGGCATATTTTCAGTAAAGATTTTAATTGTGTAATTTGACTTCTTAAAAATAGGATGCTAGATGTAATATCTGTATATGCATTTTCATTAAACATTCTTTTCAATGAGCTATATTTAAAGATTCTTGTTTGGGTTAAGTCAGATTTGTCAGCTCTTCAATCAGTTTGTAGTACATTGTAAAAGAATATACTCAAAACAGAGCTAAGCTGTCAAGCTGTGACAACTTTGAATGAGGAAGATTTTCAAAAATTATGAGTGAGATATTTTAAATGTCTCCTTGACATCTATAGCACTATTCAAAATACTTCATCAGAGGCATGTGCTTTAAAAATGCACTTGAAAATTAATGTGAGGAGTGCAATTTGTCAGTCTTTGTCTTAGCAGACACACCACTGACAGTCACAGAGCACTCGCAATAAGACAGCACTGAATCTCTCTACCTAGATGTGGCCAGGATGCAGGAGAGATGGAGTGACCTGTTCAAGGGGTAGTTAGATGGGCCTCAAGCAAAGCAGAAACCTAAGAGGCTTGATTCCTAGTCCTGTTGATACCTGTTTGAGCCGGTGGCGAATGGCAAACTCCATTTGTCCTTTGCCAGGAGGATCGTGTGATTTAGTGATTCCTCGAAGGAGTCATCTCATCCTTAGCTGTGAGTCAGGGACATGAACTATCTGTCCTGATCTCATCTCATAATAGGGAAGGCCATGGCAAAGAGGCAAAGCCTTGGCTATTTATTTTAAATAAGTCTCTTAAGGGGTGAAGAAATGTCACAGGCTTGCGGCTGTCCTAAGTGAGTTTCCTCTAAATTCAAGGAAATCTTTCCACCTCCTGACCTGGAAAAACCCTCCAGGGACACCACTTAATTGGTGAAGGGGCTTTAGGAATGACTCACATTGAGCCATGGACTTTCATGTTTCTTTTCACCCCTTCCCAGTGCCTGTCAATTGCATATGTTATGTGCTTGTCTGTTGCCAAAGCTTAAGAAATCAAGGTCGGGGGGAGGGGACACAATGCAGGCTATTGAAGAGAAAAACTTAAAATTGACTTAACGGTGGTCCTGTCCGTCTGTATAGTGTCTCTGGTCTTTTAAGGTACCCCAAAGGGACAGTCACAATAAAGATTCATGACAGGGTCACAGAACCCAAAGTCAGGAAGGCTGGAACCCTAGTTCCAAGAGCCAAAAGAAACTCAGGTAGCTGCTGTCCTTTGCACCACAGCGGCTTCTCTTTTGTGCATCTTTCTGCAGAGAGAAGGAGCTGTTTCACGAAGGCAGAAGTGGCCAACATTGTTCGATGCTGTTGAGGTACTGTGGTAACACAGTGGGGGCTGGGAAAGTGGCCATTGGCTTGGGACAAAGGTGACTTAGTGACAAAGGTGACTTTAAGGACAGCTGTTTCAGTGGAGTGGGGAGGCAACAAGCCATACAGGAGTGGGTTGAGAAGTACATGAGAGGCAAGAATATGGCGGTAAGATAGCCTTTTGATACTTTACATATGCTTATCATTCCACTGCTAACCAATTAGGAAAAGGGGCTTTAGAAAGGTTCAGTGCTTTACCTGGGATTATACATCTAATGAGTGGCAGATGCAGAATTCCAACATACATCTACCCCCTGAGGCTGAGCTCTTAACTGTGGTTAATTTTTCCACCACCTTCATCAAGGCCGTGGGTCTGTGGTCACCTAACGGAATAGAGAGCCTTCTTGGTCCCAGGGCATGCTGAGGACATTTGTGGCCATGGACACTGCACAGAAGAGATGGCTTCCATGTTTTGCTTAGCCTCATAAAAATATCACACAGCACAGGGAAGGAGTTTTTCTTCCTAATCCTGTTATTTAGCTGGATTTACCATAGACATAATCGTCTCATTTGCCCTAGCCCTCCAATATCACTTGAAGTAAATATAGCATTTTGGTGGCCTATTGTCCCTTATCAGGGTACCTATAATGATACAGCATTTTGTTATTTGACTTCTACATTCTATCTGTAGCTTTTAGAATAAAAGAATAATAGAGACAATTAGTTCTGCTAAATGCATCTTGGAGCCATGTGTTAGCTTATCTATGGATTTTCTCCTTAGATGTTTAAATATTCCCCCTGCAATTTAAGTTTCATCAAACAAAGGAGATCTGATTTAAGATAATTCTCTTGGTGAGAAAGCAATTGCTGCTGCAATCTGCCATTCACCCAGAACCACTGATCCTAGGATAAACATTCATTTATCAAAGAATTCAAAATAAAACACAACATATGCTGTCGTTTATAACAAATTGATGGGTAGAATTCTGCATTCTTCCTAGGTTCTCCTATTGAAGTACTGTTTCATTTACTTTGGTGAAAATTCTTGTAAAATATTAGTTTCATCTCCTTTTACCCTAATTCTTACTTCAAACTACAAGTTGATTAACTTTTTAGAGAGTCAGTCCATTATCTTAACCTCTGTGTACAGTTATAGTTATTTAAAATTGTCTTTTAAAAGCATTTGAAATTGTCTCTTCAAAACATTTTAAAATTAAAATGACATTTTGAAAGTCTCTTTCATAAGCCACTCCATCGTTTGGAGCCATTCATTTTGCAACGTGCTGGTAAAGTGCTTGGGAGGAATTCAGGCATCTGGATTGTGACTCTGGCCTTGTGTGGTGACCTTCGTGCAGCAGCCGTATAATCATCTCCTGAAAGCCAGAGTCCAGGTGTAAAGAGGTTGTGGCCATGAAGAAATGCTTTTCATTAGAGTTGTTATTGGGTTTTGCAATCCGCACGTAGCAGGCAAAATGACCATGAGATGATAATTAAGTGGTCTCTTTATTATTTCAGAGAGGAAAAATCTTCACAATTCTGATAATTGCAAAGCCTCTGAATTGGAGATTAAAAAAAAAAATACAACACAAAACCCTTGTGTAAGCACAGATTCCCTCCTTTCATTTTTTAAATGTAGATGATATTTTTTTTCTTGAATAATGAGTGTCTTGTAGGACAAGAGGCTCTTGACTGAAGGTTGGTATTAAAATACTTGCTATCTAACAGCAGTATAGCAGATTGTACAAAGGAGACCACTGTTTAATCACTGAAGTTCAAAACCAAGGTTTCTCTCTAGGAAGGGTGTTTGGAGCCTCTAAAAAATGCAACAGATGGGTACCTCAAATTTAAATTCTTTTGATAATGATTAAGGGTTTGCTACTTAAAAATGATTAAGGATTTGCTACTTTCACTGACAGTCTTTGAAGATGACAGGAGATCTATCAGGAAATTATAAATTTTTTGTGGGATGCATTTTAAAGTAGATGGTTTTTGCTTCTCTGCACCATATGATCTGACTTTTCTGCATTTTAATAAAAGTTTTCACTTGAGCTCACATAAAATTCAGAAAGAAGATATAGTTATAAATAAGAGTATGTACATTATTTCTTGTACTTTTACTAAATTGAAAAACTTAAAGGGACTTCCCTTTAAGTGGTCCAGTGGTAAAGAATCAGCCTTCCAATGCAGGGGACGTAGGTTCGATTCCTGGCTGGGGAACTAAGATCCCACATGCCGCAGGGCAACTAAGCCTGCGTGCCACAACTACTGAGCCCGCGCACCTCAACTAGAGAGAGAAAACCTGCATGCTACAACCAAGAGCCCATGCACTGCAACGAAAAAGATCCCGCATGCCTCAACGAAGATCCCACATGCGGCAACTAAGACCCAGTGCAGCCAAAAAATAAAGAAAATTTAAAAAAAACACAAAAACTTAAAAATATTTTTAAAATTTCTGGTGTAAAAAAAAAGTCTCATCTGAACTGTTAAATTATTTATCTTCCCTCTCTTAATTGTTGTATAGAATATCACCACCCCAGGCAAACAAAACTCACCAATGACCTACAGGACACAATGATGCTGTTCAAATATTTGTCTGCTAGTTTTCTCATCTGGACTCTGGATGGGATTATGTAAAATTCCATAAACATCAACTATGAATATATTTTTTGTTAATTCCTAATAATTTCTTAGATCATTTTCCCCATGTCATTAAGAAGTTGTTTTGAAAATTTTCCACTGTAGTAGGTCCTTCAAGCATTTCCAGGCAATTGCCACTCCTGGTTTCATGCCCAGAGGAAATCTGTCCCAAACATACTCACCTTTGATTATGCTCAGTGTGCAGGCTAACGTGATGTTTATTATGTCTCCTTATAAAATTGACCATTTTGGTAGTATGCCAATGCTTTGCTAATTCAATAGCCGCACATCTAAGAAATTAATTCTATACCTTTATAGAATCTCAAAAAACACATTGAATAATATACTTGCTTAGTATCTGGAGAAAACCTTTTTATTTTATAAACTATCAGCAATTATTGATTGGACTACAGAAGGCTGAGGAATTCTGGAGTGGCAAATTTGTACTAAGTATAAATGAAACGTCATACAGAATCATAGAAGATTTGTTAAGCTCCAGAAGGGACTTTTTCTATCATCAGTATATTTTGTGGTTTGGATGGCATACTGAATATGGATGAAAAAAATCAATATTAAATGTATTTTATTTAAATTAAAAAATATACATCATATTCAAGTGCAACAGCTCAATGGTTGCACTAGAACAATCTAAAAGTTGTTAATTCCACAGCATGAGGCCCTATATATGCAAAATGAGGTGAAATCTACTATGTGCCAGAGCTCCAGATTGCTGGCTGCTTTTGCCTTCTGATATATGCAAAAGCTCAGTAAAATATGCTGTGTGAGAAAAGAAATCAGTGGGTTTATATTATTATTTCTAGTAGATAAGCTACATTTCTTTGTTGATGAAAAACTTTAGCGGTCCATTGTTTGCTTTTCTCTTATTTTTATTTTACATTATAAATCCCCCTTAGACATTAGTGTAATTTTTTAGAAGACTTTTTTTTTAGATCATTACTTGTAAAGAACTAGTCATAAATCTACATATATCAGGCTTCTTAAAGCTGTATTTGCATAACTGATTTAAAAGTAACATTTGTTATAAGCTTAAGTCTTGATGCTATTATCCCATGGCAATTAATTCAAACCTCTGTGAAATGTCAAGGATGATCTGTTTATAGTGTGACCCTTATTCTTTCCCTTGCCAAAGCAGAAGGCATTGGATAAGCACTTAGATTCTAGGAAGCTGAGGAACAGACACTTAGTATCCCCGATGATTAGTTGTCCCTCTCCACCCTCCCTATGGAATAAAAGTCATCCCCATTTGTTGGGTACCTCCACTCTTTTCTCCCTTTGGTACTTCCTTTTGGCTGCTATTAGGGTTAAATCCTAAAATGCACATTTGATCATGGGCCTTCATTGCTTTCAAGTTTATATATTTAGCGAGGCCTTCCTTGACCACCCTGCCGCTCTCATAACATAGTTCTCAAGTGGTATACTTTGCTTCGTAGCATTTTTTCCTACCTGACTTTAGATTCATTTGTTTATTGTTTTTACACAGCACAATTATAATGTCCAAGGGACTTGTCTGCTGTCCTAAAGATTGTACCTGGCATATAGTAGATACTCAATAGACATTTTTTGAACAAGTGAATGCATTTTCTTTAAAGGCAAGTTATATCTTAACATTCCCTCCTACAGTCTTGTGGTTCCACTGTTTGACCATAGCAGTATGTGTTATTCCTCTTTTATTATCCCAAAGAAAAGTATTTTCCTGTTTGGAGATGACCTGTGATCTGTTTATTCTATGTTGAAGATAGCCTGGTTAAAGATGTATTCATGAGAAATAATCAATACAAATCACACTATTTATGTTAAGCTTTTTGTTCTATGAAATGATTTCTTTAGAAATTTTGCTTCCTCTAATCTTTCCAATCTGCCATACTATTATCTGTGAAATTGCTACAATATTTGCTTGTGGTCTTGGGGGGTGCAGGGGCTGCAGCATGAAAATTACACTAAGGTATTCTAGAAAAGTACATCAAGATTAATTTGTTGTTGTTTTTGTTCTGATCTATAAGCAGTTTAAATTCATACTGGCCTCTGCTGTGTGTGGGAGAGATCCTTAGATAATTTGTTCTTTTAGTGATAGAGGTTCTCATAATTCCTTACATGAATACCCTGACAGGAAAGGCAAAATTGCCTTTTTGCCACTTAGAAACAAAGGACAAAGCAGCTGACAAATGTCATCTGGAATTTTATATCATACAAATATACTCCCTGTGTCAGCCAGCCTATATGATTCTACCAGTTTCCTTCCAGTTTCTCTAGAAATAATGGGTCAGTTCACATAAGACAGTCTTGAGATTATTGATACAATCGCAAATTGAAATGGGACCGTGAGCTCTTTGCTCCCAGAAAAGCGTGCCTGGCTCTCTCTGTATTTGAAGTGATTAACGATGCTGCAGCATTATGGGAAAATGGTATGTCTATAATTATATGAAACCATAGGAGGGAGAAACCCTTTCTGATAGTGGTCTTTGAAGCCACCCAAGTTATCTGAGTCTGAGCCATTAGAGGGGAAAAAACAGGAAGAAACAAAGTAAGACAAATATGAAAAAAGAAGAGAAAGTCAGAATATGGAGTAGTGATATTGGTCTAGGGGGAAACCTTGTGTGTGAGACAAAAAAACTGGTTGGGGCCATGAAAAGCTAACGGACAGGAGGAGAATTGGTTCAGCAGTTAAACAAGGGACTATCAAACTCATAGAACACTCACCTGTTCTCTGACTAATACTCTCCCTATTGTTCTTATCACGTCACCCCTTCTTTTTTACCTGTAATATGGAGACAATATTTCTCATTATCTTTGTGGGACACAGTGACACAGACAGACTTCAGTAAAAATAGAAAATACTATGTGACTGTTATAAACAGTGATATGGAACAGGCTGTCCTCATTGCTATCTACCCTAACCCCGCCCCTGTTTTGGTGATCTTTAAAATGTTAAGTCTCCTTAAAATTAGGAGAGTTTAGGATTTATGTGAGTTTCAGAATCACCTCTAAGGTATCAGGGGTATGTGGGCCTCTGTTTTCCTCTCTGGTCCCGGTCACCATTCTGAGGAGACGGGCTGAGACCTCCGGCAGCCCTGGGAGCAACATTGTGTTGACAGGCATGCAGCCTGGCCAGAGGCTGCGAATACAAACTGGCAGCCTGATTCCCGTCCTGACCACTTGGTGCCACTGTAGCTTTAAGAACTGCTCCGCTGCAGCCAAATCCTGGGGAAAAAACGGCTTCCTCCTAGGTTGGCTTCGGTGGTTTCAGAGACAGTCATTGTTTTGCAGAAGGTCATTTGGAGAGTTAGGTGGCTGGTGTGATTAGAATGTGTATGGCGAGCTGCATTCCAGGTGCTTTGTGTGCTAACATTTAGGTGTTATTACCAGCATGAATTATCCAAGGGACATGCAACAAACACAGGTGGGCCCTTGTTGGTTCATTTAAAAGGCAAGGCTCTACAGAACGCAAATTTCCAGGTGGCCACCCAGGCCTTTAACTTGGAGTTTAATTTGGTGATAGGCTGTAGCCCATCAGACTTCATCTATTCGTAGATTGGATGTTATATAAGAAAATTTGTTCACTAGTAGTTCCTCCCAATGTATGTTACACACACACACACACACACACACACACACACACACACACACACTATAGTAAAAACAGAAAGAACTTGAAAATGCTGTTGTTGAGTGTGCTTCCTGGTATACAATAGTTTAGGTTTTTTTTTTTCCAGCCCCACCCTCTTTACTTGCATAATTTTTATTCATCAACAAAAAAGACATTTTCCTTCACAGGAAGAATCATCTTTTAAATCAGTTAACTATCTCTAGTGTTATCCAAAATATTACCCAAATGACATGTTAACCAAGATGACACATCTTCATTTCTTTCCTGCTTCTCTTTTTTTTCTGGGACCAAAGGGATTCAAGGAAGGGATCTGTGCACAGGCTTTTACAGCTTTGAGATGACTTTCTAGATTGGAGGACATTGCAGCATTTAGCCCAAGGTCCTGTGTTCTGTTTTCATGGGAGCCCAGGAGGGGGGTTTGCCCATTTCTAAAGGTGCTATTGAGAGGAGTGCTTTTCTGACTCATTAATTTGGAAAGGCAAGAGGAGGCTGCCATTAAGAAATGTCTTTGCAATTAATTGCATGTAAAACCTCAAGTTTTTTTCTGACACATTTATAGAAACTGCTTTGCCTTGTTTATACCGGTACACTTCTGCTGGCCTTAGCAGGAGTGGAACTGGCCCTAGCCAAAGTTGAGTGGCCGGCGAAGTCTGTTTCTGAGCCCCTTCTGATTTCATTGCTTACCTTTCCTCTCCCTGAACCTAAGCCTTCCTTCCATTTCCCCTTAAACTTTGTTAGTTTTCAGTTTAATTACCTCTGGCATCAGGCTTGCCTACTTGGGGTTGTCCTTGGGTTTGGCGGTCTGGAAACTCTGTTAGGATCCTGAGTCTGCCATTTCCTTGCTGTGTAAATTTAGGTGAATTATTTTTCTTTCACGTTATGTCCCCCTCTGTAAATAGGGCTATTTTGAGCAGTAAGTGCAACACCACATTTCAATCTCAGTGTCTGGATCGAACACTTAAGGTGCTTGTTAAAAATGGAGTCTTCTGAATCTTATTCTAGACAACTGACTTGAAATCTTGAGGGAAAGGTCCAGGAATCTGCATTTTTAAAAGAGCTTCAAGAAATACTTATGCTCACCAAAGTCTGAGGATTCCTGGCTTAAGGCATGAATCTTCTGAGGGGTAACTGTCTTTATAAAAGGATCAGGGAAAATGGCATAACCAAAAGGAGGGGGTGAATAATGGAAGGACAGTTGTTTTGTCGGGGAGAGATTTGGGGGCAACTGCAGGGTACGATTTGATCAGGGCTCTCCTGAATCCTATGTAGAAAGGAAAACGTGGAGAATTGATTCATTATGTTGCTGGATAAAGTATGCAGAGCCTCCTTTCTGAAGTGAAGATGCTAAATCCATCTACTTTACTACTTTGTCACTTTTTTCCAACTTGATTTTACTTGTTTTGGGTCCCCTCTTTGTGTAAACGAGGCAAGGGTTGTTCCCCTCTACTTCTGCTGATTAGAGGACTCTTACTCACTAGACTGCAGGCTCTACAAGGGAAGACAGCATGATTTAGTGCTCCTTTCAGATTTCAGGGTCTAGCATAGAGCAGGCGTATAGGGTAGGCATTTGATCAATGAGTACATGAGTTGGGTAGGAAAACAGTTTCTTACTTAACCTCTCATGCATACTAATTAGTCTCCCCCTTTCCTCTTTTTGTTCACATTCACACACATACTTAAGGCTTGATCAGATTCTGGTTCCTTGAATAATAGACCGTTTTGTGGGAACTGGTGCTCTGGATGAAGCTCAGTTACATTAACTGAGAATTGGAGATGACCAGGTATGGAATGCAGATTGTAAGGGAAATGAATTCAGTCTTGGCTTGCTGCTGGGCCATCTTTCCTGTTCAGATCATCTAGGAGATTAAAGATCCACTGACCCAATACGAGTCCGATTTGCAGAGCTCACTGACCATGTGGAAAATTGAGGGAGGGAGGGTGAGTTGCAACCTGCTGGGCTTTGTTGTTGACCCCAGTACTTAACACCTAATCAGCACACTGTAAGTAGTAACAGCGGAGAGGATTGCTTTGGATATGGTTAATATTTCCCTGAGGCATGAACAACCATTTAATTTTTCTCAAAATTCTGTGTGATTGGAGAAATGCAGATTTCCGGGCCCTACTCAAATCAAACCTACATACTGCAAACCATAGGTGTGGGCCAGGGCCTAAGAGAAATTCAAGAGATTCAGTTGAACTTGGTCTGGAGGACGCTGTTTGCAGGGCCCAGGCCACCCCAAGTCCCCCTACTCTGCCATCCTGGGCACTAAGGAGAGTGATACCTGATACCTGTAATGTACTTATTGCTCTCCAGGTGTAAAACTCTAGCATCAGAGTAAGAAAACTCTTCGGCTTATATATCATACAGCCTTTGATTCCAAGCCTCAGCCTTGTCACTTATAGAAAACCAAGGACTGCCTAACATTTTTTAAAAATTAAGATTATCCTTTGTTAGAGCAGTTTTAGGTTCACGGCCGAATTGAGTGGAAGGTGCAGAGATGCCTTTGCACTTCCTGCCTCAACACATGCACAGCCTCGTCCATTACAAACGTCCCCCTCAAGAGTGGTACATTCGTTCCAGCTGAGAAGCTACATTTACACCTCATTGGCATCCCCAGTCCCTAGTTTATATTAAGGTCCACACAAGTTTTTTGAACCTCGTTTGCTTCACCTGTAAACATTTTAAGGGTGCAAACTTCTCTCATGTGCTCTGCTCATTCCTGTTCCCATGTCTTAGGCAGGTAACAAGAAGAGCTTTGTAGATTTTGTTGTTGTTAACTTTGAACTCTTTATGTTACATGGGCTAGAAGGCACAGCCATTCTTTTAGCGCAGTGATTCTCGAAACGTTGTTCCTAAGCTAGCAGTTTCAGCATCCCCGGCAGGTGCGTCAATTCTTGGGCCCTAACCCCAGACCTACTAAATCAAATGCTAGGTTGGGGCCCAGCAAGCTGAGTTTTAATCAGCCATTCGAACAATTGTAGTATTGCTGTAATTTGAGAACCACTGGACCTTAGGGAAATGTTATTCATTGGCTTAAAATTTTAATGAGCACCTATTTGGCTGAGTGCATGATCCCTCATATAGAGGCCTTTAAGGAGTCTAGAAAAAGGCTCTTTGTGGCAAGGTGAAGGCAAGACAGTACCATGGATCAGCTCTATCACAGTCACATTTATTTTTTTTGCCTAGGGATGACCCTACCAGTATATGAGACAAATGATTTAACCTCTGGGCTTCGTGGTTCTTGTTTGTAGATTTGGGGAATAATCAGAGTCCAACTTGATCCAGGTGTTGTGGGCTAAAATGAGGTGGCAGGCTAAGTGCCGTGTACAGTCTGCCCTCACCAGAGGCAGTGAGCAGGGTCTGATTCCACCAGACCGTAAGGCCAGGGATGGGCAGGGCCTGCATCTCCTTTGGTCAGCGTTATAACCCTAGCAACTAGCACAGTTGCCGACCCAGAACTTGCTCAGTAAATGTTGGTTATGTGAACAAATACGATGGAATAAATGCAAAACATTGAATGAACGAAGACAGTTTTATCGGCTATGTTTGTTGGCTGATACAGTGTAAATATGAGGAAGTGTTTTTGACGCAAAGCTGAGCCCCATCATAAAAAGTTTAAGGGCTGATGCCGAGGTCCGCGTGAGAAGCACTCACACCTGGAGTCGGATAGGTCAGGTGGAAGGAGGAAGGGCAGTGATTTAAGATCCCCTCCCCCGGCTCAGCCAGGCCCGAACAGGCCCAACCCCGCGCAGCCAACTTCCTCCTCCCAGCACGCGGCCTCGCCCCCGCCCCGCCCCAAAGCCATTCTGCTGGCTCCGCCCCAAGCGGGCTGAGTGGGCTTTGCTGGCTCTTCCCCTGCAGGGTCTGCGCTCGGGAAGTGTGAGACCCCGGGGCCCCTCACAGTGACGCAATATGTGGACCGCAAGCTGACGGCCTGTGGAGGCCGAGGAGAAGATGGAGTGCCTTCGGGAGTTCCCTGAACATCCTGAAAGGATCCTGGACTGACCTGCTCTCGCTAGAGCAGGACCGGGTCGCTACATCACGCTGATTGTCGAGGGAAACCATTTTAAGGCCCAACAGGCTGTTTTCGGCTGCTTGCGGTAAGTTCTCTTACAAATTCTTTCAGGAGTTTACTCAGAACTTTGGTTGGAGATAGAAGGTGTTAGTAAAACGGACCTTTTGGCGTCTAATGCAGGTCACGTAAACAGCACAATTAATGATACTAGGGGAAGAAGCCAATGATGTATGGAAAGCAGCTGAGGTTATACAAATGCTAGAAGCTATCAAAGCCTTTGAAGTCAGAGGTGAATAAGGTGCTCTTCTCACCTTTGTAGTATGCAAATATTTTGGGAATACAGTGTAACCTTTGTGAATGAGAGTGAAAAAAATACTAGGACCTGATTTTGCTTTGGTGGAGTTGCATCATTGTTCATTTAAAACTGTGTGTGGGAAGGTTCCTCTTATTTGTTAGGAAGCAGCAGTTGCTTTAGAGATTTTTCCTCCCCAACCTATTGAGGTATAACTTACATATAATACGATTCACCCCTTTTAGTGTACAGTTTGAATTAGGGTAACTGTATACCGTGGTGCAAGCAATCACCATAAGCAAGACATAGGAACATTTCCATCACCCTAAATTTTCTCATGACTCTGCAGTAGGCCCTGATCCCCAGCCCCAGGCAACCACTGATATGATTTTTATCATTGTAGTTTTATCTTATTTAGAATATCATATAAAAGGATCCCTACAGTATGTAGTGTTTTGTGTTTCACTTTTTTAACTTAGTACTATGTTTTAGAGGTTTGTCCCTGTTATTGTGGGTATTACTATTTTGTTCCTTTTAATTGCTGAGTAGTATTCCATCGTATGGATGTAACATCTGTTGATGGACATTTGGGTTGTTGCCAGTTTTTGGCTATCACAGATGAAGTGGCTGTAAACATTCGTGTACAGAAAAAAATTTAAGGGCTATATCATTTAGTGTAAGGAGAATAGGGTTCTCTTGCTAAAATATAATGGCAATTAAATTAGTATGGTTGTTAACAGGTTCTGAATAAGTCATTAGAGGACATTTTTAAAATTTCAAGTTGAGAAACGAAATGTGGAGCTCTATTGCTGAAATAGTTAGACAGACTAGAATACAGGATAAATCAACTTTGAAACACATTTTTTCTCCTTTGGTTTCCCAATGATTCATTTGTTTTTGACTCTCTTCAAAACAAGGGTTGCCAAAAAAAAAAAGGTCTGCAATGAAGTTCTGTCTTTATATTCACTTATTCTCCTCCTCCTTTTCTTCTGTGCCTTCATTTTCATAACCATCCCATCTCTTATTTGAGTTCTAACTGTATATCAGCTATATTAAGCACCTTATCAACTTTATTAAATTAATATTCTTAACAACTGTGGTGTTACCACCCCATTTTACAGATGGAAAGACTGAGGCCCTGAAATGTCGTTCATATAGGCAAAACCAGGACTGGAACTTAAGGCTGATTTATTAGCCTATGCTTTTTGTATTATAGCACCTGGTACAGAGAAGAATCTTCATATTTCTTTCTGACTAGCCATGATTACCTATTACTCCTACACTTAGCAAGGGTAGGTGAGCTTACTGATTCTTAAAAGACTTGCAGGTGGAAAAGGAACAGAGAGAAAATTGCCAGAGCTTGGGCCATAGGAAAAGGAAGAATAGCTTTTCACCTGAGAAGTGGAAATGCGAATGTCAGGATGGAAAAAACTTAAAAGGGAAAGGCTTTTGTAACCTGGGAATTGATGAGGGAACGCCCTCAGTGCTCTTTGCTCTTTCCTTTCTACCCCCTGGTTGCTTCTATTCCAAGGTCCTGATTTGAGCTTAATTTTTCCATGGCTTCTGACATGGGCTGCCTGTGTTCTCTCCTGCTTCATCTTCATTCATGGAAACTTGAAGTTTTCATGTCTGTCAAGTCATTTCTGATTGCTCTAGGCAAAAGTGATCTCTCCTTTGAGTTCTTGACTCTGTTTGACATTCACTAGGTACTTAATTACATACTTTCTTGTGGTAGCAATAAATTAGCTAAATAAAAGCTGTTTAATATCAGATAAGTATCATATTGTTCCACAACCACAACTGGATTGCAGCAGTCCTGTTAAAAATAGCAAGCATTTAAAATAACAATAAAGGGACTTCCCTGGTGGCACAGTGGTTAGGAATCACCCTGCCAATGCAGGGGACATGGGTTCGAGCCCTGGTCCAGGAAGATCCCCCATGCCACAGAGCAACTAAGCCTGTGTGCCACAACTACTGAGCCTGTGCTCTAGAGCCTGCACGCCACAGCTCCTGAGCCCGCATGCCACAACTACTGAAGCTTGTGCATCTAGAGCCTGTGCTCTGCAACAAGAGAAGCCACTGCAATGAGAAGCCTGCGCACTGCAATGAAGATCAGCCCCCTCTCGCCACGACTAGAGAAAGCCTGTGCGCAGCAACAAAGACCCAACGCAGCCAAAAATAAATAAAATTAAATCTTAAAAAACCCAATAAAAATGAAATAATAGCTAATATTTATTGAAAAACATTTACTATGTATCATTATTTCGTCTATTTCTCACATGAACTTTATGAGATGGATATACTATTATTCCTGCCTTATGTATGAAGAAATGGAGGCTTAGCGAGATTAATTTCCCCAGGTTGATATAGATAGAAAATATAGTCCAAAAGGGAAAATAAAAATCAACATAATCCTACCATCCAATAATAATTAGTCTTAAATTTTAAGTAGATTTGAGGACAGAGACCCTTTTTTAGAAACTTAAAATGCTTAACAAAGTGCTAGTCAAATAATGAATACTCAAGGTATATTTATTGAATAATCCAGTGCATTCCACAGAAACACCATTGAATAAATCACAAGGAAGCTGAATCATATTTTCCTGACTCGACTACTTAATTTAGTAGTCCTTTCTTTCCCACACAACCGATTGTCCAGTATGAGGTTTTCTACCCACTGATGTCAAAGGCAGTTGTTATGGAGAAATTTTAGTCATAGGAAAAAACATAGCTTCCCCAGCCCTACCCTTTACTTTGTAAAAGGAAACCAGAAAGGATAAATTCTAATGTTTTCTTAAGTAAACTTCCCAGGCTCTAAAAGTTGCATTTTTAGAAAAATTTTATTCAATTTAAATCCCTTGTGGTTCTGTAATGTCCTCTGTAGAAAGATATCTTGAAATAGCTATGCCTCTTTTTTTCTGAAAAATTGTTCTTCCTTTGGTCCGTGAAGATTTAATTATATTCGTTTTTAAAAAACACAGCTTTGGCCATATTTTCCTCTCCTGTTTGATTTCTTCGTCTTTTTTTAGTGAAAAGACTCATGCTGTTGTCTGGATCCTTCTCTTTCATATTTCTTAGCCTTTCTTCAAAAACGGATGTTATGCCAATAGTCTTGACTGGGAGCATCATAGAAAGTAATGGCTGAGAGCATAGATTTTGGAGTTTCAAATACTCATTCCATCACTTTTTAGTCTTGTGATCTTGGGCAAGTTACTTAACTGCCTCAGTTTTCTCATCTGGAAAATGGCAACAATAATATTTTCCACTTCACAGGGTTATTTTGAAAATTTCATATAGAACACATTACATATAAGATGCTTAACATACTGCCTGATTGATGTTTAAACATAAGAAAGGCTTTCTTTTCTCTAAAATATTATCCGCTGGAAGACTGAGTGGCATTTAATAAAAAGTTCTTTGGAAGCCTCTCATAAGGGATGCACTGTAAAATAGTGTTAAGATTTGTGGAAAACACAGAAGCCCTAAAGACCTCACTGAATGTTAGTTTTGCATACTTAAAGAGCTCGTCTGCCATCATAGGTTTTAAAAAGAAGTAAAACTATTTAACACAGCTTGTAATTGTTCCTGGGGGTTTGACCTCACAACTTTAAGCATTGTATGCCAGTATAAACCAAAATTTTAGTCCTTAAGGAAGGAAAATTCTGTGTGTTTGGGTTTGTGGAAATTAGGAGTATATTCCTACAGGATGATGAGAAGAGTAAGTGCCCTAATGTCATGCTGATGAGACTTCAGGTGTGGGTAATACTGCTACTGATCGCATTTGCACAAATTCATACAGTTTAGATGGAAGAGAACTCGATGAGCTCTGGAAAGCTGTTAGACACCTCAAAATGAGGATCCAGAGTTGATACAGACATAATGATAAAGATACATGTGAAGAATTCAAGTAAAATTATTTCTAGTAAGGGACTTCCCTGGTGGTGCAGTGGTTAAGAATCAGCCTGCCAGTGCGGGGGACAGGGGTTCGAGCCCTGGTCTGGGAAGATCCCACATGCCGCGGAGCAACTAGGCCCGTGTGCCACAACTACTGAGCGTGTGCGCCACAACTACTGAAGCCCGCGTGCCTAGAGCCCGTGCTCCGCAACAAGAGAAGCCACTGCAATGGAAGCCCGTGCACTGCAACGAAGAGTAGTCCCCGCTCGCCACAACTAGAGAAAGCCTGCGAGCAGCAATGAAGACCCAACCCAGCCAAAACCAAATAAATTAAAAAAAAAAAATTACTTCAAGTAATATGAGAATAGGAAAGAGGAGTAATTCTAAATTAATATATTTCATATAATATGTGGTTTTAAACATGAGTGTAAGGAATAAAAAAGTCAGTCATTAGAAGTAAATATTTAACTCTTCTATCTTAATGTAAAAGTTTATGTGCTCAAGTTGGCTAGAAATATTTTAGGAATCTTCTTACTAGGAAAATGGGGGAATCATATTCAGGGTCACCATCTGTTTTGGTATATATGGTAATGAGTTCTAAAAAATAAGCCAAAATAGTATTGGTAACAATATATTTTTAAAAGACCAGATCTTCTTAAAAGTAATCAACCTGATAATTTGAAGTAGCTCATTCAGGTCTTTTGTCCCTACATGGACTGTTTTTCTCTTAATTTACCATTGTCTCTTTCTATTGATCTTTTTGTTTGTTTGTTTATCTTCTGGTTTTTGTTGTTTGTAAGAGACCCATTTTTTTTTTAACATCTTTATTGGAGTATAATTGCTTTAAAATGGTGTGTTAGTTTCTGCTGTAAAACAAAGTGAATCAGCTATATGTATACATATATCCCCATATACCCTCCCTCTTACGTCTCCCTCCCACCCTCCCTATCCCACCCCTCTAGGTGGTCACAAAGCACAGAGCTGATCTCCCTGTGCTATGTGGCCGCTTCCCACTAGCTATCTATTTTACATTTGGTAGTGTATATAAGTCCATGCCACTCTCTCACTTCGTCCCAGCTTACCCTTCCCCCTCCCCGTGTCCTCAAGTCCATTCTCTACGTCTGCGTCTTTATTCCTGTCCTGCACCTAGGTTCTTCAAAACCTTTTTTTTTTTTATATTCCGTATATATGTGTTAGCTTATGGTATTTGTTTTTCCCTTTCTGACTTACTTCACTCTGTATGACAGACTCTAGGTCCATCCACCTCACTACAAATAACTAAATTTCGTTTCTTTTTATGGCTAAGTAATATTCCATTGTGTATATGTGCCACATCTTCTTTATCCATTCATCTGTTTATGGACACTTAGGTTGCTTCCATGTCCTGGCTATTGTAAATAGTGCTGCAATGAACATTGTGGTACATGACTCTTTTTGAATTATGGTTTTCTCAGGATATATGCCCAATAGTGGGGTTGCTGGGTCATATGGGAGTTCTATTTTTAGTTTTTTAAGGAACCTCCATACTGTTCTCCATAGTGGCCGTATCAATTTACATTCCCACCAGCAGTGCGAGAGAGTTCCCTTTTCTCCACATCCTCTCCAGCATTTATTGTTTATAGATTTTTTGGTGATGGCCATTCTGACTGGTGTGAGGTGGTACCTCCTTGTAGTTTTGATTTGCATTTCTCTAATGATTAGTGATGTTGAGCATCCTTTCATGTGTTTGTTGGCAATCTGTATATGTTCTTTGGAGAAATGTCTGTTTAGGTCTTCTGCCCATTTTTGGATTGGGTTGTTTGTTTTTTTGATATTGAGCTGCATGAGCTGCTGGTATATTTTGGAGATTAGTCCTTTGTCAGTTGCTTCATTTGCAAATACTTTCTCCCATTCTGAGGGTTGTCTTTTGGTCTTGTTTATGGTTTCCTTTGCTGTGCAAAAGCTTTTAAGTTTCATTAGGTCCCATTTGTTTATTTTTGTTTTTATTTCTATTTCTCTAGGAGGTGGGTCAAAAAGGATCTTGCTGTGATTTATGTCATAGAGTTTTCTGCCTATGTTTCCCTCTAAGAATTTTACAGTGTCTGGCCTTACATTTAGGTCTTTAATCCATTTTGAGTTTATTTTTGTGTATGGTGTTAGGGAGTGTTCTAATTTCATTCTTTTACGTGTAGCTGTCCAGTTTTCCCAGCACCACTTATTGAAGAGGCTGTCTTTTCTCCATTGTATATTCTTGCCTCCTTTATGAAAAATAAGGTGACTATATGTGCGTGGGTTTATGTCTGGGCTTTCTATCCTGTTCCATTGATCTGTATTTCTGTTTTTGTGGTAGTACCATACTGTCTTGATTACTGTAGCTTTGTAGTATAGTCTGAAGTCTGGGAGCCTGATTCCTCTGGCTCCATTTATCTTTCTCAAGATTGCTTTGGGTATTCAGGGTCTTTGGTGTTTCCATACAAATTGTGAAATTTTTTCTCTGATTCTGTGAAAAATGCCATTGGTAGTTTGATAGGGATTGCATTGAATCTGTAGATTGCTTTGGGTAGTATAGTCATTTTCACAGTATTGATTCTTCCAATCCAGGAACATGGTATATTTCTTCATCTGTTTGTATCATCTTTAATTTCT
This sequence comes from Balaenoptera borealis, assembly GCF_965194805.1. NCBI lineage: Eukaryota > Metazoa > Chordata > Mammalia > Artiodactyla > Balaenopteridae > Balaenoptera > Balaenoptera borealis. The sequence continues at coordinate 149,211,026 of NC_138867.1, forward strand.
TTCATCAGTGTCTTATAGTTTTCTGCATACAGGTCTTTTGTCTCCTTAGGTAGGCTTATTCCTAGGTATTTTATTCTTTTTGTTGTAATGGTAAATGGGAGTGTTTCCTTAATTTCTCTTTCATATTTTTCATCATTAGTTTATAGGAATGAAAGAGATTTCTGTGAATTAATTTTGTATCCTGCTAGTTTACCAAATTCATTGATTAGTTCTAGTAGTTTTCTGGTAGCATCTTTAGGATTCTCTATGTATAGTATCATGTCATCTGCAAACAGTGACAGCTTTACTTCTTCTTTTCCGATTTGGATTCCTTTTATTTCTTTTTCTTCTCTGATTGCTGTGGCTAAAACTTCCAAAACTATGTTGAATAATAGTGGTGAAAGTGGGCAACCTTGTCTTGTTCCTGATCTTAGTGGAAATGGTTTCAGTTTTTCACCATTGAGAATGATGTTGGCTGTGGGTTTGTCATATATATGTTGAGATAAGTTCCCTCCATGCCTACTTTTGGAGAGTTTTTATCATAAATGGGTGTTGAATTTTGTCAAAAGCTTTTTCTACATCTGTTGAGAGTATCATATTTTTTTTATCCTTCAGTTTTTAATATGGTGTATCACATTGATTGATTTGCGTATATTGAAGAATCCTTACAATCCTGGGATAAACCCCACTTGATCATGGTGTCTGATCCTTTTAATGTGCTGTTGGATTCTGTTTACTAGTTTTTTGTTGAGGATTTTTGCATCTATGTTCATCAGCGATATTGGCCTGTAGTTTTCTTTCTTTGTGACATCTTTGTCTGGTTTTGGTATCAGGGTGATGGTGGCCTCATAGAATGAGTTTGGGAGTGTTCCTTCCTCTGCTATATTTTGGAAGAGGTTGAGAAGGATGGGTGTTAGCTCTTCTCTAAATGTTTGATGGAATTCACCTGTGAAGCCATCTGGTCCTGGGCTTTTGTTTGTTGGAAGATTTTTAATCACAGTTTCGATTTCATTACTTGTGATTGGTCTGTTTATATTTTCTGTTTCCTCCTGGTTCAGTCTCGGAAGGTTGTGCTTTTCTAAGAATTTGTCCATTTCTTCCAGGTTGTCCATTTTATAGGCATATAGTTGCTTGTAGTAATCTCATAATCGTTTGTATTTCTGCAGTGTCAGTGGTTACTTCTCCTTTTTCATTTCTAATTCTTTTGATTTGAGTCTTTTTCCTTTGTTTCTTGGTGAGTCTGGCCAGTGGTTTATCAATTTTGTTTATTTTCTCAAAGAACCAGCTTTTAGTTTTATTGATCTTTGCTATTGTTTCCTTCATTTCTTTTTCATTTATTTCTGATCTGATTTTTATGAGTTCTTTCTTCTGCTAACTTTGGGGGGTTTTTTGTTCTTCTTTCTCTAATTGCTTTAGGTGTAAGGTTAGGTTGTTTATTTGAGATGTTTCTTGTTTCTTGTGGTAGGATTGTATTGCTATAAACTCCCTCTTAGAACTGCTTTTGCTGCATCCCATAGGTTTTGGGTCTTTGTGTTTTCATTGTCATTTGTTTCTAAGTACTTTTTGATTTCCTCTTTGATTTCTTCAGTGATCTCTTGGTTATTTATTAGTGTATTGTTTAGCCTCCATGTGTTTGTATTTTTTACAGATTTTTTTCCTGTAATTGATATCTGGTCTCATAGTGTTGTGGTTGGAAAAGACACTTGATATAATTTCAGTTTTCTTAAATTTACCAAGGCTTGATATGTGGCCCAAGATATGGACTGTCCTGGAGAATGTTCCATGAGCACTTGAGAAGAAAGTGTATTCTGTTGTTTTTGGATACAATGTCCTATAAATATCAATTAAGTCCATCTTGTTTAATGTGTCATTTAAAGCTTGTGTTTCCTTATTTATGTTCATTTTGGATGATCTCTCCATTGGTGAAAGTGGGGTGTTAAAGTCCCCTACTATGATTGTGTTACTGTTGATTTCCCCTTTTATGGCTGTTAGCATTTGCCTTATGTATTTGAGGTACTCCGATGTTGGGTGCATAAATATTTACAATTGTTATGTCTTCTTCTTGGATCGATCCCTTGATCATTATGTAGGAGCCTTCTTTTTCTCTTGTAATAGTCTTTATTTTAAAGTCTATTTTGTCTGATAAGAGAATTGCTGCTCCAGCTTTCTTTTGATTTCCATTTGCATGGAATATCTTTTTCTATCCCCTCACTTTCGGTCTGTATGTGTCCCTAGGTCTGAAGTGGGCCTCTTGTAGACAGCATATGTATGGGTCTTGTTTTTGTACCCCTTCAGCCAGTCTATGTCTTTTGGTTGGAGCATTTAATCCATTTACATTTAAGTTAGTTATCGATATGTATGTTCCTATTACCATTTTCTTAATTGTTTTGGGTTTGTTATTGTAGGTCTTTTCCTTCCCTTGTGTTTCCTGTCTAGAGAAGTTCCTTTAGCATTTGTTGTAAAGCTGGTTTGTTGGTGCTGAATTCTCTTAGCTTTTGCTTGTCTGTGAAGGTTTTAATTTCTCTCTCGAATCTGAATGAAATGCTTGCTGGGTAGAGTTATCTTGGTTGTAGATTTTTCCCTTTCATCACTTTAAATATGTCCTGCTACTCCCTTCTGGCTTGCAGAGTTTCTGCTGAAAGATCAGCTGTTAACCTCATGGAGATTCCCTTGTATGTTATTGGTTGTTTTTCCCTTGCTGCTTTTAATACTTTTTCCTTGTTTTTAATTTTTGATAGTTTGATTACTATGTGTCTTGGTGTGTTTCTCCTTGGATTTATCCTGTATGGGACTCTCTGTGCTTCCTGGACTTGATTGACTATTTCCTTTTCCATATTAGGGAAGTTTTCAACTATAATGTTTTCAAATATTTTCTCAGTCCCTTTCTTTTTCTCTTGTTCTTCTGGGACCCCTATAATTTGAATATTGATCTTTTAGGTTGTTAAACTGTAATAAGTACAATTTTTCCTTGAGTGCCAGCCTAAATGATGTCTTCCTCCTCAAAACACAGACTATGACTAAAATTCAAGTCCTCATTAGTGTTCATTTTCTTCTGGTGTAAATCCACCAACTTTAAATATACACATAGACAATTACGTACACATATACTTCTTTGTACTTTAAAAAAAATAATAAACTCTATGCAATTTATGATGGTTTATCTCATGGTAGAGTTTTATTCATTATTCACTTCAGTTTAGCATGTTTTCTGTTCCAGGTACTGTTTTAAGAACTGTGCAATCATTACCTCATTTAATCCTCACCACCCCTTTTTTAGATAGATACTATTTTTATCCATTTTTTAACAATGAAAATCTGAGGCACGGAGAGGTTGAGCAATTTTCTCTTGGTCACGTAGCTAATAAGCTACAGAGCCAGCATTTGAATTCAGAGTCTGACTTCAGAGTCCAAGCCTTTAACAATTTTGCTATAGACTGACACTGGCTGGATGCTCTTGTTTATGTTTAATTAAAGAAAATAAATTTTTTTGTAAATATAAAATGTAATACATGCTAATTATTAATGGACAGTAGTAAGATACATAAGTTGTTAAAATCTCAGTCTATGGTAAAATTGATAAAATTGATGATAGTCACTCCTAACCTACCAGTTTCCATAAAGATAGCTACCATTAAAGTTTGTTGTATATTATTTGTCATATTTCTGTAGCTTGTGACTAACTTTATTATGTGTTGTGGATGTTTTTCCATGAAAGGTTGTGTGGTTCTGTCTTAATTTTTCTTACTGGTTCTATCGTATTGGTATACCATAATTTATTTAGTTATTATACTATTCACTGCTATTTAGATTATTTGTAGTTACCGGAAAATAGGAAACTATATGGAAATAAGTATCTTAGTCTTTAACATCTCTGTAAATGCAAATTTCATTTTTCCAGTTTAGGCCCCAAACCTTGGCATTATCCTTGATATCTCTCTTTCTCTAACACAGAGATTATTGTATCCAATTCAACAGCAAATCCTATTGATTTTAGTTTTTACATATATGCAGATTCTGTTTTTTAAATATATTGGCCATTTCTCAGCACCTCTTATCACCAACATCTGGTCCAAACCATCATTGCCTCTTATCTAGATTATTGTCATCATCTTCTAGCAGTGTCTCTTCTTCCCAACAGCAGTCAAGAGTCATTTTTTAAAACTCAGTCAGATAAAAATCACTCTGGTCAAAGCTCTTCTGTGTCTCCCCATTTAACTCACTGAAATCCAAAGTGTTTGCTATGGTCTTTTAAGGCATCCCATAAACCAGCATCCTACTACTTTTCTGACCTGGACCTCTACCATCCTTCCCCCATATTCACTACACACCAGCCACGCTGAAATATTTGCTATTTCTTGAATGTAATAAGCACAGTTTTTCCTTAGGGTCTTTGTGTTTGTAGTTTCCACTGCCTAGAAATCTTCAAGCCTCTCCCTTTCCCTCATACTTTCCTGACTCCCTCCCTTATTTCTCCTTTAGGTCTCTGTTCAAATGTTGCTTTACATATTTGTTGAATGAGTGTTGAATGAACATATATTTGTCCATTTGAATAAATGCTTGTGTAGAATAAATTTCTAGAAGGGAAATTGCTTCCTTGTGTGCTCATTGCAATTGTTTGTCTTTTTCAAATCCTCTGTTATTACACTCCTCCTTCCCACACCGTTGCCTATCTCATTTAGTGTTCTCCTGCCCCTCTTCAGAATGGTTCTGTGAGTCTGTCTGCTGTTTCTACTGTGGAAGGCTGGCTTGGTTTCTTTCCCTCCTGGGATCTCTGGAGGAGAAGGAGGCACTAGGCAGCTGGTCTGATCCCATGGGCCTCTTCACAAGGTTGTGATTTCAAGAGTGACCTTGGGGTATGACAGAGTTGTCATTAAACAGTTTAATAGATGAAAGAATCTCCTCTTCATCTTTCAGTTGCATTTAATTCTCCTCACATGTCTGGCACTAAATTGTAAATACTCAGTACCACAAAGAAAAGGTATAGAAAAGACTGGATTTATCATATTGGTTTAAAATTTCCAGAACATATATTGAAATTGGAATAGATCAAAGACATCCTGGGATTTTAGTCATGAAAAAATACCTGTCTGTACGTACCTTTAAAAAAAAAAAATTACAGCACTTTTGCTTATATTTACCACCATCCTTTTAAGAAATAATATGAATATTGGTAAATTTTAGGTAATTTGTGATGTGCACTGTCCCCTGGATCTCTAAGATAACAATGATAACGATGAGTAACTGGAATCATAAAATTATGGAATTTTTGTAGAAGAGCTCATTTATCTAATTCCTTAACCTTACAAAAAGGGAAACAGATCTACAGAGGTTGGGTGACTTATTCAAGGTCACACAGCTAGTTAACGGTACAGGCAGGTCTTCTGACTCCCCAAACAGTGCTCCGCAGTATCCATTGAGCAACGTCTATGAACCAAGCCCTGTGCTAACTGAAATTCTATCTGCTAGATAATTCCCGTTCCTTCCAATTGTCCTGACACCCTGCAGTTTATTTAGATTACGTGATTTGGCCTCATATTTTTTCTGGAGGTGGTGGGATAAGGATCACCCTATTAGGGTGCTTAATTTTGTGCTAATGATCCTTCTTTCTGTCTTCAGGTTACAGTTTTTTCAAAGGAACTCTGTGCCACTTGTCCTTTTCCACTTGCCGCATGATGTGCACATCGGTGCCTCCTGCAGCCTTCCATTTTTAATTGCCTCTCCTTCCTAATGAAGCCTGTATCAGCTCCAGTGCTAATTGAACTTCGTCCTTCATTCAGACTGTGTTATTAAACAAACAGTCACAGTGTTTGGTCGCACTTTAATAGGATGTTTGCTTAACATCAAAAACTTATTAGTAATCCATTGAAAAGGCAATTAATGGAGGACATGTGGGCAAGGAAATTGAGCTAGTCTGCAGCACGGGACAAAAGAATGGCAAAGACGCGTTGGTGTGCTAAGGTTTAACTGTCTGTGTCCTGGAAGTTGCAAACTGATGGTTAGATTCAGGATTCTTAACCCAAGTCAATAAAGTTATCCTTTATAAGAAGTAGCATGTACATGTCTGATACTGAACTGAAGGGCAGGCTGGTTGTCTGTCTCGCTTGATCCTAACTCACCTCTCTCTTTCACTTTCTCTGTCTCTCAAACATTTTCCCCAAGCTTTTTATCATATAGACTTAAATTTATCATGATATAAAACATTGATAGGTTAGAAGAAGCAAGCACCTCATCTGTAATCTTACCAGAGATAACCATTGATAAGATTTTGGTGTATACTCTTCCATGCTCCATTTTAACGCACATATACAGTCTTAAAATTGGATCATCTACCATCTTGACCTATTGTTTGCTAATTTTTAATTGGTAATATGTCCTGGACAATAAATAGGGACCTATATATCATATTCAATGGCTTTGACATATTTTCTTGGATGGATAGGCTGTAATTTATTTCATCATATTGTTGAAGGCTTAGAAACAAGTGTCTCTTAATTGTTTGTTTGTATAGCCCTAAGTGAGCCTCATTATTTGGGTTAGTAATATTAACATTAGGAAATCAAATTGACAGACTGCTCTGTTACAGAACAATTATCATCTGTGGTGTGAATACATGCAGTATTTGGTGTCATTAGAATACAGATTTACATCCTATGTAGCAACTTTTATGAGTATCGAATTTCCTTTACTTGTAATTATGCCAATAAAATAATTATGAGACAACAGGTGGCTGATCAAGATATAGTCTTAGGATAATGGCTTAAGGTATAGATTTCCCCCTACCTGTGAACTCGTGAGGATAAAAGATACCTAGGTTCAAAGGGAAAACAAAGTCTAAAAATATGAACCTAATGGTATCTGGCAATTGAGTAAAGCATAGCAGACCAAATTCTTTTTATGATCCACATTAAATAGATATGAGAGAAGAAGAACCAATAATGGGTTACTCTGTTTTTTCCACAGACCTCGGATATTACTTGTGAAACTCCCATCTGCCTTAATGTGAGTCATGCGTGGCTGGGTCCCCAAGCAATATTTAGTAAATGAGTGGTGTTACTGCCTGGCAGGGACCCTTTTAGAAAGTGCAGTTGTTGGGAGGACCTAAATAGATATATATACACTCTCATTTAGCTAGGATTATGATGCATAAAATGTTGGTAATAGGTTTAAAAAATTAGCATAGACCAACTTTCCATGAGATCGTTCCTTATATATAAAAAATTGAACGTTATTTCTAATGTCATCGTAAAAGTAAGGCTGGAGGATTATCGATTATAATTATAATAATTATTATATAGCTTGATAATTGACTCTCTCAAGTTTTTAGCATTCGGCCCTGGGTTTTCTGTTTGCCTTGCTCAAGTAATTTGGTGTAATTAACTTTAATGGCTGTATTTACTTTTAGGGTTTATACTTGGGTGGAAAGATATCTCTAGTCAAAATCTCATAGAATTATCTTCTCTCTTTGAATTAAAACCATACATAGTTTAAAATAAGAATCTCTCTAAAATTAAATGAAGAGAGCAAAACGCAAAATCTTTTAACATGTTTACAACTCCATGAAATAGAAATGTCTGGATGAGGATTAGAAAGAAAAACATAGATGAAAATAGTTAATATGGTAGATGGTAACTTGATATATATTTTTAGTAAAATATTAGTACAAATTGGGGAAAGACGGCTTTGGATAAGATTTTTTGTTTGTTTGTTTGGGGATACCTCCAAGAAGTTGTGAGTTGCTCATCTGTCAAAAGATTTGGCTAGAAAAACAGTCATTGATCATGTTGACTCCTAAATGTAATCAATCAGAAATTCCAGTTTGCTCCATAGGCTTCTAAGAGAAAAGGAAAGAAACAATGGGTGAAATTTATGAAAGATCCATTCTCTAGCATTGGAAAAGCCTCCTCCTTTTTCTCCTCCTCTTCTTTATTTTTTTTTTATTTTATTTTTTTTTGATGTGGACCATTTTAAAATTTATTTATTTATCCATTTTTGGCTGTGTTGGGTCTTCGTTTCTGTGCGAGGGCTTTCTCTAGTTGCGGCGAGCGGAGGCCACTCCTCATTGAGGTGCGCGAGCCTCTCACTATCGTGGCCTCTCTTGTTTCGGAGCACAGGCTCCAGACACGCAGGCTCAGTAATTGTGGCTCACGGGCCCAGTTGCTCCGCGGCATGTGGGATCTTCCCAGACCAGGGCTCGAACCCGTGTCCCCTGCATTGGCAGGCGGATTCTCAACCACTGCGCCACCAGGGAAGCCCTTCTTTATTTTTATATCCACAAACTTGTTGCTGGTTGGCTTTTAGGAGATGTGTTTTCACCATATGATACTGGATCTCTCAATATTATCTTAGGCTGAGACTCTGTTCCTTTTAATCTGGCAGTTAAGGCAGATACAAATATTAAAAAAAGACAGTTATGATCAGAGGACTCTTCTACTTTTTATTGGTAAAAGGATTTTTTTTAAACATTAAAACTATGAATTTTTAATGGAACATGTAGTAGTTGACAAAAACAGAAACACATAAAGTAAAAAGAAAACAAGAATAATTGATAATTCCTTTATTTAGGGATGTATCATAGTATTAAATGGTTTTATTTCATTACAGTCTTTTTTTCTGTTCAATATGGGTACACATATGTATATTTTTGATACTATAATAGGATAATATTGTGATAAACCCTTTTATAGATACATTTGGTATACTGTTCTGAGTGTTTCCTTAGGATTAGTTAAAATTACTTAAAATTTCTCTGAAGGTTTTAAGTCACCAAGGGGCTTGGGGCTGGAGAAAGGGGTTGGTGAAGTTGAAGGTGTTGATTAGAGGGGGAAGGAGTGATGACTTTTGAAATATTTTCCTCCATTCCAGTCATCTCTCTCAGCATTGTGGGAGATAGTGTGGAATGGTCTCTGGCTTGTTGATAATTCTGAGGACTGTAGTTGATAGTGAGGGTATATGGGAAGCAAAACTTAGAAAAGATCCTTATGCATGTAAGTCAGTCCTTAAAAGTTGTGTAGAAAAGTGAAAGTTTATTTGAGATTATTATATGCTATAAATATTCTGATCTATAAATTTGACTTTTTTCATTAGGGAAAATATGAATCACAGAGTGTTCTGAGTATGCTTTCTTTGAAAGAGAACATGGGTTTAGTAATAGAGACTCACAAATGCAGAAATAAGAGAAATATGAAGTTTTGCTTTTGCAAACATACTGAAGTGGAAAATAGAAAAGCCAAAATCAACAACAGTAACAACAACAAAAAGCCACATCCATTTGGACTAAAATACATGTATATATAACACAACTTTCCAAGCATAAAATGAAAATTCTAGCCAAGGGAATGAAAGAAATACCTTTTGAAAGATCACTGAAATAGGCCTGTTGTTGACATAGTTTTATTTCCCCTTTAGAAGATCTATTTATTACAATTCTGGGAATGAGAGGGATGATTTTGAGTAAAGAATAGAGCCATTTAAGATGTTGTGCACAGTACCAGAATTTATGAAGACTGGTTCGAATTAAAACTAAATGTCACCAGCAAATAGAAGCCAACAGAAATGTACATTTCATTTATTGTATTAGGAATTGGGGAGGGGAACAGGAATGGGTTCACTCTTACAGGACTTTCTTTTCTACAGCACTAATTTGTATAGGCAGAACTTAGACGTTACAGAAGCATGCATTTCTCTAGAATCTTCTTAGCTGTTCAGGTTAACTTATTAATCGGCAAGGGTTAGAATCATACTTCCTACTTGGACAGAGTGCAAGAGGGAAAAATTCAAATGTTTAATGGAATCATTCATGCAGCAAATCTGTACTGAGCACCTACTCTTTGCCAGGTGTCATTTTGGCCATTGTAAGTACCTTGGTGGACCAGACAGACAGGTCCTTGTCTTTGGGAGTGTCTAGAGTTCGGGGACTGGTATTACACAGCAAGAGAAGGATGATTGCTCTGTCAACAATTAAAATTGGATGATTGGGAGATACTGGAGGGGACACTTAGGTTGGATGGTCAGGGAAGGCCACTGTGTCACATTTGAGAGGGTCTTCCAAAGTTAAGTCTGCTCCTTTCCCCCTGCAGTTTAGAGAAGGCTTCCTTTTGTGGCCTTTACCTTCTTGTCGAGGGATTACTATTATGATTTGCTTCAACTGAAGAGCTGTAAAGCTGAAATAAAGATGCAGTTAAAAAAAAAAAGAGTTGGAGATGCATTTTTTATAAGTCAGAGGCTCAGGTGCACCATCATTTTCTCAGCTCCGAGAAAATCATAAATTATTTTTTATTAGAGGGAATTTCTGCAGCTCTAGATGTTAATGATTGCTGAGCAGGAGGTCTTTTTTGTTTTTTTTTTTTTTTTGCTAAACATCAAGTAGCTGCCAGTTTTAATTTTCTTTTAGAATTTACACTTTAAAAACATTGTTTTAGCTGTTGAACAAAACTGTCTCTTATATCCAAGGGACGGTGCCAGAGTATGAAATGCACATCTTGGTTTGATTTCTTCCCCTCCAGCCTGATTCACGAGAAAAGCCAGCCTTGCGTTTTATGATTAGAGGGCTAGTGTTCAATATTAATAACTATGGAAAAATCAAATTCCAGCTTTACCCTTTAATATCTTCATGCCCAGAAGTCATATAATTTGAAAATTTGAGAGCAAGCCAACTGCATTCCTGGTATTTTTCTTGATGATGCCATGTGATTCTTTAGCACAGATTATTAGTGCAATAATTTTGGCACTTGGGATTTCAAGGACCAGTAAAATGGCAAAAAAGTAAATTAAAAAATATTTATCCAGTGTTTGTTATATCTCAGACATTTTTCTGGGGGATGGAGAGACAACAGTGAACAAAAAAGAAAAGAAATAGACAAAAGTTACTGTCCTCATGTAGAGTACATTCAAATGAGGGGGGAAGTATTCAGCAATAAATACTCAACAGGTAATGCCAAATAGTGATAGATAATAATAAGAAAAATTATAGATAAGGGTTAAAGGGACAGTCAGGTCGGGGTGAGGCTTGCAATTTTAGAAAGGAGAAGGATTGGCTTGGAAAATTCTTACTGAGTTATTACTTTTGAGTATAGAAGGGAAAGGGGAGAGGGAGCAAGCCAATGTGGATATCTGGATAGATGGGAGCAGCAAGTGCAAAGGCCCTGAGGCACTTGCATTTGTGGTACCATCCAGGAGCTATAAGGAAGCCAGTTTGGCTAGAGTAGATGGGAAGGAAGAAAGAGTTGTAGTAGATCAGCTCAGAGATGACGGAGATAGATCATGTAGGTTCTTATAAGCCATTATAAAGACTCTTTGGTTTTCAGTTGGAGTCAAGTGGAGAGTCATTTTAGGATTATGAGCAGAGGAATGCCGTGATTTGACTTTCTAAGAATACACTAAAGGAAAGCAAGGGAGGGGCTTCCCTAGTGGCGCAGTAGTTCAGAATCTGCCTGCCAATGCAGGGGACACGGGTTCAATCCCTGGTCTGGGAAGATCCCACATGCCGCAGAGCAACTAAGCCCATGCGCCACAACTAATGAGCCCGCGTGCCACAACTACTGAAGCCTGCATGCATGCCTAGAGCCCGTGCTCCGCAACAAGAGAAGCCACTGCAGTGAGAAGCCCGTGCATCGCAATGAAGAGTAGCCCCTGGTCACCGCAACTAGAGAAAGCCTGCGTGCAGCAATGAAGACCCAATGCAGCCAAAAATAAAAGATAAATAAATAAGTTTATTGGGGGGGAAAAAAAAAAGGAAAGCAAGGGAGGTAGCAGAAAGACAAATTAGGAGACTGTTTCAATAATCCAGGCCAGAGGAGGTGGTGGTTTGGACCAGAGCAGTATTAGTAAATGTGGTAAGAAGTTGATTTCTGGGTATAGTTTGAAATTAGAGCCACCAGATTTTACTATCGGATTGAATGAGGGTTGTAAGATAGAAGAGTTGAGTCCAAGGTTTTTGGCTGGAGCAACTGGAAGGTAGAGTTGCTGTTTGCAGAGAATGGCTGGACTGTGGCTGGTGAGGGTACAGGTTTTTAGGGGAGGATCAAGAGATTGGTTTTGGACATGTTGGGTTTGAGATGTCTGTTTGGTATGCAGTGGAGATGATAACAGGATACTGAGAATGAGTTGGAGGTATACCTTTGGGAGCAGTCAGTACCAGTCAACAAAGAACCAGTATGCTCTTTGCTATTGTGCACACTGCCTTCTATGTTATGCTGTTTGTGACTTGCATAAAAATTGTTTGTGACACCCTAGTAACCTAGTTTAAAGCCAGGACTCTTTTAAGTTTTTTCTCTGCTTTAATTCTGGATAGGTAATGATTTCATGTTTATTTTTGCTTTTTATCCATATTCTTTTTTTCCCCCTACTCATCATAGCCATGTAGCTTCTTCTTATCCTTATTTCCTCAAGGGCGTGGATGAGGGGTGAAGGTCTGGTATTGATTTATCGGCCACAGAAAAGCAATTCCTTTTTGATAATTCTCTGGAAGGAGGCTCTTTTTGGAAGAGTTTTTGTTACCTTTCCAATTAAGCCATCTTAGAGTTGATTATGATTTTAAGCTTCATGGTGCAATAATCTGTAACATTTATATCATGCCATTATCTCTTTGCAAGTACTTTGTGAACGTTTGTTAATTGCTTGCCATTCATCCCACAGCAAATAAAGCTGAATTTACATTCATTGTAGGAGTTTCCCTACAGTGGAGGTTTGAGCAGTGAAGTGACTGTCCATCAAACACCTGGCTGGTCAGGGAAAAGGGATTCATAATGCAAGTAATGTTGATGACCTCATCTCCATTAATTATTATTATTTTAGTACCAGCAGCATTCTCCTCATAAAAGTCAGAACCCCAAATGAAAGAGGTGTCTTCTTTCCCTAGAGATCATAACTGATATGACCAACTTGATGAACCGATGGGCAGTATTAAGCACTAAGAGGGTAAATGAGGAGGTGGACTGCCGTTGCCTTAAACACTTCTAATCATGAAAACAGGGAACTGTTACCCCAGAGGTCTTTAGAGCAGGGCTCAATAATCTGGTAGAATGAGAGTAGAAGCAGTTGGCCGTCTAGCTAATTACAAAGGCAACTTCACTTTTACTTGTATTGTCAGAGGACTCAGGTAAACATGTTTTATTTACTTTTTTAAAAATTCACTCATTGGAAAACTTATTGACATGTCCTATATGATATATACTTCATAGGCTCAAGGGGATATAGTAATGTATAAAACAGACTAACATCCCTGCCCTTATGGAACTTTCTAGGGGGTGGAGATAATGTAATTAATATTTACTGATGCTTACAATTGTTAAACCCTCTTCTATTACTTCATTTAAGAAATCATTTAATAACAACAACTGTCCTGTTGTTATCCACATTTTGAAGAAAAGAAAACTAAGGTATAGAGAGAATAAGTTATTTGTTCAAATGCATAGTTAGTACATGGTGGGGCTTTAGTCACACAAAGAGAACCACTCTGCTTTGCTTAATTTTCTTTCCTACATGAAGTATTAGAGATGAAGGGGGTAGTTGGTTCAAATAATTCACATTAGCTATTTACAATGATAAAATTCAACATATTGATCTTAAATTCTTGGGAGTCAGAATGCATGCCTCCAGAATTATGTCACAGGTCAGAGAAAAAAAATGGTCTCACATTGGTTTTCTCCAAGTTTTTGCCTTGGACAAGTAGGACGTGGGTTATTCCATTCTCACATATTGTCTTTTCTGTTCATTTATATTTAATGAAGACAGCTGCTTCTTTGAGATAAGTCTTATTTCTAGGATTTTTGGAGATGATAATTCAGGGCTGGCCTTAGGCAAAATTGTAAAGTATGTTGAGTTAAGGATCTTTGATGATGTTAGTTTCTCACTCTCTTCCCACCCTCTTTTTACTTACTTTCTTGTACAACCCCTTCTCCGTTCCTTTCTACAAACAAAATGAATAACAACAGCTTAAATTTAACTCTTTCTCCCCCCATAATAACTTTTATGTGTTTCAGGAGGGATTCTACTTTTCATGATGGCATTTCATGCAAACAGTAGATCATGGTTGAGGCCTTATAGGACCTTTCAAAACATCTTTTAATATCTTCAAAGAATTATTAATTATGATGCAGCAGAAAGAGTAGAGACTTTCATGTTGAATGGAACTGGGTTTTAATTCTGACCCAATCATTTATAAATTAATGGGAGGCTGGGCAAAATATTTAATCATGGGAGCCTCATTTTCCTCGTCTAATTAGGACGAAATAATTTCTTCTATATATGTAGTGACTTTTTTTGTGTCTGGTACTCAGTAAGTGCTTAGTAAATGGTTGCTGTTTGTTAATATTCATTCAACAGATGTTTAAATACCTATTGTTTATGGGCTAGGTTCTGGGAAGGGAAATTATGGTGCAGTTCAAATATTGTGAATACTGACGAAAAAGATGAAAATGGTATTCATTGTGAGCCTCAATCACTGGAGTAGATGCTGTCCTTTCCATGTCTTCTTCACTCACCCGCCCCCCCCCACCCCCCTTTCATTGGTGAGTACTCTGGTAACTAAAACACTTTGGCACCCATCAGAGTCCTATTCTGGTAAGAATTGCCTTTACTTATCATCTTGCCTTTGTCTGTCCTAAGCTTCAAGAGATTGGCCATGAATGTTACTAGTTCTATTCTTGTGGATTCCTCATTGCTGCTTTCCCCTGCTATGTTCCTCTGTAAGATGAGGAATTGGGCATCCTGATTGTAGTGTCTATACTTCTAATTTCTTTGCTGTGCTGCATCCTTGAAATAGTGATGACCCAATCAGGCTCTAGTGGGAATAAAGTGGAGGGGACGGATTCCAAAACTAAGTATAAGTAGGAAGCAAGGGAGAGAAAGTTGTTTTTCAAAGTTGAAACCTACAAGAATGGCAGTGCCATTAACCAAAATTATGAGCACAGAAGAAGAAGATGTTTTCAAATGGTGATGGGCAAGATGGGTAATGAGAAGATGATTTCATCTTTAGATGTATCAATAGGACATGTTCAGTATTTATCAAAGATATTCTGTAGTTATGTTTACAGAGATCTTTGAAAGAAGAAACATTATTGTATGAATTTCTCAGTCCCAGAGAACACAGAGACTAAATGTTTGAAAGTTGAATTGATCAGGAAGGAGACTAGAATTTGCAAGAGGAGTCCGGGCTGGGAAGAGAGAGATGAGCTATGGATCAGAGAGTCTTCTGAATAGTGGTGATATTTAAAGCCATGAGACTGGATTAATATACCAAGAAGAGCAAGGGGGTAGGGGGAGAAGTAGAAAGAGTAGAGGGGAGGACCAGGGTACTTCTGCAGGGTAGCCCACATCTAGTGAAGGAGCAGCAAGAGGACCTGCATTGGATCAGACACATAGGAAAATAATGGTCCCATGAGGTAAGAGAGTTTCAAAAGATAAGTTGTCAAGACTATAAACAGCTATATAGGGATCAAGAAAATGGAAGATTGAGAAATAGACTTAGGATTTTATGATGAAGTGGCCATTAGAAACCTTCTAAGGGGCAGTTGGGCATGGTAGTTGGCATAGATTGCTATGGATTAAGAGTAGAGACAAGCATGAGCTACTCTTTCAAGATCTTGTATGGTGAAGAAAGGGAGGGAGGTAGACAGGCTGAAAGCAAAAGAAGACTTGAGTGATGGGGACCAAGGGTAGGTAGAGTAGGAGACAGCTTTTGGTGGAGGGGAAGGCTCAAGTGGAAAGGGAGAGAAAAAAAAAAGCAACTTTAAGGCTCTTCTTAAGAAGAGTGATAGTTCTTAGTTGTAAGACTAGTAGGAAGAAGATGGATTAGATACAGATAAATGCTGAGGAGGATGAAGTAATATTAAGGATTTAAGGAGAAAGTAAAGGCATGATATAGACATTTTGGGGGATGTTAGTTTTATTTTTGAGCAGTAATCGTTCCAGATGGGAAGGATAGCAGACATTTATATTGGAACGCATCAACTCCATTTCACAGGTTTCTCCAATAATGCTTCTGGGCATGTATGTGCTCTAACATTAGTTTTACCAGTTTAATTGCTAACAGGACCATCAATATAGAAATTTGTGACTTGACTTCTCAGTGTATCATCATTATCACCTTGGTATATGATTGTTTTACTGTTTTCTATTTCTAGTCACACATTCACTTTAATCATATTTTATGATAAAAAGCTACGTTTTTAAGAACTGCAAGTATCTATGGGATCATACTATCTAACCCATTAGGTTGATTCCAACTTATTAGCTGCCAACAAATTTGTGTCCTTGCGATTTATGGAGGACATGACATTTCTTAGAATGATGAAATAATGCCATTTCTACAGCTCTGTCTCTAGAAAGACAGGCAGGGAGCTGAGATTTAGGAGAGCCTAGTTATTATTTGTGTAGCTCTGATATCTTCTTATATCACAGGGCATGATATCTGTCTTATGCATCTCTCAAAGCAAATATGAGAAATCATAACTTTAAAAAATCGTTGAATACTAAAAATGCATAATGGTGTGTTTTTAATATGTTAGAGGCCCTGGAAAAACCCATTGGTTTATTTGGAAGATCAATATGTTGCATGTTTTATTAGACTATGTTATTTCTAAGATTCCATATTTTAATTTAAAAAGAAAGATTTTAAAAGAAAGCTATTAATTTAGTATCCAGTGTTTTTATTTAAGTACTAAACATAAGTTTAGCATTGTCTTTACCATGCTACCCATGATTTGGATAGATGATAAAGGGTGATAGTTTCAAAGACGGTATATACTAAGAACGTACTGTATGTCAAGCATTTCATGCAGTATTTAGAAATAAGATTGGAAAATAAAATTAAATATGAAATGATCAAAATGTTAACATGTAGAGTCCAGATATATACTGGATGGTTTAAGAGTAGGGAAAATCAATATAAGTTGTTGTAGTTTGACAACCCCATTAAAAAGGAGGCTCAAGATAGATCCTGAAGGATGAGAAGAATTTGAGGTAAGTGGAAAGGTAAATATGAAGTTTCAACCAGAAATGCCCCATGGTATTTTAACTTGAAATTATAGATTGTTTAAATCGAGTTCTGTCTGTGTGGTTAGACATGAGTATAAACATCTCAAACTCGAATCATTAGGTGTTGTGCTCATAACAGCATCCAGACATACTTCTACACGTACACATAGCTCTGCATACTGAAAAGTTCAGTGGAAGACAACTTTAGTTAGACTTGTATGATGGGGGGCCAGCTTCTGTAGTATTGAGGAAATGACCCAGGCAAGTTCCTTTTATTTCTCCAAATAATAAAAAAACATTTATTTTTGAGGGACTAAGATGATTATTAACTTACAGTAGAAACAACCAACTAACCAGCTGAACTGGGCAATTAAAAAGCTCTGTTTGAATGGTTAATTTACCCACAGTAGTGAGGGCTGGGACATTGATCCAATGGGAGAGGAGCAAGACCCCCCAAAGCATGTAGTTTCCAGAAGAAGGCAGAGGTACAAGGAAGGCACAAAAGTAAATATCCACTACTCTGTATGTAGTTGAAGACTTTGTTCATTGTGTCATCTGATATTCCCTATGCAGTGTTTCTGTCACATTCCATAAATACTGTGTGCTGTAAGTACTTGTCAAAATGCTTTGTGCTGCAAGTCATAGATACTCAGATCTAACAGCATTGCGTCTTGGATTAACACAAGAACAGAGAGGGATTGCTTTGACAGCTCATTGATATCTATAGAACCTACAAGCTTTTTTTTTTTTTTCTGGTCACACCGTGCAGCTTGTGGGGTCTTACTTCCCCGAACAGGGATGGAACCTGGGCCCCCTGCAGTGGAAGCACGGAGTCCTAACCACTGGACCGCCGGGGAACTCCCCGTGCTTTATGTCTTTTCCCTCCTCTATTCTCTCTATAATTCCCCTGTTTGCTTCTGAGATGTATTACCTCCTGGTCACAAAATGGCTGTCAAATGCCCAGAAATTGTCTTGACATGACTGTGTTCAAGGTAGGAAGTAGAGGATCTGCTAGGGTGACAAGAGAGACAGATCTCCTCATGTTCTTCTATCTTTTTGTCAGGCACAAGAAAATAATCTCAGGAGAACTCCAGCAGATTTGTTTATTTTCTTTTTAAAAATTAACTTAATTGAGGGATAATTTATTTAAAGTAAAATTCACCAAATTTAAGGATGCACATTAATTTTTCACAATGTATACAGTCATGTAATCAACACCACAATCATGATAAAGAATCTTCAGAAAGTTGAGATGTTCCTTTTTAATTGGATCCAGGTAGAGTACAGTGTTAAAATCTTTTTGTCCATGATGATATTTTCATAGTCCTGGTAATCAGATCTTTTTTTTTTCCTTTTAAACAAAGTTCCAAGGGTTTTATTGGCCATTGGAATATTTTATTGGTATTTCTTTAATTGATTATCTTTTTAAAAAAAATTTTATTGGAGTATAGTTGACTTACAATGTTGTGTTACAGTTCATTTGGAGTAATGTAATTTTGTAACACATTTGAAACACAAGCTTGCAACATACTCTGTTGCATGATTCTTTCTCCAAGATCTACTGGAAATGTCAGTCTGTTTAAAGGGAGGTGTTAAACTTTAACATAATGTTTATGAAGCTCTTCCAGGGAAGAATACTGTGTAAATCATAACATCAATCCAAATGGTCAGTCACTATTTTAAAAACTTTTTATTGGAGTATAGTTGATTTACAATGTTGTGTTAGTTGGTCTGTCACTATTAATTCAAATTGTAGGAGAAACCAGTCTGAACTGGTGATGAATCTAAACAGTAGAATATGTGAAAAGGAGTGATGGGTAGTTTGTGATGATTAGGAATTATGCTGGGCCTGCTTTAATGAAAGATAAGATTCATTTTTAATTGTAATCACTGTAATAATAGGATGGTATTAAAGTATTTGAAAGCACAAAAAAACCAAAAAAACAAAAAAACAATGTTGTGCTAGTTTCGGGTGTACAGCAAAGTGAATCAGTTATGCATATACATATATCCACTCTTTTTAGATTCTTTTCCCATGATCATCAGATCTTGATGAAAGCTGCCATTACAATTATAGCTAACATTTATTAAGTGCTTACTATATTGTAGCCACTACACTATTTGACATACATTACCTCCTTTAACCTTTATGCATGTTTGACATATTGATTCATTACCTCCTTTAATTAATTCTTAGAACAACAGGATGGGATAGGCTCATTAACAGGGCTGCTGTTAGTCTGTATGGTTCCTGAAGTAGAGAAAGGAAGCCCCTCTGGTTGGAGGGGGGGAGACAAGTCTGACGAAGTAGAACAGGAATGGATCTGGGCTCCTTCTTTCCCCCTAAACCAAACTACTTTGTGGAGTACATGCATATTGCCCCCGGATGAGGCAGCCTTGTCAGTTCCCATTTTACAATACGAAAGCTTCAGGTTTAGAGGAGTTCATCAGCCTACTAAATGGCTATAAATTATGGGGCGTTTCTTGGCTTTTGACAATAGGGTGCTAGCATCTTTGGTGGGTCTCTGAAGAAATGTTCTTGACTAAACAATTACTGATTATCCTCTTCAGGTTTTCCCTTCTTCCTATTATCTATTTACCCACGCCCACGTACTTACTCAGGTGTATCTCTCACCTCATTGATTTATTCACATGAAATAATTTTCTCAGTTATTACACTATTAACAACTATTGTAGTTAGTATTTGTTCATGGAACCTTATATAATTCTATTTATGTTTTTAGTGGAAATTGGTTTTAGATGATTATTGTATTAATTTTTGACTAGTTACTGGCATCCTGTATGAATGAGTTTATTTGCGTTCAGATACATGAAAAGCTTATCTATAGGAGGTTTCCTGTTTTTGATAAAATCACTCTTAAAAAAAAAACCCTCAAAGCTCTTTGAATAACCATGTATCTTCTTTTATTAGTCACAGAAGGTTATTGGGTTCTATTAAATTGCTTGATGATGCCATAACATAAAATGACAAATCTGGTCCAACATTATATGCCTTGTACAAGTTTCACATAATTTTACGATTTTAAACCTGTCATGGAAAATCTCAGGGGAAATATCTTTGGGAATTGCAAAACAGTGGTTTTTGAAATAAATTGTTTAGAGGTTGTCAGTCTGTATTAGATTTTGTGAATGTAATCTGTAATTGGAATTTTCTTCTTTTTCCTGATGTTGAGAGCAAGTAAATTAAAATCAGATGTTCATTTCTTGCTATTTAAGTCCATGGTTTACTCATCTTGTCTTCTGAAAAATAGGTATAATTAGATCTCTTGCATAATTTACCAAATACTCCATAAAAAGCAGTATACAGATTAGTAAGAAACTAGAAATGTTGGCAGAAAAGTCTCTCAATTAGAAAATGATTGATTAGTTTGTTGAAACTGATAAAGTACTAGTGTCATTTTTCAGGTTGTAGGTGTACAAAGCAAGTAACTAAACCTAGACTGTCTACTATGTGTTAAAATCAGAGGCTGTCAATCCCTTTGAGACACACTCCTTTTTTGGAGTAAACTTGTTTCACTATTACTTCCCTTTTGTTTTTTTGTTTCTCAGGGATAATGCTTCTCCTTGAAATGACAGAGGAGATGTCTCAAGCAAAAGAAGAATTTCTTTCCTATACGCCTTTGTCAAGGTGTAAATCTGGGACAGCACATTATTCTAGAGCAGTGCTTCTCCAAGTGTGGTTCTCAGACCAGTAGCTTCAGGATCACCTGAGATCTTGCTACAAATGCGAATTCTAGGGCCACATCCCACCCACTGAATCAGAAACTCTGGGATGGGCCCAGGGATTTATCCTTGCTTTAAGAAGCCTCCCAGGGGATTCTGATGCATGCTAAGATTTTAGACCTACTGCCCTAAAGGAAATTTAGTATACCCAATTTACCTAGGTTGCTATTAATTACTTAAAATATTTTACTCCTTGGAGTAGAACTGCTAAGTCACAAGGTATGGAGTTATTCAGCTTTCGCAGGTAATGCTAAATACTTTTATAAACCCTTGTGCCAATTTAGATTACCACCAGTCTTACTGAAAGCCTTATTGTATTTGTACCTAACTTTGTCAGACATTTTAATTTCTACAAATCTGGCGGGTGTGAAATGGTATCAAGTTGTAGTTTTAATTTGACAGTCCCTAACGAGGTTTAGCATCTTTTCATCTATTTATTGGACAATCATGTTTACATTTAAGTGAATTGCTTATTTTTATTTTATGCCCGTTGCTCGATTGGGTTGTCTTTTTTGAGTCATAGGAGTTTAAAAATATTCTGGATGCTAATCCTTTGTCATTTTATATTTCAAATATCTTTTTGCTGGTTATAATTTTTTTTTATCACTCTAATGTATCTGAGAAGGAAAGGAGTTCATAACTTTAATGTAGTCAAAACCATTTCTCTTTTCCATTTACGATTTTTTTTCTGTGATTTATTTAGAAAATTCTTTTCTACCCAGAAAACATAGAGCTGGTATATTTTCTGGTATTTTTTTCTCCAGAAGGTGTTTAATGTTATGTCTTTAACATTTAAGTTTTTAATCCATATTAAAATTATACATATACGTACATTTAATTGAGGCCTAATTCACATAAAATACACCCATTTAAAGTGTACAGTTTGGGTTATGACAAATGTGTACCCTCTAACCTTCCTGGCCCCAACCAAGCACTCATCTGTGTTGTAACCAGAGGTTCGTTTTATCTTTTCCAGAACTTCCTATAAACGGAACCGAACAGTATGTATTATTTTGCATCTGGCTTCTTTCACTAAGCAAAATGTATTTGAGATTTGCCCATGTTTTTCTATGTGGCACTAGTTGGTTCCTTTTTATTCTCTTTTTTTGCTGAGTGCTATTCCATTCCACTGTGTGGATATGCCACAGTTTGTGTGTCCATTTACCTCTTTCCAGTTTTTTGACTATTGTGAGTCAAGCTAGGAGTGGTAAGTTTATGTTTAACTTTATAAAAACTGCCAAACTTGTTTTCCAAAGTAGTTGTACCTTTTTGCATTCCCACCTGCCATGTATGAAGGTTCCAATTTCTTCACATTCTGGCCAACACTTGCTACTGTCAGTCTTATTAATTTCAGGCATTTGAATGTGTCTATGGTAGTATCTCAGTGTGGTTTTAGTTTGAATTTTTTGATGCATGAGAGAGATTCAAATGGATTCTTTTTTTCCATATGACCAGCCCATGGTCTCAACACCATATATTGAATAAGGCAACATTTCCATATTAATATGCAATGATAGTCCTCTCATATCCTCAGATGGTACTAAAACTACTATTTAAAAACTGGTATGAAAATGGGCACTATACTTTTTTAGAGCTTACAGTAAAATGTTAAAGTTGAACATGCATATTTAATTTTAGACTTTTATCAATATTAATAAGCTTCCCTTAGAACTTGGAATGTTTGTTTCTTGTCTAGCATCTTACTCCATTTCCTCTCATTTAAAAAAAATTCTTAGCCATGAATTTTAAAAAGTGTTCTTTTAAAAAAATATATTTTATCTAGAGATTTAGGTGGTTTGTGTTTACGCTGTACTCTAGATATCTGGTTAGCTGTATTGCTGGCAGGGGCTGTCTTGTTTTACTTTTAAGGTTTATTCTACCTCTGAGTAAAAAAGAAATATATTCTTGTGGAAGAGAATTGGAAAAATATATAAAAGTATGAAGGAGAAAATTAAGTATCTCTTGTAATCTTACCTCTCAGACATAACCATTATCTGCATTTTTGCTTCTTTGTTTATCAAAATTATACATGCAAAGATTAAAGAAATAATTCAGAATAATTTAGTATTGAAAGTAAATCTTTATTTCTTTCTCCTACTCTATCCCATACTTTATATATCCTTTACTATTAAGAACACAGTCTGTTCTAGAACCGTTAAGATTTCTGTGTTTGACTACTGTTAAGCTGTAAAATTAAAACCTAGTAAAGAGTATTTACATTGTTGTGACTATATATTTGAAAATATTTTTATATAAATACTATTATTTTAAGTCATAAGCATAACAACAATAAATATGTATAACTATAATCGTAAGAAAATATGTTCTAAAATCTATCAAGGTTATAATATTATTTTACCTGAGACCCGTGTTAGGTCATATTCTGAGTCAAGAATATTAAATTTTGCTAATGTTCAGTTTTATCTTACAATTTTTATAGAAAGGCTGTAGTGAGGTAAATAGTATGCACTGAATTCATCTGTTTTTATGTTTTTCCTCCCTAAAGCAGAAGCTTCAAATTTATTTTCTAATATTTAAATTCCCTAGTTAAGGGCAGAGACAAGAAGATTTAAAATGTCTAATCTCTTAGGGTTTAAAACTACAAGCAATTACGGTATGTTGGATTTATTAGTTTTGTAGATTAAAATCAGTGGGATTTTAGCAATTAATGACAGAATTGCATATAATGGTCTTATGGTATTAATAGTTTTAGTAAGCCATCTGTAGCAGTTTTCAATTCTCAACATAATTGCATAGAGTAGTTTATGTTTTCTAAAGAAAAATCTCTAGACAAACTGTGCCTTGTTTTACTTCTGTTTTAAGTTTATCCCCTGACTGAATCTGAGATCTATGAGAGTTATTCCTCGTTGGAGATTTGGGAATTTTCAGAAGTATAGAGATAATAAAATTGTGATTTGAAAAACTGCATACTATTTAGAGGTGGCAGCTTCTTCCTATGCCAATATCAGTGTTTGATTGTCTTTTTTGCAAGTGGGGGACAGGGTAGAAGAGAGAAATACTATTCTCCCCTTTCATTTGGGTGTTCAAGTTTATCATTTGGACATAAGAATGTTTCACCCACCTGGAAATCAGTTTGGGAGAATAGAATCTGTCAATTGGCATTTAGTTACATGACACAGATGGTCATTTCTCTTCTAACATGTGGATGTGTGCCATTGACCGTTTGTTTTTCTTAGTGTGAACTTTAGGTGCAAGAATTGAGTTAATCTTAATATACGGCAATCTCATCATTCCTTAATATCTTTTATCTTCTTTAATGATGTTTTCTCTCTTTATCTTCAGTCCTTACCATCATTCCACTCTGTCTGTAAGCACTCACTTTGTTGAATTTAACATAGTTCTTTCTAATCTTATGTTCCTATGTTTATTCAGGTATACATCCTTAACAAACATGCTGCTATTTTTGTGTGTGTGAGGTTTTAGTTTACATACATGGTACTAGGCTGTAAAACACACTCCTGATTTATCTCCTCAACATTCAAAATATATTTTATTATTATAAAGTATATTATTTATTATTTATTTTTTCCATCATATACATTTATTACATTTTACTTACCTATTCTTTTAGTGATGGACAGCTTGGAGGACCCCAGCATTTTAGTATGAGAACAATGCTTCAACAATTATCTCCTAGGTGTCTCCGTAAGGATGATTGTTGGGTGCCAGGATATATATACTCTGACTTAATGTTCTCCCACCAATAGTTCATGAGGCTTTTAGTAATTGATGTTATCTGATCTTTTAAATTTTGCCATTCTAGTGTATGTAAAGTGGCATCCTGTTCTTTTAATTTGCATTTTTCTGATTACTAATGAGGTCAAACATTATATGCTTATTAGGCATTAAAGGTTTTTCTTTTTGGAAATTGCCTGTTCATAACCTTGCCCATTTTACTTACAGATTTCCAGTTTTTTTCTGGATGATTTATAAGGATGCCCTGTATATTGTAATCAATCCTTTGTCTTAATTATCGTGACTATTTTCCCTCAGTCTGTCACTCATATTTTGTTTATGAAATTCTTTATTGAACATGAACTTTTTACTCAGTTTAAAACATTTTCAATAATTATTTTTTTTCCTGCAAATGTCCTTTTAGTTTAGGGTAATTCCTAGATTTTTGCTAGCTGCTTTGTCATGGCTGTCCCTAGTATCTTGTTTTCTATTATATCATTTAGCTAGTTGCTATTGTTAAAGACAAATGTGTAGATTTTCATGCTAATGTTTTACAAGGTTTTCTCAACTCATTAATAGACGTATTTTGTTAATTTTCTGGGGTTGGCTATGCAAGAGATAATATTTACTAAATAATAGTAATTTTACCTTCTTCAAAATCCTCATACTTCTAATTTCTTTTCTTTGGCTTATGGTATTGGGCTATGGCTTTCTTATGGCTTATGGCTTCTAGTACAGTGTTGAGGAGTGGCAGTGTTTCTGATGTTAAAGGGAAAATGTCTCCACTTGTGTCGTTGATTACGGGGAAATTTGGGCAGATATTTATCAAATTAAGCAAGTTCCCTTCTACTTCAGATTTTACAAGTTTGTTTTTTTTTTAATAATAATCCTATAAACTATTGAGATTTGTGTAATGCCTTCTCTGTCTCTGTTGAAATGATCATGTCTTTTTTTCTGCTTTAGTCCATTAATATGGTGCATGATGGTGGTTAGATTGTCTGATGTTACAGTTTCTACATTCCTGGGATAAACTGTCAAATTATGATGTACACATTTTAATATAGAATTAGAGCAGTTAGCTTCCATTTTATTGAAGATTTTGGGATCTATATTCATGTATTGAAATGACCCTATAATGTCATTTTCTTGTATCCAGATTTGGTTTTAGGTTAATCCTTAGCTTTGCAGTATAATCAGGGAGCTCACATTCTTTTCATACTTGCTAGAATTTCTTGAATAAGACAGAGATCATCACTGCCTTCAAAGCATTTGATAATGGGCCCAGAATTACAGTTGATCAGCAGGAAACCTATTGACAGCTTTGTATCTGTCATAGTAATTTGTTGAAAATATTTAATAACAGGCTCTCTGTGGGGGGTCGTGAGGGGAGGGGGTGGCTTCCTGATTTAAGTCTTTGCCAATATCTGTGGTGTAAATATTGCCGCTGTGTCCGATTTCAAGCTAACAATATGGTCTCTGAAGGATAAGTTGTGAAGAAATAAGCATAATGAACTTCTGTGATCTGGCACAGGCTGGCCCCAGCATAGCACTGGTCTGTCACCACATCTGACTATGACAACCTTCAGAGAATAATGACAGTACTTCACTTCCACCTTCCAAATCTTTTACACATTTCTCTTTTGGCAAGAGCTAACTCAGAATCATTCATGGAAGGGGATTCTGGGAATCTTGTCATTTAACATATCATTTTTAGCTTAACAGAAAACAAACTGCCAAAATTACCACTTACAATTTATTTGATGGCTCTTGGCCCATTCAACTTTCCTATTTTGATATTTTACATATTTCCAAAAATGTATGCTTTTTGTCTAGGTTTCACATTTGTTACCATAGTTTTCCATAGCATTTTTATATTTTTAATACTTGTTATATTGTAATAATTTACCCACTTTAATTCCGATATATACATTTTAAATTATTTTTCTTGATTTGTCTTGCCAGGGATTTGCTAATATTAACTTTTGGTTTTGTCATTTATTTCCATTTCATTGATTTCTGTCCTTATCTTTATTATTTCCTTCCTTCCTCCCTCCCTCCCTCCTTCCCTTCCTTCCTCCTTCCCTCTCTCCCTCCCTCCCTCTCTCTCTCTCCCTTTCCCTCTCTCTCCCTGCCCCTTTCTATCACTTTTTCTTGTTTTGATTTTTTACTCCTTTAACTGTTTATAATATCTTTTTTTTTGTTCCTTATGATGTTTTTCTCCCTCAGGTGTATGTTATCTGAAATAAATCTGTTTCCCTGACTTTTTTTGGCTTGATAGTTACTTGGTGTATCCAACTTTATTCCTCTCTTTTCTTTTTGTAAGAGTTCATTTGCTTTTATTATGAGTATCATAATATTAATATTCAATATTATAGTCTTGGATTTGTTTCTACAGTTTCATTTAACAAATTAAAATACCTATTTTTCAAACATCACAAAGATTTAATGATACTTCAACATATACAGCCCACTACCATCAAATATATTATCAAATATTTTATTTATGTGCTGTTTTTCTAACCATACAAATTAGATGATATTTTCATCATGCTCACTAGAGTAATTTTTATTTTATAGTAAATTTGATCTTAGAGTAAATTTTTATCCTCATTTATCATTTTTTTGTTCAAGATTTCTTCTTGCATTTTAAGCCTTTTTTCAGCAATCATTTCCCAACTTGCTTTTTTTTAAAAAAATAAATTTATTTATTTATTTTTGGCTACGTTGGGCCTCCATTGCTGCATGCGAGCTTTCTCTAGTTGTGGGGGGGGCTACTCTTCGTTGTGGTGCGCAGGCTTCTCATGGCGGTGGCTTCTCTTGTTGTGGAGCTCGGGCTCTAGGCACATGGGCTTCAGTAGTTGTGGCATGTGGGCACAGTAGTTGTGGCTCGCAGGCTCTAGAGCACAGGTTCAGTAGTTGTGGCACACAGGCTTAGTTGCTCTGTGGCATGTGGGATCTTCCCGGACCAGGGCTTGAACCCGTGTCCCCTGCATTGGCAGGCAGATTCTTAACCACTGTGCCACCAGGGAAGTCCCCATTTCCCAACTTTCTAATGTACATTCTTTCAAATAACTTTAGTGAGTGTCTGTTGGTTGTAAAGTTTTGTCTGAAAGAAATGTATTTGTCCTTTGTTCTTGAAATTGTAAATTTTGCTAAATTTACAGTTTTGGATTAACATTTATTTTCTCTCAGAACTTTATGGAGATTTTATTACTGTGTCTTCTGGCTTTGGTTACCAGTCAAGTGAAGTCAACCATAGGTTTGTCTTTGATCTTTGGCTGCTTGTAAGATTTTCTCTTTGTCTTTGGTATAATTCAGTTTTCGTTACTATGTCTTTTTTTTTTAATCTGTTTTTTTATTGGCGTATAGTTGCTTTACAATGTTGTGTTAGTTTCTGCTGTTCAGCAAAGTGAATCAGTTATACATACACATATATCCATTCTTTTTTAGATTTCCTTCCCATTCAGGTCACCGCAGAGGATTTAGTAGAGTTCCCTGCTCTATGCAGTAGGTTCTCATTAGTTATCCTACTGTATATATAGGATAACTAATATCCTATATAGGATATAAGTTATATATAGTAGTGTATATATGTCAATCCCAATCCCCCAATTCATCTCACCCCCACTTCTGCCTTGGTAATCGTAAGTTTGTTTTCTAATCTGTGACTCTATTTCTGCTTTGCAAATAAGTTCATCTGAACTATTACTGCATGTCTTTTTTTGGTGATTCTTTTCATTCAAACTTCAGATTTTTGTTTCCCAAACCAGAGTATTACTGTCCTGAAGCCATCGTAAGTGTTCTCACTTAAATGTTTTTTCTCCTTCATTTTTTTCCCGTTATTTCTGGAACTCCAAATTTAAGTGGTGGAATTTATACTTTTTCTCTTTTAATTTCTTTTCATATTTGATTTTCTTTAACTCTATGTACTTACTACTTCTGAGTTGTTTCTTCATTTATATTTTTCAGTTCATTAATCGTCTTGCCAGAGGTGTCTAATTTTCTGTTTAATTGATCCAATATATTTAAAATTTTACCTATTATTTTCCATTTCTAAAACTTCTCTTTGGTTCTTTTTCAAATTCCTGATAATTTTTAATAATCTCTTTTCCCCCTCTTTGTGCTTTCAATTTATTTTTTTCTAGTTCCTTAAATGCTTTAAATATTCTTAGTTTGTGTTCTAGATCTTCTAGTCTTTACAGTCTTCAAGTATGTGTTTTCATTTAATCCTCACCATAATTATGTCAGCTTGTAACTCTCATTATCCCTATTTCCAGGTAAGGAAAACTGAGGCTAGGAATACTAAATAATTCACCCAAGGCACAAATTTAGTGAGTATCTGGGCTGAGATTTTAATGCTGGTCTTTTGACCTTAAAAATGTTGATGTGATTACACCTGATTCTTCCATTCACTATTTATTGAGCAACTGGTATATGTACCATTAGAACTCATACTAGACTGAGTGCATTGAGGGTGGGAATAATGTCACAATCAATACTGTATCCCAAACATCTATTATAAAACATAAAAGACTGGAGACAATATTTGTAGAGTTACATAGTCAGTTATTGTCATTGGATCTCATTTATGCATCTCCTATTACTGTAGAGGCAGTGAGTTTATAGGATCAGTTAATATTTAGCTCATTAATTGCAGACTGCCTCTGCAGTAGGGCATGAGGGCTGATTATAGAATATCTTTGGTGTCTCCATTATGTTCATCTTTCTTTTTCCCAGTCCATTATGGACACCACTGCCACATTATTCTTTCTGTAGTATAACTCTCATCATAAAATTCCTTGAGTCAAAAACTTTCAGTGTTATTTCTCTCTTGCCCACGATACACTGTCCAAACTCTTCTCCGTGGCATTCACACCAGTCTTCGGTATGGTCCCAACCTTCTATTTCAAGCTGATCTCCCACGACCTCCATACAGTAACAACCGCTAACACTCACTTTCCAGGTATGTGGTATCCTCTTAAGAGCTTGATATGTATCATGTCATTTAACCTTTGAAACAAATCTTGGGATATGTACCATTATCCTTATTTTACAGATGAGGATGCTGAGGTTTAGAGGGCTTAAATAATTTGCACAAGTTCACACAGCTAACAAGTGGTCAAGCTGGAATTGGAATACAGACAGCCTCGTTCCAAAGCTGATGTTGTAAATCACCCACTGCATATTGCTTACCTGTACCCTGTTTTGAAGCCAAAATCAATCATTCATTGTGTCCCAAACCTACATTGTACTTTTTTGTTTCTGTGCCTTTGTTTATATTTTGTCTTTCTTCTGGAATGCTTTGTGAGTCACATGCCAAAATCTACCACAGGTCTAGCTTATATTTCATTTCTTTCAGTTCTTCCCTCATTTCTCAACTCCTAAGGCACTAGACGTATCCTTCCTTATAGCATCATCCCAGAAACATTTATTAGAGTGATCTTTATCTTTGCCCTTTCTCCCTGGCTCAGGGATCCATTTCTGGAGGGTAGGTGATGTCTTTGTTTTTTCCTGCAGAAACTTGCATGGGGATTGGAGTCAGCAGAAGAGAGTTTAGCTGCTGCTTCTGCCATTTGGTGGGTGTGATCTCGAGCAGACGGCTCAGTCTCGATGCATCTGTTTCCTCACCTGTAAAATGAAGATGACAACCTTTTAGGGGCTGTGATGAGAGAGAAACAAGGAAACCCAGGGAAAGCTGCTGGCATGTAAGTGGTGGTCATCCAATGCTACATTCTCTCCTCCCACTTAGTGCAAGTACAGAACCTTGTATATATTGCATATTTGGTAAAAAAAAAAAATTGCTGAGAAAAAGAATGAATGTTCATAAGGTCTCGTGTTGATGGACTCTGCCAGTGTGTCCTTCATTGAATTCTTTGCATGGGATTTTCCTGATGTTGCGCCTCCTATTTTCAAATAAAAGCTGCTGGCCTCCTGGTGCATTTTTCAGGCCACCTTACTTTTTCTAGGTGATAGTGACTCTAATTGTTTCAAGAGATAAACTAATCCTTTCTATTGAGTTAGTTGTCTAATGTTTCTTTCTTTGAGGACAAGTAAGTCTTCATCCATTTCAATGCGGAGACTCCTATAAATAATGAATTCTTGTGGGAATTGCCTGTCAGGTTGAAAGGGAGTTTCTTGGGTAGATGGGCTTTTTTTGAGCCTATCGCTCAAGAGTGTTGTTCTCCTTATTCAGAGGACTAACGTTCTTTCCATTTCCTCTTGTCCCTGTGAGCGAATGGTATAGGGTTTGTCCTGTGGATAAATGGGGAGTTGGAAATAGGATTCTTCATTGCTGAGATCACCTTCAGCCTAATAGATGAGAAGAGAAAACCTTTCATTTGTGGGTGCTGTATGGAATCACTATGATCAGCAGGTCACAGTGGGTCCGGTCGCAACTGGATATGGAATTCTCTCTTCCTACTCAGTGTCACTGTCTGTCTGCCCTCTGAGCAGGTTGTAGGGAAATTTTCCTGGAGCTGTCAGCCTCTGAAGCAAATCCAGGGTCCTACATGATATTCTTCTCAGGCATTTTTCTATAACAATTTTCATTTAGGAGATGGAAAACATTTTTGGGGGGGCTCTAAAATAAGGTGTTTTTAAAAGGTTATTGTGATATATAGTCTTTAAAGAACTTAGTTTTATTTGCATATTAGTTTTCTGATACTCTTTATATCACAGTTTAAATAATAAGAACAGCTCTTATGAATGCCTTGGGAAAAGAACACAAAAGCATCCTTTTGGACACTTTATAATAGCTACACTATGCAGACTCTCTCTGCAAATGTAATCAAATGAAGCAATCTTTTATACACAGCAAAATAAAGCTGTTGTTGTAATTAGTGTGAACATACCAAACAAAACAAGGCTAATTACTGGAGGGGAAAAAAAACAGAATGAATTTTGTGAGAAATAGGCCATCTTCCTCACTAGGCAGGATTTTTTTTTTTTTTTTTCTGTTCCCCCAACTCTGGAGAATAGGAATTTTGATGACATTAACACAGCTTATTAATGATCATTGTAACTCACTCCATCCACCTAATTAAATCATCAGCTACAATTGGTAACAGGGGAGCATAATTTAAATGGAACTGTTCTGACAAACTAGACGCCACCACACTCCTAAATATTTAATACTCCCTGTGGCTGGATTCACGGGAATGTTTGAGTCATTTAACCACGTCTTTCAAAGGTGACTGACAGACGTTTTCTATGCCTTTTAAAATAAAAGACAAATTAATTATAAATACATTTCTGATTAAAATCTTTTGTCTTTGGGTATAATGTAGATTGAGAAATTATAATTAAAACCAGTTTTTTTTACTCAATTAATAAGATAACTGAGCCCCTGAAGGCAAATTGATTTTAAGTACTTTATTAAGACCAGGAAGTAGAGATAAAAAAAATACACAGTTGTGTTAGAAAACTAGATAAGAGGCATAAGGAGGTTTGTTTACTGAGCATTTACTATGTAACAGCACTAAGGTAGGTCGTGAGGATGTAATAGAATGGAATGATCCCTGCAGTATGACAGCAGGGAACACAGATATTAATAATTACAAGTGGAATGAGTGCCCCCAGGAAGACAGGGAACGCACAAAATCTTCCACCTGACACTTATTCTAGGTCTTAAAAGGGGGAGAAACCATGTAAAATTATGCCTGCCTGCCTCCCACCCCGCCCCTCGCCTTGGATTTCGTAAACAGTCCCCGTTTAAATTTTATTTATTTATTTTAATTTTATTTTATTTTTTGTTTTTATCCCTTCGGAGAAGTTTGGATTATGTTTCCTCTATGGATTTGTGGAAATCCAAAGTATTGTGTGCCTTCCTGGCACTTAAACAAGAAAAGAGTGTACAGATCTGCCGTGCTTGCTACCAACAGCAATCCTTACTCGTGGTTGTTGGGATCAGTTTCAGAGTTTCTGCAGACCAGAAGCTTCCACCTCAGGTGCCTCCTGGCCTCTTAGTTAGTGGCTGTTTCCATTGCTTTTCTGGTTGCAAGGCTGGCACAAAGGAGCTGGGCAACTTTGGGCTCCAGGTAGCAGGGAAAGCCTGATGGGCATCAAAAGTGACAATGAGACGGGAATAGAAAGTTAACATTTCCTAACACTAGAGCCTCTTCTGTATCTCTTGTTGAATTTCCCACAATCTATTTGCCTTATGAATCAGGGCTATTTTTTTCTGCCGGTTCCTACCAAGGTCAAAGAAAGATTGGATATGCCACTTTGCTCTTTCAGGATGGCTTTTGTATATGTGTGGCTAAGCATTTGCTATAGGTCTTTTGGATTATTTCAGACAGAAAAGAAAGAGTCAGAAAAGAAAGGGAAAAGCAGGGAGAGTTTTTCTGGCAGTAGAACAGCACCTGCAGAATCTTACAAAATGTCATCCTTGAAGATCGGAGGGAGGTGCACCATGCTAGAGAGGAGAAAGTTGTTTGAGGTGAGCCTGGAGAAGTAAGCAAGATAAGCTTTATTTTCCTCCCCTTTGGACAGATGTAGAGATTATAGGCTCGTGGTTGCCAAAAAATGTCAGGCCTACTAGGTTTTTAAAAATAAACTTTTAAATCTTAGAATAGTTTCAGATTTACAGGAAAGTTGCAAAGAGAGCACGGAGAGTTCTACCTCACACCCAGGTTCTGCTGTTATTAACATGTTACACAGGTATGGTGAATTTGCCACAACTAATGAACCAATATTGATGTATTACTATTAACTAAGTCCATACTTTTTCAGAGTTTTTTACTTTTTACCTAATGCCTTTTGTTTTTCTATTCCACTATCCCATCTAGGATACCACATGACATTTAGTCGTCATGTCTCTTTAGGTCCTTTTTTTGGGAAGGGGGGTGGGGAGAAGGTAACTGTTTTTCTAAGATTGTTGCATTCTATATGAAGTAATGATTTCGTCATGTACTTAACCCATTTACATTTCAGGAGTGTTTTTGCTTTAGCATTTTGAAATTTAGATGAACCTATTACCTTATACATGCCATTTAAAAAAATTTGGTATCGTCCTTTCCCAGCCTTCCAAAGCAAGTCAAGTTTTGCAGCCTGTGCTCCCATGGCAGTCTCTTCATCTGTCTAGATGGTCAGTAGGTCTCCATATTGGAGAAGTAAGATGAGGGTCAGATTGTTTACTGCTGATGGCACCTGTAGAATTTGGCTTGTTGCTCATATAAACACTTGAAATTGTTATTAGGCAAAGACTTTTTTTTTTTTTTTTACAGCAGTATACATATATATGTTTATATATATGTATGCACATGCAAGTAGATATGTATGCATATCTACCTGCATCTGTGTGTATGTGTATATTTCATTCCGTTATTTTTAAGTCAGTTGCTGGAAAATAATCTCTCTTGTGTAGGCACTATAGCCTAGGCAAAGATAGTCCATGACTGGTTCAAGGAACCTTTCTTTGTAGATGAATGTGAAAATGTAATGGATCAGGTATAATGACTACTCTACTCTTTTATTGCCTTCATTAAGGATCTGGGAGCTTGATAGTGCTTAGAAACTTCAAACAGATCTTATGAGTGTTGGGTCTGTAGAGAAGTTCCAAGCCAAACACCATGAACACTGACAAATTTCTGTGTTTTAGTTGCATTTACATGATGGATTGTCAAATAAAAGGGCATGGATATGACAGTTTAGTTTCACATTAATCAGATCCTGCTTTATTGCCGTCACAAAAACTTCTAGGGTCAGGATCCAGAGGGCCTGTGAGTCTGAGACTCATAAATATGGTTTTATAATGTCCGTGTGAGGTTATTAATGTTAATTGCTTGTGGTTTTTCCCTTGGTGTTAAATTCTCCATTGCTATTTGTGGTTTATTCTGAATTCTGTGGTTGGAATTCCCGGTGTTCCTGAGACAGTATGCTAATATGCATTTTTGACTTGCCATTTACTATCTTGAGAGGCATAGTGGCTTTTTGGCCTCTGAACAGTTGTCCAGAAACAGAAATGCTTAGTGTTCTTGTTAAGTAATTTTTCTTTTTTTTTGTGCCCATAAATTTTCCTGTGTGGGGATTTGTTGGATCACTTTTTAAAAATCTTTGTAAGGCTCAGTTTCCTTCTGTAAAGCAAAGATAATAGCGGTACCTTCTTCACAGTGTTGTTGTGAAGGTTAAATATGCTAATGTGTGTAAGGGGATGAACCTGATGTGTGGCATTTATTAAGTGCTAAATAAATGTCATCCACAAAAGCCATTTGTACTCTCAGGATTAGATAACAGGCTATTGCAAAACTTGAGCATCTGTGGTGTGTTCCCACCTTTTTTTTTTTTTCCTCCTCAACAATGCCTATCCCTAGACCTCAGCATCAGGTAATAAGTAGCAACCTCTGAAAGGTCCATTAATTTTTAGAGGCCACTTATGCACCATTGGGTAAACTGGCTCGCTAGGGTCTCTAAATGGCATCCCGGAAGAGTTAACACTTCTTTCCAAAAAGGAAAAGTAGTTGATTCCTTTCTCACTACTATTTTCAGAGCCATTAAGTTCTAAATAATGGTGAGGCTTCCATGACTGCTTTGAGGAGTACACTATTTTTTATTCTCTCTCCAAAAGACCTATTACAGCTCTATTGAGTTGTTTGTTCTTTGATTTCCATCAAAGAGTAATTCCAGCAAAGGTTAACAAAGGCCTCTCTCTGTCTCTCATATTGCCTTTCTGTTATCTGACTTAACATTTACTGATTATGAAAAACTTACATCACCAAATAGTTTAATAAAATAGTTAAATAAAAGAATTGAGTAAAATGAGAAGCATAGCATCTGTCAAAGGCTTAAAGGACATCGTGGGCCTTTTTTTTTCTTTTCTTTTTTTTCCTCAGTGTACACAGCTAGAAGAAATACTAATTATCAGGATAACTCCTGGATTGTGATTAGGAAGGATGAGGCGAGAAAGGGAATAGAATTGTCCTTCAGGTGTAATGAACTTTCAAGGTATCTGGTCCACCATGTTGTTGGAAATGAAATTTACGAAACCAAAAAGACAAGTTGCTTATGAATTTTAGTAACTTTAAAAGTTTAGATACTGAACATGGGCTGCAATCTATCTGCCTGTTTATATGAATAGGTTGTGTTTCTTTCTTACTTCATCTCTCACACTTGGCCTCGGAAATAGTGGGGGAATCTTTTCACAGATTCACAGCCCTTTAGAAAGAGGGCTCAGTTGACCACAGCTAGCAAAGGCGTAGCATTTAGTAGTTCACCTTGTCTCCATTTGTGTTGGTCACTGATTTTCACCAAAGTGGACAGTAGGCTGGTAGGTAATTAACTTACACTCAGATTTCTAGGTACAATTTTACCAGTAACCTTCATTTCAGAGCTCTTTTTTATAAAAACTTCAGGATTAATACGATGCTTCCAGTTGAACCCTGGGTAGAAGAGGGACTTACTTTGGGGTCTACTAGATTAATACTCCAGGACTTGTGAATGATATCAAGGGAGGTCATTCTTCAATGCTGATTATGATTTTAGGCAAAAAACTTCGATTTACAGTGAAACATGCTAAATCTTGGAGAACCCAACCCCTTGAGGATTGCTGCAAGCAGAGGATATTGTGACATGTCTGCAGAAGGTTTTGCCCAAGGTCCTCCATTACTCTGGGAAATGCTTATTTTATTTTATTTTGGTCTTTTCTAGTTACACCTGATCTCGGTGAGGTTTCTTTTCCTCTGCTCCTGGCCAGGCTGCCTTGCTGTACATCATTAACCCTACACTCTGGGGAACTGATTCCCTGACAGCCTCTTTGATATTAGATTAGATCCCTTCCAGGCTGCATTTAATTGACTGAGTTCCTAGGGGGAATAGCTGGTTCCCATTCCCTCTCTCTATTTTACTTGGCCACTCTTTTTTAGTAGCTGGCTTGCAAATTCATTGTGCCTCTGTGAAGAAGGAAATGTGACAGATAAAACAAATGCTCATGATTCCAAATTCTCCTTTTTTTCTCCCCCTTCTTATGTCTGTGGTTAGACCTGTCAATGAGCTGCTTTGTTCTTTTTGAATCCTCTTCCTCCAAGTAATAAGAAAGTGGCTTCTTTCCTCTTATGTCCTTCTCACTGTACCTTATCTATTTTTCTGAAAATGAAAGACGAGAGGACTGGTAATTAAAACACCAGTTCTTTTTCCTTGGCTTGAATGTCTTCCCTTCTGTTTTTAAACTTTCAAAATCTTTTACTTTTCTTTAACGACTCCTGCACTGTAAATGTTTTTTCGTGATCTTTCATTTTCTTGCAGTGATTAAAAAATTCAAACCACCTTGTTTTCCCCAAATATAAAAGTAATATATGCTCAGTGTCAAGAAGTCAAACATTAGAAAGATACATAATGTGGAAAATAAAAGATGCCTGTAATAATAACTCCCCATTTCCCCCCACAAACCTAATCTTTATTTTATTTTATTTTTTTAAAATTAATTAATTTATTTATTTTGGCTGTGTTGGGTCTTCGTTTCTGTGCGAGGGCTTTCTCCAGTTGCGGCGAGCGGGGGCCACTCTTCATCGTGGTGCGCGGGCCTCTCATTGTCGCGGCCTCTCCCATTGCGGAGCACAGGCTCCAGACGCGCAGCCTCAGTAGTTGTGGCTCATGGGCTTAGTTGCTCCGTGGCATGTGGGATCTTCCCAGACCAGGGCTCGAACCCCTGTCCCCTGCATTGGCAGGCAGATTCTCAACCACTGCGCCACCAGGGAAGCCCTAATCTTTATTTTTTGATGTGTAATCCTCCTCATTTTTCTATATAGTGTTAATTTTTAATAGTAATAATAATATCACTTTCCAACAATTAAAAAAAAGCTTGGGGGGTGGTAGTTAAGATTCATTCCTGTCCCTTCTCTAAGACACATCTGAAGGCTCTCGAGCAAACACCCTAGAGTCCAGTCTGAATTGAAGATTTAGAAGTGGTTGAAACACTTAAAATCTGGTTGAATCATTGAAACCCCTCTTTCTTAATCCTTCCATCCCCCAGTAGAGCTCTGAGTTGTTAACCATGGTCTGTAATGTCACAGGCCAGTTATGTCCACCTCCTTGTTCCCTGCCCTTGACCTTTTTTCTCTCATGTGTCTCCCCTTGACATGAAAGCTCAGGGAGAAGACCACAGAGATGTACTGGCTTTGAGCTTTGCTATTTACCACCTCTGTGGTCCTGGGAACATGTCTTTGTGTTCAAAATGGAAAGCATGCCAATTATTGTGGTTGCTATTACTTGAATTTCTCTTTGTGTCTGAATAATTGCAATTAAGAGATTATGAGAGACCCATCTACAAAGCACTAGTTCCCCTTCTCCTTTAGGGAGAAACAGGACTCTGAGATGGAGATAAGCCAGGCAGTGACTGGGTATACCTTCCAACTCCCCACAAACTGTGCTTCACCCTGAAGCCAAATTGTTTAAGCCCACTTTACCCACCCACCTCCCACACCCCCGTGCCCAGTTTTATGAGAACTTTCTTTTATCATTTGTTTTCTCCTGGTATAAGAACACGAATTAGTCATACTTCAAATCCAGGGCTCTTGACGGTGACTTTGCAGATAGTCCAGTGAATTTGAAAATAATTTTGTGCCAATCAACAGTATGCTATCAGAGAAATGCTGTCATCTATTAAGCTTTTATTCCTAAATCTCTGTATAAGATAAAGTATAAGAAAGCCTCTGTCTTTTCTTCTGGGTCTTAGGATGAAATAACCCCAGAGGAATTTTCCCTACCCTTCTTTCTGGTATATTATCTTTGGAGGAGAGGCACCAGGCAGAAGCTGGTTCTGCTCAGGTTGAAGAAGTTGTGAGAGGCCCTTTAAACTCTCTGAACTCTAGATACAGACTAGAGTTTTTGACATTTTTATTATATCAAATACATTAAAAAAGAAAGCCCCAAGACTCTACTCAAGTTCTTTAGCTCCTCCAGGGATGGGAAAGATGTTTTTTAGAAGAATCATACCATGAGGCTCACTGTAAGCTACATTCATCCCAAAACATGACATGCCCAATTCTTGAAACCAAGGGTGGAAGAGTTGGTGAAGGGGGCTTGGAGATTAGTGATATTACTCTTTTTTTTTCTGCTTTGTTCTAACACACTGATGAGTTGTTCTTTTTTTTTTTTTTTCTCTTTTTGTGTCCTTTTAAAAAACTGCTTAACATCTGAAACCAATTAGGTGACTTAAGGAAAGTTAGAAAATGGTGGGAAATGGAGTTAGCCCACCCAAGTCATTCTCTGACAACTTAACTGGTACCTGTAACCACTTAGGAAATTATTGCTCTCAGGATGGTCCTGGCACCTTTTAGGGGCACCTTGTTGCCTGTTTATATTCTTTCCCTGATCCTCAAATGATCCTTGTCATTCCACGGTAATAAAAGTTATCACTTTGTGGTCATCTCTCTTGTCTTTATCTGTGATGACTTGGTTATTCCCAAAGCCAGTGGTATTGAGTCCCTTGGTGGGGATGAGAAGAAAACTTGATACACAGGTATTAACACTTTTTAATTTGGCTCCTCAATAGGTACTCCTTACGTTGCAACTCTAGATTTGCTTTTTCAATTTCTAATTGTCTCTAACCTTGAAAAACTTGAGAATAAATTCTAGGGGCTTTGTTGGAGGGTAACTCAAATAGCATCACGCAGTTTCATATTTAAAATTCTTTCTCTATTTATGCTAATCAGAGCCTCAGGATTGGGTTAAACATTTTAGCTCTTTGTTTACTTTTAGATGACTCTGTCAGTTATTCAAATACATTTATGTCATGTCTGTTATATGTCAGGCATTCTTTTAACATTGAGAAAAGACAGTTTCCCTGCCCTAATGAAGTTCTTGTATCCATGGGGGAAATAGAAAATAAACAAGAAAACAAATAAATGTATAATTATTTTAGGAACGATAAGCACCAGATGTAGAGTGTCATGTAGAAAGGTAAAGCTGACTATAAAATAAGAACTGTTACAGGAGAGAGGGATATTTAGATGGGATGATCAAAGGATGTGATAATTGATCTCAAACCTGAATGAGATGCAGCATACCTCTTTGTGAAGCCCTGGGTAAAGAGAGTTTTTGGTGGAGGGAACAAAGTACAACAGAATCCCAGAATGAGCCATGAAGACCTCATTCTTCCAGGGAGGCTGGAGCAGAATAGGTGAAGGGTAGGGTGGCCCAGAAGAGCCAGAGTAGAAACTGCAAACCAGACTGTACTGTAGGTCATAACAAGGAGTGTGGATCCTAAAACTAGAGAAAATCATTTCTACTTATTTAAGACTTTCTGTTGTGAAGTTGTCTGAAGAACTTGCCTCATTATTTCTCCCTGGAGATCTGTCAGGGCTTCTCATGACACGATATTTTATTGATTATAAGCTGAGTTTTTTTTCATATTTTTTACATCTCTGAATTTGGAATGTGAGAATGTCTTGGCTTAGTGTCATCATTTATTTGATACCATTTGTATTTCCTGGTGGTAAATAAAATAGTGGAGCATCTTATAATTGATGTCTTAGATTTGGTAAAATATGGTACGTCCAGTTTTCCAAACTGGTTCATAATTGACATCTCTCCCATCTCCCTAGCTTGATGGAACAGAGCAACAGTCAGAAGCTCTTAAGTACTGAGATATTTTCTTAGAGAATGAGTGCCTTTCAACCATATACCCTTGGCAGTCAGTCCTAATCGTGCATTTTCAAGATGATGACTGACTGGAAACAGAAATGTAGCTTATGGCTTTTGGGCATAGTTTATCATGTGCAGAGCTAACTATCACTATCCTGACTTTATTGCTAGTCTGCACTAACTGACTGAGCTAAGCAGATAATAATAAACCATTTGTGTATTTAGCATGTAGCAAATTTAGCATTTGTGTATTTAGCATTTAGCAGATAATGATAAACCATTTGTGTATTTAGCACAAAGTTTCCTAATTCGCAAACAACTTTGATGATTCTTTCATTCTCTCCTGAAGTTTTAAAACCACATACGGGATCTTCTTTTGGTGTGAATGGACCAGTGGAGCTCCCCTATTAAAATAATTGTTTGCTTTCTTTCTATATTATAGACTCTGAGCTTCTTGAGGGAAGGGACTGTGCCCTTCATTTCTATATTTTGAGTGCCTACTAGAATGCCTTGCTCATGGTAGATATTCATTGAAAGTTGATTAAATAGATGAAAGGAATCACAGTTCATCAGCTCAAGTAGCTTATGGTCTAAGGAAGAACTAACTTTTTTTTTTCTTTTTAAAAGACACTTTATGTATTTATTTGTTTGGCTGCGTTGGGTCTTCGTTGCTGCACGTGGGCTTTCTCTAGTTGGGGCAAGTAGGGGCTACTCTTCATTGTGGTGCGCGGGCTTCTCACTGCAGTGGCTTTTCTTGTTGCGGAGCATGGGCTCTAGGCGTGCGGGCTTCAGTAGTTGTGGCACATGGGCTCTGGAGCGCAGGCTCAGCAGTTGTGGCGCACGGACTTAGTTGCTCCACGGCATGTGGAATCTTCCCGGACCAGGGATCGAACCCATGTCCTCTGCATTGGCAGGTGGATTCTTAACCACTGCGCCAACAGGGAAGTCCCGAGCTAACTTCTTAACATATTGAAAACTTAAATTCCTAGTTTAGGAGGAATGTCTGTATTTCAACCCAGATATCAAAATAAAAGTGGCTTTCTTTATGATTTTTATAACTGATCTCATCTTGTTCTTGGACTCCCATTTCTGCTGACAACAGAAAATATTTAAACTTCATGTTTAAAATGAACTCAAACTCTTTGGATATAAAACAATCTTCTTTGGGTAAATATTCAGTCAGCTCAAAGTTCAGGAACTTTATCAAGTCTATTTTTCTTCTTAAGCAGCTTTTCTTCTTCCTTCCCAAGATGACATCATGTGGGGAGTGACCTTGGTTCAAGTGATATACTCTGTTTCTTGGCTGGTCTCCAAGGAGATGTTAGTCCATCAGTTTACTGGATGTCTGGGCAAGTGATACCGAGGCATAGCATGTTTTGGTCTTTTGGGAGACATCATATTGGTTTCATACTGCCATTATGTGAGGAAGCCCAGGCCAAGCAGAAAGACCATGGGTATGTATTCCAACTGACACTAGCCGCATCTCGGTTCTCCAGTTGATAACCGCCATTGACTGCCAGACCGCTGAGTCAGTGAGACTTCAGATGCTTCCAGACGTCAGCTTTCAAGTCTTCAAGAAGAGGCTTCAGCTGACTGGGAGCAGAGACAAGCCATCCCTGTTGTGTCCCATCTGAATTTTCAAAAAATTTATTTTATTGAAGTATAGTTGGTTTACAATGTTGTGTTAATTTCCACTGTACAGCAGAGTGATTCAGTTATACATATGTATACATTCCTTTTCATATTCTTTTCCATTATGGTTTATTACAGGATATTGAATGTAGTTCCCTGTGCTGTACAGTAGGATCTTGTTGTTTATCCATTCTATATATAATAGTTTGCATCTGCTAGTTCCAAACCCTATCTGAATTTTTGACCCACAGAATCCATGAGCATAACAAATGGTTATGCCTCTAAGTTTTGGAGTAATTTGTTATATATTCCTTGATGATATGCAACCCTTTCTCCGTCCTTCTTTTCTCTATCTCCTTCCCTTCCTTCAAAAAAAAAAATTTAAAGATTCACAGTATTTGGTGGACAGTCTTAAAAGTAAGGACTATTTCTTCAAGTCTATAAATAATGAGTATTTTAACCATGAGGTGCTTTGAAAATGTGTTACAGAAAAGGATTCACTTTTTTTTTTAAAGGACTTTTGTTACAGCCAAATTATATGAAGAAAAAAAATTAAACTCAGGACAATTCCACCAGCCTCACCCCAGGCCAAAAGCTATTTTCATTAGAGGAAAAAATGTTTTTCATTTCCTCAAATGTGGTAATATGTGCACCCAAGTAAGTACAAAGTTGAAAGTCAAAAGTTGTGATACAGCTGGCTGCATTACTTGATCTCTATCTGAATGTTAGTCGCATGATTATTGGAGTTCGTTGTCACAGCAGGGTGGGGAGAGGATGTGGCTGCATCAAAAGGAAATTACATTTGCTAAAAAAATATGGGTGAAAATGTCTTCAGCAATTACCACAGGTCATCTCTGCTGCATACAGCAAATGGCAGAGAAAAAAGGCTGTGCGAAGGAGCAGAAAGGAGGGTTAGAACTGGGCCGTTGTGCTGTGCAGAATCAAAAGGGACCCCCCCCCCCCATAATGCAGGCTTGGAGTAAACAGCAATAATATTAGTATAATGGGCTGTAATAAATTACTAGCAGTTTTTAAGATTTCTGTTTTGTTCTTTCAGGTCAGCAAAAATGCCATCATCTTTTCTTGCTTTGTGTCGTCTGCACTACCCTTTTAGACCCAGATGATTCCCATTCTATTCCAGCTGGCTGCCTTTAGATTTTTGAATTAGCACTCAATATATTTTAATTCAATTTGGAAACTAATGGATGCCTGAACTTATTTAGCCCATCCATTCAAGCATCTTGAAGTGCAATTCTAATTGAAGCAATTTTTCTAATTACAATTTAATTCTTCATTTTTCTCTGTCTCTCAAAAAAATTAAACTCTGCTCCATTGATGGCTGGAAAATTCTAGGTAAGCAGTAGAGAAAAGCAAAATCCCAGTGCTTCTTCCAAATTTTTTCCTGGTAAAGTGGAAAAGATAAGCATTAAGTAATGTTAGATTTACGTTGATTGTAACAGTCTTGTGTACAACTTGGCTTATTTTTTGTCCAAATTTTATGGGTAGTCTGGAGGTCAAATTGTGTTTCTACCCAGAAAAAAGACATGTGAAATAAAGACATAACTTGACATGGTTAAGCTATCAGACAGGTGTTTCTCTTGTTACCTAGCTTCCAGGGGTTTCAAAGGGTTCAGATATTTGCATTTTAAGGTCAAGCTCAGCATATTTCTGCTTCAGTAAGCTAAGTATATATTCTCTATGTCCCTTTGCTTTGCTTTTTGAAACTTTCTTCCTTCACAGTGGGAGAGAGATGCTTGAAGCCAAAACACAAAGTGAGGCACTGCTCTTCCCACGACAACAATAAAATGTTATTTTCCTGTGTCACCAAGAGTAAAGTGTCTGGACAGTCTTTTAGTTGGGCCATGTTGAATCAGCTAGAGGGAATAGTAGTAGCTCTTTGCTGGTCTGCTCATCAAGCCTTTCTGTCTCTTTTTTTCTGGGTAATGCACCTAGGCTCCTGCACACTGGAATGGATGGAACTGTGGCCCGCCTTGGTTCTATTATCCATCTCCCTGGCAGCAGAAATTGATCCTAAGCATGGGCTCATGAACCATGCAAAGACCACTAGAATCCTTACGTGATATTGGTATATAGATACTGGGAGAAGGAGGCTCACGCCTTCCAAAAAGGGTACTTGTTTGGCTACTGTTCCCAGGGTTCCTGCCATTCTGACTAACCTATTTTAGTTGGAGGATACATAAATACAAAGAGAAACAGTGTTGGAATGAGTGGAAGATGGACACAGAGAGAATATGTGTCCCACAGCTTGGAGTTGCTCATTCTTTTCCCTAGGTCCTAGATTTTTGTGGGCTTTTCATCAATTCTGTAACCTACTTCAATATTCAGGTGCATGGCCAACACATTTCTCTTTTGTAAAGGTTAGTTTGAGTTGGGTTTAACTTGCAACTAAGTCATATTATGTTGGTCTGCGTGGGTATCTGGGTATATGTAAGTGTGTATTTCCTTCTATCATGAGAGATCCATGGGGCTGGCCATCCCTATTACCTTTTTTCACCCAGCACCCTTATCATCTTTCTATAAAGTAATTTCAGAGATAGTCATTAACTACTGTGTCCTGGTTGTTGAAGTTGCAAAGACCAATACGAAATGGGTTCTACTCTTAATGATGTCAATCTAAAAATATTAAGAGGCAAT
The DNA here is from genome assembly GCF_965194805.1 of Balaenoptera borealis. NCBI lineage: Eukaryota > Metazoa > Chordata > Mammalia > Artiodactyla > Balaenopteridae > Balaenoptera > Balaenoptera borealis. The sequence continues at coordinate 149,255,282 of NC_138867.1, forward strand.
AATCAAGCAAAAGCATTTTTTTGGGATTAAAGAATTGCAATTCAGAGTACACAGATTTGGGAACAAAAGTCACGGCATTTTAAAGACGAAAATGGGACTGTTTACATACTTGGCTTACAAAGAATTTTGATTGGTATTGGTGGCAGAAAGCTAGTCTTGGCTAAACATGATTGGTTGCTAAGGCTATCACTAAGCAGAAGTCTGTACCTGGAGCAAGTTGCAGGTATTCTTGTGGAGTTCTTGGAATATTTGGAATATTTGTGGTTTAGCCCAGTTCAAAAGTTCATGTTTCACCCTGTGAGGACGTGAAAGGCCCACTTCTAAATGGCCTCCTAGCTCTATTTTAAAACCCCTTGACATAAGTGACTTAATTTTATTTCATCTTTCACGTCTAGCTTTTTTGATCCGGATCTTTCTCTGAAGGCATTGCTGATCAAGCATAGATTTGCTTAGTCCTGTGTTGCTGGGATGAACATGTTCCTGAAAGTCATGTCCTACGTGGGGGTAATTTTTAAATCTCTAATGGTTATTTCAAGGAGTCAGTGTCATAAGGGTTAGGCCACATTTGAGCAACAAGAAAGCAGTCAGGAAGTGGTTGTTAGGTAGTTTCCTTGCCTGGGAACTTCATTAAGCCACCAGGAAGTTTAGATGAATACGCCTTATTTATCATTTCAACCTGTTGAGTGACTGTAATCTTGGTGGTTGTAGAGGTTTTGGAGAAGAACTGAGTAAGTAGTAGTATAAGAAGTTTAAACACAGGTACATATAGAAAAAATTCCCCAAAATTATCACCGATCATATTTTAGATCCTGATCTTAACCTATTGCCTATACCTGAAGGAAGCCAGCTAAAAACATCAATAGGGAACCAGAGGGTGCCATTAAAAGACATTGGAATGGAGAGATCTTGTGGTATTTTTCTAATTTTCTCAAGTTCTAATTCAGTTTCACCAGAAGTATTGATCCAGGTACAGCAGGAGGTGTTGGTTATGGCATAGATGTTGTCTTATTCTGCAAGGAGATAATAGAGTGTTATTCCTTGCTAGGGAACCCAAGGATTGTTGCTGCTGAGCCAAGGCTCCAGCAGTGGGGTTTGCTAATTCAGCTACAGTTAGGGGTACATTTTTAATCAGTAGGTCATTATGGATCACACCAATCCAAGGAACAAATTCTTTGCCACTGGTAATCAATGCAGAGTAGATGGGGTTTGAAAAGAGGGTTGTCAAGTTTTATTTACTTGGGTTTTTTCTTTAACACTTGAAATGGAATACTATGGTAGCCCAAAAGACATTGTCCTGCCATACGCCAACTGTCTAGACATTCATAAGCCCATGGTTCTCCTCTGTAATCACATACAAAGGTGTAACCAGAAGGGGTACATAGTACATCACCAAGAGTATAGTTATTTATGATTTCTTTGATAGATATGGATTTAGGAATATGTTCCAGCCAAGAAGGGCAGCTGGGTAATATCCATTTGCCATACTTTAGAAGGTCCTTTAGGTAAGTCAAAATGTCCAGGAGCTGTGTGGATAGTCTTCCCTGGATTGTATTTAAGACATACAATACAAACCAGTCGTGCCTCTTGAGCAGCCCTAGAAATATATCCCCATCTATTGTTTCGTGAAACTTACAAGTTTATCAACTGCCCAGTGGGTCATCTGATGAGCCATTTCCATGAGGGTCATTTTTTGGACTCTGGCAAGGCAAGTTTCTTATTTGGGCCAGACCATAAATTGTTCAGTGGATTGAAACTGTAACCATTGTCAGCCCGATAAAGATTTTCCTTGCGAGGTGCCCTAGATTGGTCATCCTTAATAATGAATTTTAGATATTCCTTCAGGAGGTAATTAATGTTGGCTATAAGAGCCTTGGTTTTGATAGATTTTAAGGCAGCCTTCACTGGTTAATCAGCCAAATTGTTGCCTTCAGCTTCTTCTGAGTCTAATTTTGAATGTCCAGGAACTTTGACAGTGGTCAAGGCAGATGGAAGTTAGATTGAATCTAGTAATTCATTAATGAAGGATCCATTCTTAATTTGAGATTTTCCAGAGGTTAGAAATTTTCCCGGTTTCCAGAACATGCTAAAATCATGAAGGACCCCAAAGGCATAATGATTGTCTGTATAAATGTTTGCAGTTTTACCTTTTGCAGAAGTCCAAGCTTTAGTCAAAGCCTATAGTTCAGCTTGTTGAGCTGAAGTGGCTGTCAGCAGCAGAGATGCTTTAGCCACCTCAAAAGGAGTTATAATAACATACCCAGTGCAATATTTCCCTTCATCATTTCTTAAATAGGAACCATCGGTAAACCATGAAAGTTTGGCATTCATAATAGGTTACCCCAAGGCATTTCCTTCCTTTTCACATATGAAAAGGAAGAAGGAAGTTGATAATTAGGGTGTCCGAATAATGTAGATAGGCTGAGGAACCTTTCTTTTAATTGGCAGGAGGTGCATGAACATTCTTTTCCCATTCTATAGGGTTAGATTTATCAGATTTTAGCAAGACATAGAGGGGTTGAACTATTAAGGAAAAATTAGGTATCCAATTTCTATGATATCCTACCAACCCTAAAAATCCTCTCAGTTGTCTTTTAGTTTGTGGTTGCGGGAAGTTTAAAATGCTTTGGAATCTCTCAGGGTCCAGAAGGAATCCCTGATCTGAAATTAAATGTCCCACATTTAACTTGAGTTCGGACAAATTGAAGTGTCTCCTTGGAGACCTTATGGCCTTTGGCTGCTAGTAGCTCGAGGAGGTGAATACTGTCCCATTCACATGCTTCCTTGCTTGGAAGGAGAGCAGAGGAGGAGGTCATCAACATACTGCCAAGGTTTGATTCATATGGGAAAGTAACATCTGCCAAGTCTGACTTTTAAAATCTGTGAAAAGTAGGATGGGCTCTGTATAGCTGTGTGACTTGACAGTCCAAGTAAATTGTTGTCCTTTCCAAGTAAAGGAAAACAAAAACTGACTTTCAGGATCTACAGGAAGACTGAAGAAGGTGCTGCAAAGATCAATTATAGTAAAGAATTTGCTTTCCATACGAAAGGAAGTTAGGAGAGTGTGGGGGTTAGGGCCAACTGGATATTGAGAAATGACAATGTTATTAATGGCTCTGAAGTCCTGGATAAATCTCCATTCTCATCCACGGTTTTTTTGTTTTTTGTTTTTTGTTTTTTTTAAACAAGGAAGATGGATGTGTTACAAGGGCTAGTGCAAGAGATTATAAGACCTTGGGCATTATATTCTTTTATAATTAGTTTAATTCCTGCAAGGGTCAGATGGTCAAAAGCATCTGATGTTGGGGAGAGGCTTACTTGGATTTATTTGAATTTTTATCAAGAGTGCTGAGTGAATACACCAGGTATCTGTGGTGGCTTTTTGACCAAAGCTTTTCAGGAACTTGCTCTAAGAGGGTTAAGCTCTCATTATTTTCCTTAGTTGGTTTAAGGTTCAAAACTGTTAAGGACATTGAAAGGTCTTCAGTAGTGCCAGGTGAAATGGAGGCTAAGTTGAGTTCCAGAATTATTTCTCCCTTTTGAGAAAAAAAGATGGCAGCATGGTATTTTTCTAAAAAGTCTCATCCTAGTAAGTTGACAGGAATAAAATTGATCAATAGGAAGGAATGGTTGTCCTGAAGGGGGCCCAGATGGAAGGGTAAAGGAAGGGATTTGTAAGCTGTAAGGGTTTTATTAGATACTTCCACTATTTGAATGTTTTCAGTACTCTGAGGAAGGGGTTGTTTGAGTTTGGTGAGGTTGAGCATGGAAAGTGTGGCTCTATATTGATTAAGACAGTAATGACCTTGTTTCTGATCATAAGGGAAGTTTCACCCAGCTGAGTAAGGGAAAGATCAGAAAAACTCCTTAATTGTCTTTGAAGGAGCTTTCATCCATGGAGGAGCTAAAGGCTTAACATTGGAGGATTGTTTAAAAGTGTTTTAGGTTAAGACAATCCTTTTTCCAATGACCAGGTTTTTTGTAAATAATGGCAAACATTTTTAGAGTTTGGAGGCTTTGATTTAGTTTGCCAAGGACTTTGGGAGGAGGCTGATGGCTGTTGAAGCTGGGAATTCATGATTTTAGTGGCCTTTCATTATTTGATTTTTGTATGGTTTGCACCAGTTGTTTGGCCAGTTTAACCAAATCAGGAGTTGCCATAGTTTCCCAATTAAGTTGAGCTCACTTTACTAGAAGTGCAGGATCTTCATCTAGGCCATTTATGAACATAGAGTTAAAAGACCTCTAGTATAGGGGTCTCCAACCCCCAGGCTGTGGACTGCCAGTCTATGGCCTGTTAGGAACTGGGCCGCACAGCAGGAGGTGAGCAGCGGGTAACCGAGCGAAGCTTTGTCTGCCACTCCCCATCGCTCCCTATGGCTCGCATTACTGCCTGAACCATCTTCCCTCCCCGCCCCCCCCGTGGAAAAATTGTCTTCCACGAAACCGTTCCTGGTGCCAAAAAGGGTGAGGGCCGCTGCTCTAGTAGATTCTGTGTCTATAGGGCATCGAAAGTTTTCCTTAAAAGCAATTTCAAGTCTGTTAAAATAGTCATGCATACGTTCATTAGTCCTTTGAGTGCATGCTTGGATTTTATTCCCATCGACAGGTTTTGGGAGGGACAGAGGGATGGCTTCATATAAGGCTTTTGCTCTTCTTGGTGCTTTAGATTTATCATTTGACATGGTTTATTGAAGATTTCCATATGGTGGTGGCCTGACCTTATCCCATGAGCATGTAAATTAGTTGACAGAAATAGGAAAACCCAGGTTCATAGGTTTGAATGACAGTGTTAAATTTCTCTGCTAAAGAGTGAGTAATGTTGGGAAATTCCTTGGCTATAATTTGTAATTCTGCCTTAGTCCAAGGTGTATAAGCTACATTTAAAGGGGTGCCTTTATTATTCAATGTTAGGTCTTAATTTAAAGGGATGAATTTAAACCAGTTGAGTGGAAAAGGTTGGGGCTGGAGGATTGAGGGGACCTTCAGGGTCTTGAGGATACAAAGGAAATTCAGCAAAAGAAGGGTAAAGAGAAGGAAGAGAGGTGGAGGGTAGAGTACAGCCTTGAATAGCAGAAGGAGGTGACAGAGAAGTGTTATGAGTCTTATGTAATTGGGAAATCTTTTTGGAGAGTTTAGAATTTATGTATTGGAGGGAAGTGATTTTGGATTCATAGACTCATTTAGAGGCTTCTAAATACCAAATTAAAGCAAGCATTCCATTCAGTTTGTTTAGTTCTATGGTTTTTAAGTTTATTGTGCAGGAAAACAAGTTTGGGGACTTCAAAAAAACTCCATTATGGCCATTGTAATTATAAGTTATCCTTGGTGTTGGTCCATTGAGGTATAAATTTAAAAGATAAAGGACCATGGTTTTTAAACATAAAACCAGCTGACTTCCCTAAGGGAGGATAATCCTCTTGGGAGGACTTAGGAAAAAACAATCTCATAATTAAAGGAGCATCTAAAAAAAAAAAAAAAAATTGAGAATGCACCACAGGGATGTAACCATGAGGCAGCACCACAAGATGATCATCTCCTAGGACAATTGCCCACCTGATCCCAAAGAACCTCAACCAAAGGAGGGAGGTCAGAGCCTAAGAAGACTCTCAGTTGAAGGAGATGGTGGTTTGTGGAAGGGGTGTGCACAAAAGGCTCAGGTGGGTACCGCATCTGGTTCTAGGTAACGCTGGTCCTATGGCAGTGAGGTGGCTTGAGATCCCACTTGACATAACACCAGTTATGTCAAACTAAAAATGTTAAGAGGCAACAATCAAGCAAAATCATTTATTTGTCATCAATGAATTGCAATGTGGGGTACACAGATTTGGGTAGCAACCCAAATAGTGTCCCGCTAGGGAGCAAAAGTCAGGGATTTTTAAAGACAAAAAAGGGAATGTCTGCATAATTCTCTTAACAGAGAATTTTGATTGGTGTTGGTGACAGAAAGCTAGTCTTGACCGAACATTATTGGTTGCTAAGGCTATCACTAAACAAAAGTCCCTTCCTGGAACAAGTTGTAGGTATCCTTGTGGAGTTCTTACAATATTTGGAATACTTGTGGTTTGGCCCTTTTCAAAAGTTTATGTTTTACCCTGTGAGGATAAGGTGAAAGGCCTACTTCCTTAATGGCCTCTTGGCTCCATTTTAAAACCCCTTGACATAGCGACTCCATTTTATTTCACGGTTCACAACGAGCATACAGACTCTTTGTGGGGACTGACATGTAGATCACAACAAAATAAGCCACATTTCCTGAATTATTCTGGAAACACTAGCCCTACAAATTATTTTGTAAAGAAAGGGATTCCTGTCTTCAAGAATTTCATGACTACATAAATTTGAAAAATACATTAAACCATAATATCTTTTTAAGTTTTACAGTGCATAAAAATCTCAGAAATGCTACAGAAATGGTACATCTTTAGCCCAATATTTCATAATTACTGAAAATGGAAACCGTTGGTTCCTGTATGACCTATTGACAGTCTATGAAATTAACAGTCCTCAGAAAGTATTTGAATAGAGATAAATAGACAGCTATGGCAGAATGGAGATGGTAGAGTGAACTCACCTTGGCAGGGGATGGAAATGACTTCACAGAGGAGGTGAGAATTTGAATTGGGAATTGATGAGTGAGTTCACCAGCTTAGGAAAAGGAAAGAGTATTTTGGAAAAAGTTACAAGATGTGGAAAGTCAGAAATATAAAAATAAAACTATGGTTTATCTGGGAATATATAATATTCCCATGCGATATTGAAAAGGATACAGAAAGGAATAATAACAAGAAAAACAAGAAAAGAAGATGGGAAAATGTAAAATGTCAGGTTAAGACAGTGGGAGCTCATGCTGTAGTGATGAGCCACTGAACATTGTTGCTTTCCTGGAGCATGCATTTTTTTCGGTCACTTAATATTTTGGGAACAAATATTTTTTATTATCTAGGGCATTTTTTTCCCCAAGTACAGTGTTTAAAATTTTGCTCTTTGTCAGAGTAAACAGACTAAAATGGAGGAATCTGGTTTAGAAAGAATGAGTTTTGTTTTCTTCCTGTTAAAAAAAAAAAAAAAAAAAAAAGGAGTCTTTTACCCCCAGCAACAACAAACCAAGACTTTATTGTAGTTTCAGCCTCTCCCAGAAAAGTGACCCTAGAAACAGTCAATCTGAAATTTCGTGATCAACACTGGTGAGGTAATCTGCATGATAAAGACCCGGAGGACATGGCCTGGCCTGACACAATCCTTTCTTTTCTTCTTGCCCCACCCTCCTTCTGCTTAAAAAAACCTTCCACTTTATACAGCCCCTCAAGTGCCCTTCTGTTTACTAAATGAGATGCTGCCTAATTCATGAACCCTTAAATAAAGCCAATTAGAGCTTCAAATTTACTTGGTTGAATTTTGTTTTTTAACATTCCAGTGTCCAAAAGTTTATCTCTTCTAACATTCTGTCTTATGTATATAGAGCCTAGCTTTAAATTGGAACACACTTGGTGATAAACAATTAATACCTTTTGGTGCCAACCATTAAGGATATTTGCATGTTATTAAGCTTTATTGAAGATAAAAATTTTTGGAAAGTCCTCTTCATTCCATTGTACATGTTTAAATTCCTCTGAATCTGATTTAGAAATGTCTTCCCCAGCAACTCTATCCACTCATTTATTTAATAAGTATTTTCTTAGTGCCTAATGTCTGTTAGAATCTCTGTTAGGCACTATGATGGGAGAGCTCCCAGACTCAGTGATCTTTGAGTCTAATGGAGAGATAGAGAAGTAAACAGAAATTTCAATTTAATATTGTTGTTGCAGGAAGAGGAACCCCTTCCAGGGCCTGAGAGTGGGCTCTTATCTGGCACTTGGAAATGAAGTTTCCCAGGAGACACATGTGCTGACAAAGCAAGAGACTTTATTGGGAAGGAGCACCTGGGCGGAGAGCAGCTGGGTAAGGGAACCCAGGAGGACTGCTCTGCCATGTGGCTCGTGGTCTTCGGTTTTATTGTAATGGGGTTAGTTTCTGAGTCTGCCACGTGGCTCGTGGTCTTCAGTTTTATTGTAATGGGGTTAGTTTCTGAGTCTGCCACGTGGCTTGTGGTCTTCGGTTTTATTGTAATGGGGTTAGTTTCTGAGTTGCCTCTGGCCAGTCATTCTGACTCAGGATCCTTCCTGGTGGTACACACATCACTCAGCCAAGATGGATTCCAGCGAGAAGGATTCTGGGAGGTTGGTAGGACTTATGGACTGGTGTCTCCTCTCTCCTTTTGACCTTTCCCGAATTCTTCTGGTTGGTGGTAGCTTGTTCGACCTCCTGCTGTAAGATAACTCATGCAAGTGATTACTATTGTGCCTGGCCAGGGTGGGTGGTTTCGGTCAGTGGTTCCCTTAACATTATGATTAGGGTAAATACAGTATTCTGGGGAGTCTCTCTGATGGGATACCAACTCTCTTCCTGTCTGTCTGTGTGAAGGGTCAGAGAGGGCTTCATGGAGGAGACCATGGCATTCAAAGTTGAATCCAAAAGGATGAACCAGATATAAGAATAAGGAATAATCCAGAAATAAGAAAATGAATGACAGTGAGATTGTTCTGGGCAGACAGAAGAGAATGTGTCAAAGATCAGACAGGAGACCTCAGCATTCAGTTTGGCCTTGAATTTGCAAAGGAAAGGTTTTCAGGAGATAAGACTGAAGAGGTAGGCAGAGTACAAAGGACTCTCATATCATTTAAAGTTATTTTGATTTTATTCTGAAGCCTATTCAGCATTATCGAAGTGGTTTCAACACTGATTCAGTTTGCATTAAAAAAAACCTAATTCATGTTAAGTATGGAGAGTGGCAAGCCTGGAGGCTGTCAGGCTGCAGAAATGTCTAGTCAAGGCTAGAGATGGTGGTGCCCTGACTCATAGGAGGGGCAGTGGTGATGGAAAGAATGTGTTGGAGAGAGGTGGAGAAGGGGGAGACAATTGGTTTTGGTGTTTGATTGGATGTGGATATGAAGGGAAGGGAGGAGTGGAGATCTGATTGAATTTTCTACCCTATAAACTTCGGTAGCCTTTGAATGCATCAGCTGTCTGATAACTAAAAATATTTATCTCATATATTTGTTTATTTTCCCTTCTTGTTTATCTTTTTTCTAAGCATAAGACTCCTAAGGGGGAGGGATGAGTTTTTACTTTATATAGTACCACAGAAAGCACATAGAGGATGCTAAAAAGAAAGATAGTTAATTTTTTTTTCTGAATAGTCACATTGGCTTTGTCCTTTCTTTCTTTCTCCCTTTCTTCCTCCCTCCCTCTCTCTCACTCTTTCTTTCCCTCTCTTTTTTCTTTCCCTTCCTCCCTCTCTTTCTTTATTTCTTTCCCTCTTTCTCTCTTTTCTTCCTTCCTTCCTTCCTTTCTCTTTCTCTCTCTCTTTCTTTCTTTCTTTCTTTCTTTCTTTCTTTGTTTCTCTCTTTCTTTCTCTCTCTTTCTTTCTTTCTTTCTCTTTCTTTCCTCCCTCCCTTCCTCCCTCCCTCCTCTTTCTTTCCTTCCTTCCTTCCTTCCTTCCTTCTTTCTTTCCCTCCCCCATCCCCCCCCCATTCTTTCTTCTTTTATTCTTTCATTCTTTTTTTCAAGAAGCAATAATTGCTATTTGCCACACTGGGGTATTTCTTTCTACTTAAATACTTAAATACAAACTAATAGCATTTAACTAGATTCTTGAACTTCTCTATTACTTTATCCGGATGTTTAAAAAGTATGTTTGGTTATTCAGTTTTCTTTTCCAGTTGCCCTCTATGGTCAGCTAAGTGCTTTTTATCTTCTCTCACTAATCATTGCTATCATCTCTGGCAAAGTTATCACTGATATTCTCACTTTACAGGTCAATTCTGTCCTGTGGGAGCAAACTGAATGTAGAGTGTCTGGTCTGGCTCTTCTAAAATATAAATGAGGAAAGGGAGGAATGCCACTGGTATCTCAAAACACCCTAGCTATATAGCTCCACTGAGCTTTGCATGCTCCTCATTAATCAAAAACAGGGAGTCATGGGACACTATTGCTGGATGCTCCAAAAGTATGGACCTTGTTCAGAAAGTCTAGCTGAGCAGAGATCCTGAGGTGTCGGCAGAAGTGGGAGAGGAAGACCCGTCATTTGTTTGCTACTTGCTATGTACTAATCACTGTGCCAGCAGCCGGTGGATTAGATATCTGTTCCCACTTGACAGATGAGCAGACTGATGCTTAGAAATTTAACCAACTTGCTCAAAGCCACGCAAATAGCAAAAGAAACAGCTGGGATCAGCAAAGCCCTTGGTCTGTCCATTACCACTTGCTTCCTGTATTCTTTGCAGCTGGCTGGGGTATAAAAACATGTTGCAGATATTTATATCACTGAGAGTGTGTGAGCAATACTGGAATGAGGAGAAGGACCCAGGAGAAGGTTGAATTGTCCCTTATTCCGCCATGTTCATTTGGAGACCTTGGTTGTGGTTCTGTCTTTGTTTCTTTCCAGGTTTCTAATGTTGAGCAATTCATTTAACTAACTTGGACTTTACTCAGGGCTGCTGGGTCTCGTTCTGCAGTTGGTGCACTGCACACGAGCACTAGGTTGAGAGGGTGATTGTGATGATCAGCCCTGAAATGAGGCTGCATTTATCCAGAGCTTCATATAGGCTAGCAGGGGCCCTGACTTTAGTTTTCTTATTTTCAGACTTGGAAAAATCCTCACTGAAGAAGATTATTATCTTTCAGGTAAGTAGAACAAGCACTTGTGTTCTGTTCAACATTTTACAGGAAATCTTACCATTTTCTTGAACTGATGTTCTCTGTGAGGAAGTATCTCCCAAGATATTACAAGGGCAGGAATGAGGAATGTATCTTTGAATTTTATAAAATGAAGATTGGATTCCTAGCTCTACCACTTCCTAATTTTAGGACTTTGGGCAAGTTACCTCTGTAAACTTTAAGTTCTTTGTCTGTGCAATGGGGGTCTTGATAATACCTACCACACAGGCTTGTGAAATTAAAATAAGTTAATAGATGTAAAATTTTGGAGGCAGCACCTGGCAGAAATTACATTTATTGAGTACTTACTGCTGTGACTGTTACTTATCATTTTGTGTCTTCCTCCTAAAAGGAGCTTTCCTCACAAACAGTAAATAAGTTGTCAATTTTGACTTTTTTCCCATTGGGTATGGTATCTGATTTCTTTGCAATACTTTTTTCTGTTAGCAGGACTTTTTTTTATCAGTCAGCTCAAATTGACTTAAGCCCCACCCCCCCCCAAAAAAAAAGAAAAAAAAAGGATTGGTGTTATATACAGCTGGAGTCAGAGGTTCAAATGATGTTGGAGGATGGAGGCCTTTCTGTCGGGTACCTGTTTTCCTATCTTAGCTTCATGATTAAGCAGGATTTTTCTACTCTCTAGGCCCATAGTTCCTGGCTTTATACCCTCTTTTTAATCTTCAAATTCAGCAGAAATCGTGTTTTTCTATTCCCAAGCAATCTAACAAACGTCCCTGAACTGTGAATCTTGACTTTCTTGGAACATGTGTTTATTTCTGAATTGGTAGGAATACTCTGATTGGTCAGGTCGGGTGCACCTGCCTATTCCAGGAGCTGAGGGAGAAGATGGGGTCAAACAACATTCAAAAACTGGGGAGAGGTGGTTCCTCAACAGAAAAGCAGGGTGCTATTGCCAGAAGAAGAGAGAAAGGGTATTAGGAAGGCAAAAAAATGACAAATGACAAATGTCCACCACATTCCCTCTGCCCTTTTATTTTACTATTGGCTTTTGAAATCTATAAAAAAAATGGACCATCTTACAATAATATTCCTTTAAACTGTGTGGAAAAGTGATTTACATTGTAGCTTGGACAGTGTGGAGAAAACATAAAGTAAGGGAGAAAACAGTGGTTTGGGATTTTTCTAATTGTCCATCTGCCTTGCATGAGTTGTGTGACCATTGATATACACTTGTCTTTCAATATACACTTGTCTTTGATCCCAGTTGAGGAGGCTGGGATCAATTTATTAGGTGAGCTTCCAACTCTAATTCTATGATATTCATGAAATAATGCCCATTACTGGCAATCGCTATTAACTTTATCTCTTTTTCCATCTGACAGTGGAGAATGGTGTATGTATACCTTGACAGACTTTCAAATACCATGAAATCTTTGATCTGTTGGCTTTTCAAAATCAGAAAGAACCCTGGTATAAGACACCAGCTTTTCTCCAGATTCGCCTAGACTAAAAACCCCCCCTACCCTTAATAGAAAATGTCATATCAGGAGAAAGTCAGGTTTTATCTTCTACTCCCATCTTCCCTCTCTGTCCCGCTTTGCCTCTGTGCAAAGGAACGGGAGAGAGGAGCTAATATTTGACTTGGATGGAGTAACTCCCAGGGTGCCCTTGGAATTTATATACTAAAGATGGCAGGGTCACTTAACCTGGTTTCCTAAATGACTGTACGGAGTAGGGCCTCACTCGCCTATCCCCCATCCTCCATTTCCACTGGCCCCAGCAGATTTGGACCTACTGTGGACTGTTATGTGAGCGTGAAATAATCTTTTGTTGTGTTGAGAGCCACTAGGTATTTGATTGAATTTCTTACTGCAACCCAATCAGCCTAATTTAGAGTACCATGAATTTTGGAAGGGGAAATACTGGTTAAGACATCACAACTGCAGCTGCACATGTTGGCCCATGCTGTATTTGTTTTATTTTTTTTATTGAATTTGTTGCCAATTAATTTTATATAAAACTTAGATTTCCAGCTTTTTTTGAAGAATTAGAAGAACTTGGCAATTGTTTGGCAAAATTAGAAGAACTGGCAATACTGAGACTTCGTTTCCCCAGGAAGGCGGTCTTTTGGGAGCTCAGTGATAGTCGCCTCAGTGAATGGAGCCCCTGTGCTAAGTTTTCCACAGTCCATACCATTGCCTTGCACTCCCTGACCTAGCTGGCTTCACTCATTTATTTATTTTTCCTGACCTGTGTAGGGATTTGAGCTTATGTCCCTAACCTAAAGGGTAAGCCACCAAGTGCTCAGAGGCTGGCCCTAAAACTATGGCAACCATGAGTACAAAAGGTTGGGAACCTGCCTCACTTAGGAATAAATTCTCCTGTGCTATTTTTAAAGTTGTATGTGTAACACATGGTGGTTGATGGGAAAAAAGCAACAGTCTTAATGCTCAGAAGCAGATACCTGAAAGAATTTGCTATGGTCTTTTCCCAGAACTTTCTATGTCAGAGAATTTGAAATGGGAAATGATGGATTCGAAGTTTGTAGTCCCAACCAAGCTAAACCCGAGCAGTCTGCCTCATGGTGCAGGTAGGACAGAAGTCAGGATGTTTGTGACGGCCCTTCACTGTGAGGGAACTTCCGTGGCGTGATTCCATAGCAGGGCCACGTGCCAGGCAGCATGTGTTCACGTCTGTACTTTTCCTGTGTGCAGGAAAATAACGCTCTGTCCTGCTGCCCCTGGCACACTGAGCTTCAGTTCTTAATTTAAATCCTCTTAAATGTCTGGAGGAAAGACTGTGGAAATTCTCAGTCATTTGCCATCAAGGATATCAAGATGATAGGGGAGCACTAAGTGGAGAAGGATCCCTTGGGCGAACCACCTTCCTACCCTGCTGCCTGCAAGAAGCATTTCCTTTTTCTCAACCTGGGGAGCCTCTAAATGGTAGTGCAGGGGGCAGCGGAGAGAGATTATTCAGAAGAGGCCGCAGGAAGAAAATAACCTCATGTATGTTTTAGTTGTGTTTGCTGGTCAGGATGCTTTCTGGAACCAGAAGCACACAGAATTCCACCTTCCCTGACCCCTACCTGTCCCCTTGTCTCCCAGGTCACTCGTCAACACATCTCCAAGTCTTGGTCTCTGGCTTGGCTGTGGGTCTGCTCCCCTGTGCTGTCCCATCGAATCTCCTGTCAAGCCCGTGGTGTTGGCGTTCGCGCTGCAGGTCGTGTTTGTGTTCGCTTCTCACTTATTACTCTCTTAAATTCAATTAGTACCCTCTTGCTGTGGGAGGCCAGTGTGCTCTCTGAGAGCAAGAAGGAAGGAGCCCTAGAGCTAGTCTGTGGCCCTGTCTTGGCATTTTCGTGGAGTCCTTACCTCCTCTCCAATTTAAATTCAGTCCACAACGAGGGTCACAAATCAGTGGTTGTTAGAATGTATTATGGAGAAATAAACATTTATCAAATTGCTTTTCGAGAAGGTGAATAATTTAGCAAAAAAAAAAAAAAAAAATGACTACTACCAGCATCACAACAAAATTGTGCTACTGACTGACAATTTTATTCCTCTGAGATGCTAGGAGCTGAAGCATGCTGAGTGAATATTGATCAGCTGGATGCAGATAAATACGGTTCTTTATAATTCTTGGGTTACTAACTTGTTGCCGATTAAGAGCTAAAAAAAACCATTTAAATGCCCCCCACAGTATTAGTATGGACCCTGGGGACCCTGGGATGCTAGCTTGCATTGCCAACTTATTTTTTAATCACCACAGAAGCACAAGTTAATGTGGGAGTACTCGGGAGAAGCCTTACTCTTTGGTCTATCCGTGTAAAGCTGTGTTCCCCCCAGGGAATGTTTTTCTGAACATTTATCATTATTCTCTTTTCTAATATTTATTGAGCACTGGAAGTGTGTTAGGTACCATATTATTTCTTTTATGTAACTGACCTAACAGTCCACCTAACAACCCTGTATGGTAGGTGTTGTTATTTTCATTTGACTCATGGGAAAACTGATACTCAGGGAAATTCACTTGTCCAGGGCTACACGGGTTGTGAATAGCAAAGCAGAGATTTGTGTCCAGCTCAGTCTAATTTCAGAACCCTTGCTCGTTAAACACAGCTGTATCCCATATTGCTTAAGATGTGAACCACTTATGACTGGCTCTAAAACCATCTTCCATGGAAGTTTATGATTTGGAGGAGTCCATTATGGCATCTCTCTTTTCCACAAATGGGAAATGAGTAGAATTTCTCTAAGCCTAAACAGAATCAGCAACCTCTGGAAACTCACATAGGGAGGCCTTCACATGTGAACAGAGCCAGGCTGCTTGTTCGGCGTTACATCTAATTCGTTGGTCGCCCATTAAGCACCCACTGTGAGTTCATGTGTGAGGGTGAAGGCAGGACAGTGAGAGATTTTGGGCTTTGGATTGATTAGGGGGCAATGTAAGATTACGGGCATTGGAATCAGTTGCACAGTGTTGAAGTTGGAATGTAGAGTCCATCGCTTATCAGTTATCTAACTTTGGGTAGGTATCTTCACTTTCAGCCTAAGGCTCCTGAACTGGTAAGTAGAGTTGATGGTAATTATTGTGCTACCTATTTGTTCTCAGAGCCATTCTTCACTCTTCTGTTCTACTCCAAATCCAGGCGGGGACTGATTCCTCAAACTCCCTTGTCAGCTGACTTGTGCTGGATTTGGCCAATGGGATCTGCTGGTGGGAGAGTGGAGGGCTGGAGGAACATAGAAGTTAGGGTATTTCTCCCTCTGTCTGCTTCCTGCAGCCTCTCTGGCAGCAGCTGCATCTCTCCCAGGGCTCCAGCTCCCAGCAGACAAGTTGGTTATGGCTTCAGCTTTCATCACTGAGGTTGACCCGTGGGCTCTGGTGACATGCCCTCTCCCTTATCTCTCCAGCCCTGAGGTAGCAGCTTCCTGTTTTGGCTCAATTCTGAGCAGCCTTACTATCCCTGTTAGGCTTCTCAACTCTCCTATCACCTTCGTGACTGATTTCCTACTTTAAATGCTCTTGGTTTGGAACACCTAGAGTGTTTTCTGTTTTCCTAACTAGACTGTGACTTAATCTTTCAGGATTAAGTAAAAAATGCATTTAAAGCCCCTACTATGTAAGAGATGTTCAAGAAGCCTCAGAATGATTAGGGATCAGGGATAGAAGGAAAGTATAAATTAAAAGATGATAAAGTGGGTTGTAAGTGAGATAGTAGAAAGTGCCTCCAGTCAGACACTGGACACTTGGGTTTAACTTCTGCCTCCGGGTTAAGCCATCTATGAGAAATTAGGTTAATACCTTAAGTGCTAAGGACCTCACTTTACCTACCTGTTCAGTAAGACATGTAAAAAATAATGTATTTCTCAGATACAAAAAGGTAGATATTAATTCGGTTGGGGATAAATGGTGGGGATCCGGGAGAACTTCATGAAGAAGGGAAAATTGGCCTGAGTCCTGAAGGATGACTAACCCAGAGACTATTGATGTTACAGGCAGACTGGAAAGCTGGTGAGGGTATAAACATTCTAGATAAGGGCATTAGAAAAGACCACATTAGATAGCCAGACAGCTCTTGTTAGGAACCAAACAGGAGCAAGTCTATTGCAGATGTTTTGGAATCTTCAATTAGGAGAGAAGGAATAGGTTGGATGACATTCCCAAATTCCTCCCATCTCTTTTCTTTATCCTTCACTTGTCACAAGCCCTAATCTTAGGAGTCGTACCAAGAAATAACCAAGAGGACTTCTGGCAAGTTGAGAGCTTTGATTTCTTTGTAAAGATATTTGTCCTCTAGTTCTGCTACTCAGTGGATAATTTGGGGTTTCAAATAGACTCTCAAGAGAGATCATTCCATGGACCTAGAGATTATCATACTAAGTGAAGTAAGTCAGAAAGAGAAAGACAGGTACCACATGATATCACTTATATATGGAATCCGTGACACCAATGAACTTATCTATGAAACAGAAACAGACTCGCAGACATAGAGAACAGACTTGTGGTTGCCAAAGGGGAGGGGGAATGGGAACGGGATGGATTGGGAGTTTGGGATTTGCAGATGTCAACTATTATATGTAGGATGGATAAACAACAAGGTCCTACTGTATAGCACAGGGAACTATATTCAATATTCTGTAATAAACCATAATGGAAAAGAACATGAAAAAGAATGTGTGTAACTCAGTCACTTTGCTGTACAGCAGAAATTAACACAACATTGTAAAACTATACTTTAATTTGTGGCTTCCCTCCTGGTCCAGTGGTTAAGACTCTGCCTTCCAATGCAGGGGGCTCAGGTTCGATCCCTGGTTGGGGAACTAAGATCCCACGTGTCATGCAGTGTGGCAAAAAACAAACAAAAAACCAAAAAAAAACTAGACTTCAATTAAAAAAAATATTATCTTTTATATCCTGAATCAAATAAGAGGTTGGTGGGACATTGGATATTCAAACTTTTAGGTCACGTTTGTAAACTGAGGGAGACCTGTAATAACAGCCTCTGCAGACACCCTTAGAGCCTCTCCTATTTAAGTAAGAAACTATAATCAGACATGTCAGTATTCCTGGGATGCAGACTCTTCTTCAATGCTGTGACTTATTTTAATGTCCTGAGATATATTTGAGTAAAAAAACTCCAAACAACTCATGAGTTGGAGATTGGCCTGGGACAGCTGTTTGGGAAACTCTTCCTTTAGTATTTTGGATGCATTATAATTTTTGGCATTTGCAGTGGCTGTAGGCTGAGAAAATATTTATTGGGTGCAGAACATCTTTGCATCTGTGAGTGAAACCTGTCTATGGTCTGAGGCTGGTGTTTTCCCCTGGGGGCTTTCTCACATGGTGTTTAGGAGGAAGGAGTCAAGTTGGGATGAGTGGGACTAAAGGAACGAGCATTTCCAAAAAGCTGTTGCACTTTGCAATTTGAGCTTCCACTGCCAGATAACTTGGCAGGCACCAGAAACAGCTACTGCAGGACTAGAAAGTTACATGAATACCAGAGGGAGAAAACTGATTTGCTCACTAGGAGGCTCTATTAAGTGAACATCTGTTAACTGTAAAAATCCCATGCACCAAATGGGAAAATATATAATGAAATTCAGAGCTTTTGAGCAAATTAAAATCGTAAAATACCAGTGGGCAGGAATCACTGTGTGTTTCACTATTCTGAAATTTACATGGAAACTTGGAGCAAGGTGAAACAACGGGGAAACACTTAAAATTTTTTACTATGGGTATGGAATAGAGCTATCCTTTTGCTTTGGGAGGAAGCTGGCAGTTGGGGGAAAATGCACTCAGTGAGGGAGTTCATATGAAAAGCTCCCCAGCTGATAACTGTTGACATAATAAAAAACTGTGGCTCTGCAGTAGGAAGGCTTGAGTCAGAACAAGGAAAGTCTGGGATGTGGCTCTGTCCTTTGCAGAGTTGGGGACCATTACAGATTTGTGCTGTCCAGATGCTACTGAAATCCTAAAGGAGGGAAGGGAAAGAGCAGGGGATGCGTGGTTTTTCCATATGGTGTGCACCCAAGACAAATGCCTTAGCAAAGTAGTATGTGGAGGGAATTGTGTTTAAAATGCTCTTCTCATTTGGTGCAATGAATACAAAGGACAATGCCCGGGCAACCTTTAGATTGGGATTTGGTGCATGCTCACAGTTGTGGAAATTCCACTAGGTGTTTCCTTGGTTGTTTTGAATTGTAACCATCCTAGACTAGGCAACAAAAGAAGAACACAGGTTAACTAGGAAGAACAGATCTATGTGGAAGATAGGGTGAGGTCAGTTTAATTTCATACTGCATAAATCCCTGTGGCCACTTGGGCGTTTGTCATATTAATGGCTTTGAACGTTTTAGCACTAGTGGCATTGGAGTTATTTAATCTTGTGATTATCTTCGCTGATTTCCTATGGGAGCAAAGGAGGGGTAGGGAGTTAACAAGGGGATGTGAAGCATAACAAAGGGGTCAAAGGTACCTAGCACACGAGAAAAATTTTGATTATTGTCAGGTGCGTATGAATGGAATGGGCTTCTGGACGGATGTGCTTTGCCCCACGTTTTGCTGAGCTCTAATTGGAGACCTAGCTTCCCTAATTGTGTGGTGAGGTCTAGTTACTCTAGTTAAGAGGGAAATTGTGTATCAGAGGGCAGAGGGTAAAGCTTTTAAATAAGGCTTCTTTCCCAAATGCCTAAGCAAGAAATTGGAACAGAAATATACTGTAGAGCTAAAAAGTCTTAAAGTGCCTCTTAAATCTTTACTACAATTACCATAATACAGAATAATAGAGCTGATGCTATTTTTAAAAGCTTTTGAAGGTTGCAAGTAGCAGCCATAAATTGTGGGTTGCAGAAAATCTGTAACTGTAGTTTTTCAGGGGCTTTTTATTTTAATGAAAGAGAAAAGGTTTTAATAAAACCAGAGAGAACTAACAGGGGACATTGTGAGATAATGGGACTGTCTCCTTAGCGCTAGAAGTGCAAAGGAGTCTAAATGATTGGCGAGTATGTGCTTATTTAAAAAAAAAAAAAAAAAAAATCAGATTCTCTTTCCTGGCCACATTTGGGGACATTTGGGTAAGTTTGATTTATTAGGTCAACACCATGGAGGTAGCCAAGCATGAGAACAAGAAAGAATCTGACATTAGCTGAGGTGTGAATAGTTGAGAGAAAATGAGGCAGATATTCTGGCTCCCTTTGTGAAGGAAAGAACAAAATGCCATTAGCATACCTTGCTGTAAAGAGAAGCTCAGTAACAATGACCTGATTCACCTGGAGAAAATTGTTCCCATGTCTGCTGAGATTTGTTGTGGGTGAGAGTTCTGAAAGAAAAACTTCAGTGTGATGGGATACTTTCAGATGCCTCCCCTCCCCCACCCATTTCTACAAATAGAAAGAAAGGAGGAAATAAAGACACCTCACACAGTATTATGTCTTTCTGCCTCTGCATTCTTTGCCCAGTCTTCACCACAGCAAGCTGAGCTGAAAAGCGTTTTGTAGTTTAAACCATCTGGGGCTCCATCTACCAAACTTCCTTAACAAACCCACCTGCCATTAATAACAATGTTCTCTTGACTGTCAAATTATTATTGACTTTTAGTTGATGAACTGTGGATACAAACATCAGTCACTGATATCCAATGGTATTGATGTTCTTGGTTAGTCTCTAATTGTGATATATATAGTGACAGTGGGGGGGGGGGCAGCACCCACCCAGAGCATCTGAGGCGGCGGGGTGTATTAATTTACCTGAAAAAGTGACTTCGAAGGGGAGTTTTATTGGATGAGTTGCATAGGGATGAAAGGGAGGAGGAGAAAATAGAAGAGGGAAGGAGGAGGAAAAGTGGAGGGTTAAGACATTGCATGTGTGGTGGGGAAAAGAAACATGTGAAGTGGACGGGCGAGTAGAGGTCAGACCAGAAAGGGTGGTGGACATGGTGCCTGATACCCAGGATCTTTCAGTAAATATTTACTGGAAGAATTAATGAATATCTGGCTAGTTGTTGGCTTTTAATTGTTCAATTAAAGGTCCATCTAGTCACTTTCTGCCTTTTTCATTTTTACTGATGGTGTCAAAGAATGCATATGTGCACATCTTTAACTCATGCCATTCTTTACCACATATGTTTTCCAAACATCTTTCAAGCCAATGCCAGTACTTTCTTCTCCACAGAGATTTCCCTTCTATTCTCTTTAGGATGTAAATATTCTGTACTATTCCATGATAAGGACTCTTGGTACCATCCATGCCTCTTTCCTCCTATGATCTTGTTAGTGCGGTTATTTATAATTCTCTCTTTTCGCTTGTATGATTCTAATCTCCTTGAGGGAAGATAATCTGATTTTTGTTTTTTATTCAAACAAAGTCACAAAAATTATAATCATCCTTGTCAATTTCACTCAGTCCCATGTAATTAATTATTTTTTTCATCTTGATCTTTTGTTAGCACTTTTATGAGTTCATCAGTTTTCCATTAGAGTTCTGAAAATGCTTATTCAGTTCAGCAGTATAGTCAGTTAACAGAAACCTGTACTTGTCAGAGGCTTTTCCATGAATTCCTTGAAGATGAAACCCTTTTATAGGAACATATTTGCAGAAGCATCAGAGTACACCCAGAACTGTCTGTAAATGACAAAAGACTTAAAAATGACTATGGTTAAAGATTTGATGAAAGATCATAATAATGCAATTGACAAGGAAATTTAGTTATTTCTGAGATATACATTTTAAACTAATAACTAGAATTATGACTTATAACATTATACTAGAACATATAAGATTTTTAGAAATTTCATGTAATGTCTGAAACATTTATATTAACATATTTCCATACAAATAACCCAAAGAAAGTTTAATATTAGTTGTCTTTTTGTTTGTTTTTTTATATTGCAGGTTCTTATTAGTCATCAATTTTATACACATCAGTGTATACATGTCAATCCCAATCTCCCAATTCAGCACACCACCAGCCCCACCCCACTGTGGTTTTCCCTCCTTGGTGTCCATATGTCTGTTCTCTACGTCTGTGTCTCAACTTCTGCCCTGCAAACAGGCTCATCCGTACCATTCTTCTAGGTTCCACATACATGCGTTAATATACGATGCTTGTTTTTCTCTTTCTGACTTACTTCACTCTGTATGACAGTCTCTCGATCCATCCACATCTCAACAAATGACTCAATTTCGTTCCTTTTTATGGCTGAGTAACATTCCATTGTATACATGTACCACTACTTCTTTATCCATTCGCCTGTTGATGGGCATTTAGGTTGCTTCCATGACCTGGCTATTGTAAATAGTGCTGCAATGAACATTGGGGTGCATGTGTCTTTTTGAATTATGGTTTTCTCTGGGTATATGCCCAGTAGTGGGATTGCTGGGTCATATGGTAATTCTATTTTTAGTTTTTTAAGGAACTTCCATACTGTTCTCCATAGTGGCTGTATCAATTTACATTCCCACCAACAGTGCAAGAGGGTTCCCTTTTCTCTGCACCCTCTCCAGCATTTGTTGTTTGTAGATTTTCGGATGATGCCCATTCTAACTGGTGTGAGGTGATACCTCATGGTAGTTTTGATTTGCATTTCTCTAATAATTAGTGACGTTGAGCAGCTTTTCATGTGCTTCTTCCCATCTGTATGTCTTCTTTGGAGAAATGTCTATTTAGGTCTTCTGCCCATTTTTGGACTGGGTTGTTTGTTTCTTTAATATTGAACGGCATGAGCTGTTTATATATTTTGGAGATTAATCCTTTGTCCGTTGATTCGTTTGCAAATATTTTCTCCCATTTCTGAGGGTTGTCTTTTCATCTTGTATATGGTTTCCTTTGCTGTGCAAAAGCTTTGAAGTTTCATTAGGTCCCATTTGTTTATTTTTGTTTTTATTTCCATTACTCTAGGAGGTGGATCAAAAAAGATCTTGCTGGATTTATGTCAAAGAATGTTCTTCCTATGTTTTCCTCTAAGAGTTTTATAGTGTCTGGTCTTACATTTAGGTCTCTAATCCATTTTGAGTTTATTTTTGTGTATGGTGTTAGGGACTGTTCTAATTTCATTCTTTTATATGTAGCTGTCCAGTTTTCCCAGCACCACTTATTGAAGAGACTGTCTTTTCTCCAATGTATATCTTTGCCTTCTTTGTCATAGGTTAGTTGACCATAGGTGCGTGGGTTTACCTCTGGGCTTTCTATCTTGTTCCATTGATCTGTTTCTGTTTTTGCGCCAGTACCATATTGTCTTGATTACTGTAGCTTTGTAGTATAGTCTGAAGTCAGGGAGTCTGATTCCTCCAGCTCCGTTTTTTTCCCTCAAGACTGCTTTGGCTATTCGGGGTCTTCTGTGTCTCCATACAAATTTTAAGATGATTTGTTCTAGTTCCATAAAAAATGCCCTTGGTAATTTGATAGGGGTTGCATTGAATCTGTAGATTGCTTTGGGTAGTATAGTCATTTTCACAATATTGATTCTTCCAATCCAAGAACATGGTATATCTCTCCATCTGTTGGTGTCATCTATAATTTCTTTCATCAGTGTCTTATAGTTTTCTGCATACAGGTCTTTTGTCTCCCTAGGTAGGTTTATTCCTAGGTATTTTATTCTTTTTGTTGCAATGGTAAATGGGAGTGTTTCCATAATTTCCCTTTCAGATTTTTCATCATTAGTGTATAGGAATGCAAGAGATTTCTGTGCATTAATTTTGTATCCTGCAACTTTACCATATTCATTGATTATCTCTAGTAGTTTTCTGGTGGCATTTTTAGGATTCTCTATGTACAGTATCATGTCATCTGCAAACAGTGACTGTTTTACTTCTTCTTTTCCAATTTGTATTCCTTTTATTTCTTTTTCTTCTCTGATTGCCGTGGCTAGGACTTCCAAAACTATGTTGAATAATAGTGGTGAGAGTGGATATACTTGTCTTGTTCCTGATCTTAGAGGAGATGCTTTCAGTTTTTCACCATTGAGAATGATGTTTGCAGTGGGTTTGTCATATATGGCCTTTATTATGTTGAGGTAGGTTCCCTCTATGCCCACTTTCTGGAGAGTTTTTATCATAAATGGGTGTTGAATTTTGTCAAAAGCTTTTTCTGCATCTATTGAGATGATCATATGGTTTTTATTCTTCAATTTGTTAATATGGTGTATCACATTGATTGATTTGCATATATTGAAGAATCCTTGCATCCCTGGGATAAATCCCACTTTATCCTGGTGTATAATCCTTTTAACGTGTTGTTGGATTCTGTTTGCTAGTATTTTGTTGAGGATTTTTGCATCTATATTCATGAGTGATATTGGTTTGTAATTTTCTTTTTTTGTAGTATCTTTGTCTGGTTTTGGTATCAGGGTGATGGCCTCATAGAATGCATTTGGGAGTGTTCCTTCCTCTACAATTTTTTTGGAAGAGTTTGAGAAGGATGGGTGTTAGCTCTTCTCTAAATGTTTGATAGAAGTCACCTGTGAAGCCATCTGGTCCTGGACTTTTGTTTGTTGCAAGATTTTTAATCACAGTTTCAATTTCATTACTTGTCATTGGTCTGTTCCTATTTTCTGTTTCTTCCTGGTTCAGTCTTGGAAGGTTATACCTTTCTAAAAATTTGTCCATTTCTTCCAGGTTGTCCATTTTATTGGCATAGAGTTGCTTGTAGTAGTCTCCTAGGATGCTTTGTATTTCTGCGGTGTCTGTTGTAACTTCTCCTTTTCATTTCTAATTTTATTGATTTGAGTCCCCTCCCTCTTTTTCTTGATGAGTCTGGCTAATGGTTTATCAATTTTGTTTATCTTCTCAAAGAACCAGCTTTTAGTTTTATTGATCTTTGCTATTGTTTTCTTTGTTTCTATTTCATTTATTTCTGCTCTGATCTTTATGATTTCTTTCCTTCTGCTAACTTTGGGTTTTGTTTGTTCTTCTATCTCTAGTTCCTTTAGGTGTAAGGTTAGATTGTTTACTTGAGATTTTTCTTGTTTCTTGAGTTTGGCTTGTATAGCTATAAACTTCCCTCTTAGAACTGCTTTTGCTGCATCCCATAGGTTTTGGATCTTCATGTTTTCATTGTCATTTGTCTCTAGGTATTTTTTGATTTCCTCTTTGATTTCTTCAGTGATCTCTTGGTTATTTAGTAATGTATAGTTTAGCCTCCATGTGTTTGTGTTTTTTACATTTTTTTCCCTGTAATTGATTTCTAATCTCATAGCATTGTGGTCAGAAAAGATACTTGATATGATTTCAATTTTACTGAGGCTTGATTTGTGACCCAAGATGTGATCTATCCTGGAGAATGTTCCGTGTGCACTTGAGAAGAACGTGTAATCTGCTGTTTTTGGATGGAATGTCCTTTAAATATCAATTAAACCTATCTGGTCTATTGTGTCGTTTAAAGCTTGTGTTTCCTTATTAATTTTCATTTTGGATGATCTGTCCATTGGTGTAAGTGAGGTGTTAAAGTCCCCCACTATTATCGTGTTACTGTCGATTTCCTATTTTATAGCTGTTAGCAGTTGCTTTATGTATTGAGGTGCTCCTATGATGGGTGCATATATATTTATAATTGTTATATCTACTTCTTGGATTGATCCCTTGATCATTATGTAGTGTCCTTCCTTATCTCTTGTAACATTCTTTATTTTAAAGTCTATTTTATCTGATATGAATATAGCTACTCCAGCTTTCTTTTGATTTCTATTTGCATGGAATATCTTTTTCCATCCCCTCACTTTCAGTCTGTATGTGTCCCTAGGTCTGAAGTGGGTCTCTTGTAGACAGCATATATATGGGTCTTGTTTTTGTATCCATTCAGCAAGCCTGTGTCTTTTGGTTGGAGCATTTAATCCATTCATGTTTAAGGTAATTATCGATATGTATGTTCCTATGACCATTTTCTTAATTGTTTTGGGTTTGTTTTGTAGGTCCTTTTCTTCTCTAAGTGTTTCCCACTTAGAGAAGTTCCTTTAGCATTTGTTGTAGAGCTGGTTTGGTGGTGCTGAATTCTCTTAGCTTTTGCTTGTCTGTAAAGCTTTTGATTTCTCCATCAAATCTGAATGAGATCCTTGCTGGGTAGAGTAATCTTGGTTGTAGCTTCTTCCCTTTCATCACTCTAAGTATATCATGCCACTCCCTTCTGGCTTGTAGTGTTTCTGCTGAGAAATCAGCTGTTAACCTTATGGGAGTTCCCTTGTATGTTATCTGTCGTTTTTCCGTTGCTGCTTTCAATACTTTTTCTTTGTCTTTAATTTTTGCCAATTTGATTACTATGTGTCTCGGCGTGTTTCTCCTTGGGTTTATCTTCTGTGGGACTTGCTGTGCTTCCTGGACTTGGGTGGCTATTTCCTTTCCCATGTTAGGGAAGTTTTCGACTATAATCTCTTCAAATATTTTCTCTGGTCCTTTCTCTCGCTCTTCTCTTTGTGGGACTCCTATAATGCGAATGTTGTTGCGTTTAATGTTGTCCCAGATGTCTCTTAGGCTGTTTTCATTTCTTTTCATTCTTTTTTCTTTTTTCTGTTCCGCAGCAGTGAATTCCACCATTCTGTCTTTCAGGTCACTTATCCGTTCTTCTGCTTCAGTTATTCTGCTATTGACTCCTTCTAGTGTTGTTTTCATTTCAGTTATTGTATTGTTCATCTCTGTTTGTTTGTTCTTTAATTCTTCTAGGTCTTTGTTAAACATTTCTTGCATCTTCTCGATCTTTGCCTCCATTCGTTTTCCGAGGTCCTGGATCATCTTCGCTATCATTATTCTGAATTCTTTTTTTGGAAGGTTGCCTATCTCCACTTCATTTAGTTGTTTTTCTGGGGTTTTATATTGTTCCTTCGTCTGGTATATAGCCCTCTGCCTTTTCATCTTGTTTATCTTTCTGTGAATGTGGTTTTTGTTCCACATGCTGCAGGATTGTAGTTCTTCTTGCTTCTGCTGTCTGCCCTCTGGTGGATGAGGCTATCTAAGAGGCTTGATGGGAGGGACTGGTGGTAGGTAGAGCTGAGTGTTGCTCTGGTGGGCAGAGCTCAGTAAATCTTTAATCCACTTGACTGTTGATGGGTGGGGCTGGGTTCCCTCTCTGTTGGTTGTTTTGCCTGAGGCAACCCAACACTGGAGCCTACCTGGGCTCTTTGGTTGGGCTAATGACAGGCTCTGGGTGGGCTCTCGCCAAGGAGTACTTCCCAGAACTTCTGCTGCCAGTGTCCTTGTCCCCATGGTGAAACAGAGCAACCCCCTGCCTCTGCAGGAGACCCTCCAACACTAGCAGGTAGGTCTGGTTCAGTCTCCCCTGGGTTCACTGCTCCTTCCCCTGGGTCACGATGCACACACTCCTTTGTGTGTGCCCTCCAAGAGTGAAGTCTCTGTTTCCCCCAGTCCTGTCGAAGTCCTGCAATCAATTCCCACTAGGCTTCAAAGTCTGATTCTCTAGGAATTCCTCCTCCCGTTGCCGGACCCCCAGGTTGGGAAGCCTGACATGTGGCTCAGAACTTTCACTCCAGTGGGTGGACTTCTGTGGTATAAGTGTTCACCAGTCTGTGAGTCACCCACCCACCAGTTATGGGATTTGATTTTACTGTGATTGCGCCCCTCCTACCGTCTCATTGTGGCTTCTCCTTTGTCTTTGGATGTGGGGTATCTTTTTTGGTGAGTTCCAGTGTCTTCCTGTCGATGATTGTTCAGCAGTTAGTTGTGATTCTGGTATTCTTGCAAGAGGGAGTGAGAGCACGTCCTTCTACTCCGCCATCTTGGTTCCTCCTCTTCATTCCTGAGCTCAGATAATCTGAGTTTTAAAAAATTTCTCCATCTACCTAGCACAAGATTGAAGCTTAATGAATATGTATTTAAAAGCCTGAAGAATTGATTCATAGATCTCATCAAAAGATCCTGTGGTATAAGGAGAGTTCCTGTTTTGTTCCTGTTTTCTC
This sequence comes from Balaenoptera borealis, assembly GCF_965194805.1. Taxonomy (NCBI): domain Eukaryota; kingdom Metazoa; phylum Chordata; class Mammalia; order Artiodactyla; family Balaenopteridae; genus Balaenoptera; species Balaenoptera borealis. The sequence goes on from NC_138867.1 coordinate 149,282,401, forward strand.
TAGTTTCTGTTAATTTCATGCTGTTACTTTTTTTTTTAAAAGAACATTAGTAACTCATTCATTTCTCTAACATATATGTAGGGAACGTCTATGTGTCAGTGCTGTGATACAAAGGTCTTGCTTGCATTTAAGCAAAAGAAGAAAGAGAGACACTTTAAAATGATAATATAATGAGATAAGGAAGCAATAAAAAAAGAGACACGTACAATGTGCTTTCAGAAAACAGTGAAAGAAAGCGTTACATGTGCCTGGAGAAGACATCATAGTAGATGCACTGGTATCATGACAATATTTCTGGATTATCCCTTTATTCATCAACTCCAAAGTAAAGGGTAGACTTAATTTTCTCAAACTCTTACTATGAATTTGATTTTGGATGTGCTTGTTTTGGTCTCTATTTCAAATACTTTATACTTTTTAAATTATAGTAATAAGTCACATAGAAAGTTTGGAAAAAAGTTTTTAATGAAATAAATCTTTCATAATTCTGCTTGGAAATAATTACAGCTAATATTTTGGCATTCTTTTTTACTTTTTTTTCTCCTCTCTTGTCCAGGCATATGTAAATAGTCCTATATATTTAAAAATTGAGATCATATTATATACATTTTTATATCCTTACTCACCCCATTTCCATTCTATAACACTACAGATAACATGTCTATACATACAGAGAATATGGCTTTTTTTTTGCTGGGGGCTTACCTGAAACATTCTTTTTTTTTTAAATTAATTTTTATTGGAGTATAGTTGCTTTACAATGTTGTGAGACTATAACTTTTATTCCTTAAACTTAGATATATGAAAAACATTGCATTTCTTTCGCTTCATGTTCTTAAAATTTTTTTATTATGTAAAATTTATAAATAAAAGCAGAGAGCAATGAACCCTTATGTTCCCTTCACCCAGCTACAGTAAATATCAACTAATGGCCACTGTGGTTTTATTTATACCAGTATGTATTCTTCACCTCCTCCCAAAAAAATTTGCAAGTACCATAAATATTTTAGTATGGATATCTGATTCCTTAATATCCTTAAATACCCAGTTAGTGCAAAATTTTTTTATTAGTTAATCTGTTAAAATCAGAATGTAACTAAAATCTACACATTGAATTTGGTTGATATGTCTCTTAAGTCTCTTTATTTTCTTGAGATTTATTTGGCTAAGGAAATGTGTTGCTTATTCTGTAGTATTTCTCTCATTCTGGATCTTGCTGATTGCAACCATTAAACTTTATTTAATATGTTCCCATGTACCGTGTATTTTGCATTTAGAAGTTTGAACTGATTCAGGTTCTTATTTTTTTGGCAAAAATACAAACATATGTGGTTTGTGTACTTCCAACAAGAGATAAATTGTTTGTCTTTATGGGATGTTCGTAGCCTAGATAATCATTGGCTAGATTTATTATTAGGGATTTGCCAAATGCTGATATTCTTTATTTTCTTTAAAGATGTCATTCTATTGTCTTTATGTTTACATATTCTCTGATGAGAAGTCATTTATGTTTCTTTCTTTTTTTCTTCTCTGTACATAATCTGTCCGTATTTATCACTGATTGCTTTTAAGATTTTCTCTTTATCGCTTTTTTTTTAAGCAATTTGATTATTATGTGTATCGATATGGTGTTCTTTGTATTTAGCCTGCTTGAGTTTTGTTGATCTTTTTGAATCTGTGTGTTGAAAATTTTCATCAAATTTGGAAAAATTATGTCCATTATTTCTTCAAATGATTTTTCTGTTCTTGCTGCCATTCTGCTTGATATTTTCCTACAGTTTACTATGGTTCTGTTTTTCTTTGTGTTTTTTTTTGTTTGTTTTTGCTCTTTTTTACCTCTGTGCTTTATTTTGATACATTTTATTGCTGTGTTTTCAGGTTCCCTGATTTTTTCATTTGCAGAGTACAATTTGCTATTGAGACTTTCCAGTGAAGCTTTCATTTCAGATAATGTATTTTTCATGTCTCAAAGTTCCATTGAGATCTTATATCATCTGTTTCTCTCCTCATTATATTCCAGTTTCCTTTAAATACTGAACATTGTTATATTAGTTGACTTAATGTATGTGTCAACTAGTTCCACCATCAGTGTCACTACTGAGGGTTTTTTTTAAACTGATTTTTTTCCAGGTTTTGGGTAACATCATTGCTAGGGCAGAATGAGTTATTTATTTTATTTTGTCTTTTAAGAGGAGGTAAGTTCCATAAAGATAGGGCTTGTCTGTCTTGTTCACTGATATAACCTCAGAATGTGGAACAGGGTTTAACTAGGGTTACCCACCCTGTCAGTGGCAGAGCTGGAGTTGAAAATCTGAGTTCCTTGGGTGGGTAAAAACTGAGATGTGTATATATGAATAAATACTCACAGTACTCACTCCTTACTCTGGTCTGAGGAAATTTCTCTTATTTCTTTGGCTTTTAATTTTGTTCCCTCCCTCCCTTCCCACACCTAGCATTATTTCTTCTATGAATCTCCACCTATAGTAAGAACTCTAGACTTGGGCTTCTCTTGCTTTTTGCCCTGAAAAATACCTAAGTTGAGGAAGCAAAAATAGCCTGGCCATTGCTTGAAACTGGAGGAGGGTGAAGGAAATATAGAAAGGCAAAACTGAATGAACATTTGTAGAAATTATTCTCATAGACACACACACACACACACACACATACACACATACACACACACACTCCTACACCTGATTAGTTCTTCAGTATAGAGTACTAGAAGTATGATTACAGGGTCAGAGAGTATATACGTTTACATGCTCTTGTAGCATCTTGCCAACTACTAGCATATGGAGATTTTTGAGTTGAACACCACCCAGATTTTCTAGCCAAGAAGTAAAATGGAGAGCTCTACAACACAGTGACTGTTCACTTTAGTGCTCTCCTTAAGTCTGTGTTCATTCAACAGCAAGTGTTCTGTCAGCATCTGAAAACCCCGTGTGTTGCCCCATTATCTAATCCAGAGTTGCACTTGCTTGTTGGGTTCCAATAGCATCCAGTTTTCACTGGTCCTCTAACCAGGCAGTTCAGTGAGTAGCTCAGAGGACATGACATGAAAAACAGAAAAGAGACATCTGTTGTACATTTACTAGACTAATCCATTTCAACCCCTCTAATAATTTCTTGTTTCTATTCCAAAGCAATATCAAGTTATTAGTGCATTAAATTTAGGTACTGAAGCACCTTGTTATTTATAGGAATACAACACATTAAAGGCAGGAGAAAAAAGGAGTCAAAGATAAAAACAATGATTAGTATTAGTGCAAGTATTGCACCCTTTTTCTTGATACTGAGATTATGTTTGGGATAGGTTTCCAAATAGGATAGCATTTGATCACTGGTCAAGCAGATGCCTGATTTCTTTTGCATTGTCTCCAGAATTTTAACAATTAAATATTTTATTGTAAAAGTTTAATGTGACATTGGTTATTAAAAATTTTACTGAAGTGGTGAACAGTTTCTTTATTTTAACTGATTAATATTTATTAAGAGCACAGTATAGAACTAGAACTCTAGATGGTTTTACAATATTATTTTTAACATACTCCCCACCTCTGTTTTGGCTCCTTTCTTCTTTGATTCTGTAATTGTTAACCTTACCCTTGGAGTCTTCAGAGCTTTAAACATCCAAGTCATCTTTAACTTCTTAGTCTTTCCTCCAGCTACTATGCATCATGTTTCTTTCATAATACCTATATTAGTTTTCCAATTTTCTGTAACAAATTGCCATGGACTTGCTGGTTTAAAACAACACAAATTTATTATTTTATAGTTTTAGAGGTCAGTAGTCCAAAATTGGTCTCACTGGAGTAAAATCAAGATGTTGGCTATGCTGTGTTCTTTCTTGAGGCTCTAAGGGAGATTCATTTTCATGCCCTTTTCCATCTCCTGGAGTCTGCCTGCATTCTTTGACTGTTGACCCCTTCGATCTTCAAAGCCAGAGACATATGATTGAGTCTTTCTCATGTTGTATCACTCTGCCAAAGACTTTTCTGCCTCCCTCTTCCACATTTAAGGACCCTTGTGACTACACTGGGCCCACCAAGATAGTCCATGTTAAGCTTTTTATTTTAAGGTTTTCTGATTAGCAACCTTAATTCCATCTGCAATGCTATTCTCTCTTTCCACTTAAAATAATATATTCACAGGTTCTAGGAATCAGGATATTGATATATTTGAGGAGCCATTATTCTGCCTGTCACAATAACTATCATATCCATTCCTTCTTTCATGATTACCAAGTGAATCTTTTATTTCAGGCCCATTTATTAGGATCGTTGCAATAGCCTTTGACTTTCTTCTCTGCCATTAGTTTCTCATCTCTCCAGACATCCTAATCTCCATTGGCAGACTCATCTCCATAAAGTCTAGTGTAGAGTATTTTATCTGTCCTCAAAAAGCTTCATTGGCAGCATTTTCAGTAAGGCAGTATTCCCCAAGCTCTTTTGATTATGCAGCCTATCTATACAAATTTATGTACACATTAATGTTTTTATTTAATTATAATTTTTGTTCATATGCTATTGTACTAGTGTTTTATAAACTTATACACATATGTAAAATTTTCAAAAATATGTGCAAAAGATGAAATAAAGCTTTTAAGATAGTTAAAAATTTTGTGTATAGTACAAAATTCCCATTTCTTAGTAAAATTATTAATATTATCAGTAAGAGAAATGTGATGAAGTTATGCACCATAATTTTATGGAACTGTTGGCTTAACACTTTAATATATTGAATATCTTGGACTACATCCAGATTATTTTGATACTTGTTATAGATGTTATTAACGAAAAAAAGTTGCCTCATAATATACATATGAGAGAATACATTGTTTACTACACTGTCATGATACTCATTTTCAATCTGCTTTGCCAGTTATATGAAAGTTTTTTTTTTCACTGAAATTTGACATGTAAATTTCTGCCTTCTTTAACATTAGTCAGTTTTGCTTGCAGATTAATTAATCTTGCACAGTAATCAGTCAAACATTTTTATATTAACAAATGGCTCTAAACAGTCTGAAACTCATTTAGAAGATTTGTGTTCAAGCTAGAAAATTCCATTCCCAAATTTAAATGTATTGATATGTATTTAACTATGTGACATACTTCAGTTACTTAGGTAACAAAAATTTTTAAATGGGAAAATTCGCAAACATTAATATTTTAAATGTTTTTTCCATAGCTTTTTTTCTCTCCCCAAATAAGTTACTTTCTTAGTCATTAAAATATTAACGTTTACCTTCAAGGGACAGTTAAGGCATGTATGATATTTTAAATCTATTGTCATAGAAGAGGCCTGAAAAATTGGAATTTATTTCTCTAAAAAATGTATAATTCATCTTTAATTTGACAACTCTACAACTCTTTTAAATACTCTTCATTAAGGTAACCAACAAACATCTGAGTGATATATAAGATGTTCTTGATGAGTGCTTATCTTATTATAAAGTATTATAAGATCTCTACTAGTTAAACATATTCACATTATCTAACATCTCAGGGCAGTTATACAAGCACTGCAGATGAGGGCAAGATTGAAGGAAATGACCTGCTCTGTCAAGATTCCTTTCAAAATTTCATGTCTATCCAACATATGGGTCAAGTAAGGAAGCTATAGGGATCTTTGTCTTACAATTTTTAGATAAGAAATGTAAATAGATATTCTGATTTGTTCTTCCTCCCTTCAATGGTTTAATTGTTTTGTAAACCCCAATTCATAGGCCTCTGTACTAGAGGATAAAATTTATACTCCCTTGTATGGAGTTCAAAGCCTTCTAAGATCTCACTTCTATTTGAAGACTCACTTGTAATTTTCTATCTTATATATTTCCTCATGTTTTTCAATCTACATAGACTACCATACTAACCTTCTTTCCTCAGTTTTTCCTTATCTCGTTCTCAAAATTCCATCCACCCTTCAAGCCACAGGACGTGACTTACTGCACTTGTACAGCAAATGGTGGTTGAATGAAAGGCCTTCTGTTCACTTCTTTTGGTGTACTTTTCTTAACTTGTAGTTACATATCCATTTATTTGTTGACCTGTTTGTTTGTTGCTGTGACGAGACCAAGCTGCACAAAGACATATGGGGACTGTGGCCATCAAATAAATATTTGCACCTAGGTCTGTAACTAGCACAAAGTAGGTGCTTTATAACAGTATACTAGGGAATGAATAAAGGTTATATCACCTGAAGCCTTCACTGATTCCTCATCCCACCAAGCCATAACTAATATTTTCCTTTTATGTTCTCAAAATCTGTACTTTGTACAGAGTAGGTACTCAATAACTATTCAAGTAGAATACGATTCAATAAGAGGCTCAGGCTTTTTGGTTGTTTGTTTTTGTGATTTTCTTTGCTTTGTAGTTGCATCTGACCCAGTGGTAAAAGCACAAGTGGAATTTTGATTGCTAGAGTGTCATATAGTTGAGATGGAAAGTTGTTTGGAAGGGTGCCTGATGCTGAACATCAAACCTGTAGTTGTTCACTTACCAAAGTCATGTTTGTGTATGTTACTTCACAGCAATATGCAAATTGCTTATGGCTGTACCCAGTAGAACGGTGCTCGATCTGAGCTCATTTGCAGCAGTTTAAAAGCAAACTCCAGAGCCCAATATCACAACTGTTTTCTTCCTTTTTGATCTTACCTCATTAGGAGGACAGGGTAAGGGTTGTATAATGTGTTGAAATCTGTCAATACTTTGTGTGTCTTATTCATTAAAACCTTCAGATGCTGTTTTCCTAGCGGCTTCATTTACCAGGGAGGGCAAGCAGAAAAACACTAAACAGGTGTTCTTGACTTGAAAAACAGCAATTTCAAGCAACTCACAAGGGGAGAAGTTGGAAATTTTCAGATTCTGAAGTTGTCACTGGGAGATAAATTTGGGTTACACATTCGCTTCTCGTAAACAGACTTTTTTAACATAAATTTCTGCTGTGCACGAGGCACCTGATTTCTCTGGGGGCAGACATGCTTCACAGAGCAATCGTGCTGCAAAGAGATAGTGTATATTTTCCCAGACTTCTTCCAAATACACAAATATGAGCTGGAGGAGTAGTATACTGAGCTGGTAATATAGAATTCTAGCTTTCCTGGCAGGGAGACAAATACCTATGGTAAATATTTGGCTTGATTGATGGGAAAGTGTCTGAATTTTGACTAATCTAAACTCAAATGTTTCTATAATACCATAAGAAGATTATTGGTCAAACAAACAGTGAGGTACCTTAAGTATCTTATATAAAAGGACTGCATAGTACTGTGTTTGTTTCTGAAGCAGCAGCAGCTTTCTGAAGCAAGGGGAAATTTAAAAGAGATATTTCCTATGGCAGTGCTTCTCAAAATGTGGTCCCCAGGGCAGTAGCATTAGCATTACATAGTAGTTTGTTAGAAATGCACACTCTTGGGCCACACTCCAGAAGTACTGAATCAAAAACTCTAGGAGTAAGGTCCAGCAATCTGTGTTTTAGCAAATGTTTTAGGTGATTCTGATGTATGCATACACTGGAGAACCATTGTTTTACTGGAATTTGATTCATTAATTCATTCGATAAATATTTATTGGGTATCTAACAAATTCTAGGCACTCTTTTTAGGCACTGACAATACAGCATTGTGAACAAATAGTCAAACTCTCGCTGTCTTGTATTTTGTATTCTAGTGAGCAATCTGGGAAAGTCAAAGGAAATGGGAATTCATTAGTTTTCTTTATGCCATGTTGGGCACTGCAAGATGCCCTTTTCCGTGACCATGGTGTTTGAAGTAGGCTTGGCATAAGTTGCAGTGTAAACATTTGGGAACTGAACCGCACTTACTTCATTTTACAGTGTTACTTTCCCTTTCATGGACAGCTCTCTTGGGACTGGTTCCAAGATCTCTATCTAGATGCTCAAGATGCATGACTTACCTAAATGGACAGTTGATCTGCATATATTTTTGTTCCTCCAGTAATTTATAAATCATCATTCTGTGTTTGACACTCTAGTATGGGCATTGGAAGTGAATTGATTGGCATGATTCCTGACATCTGGGCTCTTATTCTATAAGGATTATCATTGAACCAAGTGGTATAAAGGACATACAACTTGTTAAAAGTCAAGAGACCGATGGCTTAGACTATTAAGTAAGTGTAAATAAACATTCTTATCATGAAAAATTGGAACAATAGTGCATCCTGAGTACTTCATGTTAGGTAGGCTAGAATCAATAGGAACTTGCTACCTTTTACCTAGCTAGTCATTTATTCAAATGCTGTTTTTCCCAACTTTGAAAATTTTCATAAGAAATAAGTCAAAAGACAAGTACAATAAAGACCTATATAATATCCTTTAAGATTTACTATCTACGTTTCCTCATTCTCTCTCTCTCTCTCTGTCTACACACACACACACACACACACACACACACACACACTGAGTTTCAACATTCCATTTGAAAATTTAAGTTGCAGATATTTAAAAATTTCAGCCATTAATAATTCAGCATGGATCTCTTAAGAATAAGGACATTTGGCTAAATTATCACAGTGTCATTGTCATTTCTAAGAAAATAACAATTCCATAAATCATTGAACATCTAAATCTTCCTCAGATAATCCCTCCACTTTGTTTTCACCATGACACTGATGTATTGAAGAGTTCAAGTCAGTTACTATGTATAATCTCCCACATTTTGATATGCTTGATTGTTTCCTTTTGGTGTCATTTAATGTGTGTATCTCTAGCCCTTGAATTCACTGTGCACTAGAGTTTGGGTCTGGAGACTCAATTGGATTTTAAGTAGATATATGACTGCCCAGAATATGGCAGTCACAGTATGGTAAGCAAAACAGATGCATTCTTGCTTTTATGAAGCTCAAATTATAACCAGGGAAGACATACACTAAACAAACATATTATGGACCTATATAAAGATAACTTCCCCTAATGGTAAGTGCTGTGATGAAAATTAAGTATGATGATGTGACAGTGAGTTAGTGATAGTTTGTTGCAGAGGGGATGGCCAAGCAAGACCTCATTGTGGAGATGATATTTGAGCTGTGATCTGAGTGGAAGTGACAGGAAGCGGGGGATAGGGGTGAAAAAAATTATTTGCTAAACCTGCTGTCTGAAACAAAGACTTCTTAGGGGATCATGAGTCTCTTGAATGAAGGAAGTACTTAAGTACCAAGGAGGTACTTAAGTACCTGGGAAGTACTTAAGAATGTGAGGAGGATAATCATGTGAGTTATTGGACAGAGGTTGGTGGGAACAGTCTTGATCAATCAAATAATAATTCCAGTGAATCATGGAGACTGTTCCCTTTTGTTAGTAGCTGCCCATATTGTTTACCTGGGTGGGTACAGTGATGTGAATGCAATGGACAAAGAGAAGAAAGTCTAAAAAAACATCAAGAATTATAATTCAAATTTGTCGAATATTATTGTCTATCTTTATCCTCACAGGTTCCTAAAATGCCAAAGAGAACTTGATTGGGAGTCATAGGCCAGAAAAATCCAGTCTTCCACTGTGGAAAGTTGGGAAAGTGGAGTTATTCTTAGTTGTTTTTTTTTTCCATGTTTATCATCCTTCCCATCCCTTCAAAATATATGTCCTTTTATTATTCCGGTCTGTTTTTATGATTTGCTGGAGCACACTGTGGATGCATTTATGAATGTAACTTTATTAAACACATGCAGGGACTTCCCTGGTGGTGCAGTGGTTAAGAATCTGCCTCTCAACGCAGGGGACATGGGTTTGAGCCCTGGTCCGGGAAGATCCCACATGCTGCAGAGCAAAAGCCCGTGCGCCACAACTACTGAGCCTGTGCTCTAGAGCCCGTGAGCCACAACTACTGAGCCTGTGCACCACAACTACTGAAGCCTGCGCGCCTAGAACCCATGCTCCGCAACAAGAGAAGACACTGCAATGAGAAGCCCCCCCCCACCACAACGAAGAGTAGCCCCCTCTCACCACAACTAGAGAAAGCCTGCGCACAGCAATGAAGACCCAGCGCAGCCAAAAATAAATAAATAAATGTATTAAAAAAATAAGAAAATAAACACATGTAAATAAATATGAGTAATGGCATTTGTAGTGACTAGAAAGGAGAAACTGAAGAAGATGCTTTTTTTGAAGAGTTTTTGTTTGGCTCCTTGGCAGAAAAGCAATATAAACCTGGACATTCAAGTGCATTTGTATGCCATAATAGTGCGGTGGATGATTGTGTCAGATGAAATATCCACCTGCACACAGAGTACACAGCTACTAGGAAGTATCTATTGTTGATTTCTCATCTAGCATCTGACATAGCCTGTGCGTGAGGTTTTTGACAACTGTCGGAGAGCAAAGGAAATGCTACCTCTAGAAGTGCATGGGGTGGGAGCAGACTGAGCTCTGGCTGCTGAGAAGAGAATCCTCAGAGAGAGAAACACACTGGGGCAACTGACAGTCCTCATAACTGTTCCTGATACGTGTTCCTCACTTTAGGCCTCAGTCTGCCCATCTGTGAAACCCATCTGTGAAGTGTGTTTATTGAAAATGCTTGATATATTGATGTGTCAGGAAAAAGAGCTAAAAAAGAAAACATTCACCAGCTATGTAGTACTTCTAGGGATTTGTAATCAAGCTTATGGTTCTGTGCGAGTTGGATTCTGTTTATAATTTATGTCTTTCATAGTAAAATGCTGTATGTGTGTGTGCATGCACGAGCTTGTGGTTACTTTGGAGAAGAAGAACCAAAGAGGAGGAGTACATTATTCCATTATAATACTAAAACATTTCAGGGACATTCATAGTTAATTTACATGCTTTCAAAGACCATGGTCTTTGTAATAGGAATTTCTGAGATTTGGAGAACATTCTAAATATGTGTTGTCCAATATGGTAGCCACTCGCTATGTGTCGCTGTGGAGCACTTGAAATGTAGCTGAATGTAGTGAATGAGGAACTTAATTAATTTAAATTTAAATAGCCACATGTAGTTGGTGGCTACCGTTTTGGACAGAGCAGGTCTAAAGAGATGTGGAAGAAATACTTTTAAAAAAGTCACCATCTGGTTATGCAGTCTGCCAATTAAATTATTTTATTTTTGGATTCTGATTATTAGTATATTCTCTTGTGTTTAAAATGTGCACCAGTTCCCACTCTCCTGACACCTCCTTCCCCTTCCTGGTCTTACACATATACACACAATTCCCTATTTTACTCTGCTGTTATTGCTAAGCACGAAAGTTTTCTTTTATATCCACACTTCCTGAGGCAGTACTATATGTACATAATTATGCTTCATCAAATTCGTCACCATTTGTTCTCCTTTAAAATTTAGAACTGGATGTTCACTCCTGATTTACATTCTCGAAGGTAGCTGATGTCTTCCATGGTGGTCACAGCCTTCTCCTTAATCGTCTCATAGTATTTCCACTATTATCAGCCCCTGCCTTAGGACTACTCTTTAGTCTCCTTAGTGCTGCAACATTCTGAGTGTCTCCTTCTTCTCCCGTTAGTCATTTTCTTTTCTTTCCAGTTTCCTTCAATATTATGGTTGTTTACTACAACTCAGATTTGCTATTCTAGATTCAGCCAAAAGCTCTGATTTATGTCTTCGGTGAGAAAATCTATCTAATTCTGATCTCTTCAGTGGTCTGTTTTAAAATCTTACACTTTCTCCTTGAAATTTCTTGTTTGATGTGCAAAAATCTAAGTTTAATACTAAAACATAACTCATATTTTTCCTATCAAAATGAATCCCCCGTCCTATGTTGAAAAGGCACCACTCTGTTTCTTGTTACCCAGAGTTGAAGGGCTTGGTCATTCTTGACTTTTTATGTATTTTTATGGTCCCTCTCAATTCAGTCAACACATGCTGCTTTTATGAAATATGGAATGCTTCCTGAATTTGCATGTCATTCTTGCTGAGAGGCCATCCTAATTTTCTCTGTATTACTCTAATTTGAGTATGTACTGCTGAAGCCAGCAGAGTTCCTCCTTTCTAGTGGATGTTGGGTTATAACAAGTTTCCTTTTCCACTGTCCATATCCTGGCTTAGGTTTTCCTTGGCTCATATGTGCATTATTTTCAGCCCCCTAACTGGTGTTATTACCTTCAATCTCAGTTGGGGTTGTACTAACCACTCCAGTTCTATATCTTCTGACTGTTGTGCATGCATCTTGCCCTCCGGGTACATTGGCATGCCCAGTCTCATTGAATCACTCTTGCTTTTCCAACCATGTGCTTTTGCTTAATGCTGTTGGCTCTGCCAAAAATTAAATTGTCTTATTAGTGTATTCAAATCGTATATGCTTAAAACTTTCAAGGTTTATTTATACATTATTCACCAACTGTTTATTGAGTATATGCTGTGTACTGGCATTGAACTAGGCACCTATGTCTTTAGTGCTCAGCTCATAAGAAGACAGAATCTCTGCTTTCACGGAGTTTACATTATAACAGGGAATCTGACAAGTAAATATTCAGTTATGGTATCATGTGATAAACTTCCATCTCATCATCACATGGAAACCATCCCAAACCACTTTGGCTTCTCTGAACTTACGAAGATTACTCACTGGCCGTTTAATTACATTACTTACTTTTATCTGTTCACCTACCGATTTTTCTATTATGTGTTAATTTCATTTCCTCTATTGGATTGCAAACTATTTGAGGGCAGAAGATACTTTGTATACCACTGAATATACCCTATGGCCTCTAGCCCACAATGTTTCATATAAAAAAACACAAATACCTGGCAGTTTGTAAGAGGGCTGTATTTTACCTTTGGGAATCTTTCCTATGCACTACATAATTATTTCTCAGTCAACATAAAATACAGAAATCTGATAACAGAGAAGGTGAGATTTGTTTATACTCATTCTACATTGAATGATGGATTTAAACATGCAAATTGAATTACTTATGCTATTTAAAGTATATTATGTATTACAAAATGTTAAGTGCTTATATTTCAGAATTCCCTGATACAAAATACTCATAAATCTTAAAATGAAGAACATCAATTAGAATTGAATTTCCAAACTACTGTGAATTTATGCTGAAAATCAGAAGCCAAGAGTAAAATATTATAGTTGTTAGATTGTAAAATCAGATGTTGATTTTTTTAAAATAAGTCTTCTGTTAATATAGTTGGACTTATGAAGCCCTAATTGGATAAAGCAGATTTTTCTGATAGAGTGATCTTTAAAGGTAAATGTAAATGACCAAAACTTTTCAGTATTCTCATCAATTAAATAATTTATTATTGCATTTTAATCTAATCCTGGCTTATTCCCAGATGTTGATTATATTTCCTGTTAAATTTTCATAGGAACTTTTTTCTCTTTGCTTTTAGTTTAATTTTTAAAAACCTCTTTATTAAGTTGTAATTGACATAGACTACACATATTTAAAGTGTAAAATTTGAGACATTTGGACATATGTATATACCAGTGAAGCCATCAGCACAATCAGGTTAATGAAAATATTCATCACTCTCAAAAGTTTCCTCATTCCCCTTTGTAATTCCTCTGGACTTTTCTCCATCTCCCCTACCAAAGGCACCCATTAATCTGTTTTCTGTCCATGTAGTTTTGCATTTTTAAAGAATTTGATGTAAATGAAATCATACAGCATTTGCTCTTTCCTGTCTGGTTTCTTTTCTCATAGTATAATTGTTTTAAGATTCATCCATGTTATAGTTTAACAGGAATTCACTACTTTGTATTTGCCGAGTAGAAACACAACTGATTTTTGTGTATTGTTTGTGTATCCTACAGCTTTACTGAGTTTGTTTACTAGTTCTAACAGGTTATTTTTGTGTGGAATCTTTAGGATTTTTTTTTCTTTTTTTTTTTTTTTAAAGATTTATTGATTGACTGATTGCTCTGTTGGGTCTTCGTTTCTGTGCTAGGGCTTTCTCTAGTTGTGGCAAGCGGGAGCCACTCTTCATCGCCTCTCACTGTTGCAGCCTCTCTTGTTGTGGAGCACAGGCTCCAGACGCGCAGGCTCAGTAGTTGTGGCTCACGGGCTCAGTTGCTCCGCAGCATGTGGGATCCTCCCAGACCAGGGCTCGAACCCGTGTGCCCTGCATTAGCAGGCAGATTCTCAACCACTGCGCCACCAGGGAAGCCCCAGGGATTTTCTATATATAATATCATGTCCACTGCAAGTAGAGAAAATTTTATTCCTTTCTTTCCGATTTAGTTTCCTTTTTTTTCCTTTTCCTACCTAATTGCTCTGGCTAGGACTTCCAGTGCTATGTTGAATTGTTTAGTGTTTCATGTATAGATCTTTTACATCTTTGGTCAGATTTATCCTTAAATATAATATTTCATACTTTTTATGCCATTGTAAATGGTATTTTAAAAAAATTTGAAATTCTGATTATTTGTTGACAGAATAGAGAAATACAATTGGTTTTTATGTACTGATCTTTCATCCTGCACCTTAGTAAACTCATATATTAGTTCTAGTAGCTTTTTGTAGCGTTCATTGGATTTCCTACATAGACAATCATGTTTTGCTGTGAATAAAGATTTTTACATGTTCCTTTCTAATCTTTATGCTTTGCTTTTCCTTCCCTGATTGCACTGCCTAGAACCTCTAGTACAATGTTGAATAGAAATAGTGAGCGTGGACATCCTGTCTTAATCCTTATCTGAGGAGCACCGTTTGGTTTTTCAACATTAAGTAACATAGGCTAGATGTAAGTTCCTTGTCAGATACATGATTTTTTCAAATGTTTTCTCCCATTCTGTGGGTTGTCTTCATTCTTTGCATGGTATTATCTGTTGTAAAAATGTTTAAATTTGAGGTAATCCAATTAAATATTTTCCTTTGGTGACTTTCTTTATTATTCTTTTAATTCTATAGTGTCTATAGTAGTGTCTCCCATCATTCATGATACTGTTTTTTTCCCAATACCCAACCTATTATTTATTCCATCATTCCTGATGTTGTTAGTTTGTGTCTTCTTTCTTTTTTATATCATCTGCATGATAAAATATTTATCAATGTCTTATATCAATACCTTGATAGATGTATTTATCAAGATCTCAAAAAGCCAAGTTTTAATTTTATTGGATTTTAAAAATTGTTTTTGTTTTCTACTTTTTTGGTATCTGCACTAATTTTTATTATTTCCTTTATGATTCTGACTTTGGGTTTTATATGCTTGTCTTTTTCATATGTTTTAAGGTGAAATCTGAGGTCTTTGATTTGAGATATTTCTTCTTTAGTGCTTTAGATTTTCCAGAAGTACTGCTTTAGAGATAGCCTGGAAATTTTTATATGCTGTGTTATTCACTGCAAAATACTTGCGAATTTCAATTTAGATTTGTTCTTTGACTCATGGGATATTTAGAAGTATGTTATTTGGTTTCTGAATATTTGGGGATTTTCTAGAGATCTTTCTCTTATTGATATCTATTAATATCATTATGGTCATGGAACATATTTTGTATGACTTGAATAATTAAAAATTTATAACATTTTATGATGCAGAATGTGGTAAGTCTTTTGTGTGCACTTGAAATTTTTTAGCACATCAGGTCTTCCTGATGAATCCATCTCCTTATTTTTTGAAGTAAACTTCTTTATCCTAGGTAGTAGTCTTTGTTCCGGTCTCAGTTTTGTCCAATATTCCAGTCACTGCAGCTTTCTTTTTTTTTTTAAATTGTGGTAACATTGGTTTATAACACTATATAAGTTTCATGTGACCACCATTATATTTTGACTTCTGTATATACTACAGTGCGTTCACCACCAAAAGTTTAGTTTTCATTCATCTCTATACAGTTGATCCCCCCTTTACCCATTTCACCTAAACCCCCTTTTGCCTTTGGTAACCACTACTCTGTTGTCTGTATCTATGTGTTTGTTTTTCTTTGGTTTGGTGTGTTCATTTATTTTGTGTTGTTGAATATTCCACTCATGAGTGAAATCATATGGTATTTGTCATTTCTGACTTATTTCACTTAGCGTTATACCATCATGGTCCATCCATGTTGTCACAAATGACAAGATTTCATCTATTTTTATGGCTGAGTAGTATTCCATTGTATGTATATGCCACATCTTCTTTCTCCATTCATCCACTGATGAACACCTAAGTGGTTTCCATGTGTTGGTTACTGTAAATAGTGCTGCGATGAATATAGGCGTGTGGATATCTTTTCACCTTAGTGTTTTCCTATTATTTGAATAGGTAGCCTGAAATGGAATAACTGGATCATATGGTAGCTGAATTCTTAATTTCTTGAGGAATCTCCATACTTTTTTTTCCCATAGTGGCTGCACTAATTTACATTCCCACTAACAATGTAGGAGGGTTCCCTTTCCTCCACACCCTCTCTTAACATGTGTCATTTCTTGCTTTTTTGATAATAGCCATTCTAACAGACATGAGGTGATAGTTCATCGTGGTTGTGATTTGCATTTCCCTAATAATTAGTGATGTCGAATGTCTTTTCATATGCCTGTTGGGCGTTTGTATGTCTTCTTTGGATAAATGTCTGTTAAGATTTTCTGCTCATTTTTAATCAGGTTATTTTGTTGTTGTTGAGTTGTATGAGTTCTTTATATATTTTGGATTTTAATTCCTTACTGAATATATGATTTGCAAATATAATCTTTTATTTGGTAGGTTGTCTTTTCATTGTGTTGATTGTTTGCTGTGCAGAAGCTTTTTAGTTCAATGTGGTCCTATTTGTTTATTTTTGATTTTGTTTCCCTTGCCTGAGGAGACATATTCAGAAAGACTGCTAAGACCAATGTCAAAGAGCACACTGCCTCTGTTTTCCTCTAGAAGTTATATGGTTTCTGGTCTTACATTCAAGTCTTTAATACATCTTGAGTTGATTTTTGTGTATGGTATAAGGTAGTGGTCTAGTTTTATTCTTTTGCATGAGGCGGTTCAGGTTTCCCAGCACCATTTATTGAAGTCTGTCGTTTTCGCATTTATATTCTCTGCTCCTTTGCTATAAATTAATTGTTTGTATATGTGTGTATTTATTTCTGGGTTCTCAATTCTGTTCCATTGATCTGTGTCTATTTTTCTGACTATACCATGCCGTTTGATTATTTTGTAGTCTATTTTTTTAGTGTAGTTTTGATAGCTTTGTAGTACAGTTTGAAATCAGGGATTGTGGTAACTCCAGCTTTGTACATTTTTTTCAGGATTGCTTTGGCTACCGGGTCTTTTTTATTTCTATATAAATTTTAGGATTTTTAATTCTATTTCCATGAAAAATGTCATCGGAATTTTGATAGGGATTGAATGTGTAGATTACTTTAGGTAATATGGACATTTTAACAATGTTAATTCTTCCAATCCATGAACGTGGACTCTCTTACCTTTTCTTTGTGTCTTCTTCAGTTTATTTCAACAATGTCTTATAGTTTTCAGTATATAGTTCTTTCGCCTCCTTGCTTAAATTTATTCCTAGGTATTTTATTCTTTTTGTTGCAATTGTAAATGGGATTGTTTTCTTAATTTCTCTTTCTGCTAGCTCATTGTTAGCATATAAAAATGCAACAGATTTTTGTGTATCAATTTTATACCTTGCAACTATATTGTATTCATTTATTATTTCTAATAGTATTTTGATAGTGTCTTTACGGTTTTTAATATATATATAAAAAATCATGTCACCCACAAATTTCAATAGTAAAAGTTTTATTTCTTTCTTCCTTCCTTTTGCTCTGACTGGAACTTTCAATACTGTATTGAATAAGAGTGGTGAGAGTGTCATCCTTGTCTTGTTCCTGATCTTTTTAGGGATAGCTTTCAGTTTTTTACTTTTGAGTGTGATGTTAGGTGTGGGTTTGTCATATACAGCCTTTATTATGTTGAGGTATTTTATATGCACTTTATTCAGAGTTTTTATCATAAATTGGTGTTGAATCTTATCAAATGCTTTTTCTGCATCTATTGAGATATTCATATGATTTTTATCCTTTACTTCGTTAATGTGGTATATCATGTTCATTGATTTGTGAATGTTGAACCATCCGTGCATCCCGGTAATAAATCTTACTTGATCATGTATGTTTCTTCTAATGTATTGTTGTATTTGGTTTGTTAGTATTTTGTTGAGGATTTTTCCATCTACATTATCAGAGATATTGGCCTGTAATTTTCATTTTTTGTGTTGTCTTCGTGTGGTTTTAGTATCAGGGTAATGTTGGCCTTGTAAAATGAGTTAGAAACTTCTTTTCAATTTTTTGGATACATTTGAAAGTAGGTATTATATCTTCTTTGAATGTTTGGTAGAATTCACCTATGAAGCTGTCTGGTCCTAGACTTATTTTTTTCAGAGGTTTTTGATTACTTTTTCAATCTTCTTATTAGTGATCAGTGTATTCACTTTTTCTCTTTCTTCATTATTCAGTCTTGGAAAGTTGTATGATTCTAAAAATTTATCCATTTCTTCTACATTGTCCAATTTGTTGATGTATAGGTATTCTTGGTATTCTCATATAATCGTTTGTATTTCTGTGATATCTATTTTAATTTCATCTCTTTCATTTTTGATTTTATTTATCTGAGCTTTCTCTGTATTTTTCTTAGTGAGTCTAGCTAATGGTGTGTCAATTTTATCTTTTCAAAGAACCTGCTCTTATTTTTATTGATATTTTATCTTTATAGTCTCTATTTTATTTATTTCTGCTCTGATTTTATTATTTCCTTTCTTCTAACTTTGGGCTTCATTTGTTCTTCCTTTTCTAGTTCCTTTAGATGTAAGGATAGACTGTTTATTTGAGCTTTTTCTTGTCTTGAGATAGACCTATATTGCTATAAACTTCTCTCTTAGCACCCTTTTTACTTTATCCCGTATATTTTGTATTTTCCATTTTCATTTTCATTTGTCTTCAGGTATTTTTTTTTCTCTTTCTCCTTTAACTTCTTTGGTGACCCAATAGTTGTTCAGTAGAATGTTGTTCAGTCTCCACATATTTGTGATTTTTCTATCTTTCTTCTTGTAGTAGATTTCCAGTTTCATACAATTGTGGTTGGAAAAGACAGTTGATATGATTTAAATCTACTTAAATTTAGTGAGACTTGAATCCCAGCATATGGTCTATCCTTGAGAGAGTTCCATGTGCACTTGAGAAAGTGTATTCTGCAGCATTTGGATGGAATGTTCTGTACATTCTATGAAACCTATGTGGTCTAACGTTTCATTTAAGGCTGCTGTTTCCTTGTTGACTTTCTTTCTAGATGAGCCATCCATTTATGTAAGTGTGGTGTTAAAGTGCCCTATTATTTTGTTGCTGTCAATTTTTCCCTTTATGTCTGTTAATAATTGTTTTATATATGTTAGGTGCATATTTTAATCACTGTTATGCTTCTTGATGAATTATCTCTTTTATTATTGTACACTGTCCATCTTTGTCTCTTGTTACCTGTTTTGGCTTGAAGTGTATTTTCTTTGATATGAATATGGCTATACCTGCTTTCTTTTGTCTGCTATTAGCTTAGAGTATTGTCTTCTGTCTCTTCACTTTGAGCCTATGTTTGTCTTAAGAACTGAGATGAGTCTTCTGAGGCAGTGTATAGTTGGTTGTTATTTATTAATCAATCCAGCTACTCTGTCTTTTGATTGGAGAATTCTATTCATTTACTAAATGTAAATGATTATTGATAAATGAAGACTTAGTATTGCCATTTTATTTTTTGTTTTCTGTTTGCTCTATATCTCCATGTTTCTTTTTCCTTGTTTCTGTCTGCCATTTTGGTTTGGTGGTTTTCTATGATGTTTTCCTCAGTTTCCCTTTTTTTTTTAAATGTCTCTGCTCTAGATTTATGTTTTGTAGTTACCATCGGGTTTGTATAAAATATCTCATAGATAAAATATTCCTTTTCCTGACTGTAGCATCTGATCTTCAGTTGCCTCTATGAATTCCATCCTTTTCCCTTCTCATTTTATGTTTTTTCAAATTATCACTTTTTATGTTGTTTGTTACCAAATTGAAGTAGTTATAGTTATTTTTATTCCTTTAAAAAACCTAGTCTGATTTAGAGTTTCAATTTTCTGATTCTGTCTGTCTATTTATCATCTTACTCAACATTTTGTGTACTTTTGCCTTTTTGTTTCAGGTAGAAGAGCTGTAAGGCAAGTCTAGTATTGATGAGCTCCCTCAGCTCTTGTTTGCTTGGGAAAGCCTTTATTTCTCCTTCATATCTGAATGATAACTATGCTGGAAAGAGTATGTTTTTTGTGGACAGTTTTATCTTTCAATATTTTGAGAATGTTATTCCACTCCCTTGTGGCTTATAGAATTTATGTTGAGAAATCTGCTGATAGCGTAATGGGGGTTACTTTGTAGGTTACCATCCTTTTTTTCTGTGGCTGCCTTTAAAATTTTTTCTTTGTTGTTGACTTTTGGCAGTTTTCATATAATGTGTCTTGGAAAAGGTCTTTTTGCATTGAGGTTTCTTAATAGGTTTTCTCTTAACTTCATTGACTTGTAGATGCAGTTCATTCCCCAGGTTTGGGAGGTTCTCAGCTATTATTTCTTTAAATAAACTCTCTATGCCCTTCTCCCTCTCTCCTCCTTCTAGGATACCCATTAGCCTTATGTTGCCCTTCCTAAATGTGCTGGATAGATCTCTTAGGATTTCCTCATTTCTTTTAGATCTTAATTCTCTCTCCTTTTCTACGAGGATCATTTCTAGATTTGTATCTTCAGGCTTGCTAACTCTGTCTTCCATATGGTCTGCTCTATTTCCAATGCTCTCTAATGTGTTCTTTATCTCATTTATTGCATCTTCAGCTTCAGAATTTCTGTTGGTTCTCTTTTAGATTTAAATTTCTTTGGTAAAATTTTCCTTCTGTTTACTAATTTCATTCCTGAGCTCCTCGAACTGCCTTTCTGAGTTTTTTGTAGCTTGTGCATTTCTTCGTGACAGCTATTTTGAATTATCTGTCTGTTAGATCACTCTATCCGTGACTTTGGTTTTTGGAGAATTGTCATTTTCTTTTTGTGATTTAGCGTTACTGTGGATTTTCGTGGCACTTTATGAGTTGTTCCTCTGCTGTTGCATTTGAAGTAGCAAACACTTTGCTTCTTTAGGTAAAGCTTTCTTTACTTGATTGTAAAAATTCAAGATTAGTATTTAGAGACCCTTCTTTTGTTTTTCAGTAGGTGGCGCTATAGCACAAGTTTTTGGTTTCTCCTACCTGAGCTGCCTCTGGTTGTATCGCTCTTCGATAATCCGTTCTTTCCACCCTCCACTGCCTCTGCCACAGGTCTTGCCCTGTGCCCTTACTGTTGCTTCTTGTGCCTTCGGGCTGGCTTCTGCCTTGCTGTAGCCAGTGTTGCTGCTGTTGCTGGTGTAGCTTCCTGGGGTGCCCAGATGGTGGGCGCCTGCACTGCCTCAGGGGTAGCCTGGGTCACAGACTCTGCCTCTACCATATCCAGGTTTGTTAGGTTCATGGGCACTGCCTCTTGGGTGTGGGGGCTGGAGTTGCAGGTGCCTTTGCAGCTAGAGGGATGGAGTGAGAGGCCAGACTGCCTCTCTTGCCCTGTTCTCAGCAGTGGAGTGTGCTGCTGCAGTCAGGGGACTAGAGTTGTATGCACGGCCTCCCCTGCTACTTCTGGGTTCTCAGGGGCCACAGGGTCACCCCTTGTGCTGGGGGGGGGATGGGATCCCCAGCATCGCCTCTGTTGTTCCCGCCTTCTGCTTCCTCTGTGTGTTCCATTCCACCCATCTTTAGATGTGCACATGTGTGGACCTCTCCAGTGTATGTTGGGCAGAAGAACCTTTATGATGTTATGGACGTTTTACTGGGTATATGTTGAAGGGGACAGAGAAAGGGAGCAAAGTGTCTTATGATGCAGTGATGCTCATGTCACCCCCTCCACCTTTTTTTTTGATTAGTGTTACCATGGTATGTGTCTATTTTATCACTGCTTTTAACCCATTAGTGCTTTAGATTTGAAGTGCATTTCCAAAAGAAGCACATAATTGGATTTTGCTTTGTATCCAATCTGACAGTATTTGTCTTTTAAGTGTTTAGAACATTGATATTTTCTGTGATGATCAATAAAATTTAAATCTACCATATTGCTCTTTTCCCACATGTGCTTTCTTGCCTTTTTTTTTTTTTTTTTCCCCCTGCCTTCTTTGGTAATAATTGGGTAGTGTTTATGATTCCCTCTTGTCTCCTTTGTTGACTTACTAGCTATGATTCTTTACTTTATTATTTTAATGGTTGCTTTAGAATTTGTGGCATCCATATTTGACTCATCACAGTCTACCTTCAAGTAATATTATGCCACTTCACATGTCATGTAGGAACCTTACAATAGTATACTTTCATTTTTGACTCCCTACCTTTGTGATATTTTTGTCATACTTTTAAGTATATTATAAACATCATACCACATTTTTAATTATTATTTTTGTTTAGGCAGTCAATTATTGTTTATAGAGATTTAAATAACAGAAATTGCATATTTATCCAGATAGCCACCATTTCTTGTATCTTTCATTTATTTGTGTAGATTCATATTTCCAACTGGTATTGTTTACTGATATTTCTGCTTGATGGATTTTCTTTAACATTTCTTGTAATGCAGATATGCTGGTGATGAATTCTTTCAACTGTTGTATGAAAAAGTCTTCATTTTGCTTTCATTTCTTGTTGAGTCAACTTTATTTTTAAAAACTGTTTAGGTTCACAGCAAGATTAAGAGGAAAGCAAAGAGATGGCCCATGTATCCCCTGCCCCCATATATGTATAACCTCCTCCCCCCACTATTAGCATCCCCCACCAGAGTGGTACATGTTTTAAATATGATGAACCTACATTGACACATCATTATCACCCAGAATCCACAGTTTATATTAGACTTCACTCTTGGTGTTGCAAATTCTATAGGTTTAAATGTATAATGGCATATATCCACCATTGCAGTATTATAAAAGTTTCAGGGTTTTTTTTTTTTTTTTCAACTCACCGCCTTTGCTTTATTGCTAAGCGCTTCAGACAGACTTAGAGATGTCTTCTTTGAGGAAAGAGTCCAGCAAGATCAAGAATCCAGAAGAGACCAAGACTGTGAAACAAATGTGTTGGGCTGGAAAATCCCCTTGACCACAAGAATGAGGAAATTGTGGTCGCTTTGTCTTCTACCCAGTCAGGGCCCAAAGCTCCTGCTATACCTTATCTTGAAGTGTCAGCAGGAGAATGGTTGTAGCTGCTCAGCCTGGGGCCCACCTATCTCTTACCTCAAATCTCCCCTGAGTGACGTGCACCCCGAGAACTCTTTATTGGGAGGATGAGGGGTGGAGGTCTGTCTTCTGTAGCTTCTTCAGTCTGGCACTGGGCTCGTGGACCCTACCTAATTGGGGCCACGGAACTCTCGCCCTGTCTTGTCCAGGGGCCCCAGGGTGACTTCTGCTGTTTTTCCGGTAGGATCTATGTCAGGGAGTGGCTGGAATCCCTGCATCACCATCATCTTGATGTGGAATTGTTGCAACCAGGAAGAAACAAAATTAACAGATTAAAAAGGCAGGGGCCAAAGTTCAGTAAAAGGATTATGGCAACTAGAGGCCCAAGCAGGGGGTAAGAACCAGGTCACATTTTGGTAACATCTCCTTAATTACAGTCTAGATAGTCAGCACTTGGGTTACCCTGCCCGAAGGAATGAAGCCATTTGGCGTCGTCACATGTTCTTGACATCCTTTTCTACTAGCCCAGTGTTATTGATGTAGGTGCAACATCTCTTATTGATAACTGCACATACTCCTTGTTTGGCTAGGAGGAAGTCCAAGGCTAGTCTATTAGCCATCACTTTATTAGCCAAGGAACTTAGAGACAGTGAGAGTCTGGTGAGTGCGCTCCCTGTGGATTCACTCAGGACAGACAGGGCATCTGAAAGATTGTGGAACAATGCTTCGTGATAAACAAAGCCTCCCCAAGGGGCCACCAAACCAACAGCAGCTCCATTTCCTGCCAAAGGAGGCCAATTGCCCTTTTGCCCCAGGGGTGGGTGATGTTATAGATGGTAATACCTGGGTTTGTTTGGTTACTCAGTTGGCCTAGCATTACATTGTCCTGTAAACAGAGCATTGTCTGTACAAGGAAAGGCCACAGCTAATCCCAGGAAAGGGAAAGAGGGATTGGATTTTTTTGAAGAGGACAGTCAGTTTATATCTGGACCACAAAGGAATAGATGTCCGGGAGGGGTACATGCCTGACATACTGTTGTGGAATTAAACCACTTCAGTAGAGAGTCTACCCAAGGGGGTTCCAGTGCAGTTGGAGGAGAGGATCCCACCATTGAATAAGGGTGTATGAGTCTTTTCGAAGGCTTTCAGAGAGGCAAAAAACATGTATCACACGTGGGGAAGATGTGTGTCAGACGCTTGGCTCCAGGCCTGTCCAGGAGAGACACATCCCACCGGCCGGCTGATCTTGGGGGCACCAGTGGGTGGCATTGCCTGTTTGGTCTTCGCAGTTAAAATTAGGGGTAATGGCGGTGATGCCAGCCACCGATGCATTGCAGATTTTAGTTCCAGGCTTCTGGCAGGGGCAGCAAGATGAGTTACTTATCAATACGGTTGTCATTTGGCTTGGGGATCACCTTCTTGGGCAGGTTCACGGGAATAGCTGGGAAGTGTGTCTTCAGGTTCCTTGAATCCAGGGATCCGAGTCAGGGCACCAAGGCCCCTAGACTGATGCTGGTTTACCTCAAGGTCTCCAGCCGGATCACCGACAGCCCTCTACAGAGAAGCAGTTCTGGAGATTCCAACTTCCCGATGGAACTGGGGGGAGGGGGAAGCAGAAACGTGTCGAAGGCTGAGGACCAAGATGGGGCTCAGGCGGAGGCTGGACCCAGGGGCTAGGTTGGCTGGCGGGTTTGGGCCACCTCCCCAGCCCCTCCAGGCCCGGTTCCTCCCTCGACCGTGGCACATGGAACCACGGAGGACAACCTCTCCAACCTCGTACTTGATCCGGAAGGCAAAAGTTTCAGTTTTTTTTAGGAAAAGCCTTCTGTGTCTCTTGCCTATTCATCCTTCCCTCCCCCAACCCCTGGCAACCACCAAAACCAGTTTTTTTTTTACAGTCTCCATAGCTTTGCCTTTTCCGGAATGTCATATATTGGAATCGTATAGTATGTAGCTTTTATAGACTGCTTCTTTCACCTAGTAATAGGCATTTAAGGTCCTCCATGTCTTTCCATTGCTTGATGGCTCACTTCTTTTTAGCAGAATAATATTCTGTTGTCTGGATGTGCCACAGTTTATCTGTTCATCTACTGAAAGACATACTGGTTGCTTCCAAGTTTTGAATAAAGCTGCTATAAATATTTGTATGCAGTTTTTTGTGTGGACATAAGTTTTTGACTCCTTTGAGTATGATGTTCTTTATGTTCAGAGACTGTACCCATTACAGGAGACACCCCATCTTTCACCTTTGATCCACCTTTTCCAGTCCTAGCCTGCTATCTTGCTGCTGGGGCCCTTGATTATTCTACTATATCTTATCCAATGTTGATATTTATTAAATACTATTTAATACCATTTTAGGGTTGATTCATCTTCTGTTTGACTTACAGACTGGGAGTCTTGAACTGTAAGAGATATAATTTTCTAAAAGCCTATAACTTCTTAACTACAATTACCAAGTTTTTTTTTAGTCACTTGTTTTAATCCTTTAATTTCACCCTTTGGCATTTTCACAGCTCATCAGCACACTGGAAGTGAGGAATAATTTTGGTTAAATATATCTTTCTCTTTTTCTTCTTTGAGAAACGCTACTATGACAGTGCATTTATTGTTTTAATGTCTTTAAAATCTCATAAAATACATTTGATTATATTCGCCTGTATTTGCCTAATAAGGGTCTCTTGTTCTGAAAAACTAAGTAAGTGTTTTGAGTATCAAATGTTAAGTTGGAGCAAATTCACATTATTGAACTGGATTTTTTAAACATGAGGAGTTTTAAATCTGAGTTATATGGATTTAGTTATTGCATGTAATAAAATGTGGTCACTGTGTAGGCTAATTTTATTAACCATTCTAAATAAATGAGGAATTACATGAAAACAAGATTCAGGAAGTTTTGAGAGTATATTCATTTCACCAGTGTAGGAGAAATTCTTAAGGCTGACCTGTTGGCAGAGTGTCCAGTTGGATAGAATGATTGTTGAAAATGCTGCCTTGAATAGAACTGTACTCATGCCATATGAGGTTGATAACCATCTTATTTTCCATCATTGTAAGTCTTTGGTTGTCTGAAAGGTACTATGCAAAATCCAAAATTTTATCACGTCTTAAATCTCTGATGGTCAAGATTGATTATGAGTGATTTTTTTAATTCTTTTTTTCTACTGCTTTGCTGAATTTATATACAATGTATGTGTAGTTTATGTGTAGGTTTCTAAAAAAATTAAAAACCCTTTTGCATACAGAAAATATTTTCTTAATTTATGATCGATAGATTAATATACTCCAACTACCTTCAAAGACTTGTGCTTTAAAAGCTTTTAAGTGCAACCATTTCCTTAATCAGAGAATTATTTGGGTAAGTTTAGCATTGGGTTAGAGTAGAGGAATAGAAAAGAAATGTAAATGTGACATACTTTGGAAATTACCGGCAATGGCATTCTTGTCTCTCCCATTACCAATAGTTAATGTTTTGGGCACTTCAGATTGCCATATCTTTAATGAGAATTAGCTCCTACAGGGCCTAAGTATCAAGGGCTTGGTGACAGTAGTTTATTTTACCATCAGCAAGATAAGTAAATCTCAGCATTCCAGATGCCATAGAATTCCTATTGCCGCTGCAGAGAGCTGACTATATTGACATCTGGTCACTTGGCACTTATAGCCTTTGCATGAGAAGTTGCTGCTCAAGGTGATTTCTTTCTCATGCATTCTAAATACCAGCAATACCAGGGCTGATGCAAAGTCCCTGTCAAATTCTCCAGACTCCTGATATATGACCATTGGTCAGTAGTTTCAAGCTAGCATTTTCAGTGTACTTCCAAACATCAAGCTTTTCTATAGCGCTTCTGGAGCTGGAAAGGTGGCCTGGAGGGGAGGGGTTGGGGGAAGCTTACCACAGCCAATTGCTAAATTTGAAGGTTTAGTTTGCTTTAAATATTATTTTTGTAAGAAGGAAAATTACCCATTAATCTTATTCTATGATCCTTGGGCCCAAGAAAATTAGAAGAAGGAGAGCCTTTGTTAAATACACACAAGGGTATATTTCTTTCCTTTTGCGTATAAACATTGGGAGTGATTAATTGGGGTTTTCCCATCATATCTTACAAAGTCAAAAAACTAAAGGAGGGCTGATTATTTATTAGCTTGAAGTATAATCATCTCGTGGCGTGAACATTTCCTTGGGCAATTTTTGACAGCAATGAGATGAATGGTTCAATGGTGTATACTAATTGTAATTTACAATTATGCTTTTGAATGCTGTCATAGAAATGATCTCATGTATTGGGGAGTCACACTAGATGTGTTCATGTAGATGAAAGACAGTTGATTAGATTTATTTAATATTGTTTTAGGAGTGAAAACTAAGGTCAGTAAATAAAACTTACAGAAATAATAGATGGAAGAATTTACCAGAAAATTGAGTTATTTTAAAAAATGGAATTAGTTCTCTCTCTAGGTAGTGAATTCCCTGTTGCTAAATTGGATGGTCAGTATTGGGACAGGTAGCCTCTGATATCAATCTCATTTATTGAATATTTGCTATGTGTCTACATTGTAGTAATAAACTCAAAGGCTTCCTAGGACAGGTAAACCCAGGTTAAGGCCGTGGAGTGTGGTGTCTGGGGCAAATTGGAGAATGCCTTCTCTGCTTAAAGTCACTTATATTCAAATAAAAAATAAAGTCCACTGTGCTGGCCAAACAAAATATCTAACTAACCTACTGCATTTACTGTGGTAGGCTTATTCATATACAGGAGTTTTATCATTAAATTCAACACTACATTATTCTGGTTTTACAAATACAGGACCTGAGACTGGGTAATTTGGCTGTGCTCAAATAGCTATTCAGTGGAAGAACTAGAATCATGGTATGGTGGTTAATTCATTTTATCTTCCTGATAACACAGACCTTAAGAGGTTAAACTGCTTCTCTAATATTCCCAGGTATTTTCTGAAAAAGCCCAAACTCTGGTACATGGTCCATTTTATTCCAAGTCAGTTTGGATTCTTTCATTGACATCTGTTGATGGCAGTGCCGTTGTTTAGATGATGACACAGTAGGTACTTGGGAAGGGTTATCTGTATATAATTTCAGGCTTGGCACCATAAGGAAAATGAGAGAGGGTGACACAGACAGAAGCATTTATTTAACTATTTAAATAAAATAGTTGACCATAGGTAAGGTATGGTGAGTGTAATGGGTTGAATAGTGTCCTCCCAAAGTTGATGTCCACTCAGGACCTCAGAATGGGTTTGGAAATAGGGTCTTTGCAGCTATAATTAGTTAAGGATCTAGAGGTGAAATCATCTTGCAATTAGAGTGCACTGAAACCCAGTGACTGTTGCCCTTATAAGAGCAGAGGACACATAGAGAGACCCTCAGGCACAGAGGAGGCAGAAACATTGAGAAGAAAGCCATGTAAAGGTGGAGACAGATACTGGGGTTAAACGATGCTACAAACCAAGGAGTACCGAGGAATGCCAGCAACAACCAGAATCTGGGATAGCGGCCTGGGGCAGACTGTTCCTTAGAGCGCCCGGCAGGAACCAACCCTGCTGTCATCTTGATTTCAGAATTCTAGACTCCATAACTGCACATAAATTTCTGTTGTTTTAACCCACAAAATTTGTGGCAGTTGGTTATAGCAGCCTCAGGAAATGAAAATGGTAAGATACTCCAAAAAGTCTTTCTGTCCCTCAATGCCCACTCCCACGCACACATAAACATATGTGCTTTCCAGCTCTGGGTCCCTGGGTCCCTGGAAATAACATCACTAGAATTCTTTTTAAGTATATTATTAATAAATTCCTATCAAAATAAAAATGTCTTACCTGGGAAGAGTAACATATCAAACCTTAACTGAATAGCAGAATTCTTTTAAAAAATGATGATTGTTTCTAATATCTTACTGTAGACCCTCTTATGCTGGTTCAGACAGTATTTTAACTGGATTTGAGTGAGGATATTTGAAGGTAAAAGTCAAGTGCTTCTGGCTTTTAGTTTCTGAGAGTTGCAATTATTATAAATCATGACTATATCTTTAAAGCATACTTTATATCATATTAATGTACTAAAATTCATGGTGATACAGAATACTTGATTATAGTTTGCAGCCCAAAGGAAGGTATTTTTAAAGCAGTAGATTTAAATTTGGTATTGAATGTGTTCTTTATTTTTCAAGTGTAGTAGGACTACAAATTCATGTGCTAGCTGAAAATCTGAGAAGATACTTAGGCCTATATTTCTTACTGCTTTAGGTTACTTGGAAGGGTAAATATTTTAATGCTTACACTTTCTGTCTACTTTCTGTTCAGGTACTCACATGCAGGCTTTATTAAGCATAAAGAAATAAACCAAGTCTAAATTTATGATGTCTTTTTATTCATAATAGAATAAAGCATAATTTTTACTTCCTCTACATAAAATGCACATACATCTCCCCTACAAATTTGAATTATTTTTCTCATTTTCTTAGAGATGATGATTTCTTTTTTTTTTTTTTAGCATCTTTATTGGCGTATAATTGCTTTACAATGTTGTGTTAGTTTCTGCTATATAACAAAGTGAATCAGCTATACGTATGTATATATCCCTATATCCCCTCCCTCTTGCGTCTCCCTCCCACCCTCCCTATGCCACCCCTCTAGGTGGTCACAAAGCACAGAGCTGATCTCCCTGTGCTATGTGGCTGCTTCCCACTAGCTAGCTATTTTACATTTGGTAGTATATATATGTTAGTGCTACTCTCTCACTTCGTCCCAGCTTACCCTTCCCCCTCCCCATGTCCTCAAGTCCATTCTCTACATCTGCGTCTTTATTCCTCTCCTGCCCCTAGGTTCATCAGAACCATTTTTTTTTTTTTTTAGATTCCATATATATGTGTTAGCATATGGTATTTGTTTTAGAGATGATGATTTCTTAAGAAAAATTCTAGCAGAACTTCTGAAGTGATATTGAGAGAGGGGAAGCAAGGGTGAATGATGAATTTAGGTGTTATTTCATGTTTTTAAGCCTAAGACTTACACAAGCTCTTTTGTCCTATCACTGCAGTGCTTTGAAATTTCTGGTATTTCCTTGGCTCACCTTCATTGGCTCTGTAAATACTATTTCTGTATTACTGTAGATTGGGGTTTCATACATTGCACTATTGATGATTTGCACCAAGTAATTCTTTGTTTTGGGGTGCTGTCTTGTGTATTATAGGATATTTAGCAACATTTATGGTTTTACCTGCTAGATGCGAGTAGTACTCCCTAAGTAGTGACAACCCAAAACATCTCCAGACATTACCAAACGCCCCTGGGGAGCAAAATCATCCCTAGCTGAGAAGCACTGAAGTTTACATGCATTTTCTCCTTGACGTTAAACCTCTCAAAGAACTTCCTGAGGGTTTGGGAATGGTTAGTTGCATTCTTTGATTTTTCCCCATATCATTCATATTACAGACTACCAGAATTTTAGAATTAATTCTGAAGCTTCATTATACAAATTCAAAATTCAAGATTCAAAAACCTATGACTTGCCTCACCCAGCCACAGAATGGTAGAAATTGTCTTAGATCCTATAACTCTTTACATCTTCTAATCCTTGTTTACCTTCCCCTGTTTTATGATTACTAATGCTAGTATACATTTTAATTTTTCCTTACTCTTAGGTCTAAAAATCTTTCCATCTTTATCCACCATTTTCTCAGTAATTCTTTGTCATTGTCTAGCGTTCCAGTCTCTCCACCCTGCTCCATGTTTCTAGTTTCTAGTTTAGTGCAGTAGACAAATTAATACACTTTTTTTTTCTTGCACTTGAATGATGCTTTAGGTTCATTAGGTCTTTTTTTTTTTATTTAATCATTTCATTAATTCATTTGCCAAGTATTTATTGAGTGTTTTCTAGAACCAGGCCCTGTGCAAGATTCTGGGCGTCTAGTAATGAATGAGACTGCTTGTCACTGTTGAACCAAAGATAACTTTTGGTACAAACAGATTTAAAATATCTTAATAGGGCATTAATCAAACTTCTCTTGGCTTACTCTTTCCTATACTTCTCATTAGCTGAAATCTGGTTTTGTAGCCATTGGTAGGTCTGACATTTCTCTTCTTTCATGTTCTCTACTTTCAGTGGCCAAGCACTTTAAATAATAATGTTAGTTACCAAATGATCTGTGGGGACCTCCCCCCTCCCACCCATGAACTTCTGGCTATTGTCTTCTCCCCACTTCTTCAGAAAACCCATGTATTGTTCTCCTCCTCAAAGTGGAGTCTCATTTTGTCATTCCCTTACTTAACTATCTGATCCTCTGAGGATTTGCTAGTTCATCGTTGACCTATAGTGCTACAATTTTTCAGTCAGTTACTTTGTGGAAGAGTGTTATAAGATAGAAATAGTATGTGACTCATATGTACTTTTACATTTTCTTGTTGCCCATAAAAAAGATAAACAGTTGAATTAATAATGTATTTTATTTAACCTAATATAACAAAATATTTACCATTTCAACATATCAGTATAAAAATGATTAATGAGATATTTTATGTTTTTTGTTTTGTACTAAGTCCTTGAAATCTAATGTTTGTTTTCTACTTAAAGCACATCTCACCTTGGACTAGCCATATCATAAGAACTCAAAACCCCCTTGTGGCTAGTGGATAATCTGTTGGATGTCAGAGGTTTGGAATATTAACTTTTCCGGTCTACCACTGCAAAAGTGCAGAAAGTCCCAGCCAAGGTGTTATGGTGTCCCCAAGATTGACATACCCTCCCACTCCAGAGATGTTTTCTTTTAATCGTCTTTTAAGTTTTTTCATATTGTCATTAGAAGATCCATTTAAGTGTGTGTTCCATGGAAAGGAAAGAGTTAGGTCTGTTGGATTCCTCACTGTAGTGAGTGTAATAGTCTGGGGCTTACACTATTATGTCCCTATAAAGCATGCTGTACATCTCGTAACAAGACTGCCATTCATTTTTTCAATAAATCCTGCACAGGGGTATTAGGGTCTGTGAACTGACAATTGACTTACTGCCTGGAAAATTATTCTTTATTGATTTATATTGCATGGAGCAGACTGCAGATCTATAGTGTCTCTAATCAGAGAGAAAATGCTAAAGTTAGTGTCATTCTTATTTAGACAGGCAATTCTAAGGAGGAGAATTGGTTTAGCACCTCTAGGTGACATCTACATATTATTCAGTTTTTAATTCCTGTAATCCGTGAATTATAATACATAAAGAAAGTGAGACCAGGATAATTAATTTAAAAAAAGCCAAAGATTCGTTTCTGCAAATAAGTATTTTAAATGTCCACCTGACATTCTCTTTCTATGTGGAATGGGACACCTTGGCTTGATTTTTCTCTGTATCATATCTGGCTTGTTATCCACATATTGAAAATGCAAGTGTTTTAAATGAGAAAGACCTTTCAAATAGAAAGTGCTCTAAGTTGATAAATCAAGTTAGGGGAGGTTTCTAAAAAATATATTACAATGATTTACTTAATTTCTACAAGCTAGTACTTCAGGAAGCTCTCTAAGATTGGGAAGGGGCTGAAATCACCTGCCATCTTGCCCTGCCTTTTTAAGCCTCCTTCTGTAATCTGTTCTAATCAAGAGGCTTCTGTCCAGTACATAACCTGAATTTAATTTAAATGCAAAAAGACAAAATACAGCATGTCAGATCACTGGTTGGGCAGAGGGCAGTGGAATCAGTAGGTTGCTATACCTGTATATACTCTGGGTATGTGAATTGGCTTTGGTTGTTCTACAACTTCCTTGAAATTGTATGTAAAACATGTACATGTGTGGTTTTGTTTCTTCTGTTTTTTTCCCCTAGGGAGAGGGTCTGTATATCAGATTCTTAAATTGATTTAGGACCTTCAAAAAAATCTCAGATGCACATTGTGTGTTCACTGTTGAATCCACAGCAGTTAGCACAGTACTTAGCATAAAGCAGGTCTCTAAATATTTGTTGGATAAATGAATGCTCTCAAGTTGTGTCAACATGTCAAGTGCGTTTCCTGCAATACTCTAGTTTCTCCAAAGGAAACACTTTTTACTTTGCCTGGTTTCTTGTAGTGCCTACCAAATGTAGTCACCCACAGTATTTATATTTAAAAGTAAGCTAAGATTGCCATTTGGGATGTGGAGCTCAAGCTTTTGATCTGATCATGCCAAGTGACATCTTTCCATTTCCTATAGCTTTTCTTTCTACTATTCCTATTTTATTTTTCTGCCCTGGCTCCCAAATCTCTTTCCTTTCCTTTGATGCACCCTAAAATGGTAGATTCAAGTGGGAGCTTGGGAAGATTTCCCCCCTGAAAGGTTAATGATGAAAGACATTGTTTTGACATCCATTCAAAGACACTTTTTATTTGATTCAATGGGAAATTAAAGTTTGTTTATTTATTCAAAAGGTGTATATTAATTGCGAATCACATTCTGTGCTTGGCCCTGGGGACACAGCTGCACACACATACAGACCTTGTCCTTAGGGTGCTTACAATTTAATATGGAAGTGACTATATACAGATTTTTAGCCAAAGGCTCTGTGGTTTGGTTTTATGTCAAGTAATTTCACCAATAGGAAACTTGGATGCAGTTCATTACCTTGATCTCTTGTGAACCGAGTATATTTTAAAAGCTTTTTATTGGTGCTTATGGGCTCATCATGGTGCCTTGGGTGACATACAGAGTCCTGTGGAGCAGAATCTGAGCAGTTGAATTTGATTTTTGACTGCTGGACCCTCCTTTGGGGAGTGGGTTAAGGCATTTTTAAAAAATAAACAAAGCCAGACTACTCCTTTGTCACTTTATTTTTCTGTCTTCCAACCTAAGACAACAAAAACAAAAGCACGGTCTTCCCTAGAAATAATTTCTAATTCTAAACTTTTCTACCATGAAGGACATGTCTAGATCTTTTATTTACCGTACAGCACACCATGAGGTTTAGTATTTTTCCTTATTCTATTACTTAAAAAAAAATCCAAGTGACAGAGATACTGGGTCTTTAAAAACTGAAAACTAGATATTTTTTGGTTGTCGTAGACAAGCAATTTAATGAAAATGCTACTGAAATGCTTTTTCCTCTATGAAAACTAGTAAATCAATTACAAAAGCAATTTCCTTACACAGTATGATTTTATTGTGTTTGACCAGGGCATTTGATGAGTATTAGTTCTTGCTGAGAGCAAAGAGTAAATTTTATTTCAAGCTTTTCTTTCATGCAAACAGCGAGAGAAGTATCAGAAGGGCAGTTGGACAGTAGCCTTGCCTGGTTGGTGTGCACAGAGGATGGGGGAACCCATGGGCTGGTGTGAATGCCTCATTGTCTACACTGAGAAAGGCAAGAGAGAGACTCTTTTTTTCTAATAAAAATGGGGGGAATGATAGCAAATTCTCACATCTGGGTTTATTTCCTACAGGAGCAAGTACTGTAGTATTTCTTCCTTCTTCCTGCGAGACTTTCCTCTATTAAATAAACACATGCCTACCCCCAATTCAAACAAAACATATAAATGTACAACAAGAGAGAAAAAAAATCTAGGTCTGATGTGTGAATATACTGGAGTGGGAGATTAGAAGCTGTGGATTTCGTTTCTACCCCTGAGCTTGATTATCCTTGGTCCAAATATATAAGAGCAAAAAAAAAAAAAAACAAAAAAAAACAGGGCCTGCAAGCAAGAGCACCACCTAAACGAGCTCCAGAGACGGGTGTGAGCCATGGCTATCAGTGCGGACCCCAGAGACAGGCATGAAATGTTAATGCTGCTGCTGCAGCCATGAAGAAGCCTGTGTGCAAGCACAGGTCAGTATCCACACGCTGCCCCTCCACCCCATGCTGGGAGCCTGTGCAACCTGCCACTGCCAGGGTCCCATCATCCAGGGACAACTTCCCCGGGAGAACACACAGCGCGCCTCAGGCTGTTGCAACATCACACTGGCCTCTGCTGCCACAGGCTCGCCCCGCATTCCAATTATGACTACCATAACTTTCCCTCCCCCCGGCCTGAGTGAGCCAGAGCCCCCTAATGAGCTGCTGCTTTAACCCTCTCCTGTCTGGGTGGGAACAGAAGCCTGAGGGCAAACTACAAGCAGAGGTGCGGCCAAACCAAAGCTGAACCCCAAGAGCTGTGCGAACAAAGAAGAGAAAGGGAAATTTCTCCGTGCAGCCTCAGGAGCAGCGGATTAAATCCCTACAATCAACTTGAGGTACCCTGCATCTGTGGAATATCTGAATAGACAACGAATCAACCCAAAATTGAGGTGGTGGACTTGAGGAGTAACTGTAGACGTGGGGTTTGATGTCTGCGACTGACTTGTTTCTGATTTTTATGTTTATCTTAATATATTTTTAGCGCTTGTTATCATTGGTGGATTTGTTTATTGGTTTGGCTGCTCTCTGCTTTTTTTTAATTAATTGTTTTATTTTAATAGTTTTATTTATTTATTATTATTTTTTTCTTTCTATTTTTTCTTTTTTTCTCCCTTTTCTTCTGAGCTGTGTGGCTGACAGGGTCTTGGTGCTCTGGCCTGGTGTTAGGCCTGAGCCTCTGAGGTGGGAGAGCCAAGTACAGGACATTGGACCACCAGACACCTCCGGGCTCCACGTAATGTCAGTCAGCGAGAGCTCTCCCAGAGATCTCTGTCTCAACGCTAAGACCCAGGTCCACCCAACGGCCAGCAAGCTCCAGTGCTGGACGCCCTATGCCAAACAACTAACAAGACAGGAACACAACCCCATCCATTAGAAGAGAGGCTACCTAAAATCATACTAAGTTCACAGACACCCTAAAACACACCACCAGACATGGTCCTGCCCACCAGAAAGACAAGATCCAGCCCCACCCACCAGAACACAGGCACCAGTCCCCTCCACCAGGAAGCCTACACAACCCACTGAACCAACCTTACCCACTGGGGGCAGACACAAAAAACAATGGGCACTACGAACCTGCAGCCTGGAAAAAGGGGACCCCAAACACAGTAATTTAAGCAAAATGAGAAGACAGAGAAATATGCAGCAGATGAAGTAGCAAGGTGAAAACCCACCAGACCAAACAAGTGAAGAGGAAATAGGCAGTCTACCTGAAAAAGAATTCAGAGTAATGATAGTAAAGATGATCCAAAATCTTGAAAGTGAAATGGAGAAAATACAAGAAACGTTTAACAAGGACCTAGAAGAACTAAAGAGCAAACAAACAATGATGAACAAAACAATAAATGAAATTAAAAATTCTTTGGAAGGTATCAGTAGGAGAATAACTGAGGCAGAAAAATGGATAAATGACCTGGAAGATAAAATAGTGGAAATAACTACCATGGAGCAAAATAAAGAAAAAAGAATGAAAAGAATTGAGGACAGTCTCAGAGACCTCTGGTACAAAATTAAATGCACCAACATTTGAATTATAGGGGTCCCAGAAGAGGAGGAGAAAAAGAAAGGGACTGAGAAAATATTTGAAGAGATTATAGTTGAAAACTTCCCTGATTTTGGGAAAGGAAATAATCAAGTCCAGGAAGTACAGAGAGTCCCATACAGGATGAATCCAAGGAGAAACACACCAAGAAACATATTAATCAAAATCAAACTATCAAAAATTAAAGAAAAAATATTAAAAGCAGCAAGGGAAAAACAACAAATAACCTACAAGGGAATCCCCATAAGGTTAACAGCTGATCTTTCAGCAGAAACTCTGCAAGCCAGAAGGGAGTGGCAGGACATATTTAAAGTGATGAAAGGGAAAAACCTACAACCAAGATTACTCTACCTAGCAAGGATCTCATTCAGATTTGATAGAGATTAAAACCTCTACAGACAAGCAAAAGTTAAGAGAATTCAGCACCACTAAACCAGCTTTACAACAAATGCTAAAGGAACTTCGCTAGGCAGGAAACACAAGAGGAGGAAAAGACCTACAAAAACAAACCCAAAACAATTAAGAAAATGGTAATAGGAACATCCATATCGATAATTACCTTAAATGTAAATGGATTAAATGCTCCAACCAAAACATAGACTGGCTGAATGGATACAAAAACAAGACCTGTACATATGCTGTCTACAAGAGACCCACTTCAGACCT
Source organism: Balaenoptera borealis (assembly GCF_965194805.1). Taxonomy (NCBI): domain Eukaryota; kingdom Metazoa; phylum Chordata; class Mammalia; order Artiodactyla; family Balaenopteridae; genus Balaenoptera; species Balaenoptera borealis. Next base: position 149,319,637 of record NC_138867.1, read on the forward strand.
AGGGACACATACAGACTGAAAGTGAAGGTTGGAAGAAAATATTCCATGCAAATGGAAATCAAAAGAAAGCTTGAGTAGCAATTCTCATATCAGACAAAATAGATTTTAAAGAATATTACAAGAGCAAAAGAAGAACACTACATAATGATCAAGGGATCAATCTAAGAAGAAGATATAACAATTGTAAATATTTACACACCCAACATAGGAGCACCTCAATACATAAGGCAAATGCTAACAGCCATAAAAGGGGAAATCGACAGTAACACGATAATCGTAGGGGACTTTAACACCCCACTTTCACCAATGAAGAGATCATCCAAAATGAACATAAGGAAACACAAGCTTTATATGACACATTAAACCAAACCAGATGGACTTAATTGATATTTATAGGACATTCCATCCAGAAACAACAGAATACACTTTCTTCTCAAGGGCTCATGGAACGTTCTCCAGGATAGACAATGTCTTGGGTCACAAATCAAGCCTTGGTAAATTTAAGAAAATTGAAATCGTATCAGGTATCTTTTCCAACCACAACACCAAGAGACTGGATATTAAATACAGGAGATAAACTAAAAAATACGAACACATGGAGACTAAACAATACACTACTAAATAACCAAGAGATCACTGAAGAAATCAAAGAGGAAATCAAAAACTACCTAGAAACAAATGACAATGAAAACACGATGACCCAAAACCTATGGGATGCAGCAGAAGCAGTTCTAAGAGAGAAGTTTATAGCAATATAATCCTACCTTAAGAAACAAGAAACATCTCAAATAAACAACCTAACCTTACACCTAAAGCATTAGAGAAAGAAGAACAACAAAACCCCAAAGTTAGCAGAAGGAAAGAAATCATAAAGATCAGATCAGAAATAAATGAAAAAGAAATGAAGGAAACGATAGCAAAGATCAATAAAACTAAAAGCTGGTTCTTTGAGAAGATAAACAAAATTGATAAACCATTAGCCAGACTCATCAAGGAAAAAAGGGAGAAGACTCAAATCAATAGAATTAGAAATGAAAAAGGAGAAGTAACAACTGAAACTGCAGAAATACAAAGAATCATGAGGGATTACTACAAGCAACTCTATGCCAATAAAATGGACAACCTGGAAGAAATGGACAAATCCTTAGAAGAGCACAACCTTCCAAGACTGAACCAGGAAGAAATACAAAATTTGAACAGACCAATCACAAGCACTGAAATTGAAACTGTGATTAAAAACCTTCCAACAAACAAAAGCCCAGGACCAGATGGCTTCACAGGCGAATTCTATCAAACATTTAGAGAAGAGCTAACACCTAACATTCTCAAACTCTTCCAAAATACAGCAGTGGGAGGAACACTCCCAAACTCATTCTAGGAGGCCACCATCACTCTGATACCAAAACCAGACAAAGATGTCACAAAAAAAGAAAACTACACACCAATATCACTGATCAACATAGATGCAAAAATCCTCAACAAAATACTAGCAAACACAATCCAATAGCACTTTAGAAGGATCAGATACCATGATCAAGTGGGGTTTATCCCAGGAATGCAAGGATTCTTCCATATACGCAAATCAATCAATGTGATACACCATATTAACAAATTGAAGGCTAGAAACCATATGATAATCTCAATAGATGCAGAAACAGCTTTTGACAAAATTCAACACCAATTTATATAAAAAGTCTCTAGAGAGTAGGCATAGAGGGAACTTACCTCAACATAAATATGACAAACCCACAGCCAACATTGTTCTCAATGGTGAAAAACGAACCATTTCCTCTAAAATCAGGAACAAGACAAGGATATTGGATCACCACTATTATTCAACATAGTTTTGGAAGTGTTAGCTACAGCAATCAGAGAAGAGAAATAAAGGAATCCAAACTGGAAAAGAAGTAAATCTGTCACTGTTTGCAGATGACATGTTACTATACATAGAGAATCCTAAATATGCTACCAGGAAACTACTAGAGCTAATCAATGAATTTGGTAAAGTAGCAGGATACAAAATTAATGCACAGAAATCTCTTGCATTCCTATACACTAATGAAAAATCTGAAAGAGAAATGAAGGAAACACTCCCATTTACCATGGCAACAAAAAGAATAAAATACCTAGGATTAACCTACCTAAGGAGACAAAAGACCTGTATGCAGAAAACTATAAGGCACTGATGAAAGAAATTAAAGATGATACAAACAGATGGAGAGAAATACTATGTTCTTAGATTGGAGGAATCAACATTGTGAAAATAACTCTACTACCCAAAGCAATCTACAGATTCATTGCAATCCCTATCAAACTACCAATGGCTTTTCACAGAACTAGAACAAAAAATTTCACAATTTGTATGGAAACACAAAAGACCCTGAATAGCCAAAGCAGTCTTGAGAAAGAAAAATGGAGCTGGGCGAATCAGGCTCCATGACTTCAGACTATACTACAAAGCTACAGTAGTCAAGCCAGTATGTTACTGACACAAAAACAGAAATATAGATCAATGGAACAGGATAGAAAGCCCAGAGATAAACCCACACACATATGGTCACCTTATCTTTGATAAAGGAGGCAAGAATATACAATGGAGGAAAGACAGCCTTTTCAATAAGTGGTACTGGGAACACTGGACAGCTACATGTAAAAGAGTGAAATTAGAATACTTCCTAACACCATACACAAAAATAAACTCAAAATGGATGAAAGACCTAAATGTAAGGCCAGACACTATAAAACTCTCAGAGGAAAACATAGGAAGAACACTCTGACAGAAATCACAGCAAGATCTTTTTTGACCCACCTCCTGGGTGGAAATGGAAATAAAAATAAACAGATGGGACTTAATGAAACAAAAGCTTTTGCATAAAAAAGGAAACCATAAACAAGATGAAAAGACAACCCTCAGAATGGGAGAAAATATTCGCAAATGAGGCAACTGACAAAGGATTCATCTCCAAAATTTACAAGCAGCTCATGCAGCTCAATATCAAGAAAACAAACACCTCAATCCAAAAGTGGGCAGAAGACCTAAATAGACATTTCTCCAAAGAAGATATACAGATTGCCAACAAACACATGAAAGGATGCTCAACATCACTAATCATTAGAGAAATGCAAATCAAAACTACAGTGAGGTACCACCTCACACCAGTCAGAATGGCCATCATCAAAAAATCTACAAACAAATGCTGGAGAGAGTGTGGAGAAAAGGGAACCCTCTTGCACTGTTGGTGGGAATGTAAATTGATACAGCCACTATGGAGAACAGTATGGAGGTTCCTTAAAAAACTGAAAATAGAACTACCATATGACCCAGCAATCCCACTACTGGGCATATACCCTGAGAAAACCATAATTCAAAAAGAGTCATGTACCACAATGTTTATTGCAGCACTATTTACAATAGCCAGGACATGGAAGCAACCTAAGTGTCCATCAACAGATGAATGGATAAAGAAAATGTGGAATATATGTACAATGGAATATTCCTCAGCCATAAAAAGAAATGAAATTGAGTTATTTGTAGTGAGATGGATGGACCTAGAGTGTGATACAGAGTGAAGTAAGTCAGAAAGAGAAAAATACCGTGTGCTAACACATATATATGGAATACAAAAAAAAAAAAAAAAGATTCTGAAGAACCTAGGGGCAGGACAGGAATAAAGACACAGACATAGATAATGGACCTGAGGACACGGGGTGGAGGAAGGGTAAACTGGGATGAAGTGAGAGAATAGCATTGACATATATACACTACCAAATGTGAAATAGATAGCTAGTGGGAAGCAGCCGCATAGCACAGGGAGATCAGCTCGGTTCTTTATGTCCACCTAGAGGGGTGGGATAGGGAGAGTGGGAGGGAGATGCCAGAGGGAGGGGATATGGGGATATATGTATACATATAGCTGATTCACTTTGCTATACAGCAGAAACTAACACAACATTGTAAAGCAATTATACTTGAATAAAGCTGTTAAAAAATAAAAATAAAAAAAGACCTGCAAACAATTTACTGTGTGCCTAGTTACTGTCCTAGGATTCATGTGACACATGTACCCCCTTCCCTTGTCCGCAGTATTTTTTGTATCAGCCACAGATGATTGGAATTTTGCCGCATAGTAGTTAAGAGCCTGGACATTGACCCAGTGTTTCCTAGTCTGTTTTCTCACCCTAAAATGCTGACCATAGTAGCATCTATGTCCTTCTAACTCATAGCGTTGTAATGAGAATTAAATGCGATAATGGGTATGCTCAACAGATGTTAGGCACAGAAATTGCTAGAATGACTGTGACATGGTATTTTACTATAGGAATCCAGAGAAAGGAGGTAGAACAATTTTCTTAATGACTTCTCCCATTCCTCTACATCCCATGCTCAGAAGGTCTTCCCTTCTCGATGCTGCCTCAGCACCTTCTGTAGTATCTTATAATGTTATATTAAAACTATGTATTTAATTAGTATCCACCCCGCTTCCTCAACATGCAAGCTCCTACATAGTATATAGTCTATTACTTAATATTGTTTTCTCAGCACCTGCTTCTATTCTTGGAGCAGAGAGAGAGCTGAAAAATATTCTTAAAACAAGCAATGGAAAGCAGGAAAAAGTCAAGAGCTGGAGTGGTCTTTTTGAAGATAGTATGAGAAATTAATTGCAAGAGATGAACACATTCAAGGTAGTGGCAGCAGAGTAAGGGCAGGCTAGAGGTGGCGGAAGGAAAAACCTACAATTAGAGAAAGAAGAACAACAGTGCAACAGGGTTCCCTTTACATTCCCACCAACAGTGCAAGAGGGTTCCCTTTTCTCCACACCCTCTCCAGCATTTACTGTTTGTAGATTTTTTGATGATGGCCATTCTGACTGGTGTGAGATGATATCTCATTGTAGTTTTGATTTGCATTTCTCTAATGATTAGTGATGTTGAGCATTCTTTCATGTGTCTGTTGGCAATCTGTATATCTCCTTTGGAGAAATGTCTGTTTAGGTCTTCTGCCCATTTTTGGATTGGGTTGTTTGTTTTTTTGTTATTGAGCTGCATGAGCTGCTTGTAAATTTTGGAGATTAATCCTTTGTCAGTTGCTTCATTTGCAAATATTTTCTCCCATTCTGAGGATTGTCTTTTGGTCTTGTTTATGGTTTCCTTTGCTGTGAAAAAGCTTTTAAGTTTCATTAGGTCCCATTTGTTTATTTTTATTTCCATTTCTCTAGGAGGTGGGTCAAAAAGGATCTTGCTGTGATTGATGTCATAGAGTGTTCTGCCTATGTTTTCCTCTAAGAGTTTGATGACGTCTGGCCTTACATTTAGGTCATTAATCCATTTTCAGTTTATTTTTGTGTATGGTGTTAGGGAGTGTTCTAATTTCATTCTTTTACATGTAGCTGTCCAGTTTTCCCAGCACCACTTATTGAAGAGGCTGTCTTTTCTCCACTGTATATTCTTGCCTCCTTTATCAAAAATAAGGTGTCCATATGTGTGTGGGTTGATCTCTGGGCTTTCTATCCTGTTCCATGGAACTATATTTCTGTTTCTGTGCCAGTACCATACTCTCTTGATTACTGTAGTTTTGTAGTATAGTCTGAAGTCTGGAAGCCTGATTCCTCCAGCTCCGTTTTTCTTTCTCAAGATTGCTTTGGCTATTCGGGTCTTTTGTGTTTCCATACAAATTGTGAAATTTGTTGTTCTAGTTCTGTGAAAAATGCCATTGGTAGCTTGATAGGGATTGCAATGAATCTGTAGATTGCTTTGGGTAGTAGAATCATTTTCACAGTGTTGATTCTTCCAATCCAAGAACATGATATATCTCTCCATCTATTTGTATCATCTTTAATTTCTTTCATCAGTGCCTTATAATTTTCTGCATACAGGTCTTTTGTCTCCTTAGGTAGGTTTATTCCTAGATATTTTATTCTTTTTGTTGCAATGGTAAATGAGAGTGTTTCCTTAATTTCTCTTTCAGATTTTTCATCATTAGTGTATAGGAATGCTAGAGATTTCTGTGCATTAATTTTGTATCCTGATACTTTACCAAATTCATTGATTAGCTCTAGTAGTTTTCTGGTAGCATCTTTAGGATTCTCTATGTATAGTGTCATGTCATCTGCAAACAGTGACAGCTTTACTTCTTCTTTTCCAATTTGGATTCCTTTTATTTCTTTTTCTTCTCTGATTGCTGTGGCTAGAACTTCCAAAACTATGTTGAATAATAGTAGTGGGAGTGGGCAACCTTGCCTTCTTCCTGATCTTAGTGGAAATGGTTTCAGTTTTTCACCATTGAGGATGATGTTGGCTGTGGGTTTGTCATATATGGCCTTTATTATGTTGAGGAAAGTTCCCTTTATGCCTTCTTTCTGGAGGGTTTTTATCATAAGTGGGTGTTGAATTTTGTCAAAAGCTTTCTCTGCATCTATTGAGATGATCATATGGTTTTTCTCCTTCAGTTTGTTAATATGGTGTGTCACATTGATTGATTTGCGTATATGGAAGAATCCTTGCATTCCTGGGATAAACCCCACTTGATCATGGTATCTGATCCTTCTAAAGTGCTATTGGATTGTGTTTGCTAGTATTTTGTTGAGGATTTTTGCATCTATGTTGATCAGTGATATTGGTGTGTAGTTTTCTTTTTTTGTGACATCTTTGTCTGGTTTTGGTATCAGAGTGATGGTGGCCTCCTAGAATGAGTTTGGGAGTGTTCCTCCCACTGCTGTATTTTGGAAGAGTTTGAGAATGTTAGGTGTTAGCTCTTCTCTAAATGTTTGATAGAATTCGCCTGTGAAGCCATCTGGTCCTGGGCTTTTGTTTGTTGGAAGATTTTTAATCACAGTTTCAATTTCAGTGCTTGTGATTGGTCTGTTCAAATTTTGTATTTCTTCCTGGTTCAGTCTTGGAAGGTTGTGCTCTTCTAAGGATTTGTCCATTTCTTCCAGGTTGTCCATTTTATTGGCATGGAGTTGCTTGTAGTAATCCCTCATGATTCTTTGTATTTCTGCAGTTTCAGTTGTTACTTCTCCTTTTTCATTTCTAATTCTATTGATTTGAGTCTTCTCCCTTTTTTCCTTGATGAGTCTGGCTAATGGTTTATCAATTTTGTTTATCTTCTCAAAGAACCAGCTTTTAGTTTTATTGATCTTTGCTATCGTTTCCTTCATTTCTTTTTCATTTATTTCTGATCTGATCTTTATGATTTCTTTCCTTCTGCTAACTTTGGGGTTTTGTTGTTCTTCTTTCTCTAATTGCTTTAGGTGTAAGGTTAGGTTGTTTATTTGAGATGTTTCTTGTTTCTTAAGGTAGGATTATATTGCTATAAACTTCTCTCTTAGAACTGCTTCTGCTGCATCCCATAGGTTTTGGGTCGTCGTGTTTTCATTGTCATTTGTTTCTAGGTAGTTTTTGATTTCCTCTTTGATTTCTTCAGTGATCTCTTGGTTATTAAGTAGTGTGTTGTTTAGCCTCCATGTGTTTGTATTTCTTACAGATTTTTTCCTGTAATTCATATCTAGTCTCATAGCATTGTGGTTGGAAAAGATACTTGATATGATTTCAATGTTCTTAAATTTACCAAGGCTTGATTTGTGACCCAAGATATGATCTGTCCTGGAGAATATTCCATGAGCACTTGAGAAGAACGTGTATTCTGTTGTTTTTGGATGGAATGTCCTATAAATATCAATTAAGTCCATCTTGTTTAATGTATCAGTAACAGCTTGTGTTTCCTTATTTATTTTCATTTTTGGTTTTCTGTCCATTGGTGAAAGTGGGGTGTTAAAGTCCCCTACTATGATTGTGTTACTGTCAATTTCCCCTTTTATGGCTGTTAGTTTTTGCCTTATGTATTGAGGTGCTCCTATGTTGGATGCATAAATATTTACAATTGTTATATCTTCTTCTTGGTTTGATCCCTTGATCATTATGTAGTGTCCTTCTTGGTCTCTTGTAATAGTGTTTGTTTTAAAGTCTATTTTGTCTCATATGAGAATTGCTACTCTAGCTTTCTTTTGATTTCCATTTGCTTTCAATATCTTTTTCCATCCCCTCACTTTCAGTCTGTTTGTGTTCCTAGGTCTGAAGTGCGTCTCTTGTAGACAGCGTATATATGGGTCTTGTTTTGGTATCCTTTCAGCCAATCTACGTCTTTTGGTTGGAGCATTTAGTCCATTTACATTTAAGGTAATTATCAATATGTATGTTCCTATTACCATTTTCTTAATTGTTTTGGGTTTATTATTGTAGGTCTTTTCCTTCTCTTGTGTTTCCTGCCTAGAGAAGTTCCTTTAGCATTTGTTGTAAAGCTGGTTTGGTGGTGCTGAATTCTCTTAGCTTTCGCTTGTCTGTAAAGGTTTTAATTTCTCTATCAAATCTGAATGAGATCCTTGCTGGGTAGAGTAATCTTGGTTGTAGGTTTTTCTCCTTCATCATTTTAAATATGTCCTGCCACTCCCTTCTGGCTTGCAGAGTTTCTGCTGAAAGGCCAGCTGTTAACCGTATGGGGATTCCCTTATGTGTTTTTTGTTGTTTTTCCCTTGCTGCTTTTAATATTTGTTCTTTGTGTTTAATTTTTGATAGTTTGATTTATATGTGTCTTGGTGTGTTTCTCCTTGGATTTATCCTTTATGGGACTCTCTGTGCTTCCTGGACTTGATTAACTATTTCCTTTCCCATATTAGGGAAGTTTTCAACTATAATCTCTTCAAGTATTTTCTCAGTCCCTTACTTTTTCACTTCTTCTTCTGGGACCCCTATAATTTGCATGTTGGTGCGTTTAATGTTGTCCCAGAGGTCTCTGAGACTGTCCTCAGTTCTTTTCATTCTTTTTTCTTTATTCTGCTCTGCAGTAGTTATTTCCACTATTTTATCTTCCAGGTCACTTATCCGTTCTTCTGCCTCAGTTATTCTGCTATTGATCCCTTCTAGAGAATTTTTAATGTCATTTATTGTGTTGTTCATTATTGTTTGTTTGCTCTTTAGTTCTTCTAGGTCCTTCTTAAACGTTTCTTTTATTTTCTCTATTCTATTTCCAAGATTTTGAATCATCTTTACTATCATTGTTCTCAATTCTTTTTCAGGTAGACTGCCTATTTCCTCTTCATTTGTTAGGTCTGGTAGGTTTTTATCTTGCTCCTTCATCTGCTGCGTATTTCTCTGTCTTCTCATTTTGCTTAACTTACTGTGTTTGGGGTCCCCTTTTCGCAGGCTGCAGGTTTATAGTTTCCGTTGTTTTGGTGTCTGTCCCCAGTGGCTAAGGTTGGTTCAGTGGGTTGTGTAGCCTTCCTGGTGGAGGGAACTAGTGCCTGTGTTCTGGTGGATGAAGCTGGATCTTGTCTTTCTGGTGGGGTGGTCCACATCTGGTGGTGTGTTTTGGGTTGTCTGTGGCCTTCTTATGATTTTAGGCAGCCTCTCTGCTAATGGATGGGGCTGTGTTCCTGTCTTGCTAGTTGTTTGGCATAGAGTGTCCAGCAGTGTAGCTTGCTTGTCGTTGAGTGAAGCTGGGTCTTGGCATTGAGATGGAGATCTCTGGGAGATATTTGCCGTTTGATATTACATGGAGCTGGGGGGTCTCTTGTGGACCAGTGTCCTGAAGTTAGCTCTCCCACCTCAGAGGCACAGCACTGACTCCTGGCTGGAGCACCAAGAGCCTTTCATCCACACAGCTCAGAATAAAAGGGAGAAAAAATAGAAAGAAAGAGGTTAAAATAAAATAAAATCATGTAAAATAAAATAAAATAAAGTTATTAAAATAAAAAATAAAAATTATTAAGAAAAACATTTTAAAAAGTAAAAAAAAAGGGAGAGAAACAGGATGGACAGAACCCTAGGACAAATGGTGAAAGCAAAGCTATACAGACAAAATCACACACAGAAGCATACACATACACACTCACAAAAAGAGTAAAAGGGGAAAAAATAATATATCTTTTCTTCCAAAGTCCACCTCCTCAATTTGGGATGATTCGTTGTCTATTCAGGTATTCCACAGATGCAGGGTACATCACGTTGATTGTGGAGCTTTAATCCGCTGCTCCTGAGGCTGGTGGGAGAAATTTCCCTTTCTCTTCTTTGTTCGCACAGCTCCAGGGGTTTAGCTTTGGATTTGGACCCGCCTCTGTGTGTAGGTCGCCTGAGGGCGTCTGTTCTTCGCTCAGACAGGACAGGGTTAAAGGAGCACCTGCTTCGGGGGCTCTGGCTCACTCAGGCCGGTGGGAGGGAGGGGTACGGATGCAGGGTGAGCCTGCGGCAGCAGAGGCCAGCGTGAATTTGCACCAGCCTGAGGTGCGCCGTGCATTCTCCCGGGGAAGTTGTCCCTGGATCATGGGACCCTGGCAGTGGCGGGCTGCACAGGCTCCCAGGAGGGGCGTGGCACACTATTTTTTGAAGAACTGAAAAAGTACAGCAATATATCTAGCAGAGTAAAATGTTAGGGAAGCCAGGAGAGCAGAGCATTATGAGAAACAGGGAGCATGTAGAGCTAAGAGGTTAAAGAAGACTGGAACAACAAAGCATTTATTGGATTTAAGAGCAGGAAGGTCATATTTGTTACTTTAGTATGAGTGATTACAGCGAGAAAATAGAAATCATCCAGTGGAAATTCTCACTACTTGCTACCCTAAAGCCTGCAATCCTATGCTGCCCATGTTGTGAAGGTTCCAAAATATCATTCTTTCTGTGGCTCAAACCCTAACATCGGACAAGGGAAAACTCTCTCGCTGAGTAGAACTTTAGGCTGGTACCCAGCCCTGCCTTGCAAGGACACTTCATTTCCAGGCTCACCTTGAATAAGGTATTCTCATTTGGTGCTTGAAGTCTAGAACTTGCTTCTCCCTCTGTCATGAATTGCTAGAGGATAGGTGAAACTTTATCCTACCCCCAATGTCTTTTTACTTGGAGATGTTTTTCCAGAGAGGGCATGATAAGTCATCTGTAGTGTCCCCTGATTTATTCTCATTAGGCACTAGGCAGAACCTTGTTCAGTGCCTACCGTATAGATTTTATTTTATCAGTGTTTATATTGAATAAATGAGTGAAAGAATAAATGAATACAGGAGTGCATGAGTTACCATATAAAGTAGGATTTTGGTTAAAGCCCTTTGTTTTCAATTTCCATTCTGATTTGTTAAATAGAAGTAACATTGGTTTCATGTGCAACATTAATATTTCTACTTCTGTATACACTGCAGCATGATCACCACCAAAAATTTAATTTCCATCTGTTGCTATACAGTTGCCTGCTTTTACCTATTTCTTCCTTCCCCCAGTCCCTTCCCCTCTGGTAACTACTACTCTGTTCTCTGTATCTACGTGTTTGTTTTGGTTTGTAAATTTATTTATTTATTTTTGTTTGTTTGTTTTTATCTCATATAGGAATAAAAATACGGTATTTGTCTTCCCCGTATGACTTATATCACTTAGCATAATACTCTCAAGACCCATTCATCTTGTTGCAGATGGCAAGATTTCATCTTTTTTTGTGGCTGAGTAGTAGTATATTTTATAGATGTATATACCACAATTTTTAAAATCCATTCATCCATTAATGGACACTTAGATTGTTTCCATATCTTAGATATTGTAAATAATGGTGTGGTGACCATAGAGGTGCAGAATCTTTTCAACTTAGTGTTTCATATTCTTTGAATAAATATCCAGATGTGAAATAGCTAGATCATATGGTAGTTGTATTCTTAATTTTTTGAGGAATGTCCATGCTGTTTTCCATAATGGCTGTACCCAATTTACATTCCCACCAACAGTGTAAGAGGGTTCCCTTTTTCCACATCCTTACTAACACTTGTTTTTTCTTTCCTTTTTTTTGATAATAGTCATTCTCATAAGCTTGAAGGAGGTATCTTATTGTGGTTTTGATTTGCATTTCCCTAATAGTTGGTAATGTTAGCCATATTTACATGTGCCTGTTGCCCATCTGTTTATCTTCTTTGGAAAAATGTCTGTTCACATCCTATTACCATTTTTTTAATTGGGTTTTTGTTGTTGTTGTTGTGGAGTTGTATGAGTTGTTCATATATTTTGGATATTAACCCCTTATTAGGTATATGATTTGCAAATATCTTATTGCATTCAGTAGGTTGTCTTTTCATTTTGTTTCCTTTCCTGTGCAGAAGCTTTTTAGTTTGATATAGTCCCACTTGTTTATTTTTGCTTTTGTTTCCCTTGCCTGAGGAGACCTGTCCAGATAGATATTGCTAAGACTTGTGTCAAAGACTGTACTATGTTTTCTTCTAGAAATGTCATGATTTCAGATCTTACATTCAAGTCTTTAATCCATTTTGAGCAGTTTTTGTGTATGGTGTGAGATATTGGTCTAGTTTCATTTTTTTGTGGCATGTGGCTGTTTGGTTTTCCCAGCACCATTTATTGAAGAGACTATCCTTTCTCCAAGTATGTTCTTTTGCCCCTTTGTCGTAATTTAATTGCCCATATACATGTGGGTTTATTTATGTACTCTCAGTTTTGTTCCTCTGATCTGTATATGTTTTTCTGCCATTACCATGCTGTTTTGATTACATAGCTTTGTAACATAGCTTGAAATCAGGGAGTGTGATACCTCCAGCTTTGTTCTGCTTTCTCAGGATTGCTTTAGGTATCCTGGGTCTTTCATGGTTCCATATAAATTTTAGGATTTTTTGTTCTATTTCTGTGAAAAACATTGTTGCAATTTTGATAGGGATGCATTGAATCTGTAGATTGCTGTAAGCAATATGGACATTTTAACACTGTTAATTCTTCCAATCCATAAGCACAAAATATCTTTCCATTTCTTTGTGTCTTGTTCAATTTCTTTCAAAAATGTCTTATAGTTTTCTTTATATAGGTCTTTGACCTCCCTGGTTAAATTTATTTCTAGGTATTTTATTCTTTTTGTTGTGATTGTAAATGGGGTTGTTTTCTTAATTTCTCTTTTGGCTAGCTCATTGTTAGCATATAAAAATGCAACAAATTTTTAATGTTGAATTGTACCCTACAACTTTACTGTATTCATTGATTATTTCTAATAGTTTTTTGGTAGAGTGTTTAGGATTTTTCTATATCTAAAATAATGTCATCCACAAGTAGTGACAGTTTTACTTCTTCCTTTCCAATTTGGATGCCTTTTATTTCTTTTTCTTGACTAATTGCTCTGGTGAAGACTTTCAGTACTGCATTGAATAAGAGTGGTGAAGGTGGTCATCCTTGTCTTGTTCCTAATCTTAAAGAGATAGCTTTTAGTTTTTCACCATTGAGTATGTTGTTAACTGTGGTTTTGTCCTATATGGCCTTTATTATGATGGGGTATGTTCTTTCTATATCCATTTTATTGAGAGTTTTTTAAATCATAAATGATTGTTGAATCTTGTCCTATGCTTTTTCTGCATCTATTGAGATGATCATATGATTTTTATCCTTCATTTTGTTAATGTGGTATATCATATTGATTGATTCGCAGATGCTGAACCATCCTCACATCCCTGGAATAAATCCCACTTCATCATGGTATATGGTCCTTTTAATGTATTGTTGTATTTGGTTTGCTGCTACTTTGTTGAGGATTTTTCCATCTATATTTATCAGATATATTGGCCTGTAATTTTTTTGTGTTGGTTTTGGCCTCATAAAATGAGGTAGGAAGCATTCCCTTCTTTTCAGGTTTGTGAAGAGTTTGAGAGCGATAGGTATTAAATCTTTGATGTTTGGGAGAACTCACCAGTGAAGCTGTCTCATCCTGGACTTTTGTTTTTTCAGAGGTTTTTGATTACTGTTCAGTCTCCTTACTAGTAATTGGTGTTTTCAGCTTTTCTATCTCTTCCTAATTCAGTCTTGGTAAATTGTATGATTCTAAGGATTTATCCACTTCTTCTAGGCTGTCCAATTTTTTGACAGTATTCTTTTCTAACCTTTTTTGTTTCTTTGGTGTCCATTGTTATTTCTCCTCTTTTGTTTCTGATTTTATTTATCAGAGCCTTCTCTCTTTTTTTCTTAGTGAGTCTAGCTAATGGTGTGTCAATTTTGTTTATCTTTTCAAAGAACCAGCTCCTATTTTCATTGATCTTTTCTATTGTCTTTTTAATATGTATTTCATTTATTTCCACTCTGATCTGTATTGTTTCCTTCCTTCTACTGACTTTGGGCTTCATTTGTCCTTCTTTTTCCAGTTCGTTTAGGTGTAAGGTTAAATTGTTTATTTGAGCTTTTCTTGTGTTTTGAGGTAGGCCTGTATTACCATGAACTTCCTTCTTAGTATTGATTTTGCTGCATCTCATTGATTTTGATATATTGTATTTTGAATTTCATTTGTCTTCAGGTATTTTTTAAAATCTTTGATTTCCTTTTTCAATTCAGTAATTATCAATAGCATGTTGTTTAGTCTCCATCAATTTGTGATTTTTCTGGCTTCTTGTAGTTGATTTCTAGTTTCATACCATTGTGATTGGAAAAGATGCTTGATATGATTTCAGTCTTCTCACATTTATTACTTCTTTTGTATCACAGTATATGATCCATCTTTGAGAATGTTCCATTGTGCACTTGAGAAGAATGGTTATCCTGCTGCATTTGGGTGGAATGTTCTATATAAATCTATTAAGTCCATCTGGTCTGATATTTCATTTAAAGGCACCGTTTTCTTCTTTACTCTCTGTTTGGATGATCTGTCCATTGATAAAAGTGAGGTGTTATAGTCCCCTAATATTACTGTCTTGCTGTCAGTTTCTCCCTTTAGGTCTGTTAATAATTGTTTTATATATTTTGGTGCCCGTGTGTTAGGTGCATATATAAATAATAACAGTTACATATTCTTGATGAATTGTCCCCTTTATCATTAGATGCTGTCCATCTTTGTCTTCTGTTACTTTTTTAGCTGAAGTCTTTTACCTGGTATAAGTATGGCTATACCCACTTCCTTTTGGCTGTCATTAGCTTGGAGTATCAAATTCTATCCCTTTACTTTGAGCCTATGTTTGTCTTTAGAGCTGAGGTAAGTGTCCTGGATACAGCATATAGTTGTGTTGTTTTTTAATGTATCTAGCCACTCTATGTCTTTTGATTGGTGAGTTCAATGCATTTACATTTATGGTGCTTATTGATAAATGAGGACTCAGTACTGCCATTTTATGTTTTGTTTTCTGGTGCTCTGTCTCCGATGTTTCTTTTTTCTTGTGATTTTGTCTGCCATTTTGGTTTGGTGGTTTTCTGTCATCTTTCTCTCATTTTCCTCTTTTTTATGTTTAGTGTCTCTGCTCTTGATTTATGTTTTGTGGTTACTGCGAGGTTTGTATAAATGTCTCATAGATAAAACAGTCCTTTTTCTGCTGAAAGCATCTTATCTTCAATTACCTGTATGGATTCTATCATTTTCCTTTCCCCCTTTTATGTTTTTGTTGTCTCAAATTATTGATTTTTATGTTCAATTTGTTACCAAATTGAAGTAGCCATAGTTAGTTTTACTGCTTTTTAACCTTTAACCTTTGTGCTTTAATTAAGTGTTCAACACCTATTATGATATAGAGTTGCATTTTTCTGATTCTGTTTATCACCTTGCTCGAAATTTTATGTACTCTTGCCTTTTTGTTTCAGATAGAAGAGCTCCTTTAAAAACTTCTTGTAAGGCAGGTCTAGTGTTGATTAACTCCCTCAGCTTTTGTTTGTCTAGGAAAGCCTTTATTTCTTCTTCACATCTGAATGATAGCTGTGCTGGATAGAATATTCTTGGCTGACAGTTTTCATCTTTCAATATTTTGAGAATGTCATTCTACTCCTCCTTGGCTTGTAGAGTTCCTGCTGAGAAATCTGCTGGTAGCCTAATGGGGGTTCCTTTGTAAGTTACCATACTTTCTCCCTGGCTGCCCTTAAAATTCTTTCTTTGTCATTTACTTTGACAGTTTTACTATAATGTGCTTGGAGAAGGTCTTTTTGTATTGAGGTTATTAGTTGTTTCCTTAGCTTCATGAGCTTGTAAATCCAGTTCTTTCCCCAGGTTTGGGAAGTGCTCCGCTATTATTTCTTTAAATAAACTTTCTACTGTCTTCTCCCTCTCTTCTCCTTCTGGGATACCCCTTATTCTTATGTTATCCTTCTTAAAAGGGTTGGAGTGTTCTTTGAATATTTCCTCACTATTTTTAGATATTATCTCCTCTTCTACCTGTATCATTTCTAGATTTGAATCTTTGAGCTTGCACATTTTCTCTTCCACATGGTCTTCTCTATTTCCAGTGCTTTCTAATGTTCTTCATCTCATTTACTGAGTTCTTTAGCTCCAGAATTTCCATTTGATTCTTTTTTAGAGTTAAAAAATCTCTTTGGTTGAATATTACTTTTGTTCATTAATTTTATTCCTGAGCTCATTAAACTGCCTTTCTGAGTTTTCTTTCAGCTTGCTGAGTTTCTTCATGACAGCTATTTTGAGTTCTTCATTAGTTAGACCACAATATTCTGTGACTTAAATTTAGTTTCTGGGGGAATTTTCATTTTCTTTTGTGATACAGTATTACGGTGATTTTTTTTTATTTAATTTTATTTTTTTTTATATGCTTGATGGGTTATTTCTCTGCCAGCCCATTTGAAGTTGCAAACTCTTTTCTTTTTTAGGTAGGTCTTCTCCCCCCGCCCCCCCAACTGGATTCTAAGGATTCAACTAGTTAGAAATTAGGTGCCTTTATTTTCCCCCAGTAGGTGTGTTGTAGCACAAGTTTTTCGTTTCTCTTACCTGTAATTATATTTGAGAATTGGCACTTTCTATACTCCACTATCTCCATAAGAGGTGTCACCCAGTGCCCTGGTTGTTGCTGCTGTGCCTGCCTGTGGTGTCATTGGTTTTTTGCCGCTGTTGGTGTCATTGGTATTGTTCCTTGGGACACTGGGATGGTGGGTGTTTCTGCCACATCTAGGGTCTCCTGAGTCACATGCTCCACTGCTGCTAGGGGAGGGGAGAGTAGGACAGGAGCTAGGGTTGTGGGGGCCTCTGCCGTGTTTGGGGTTTTCATGTTCCAGGGTGCCACAATTGTGGATGGGGTGGGGGGTTGGAGTTGTGAGTGCCTCCGTGAATGAAGGGATGAGGTTGCAGTTTCCTCTGTTGCTTCTGCCTGGTTCCTGTGTCTGTGGGCTCCACTGTGGCCAAGGCATGGGCGTTGTATCCATTGCCTCCCCTGATGCTACTGGCTTCTCTGGGGTTGCAGGCTTGGCTACTGTGGCTGAAGGTCAGGGATCATAGTCACCTTCCACCTTTCACCTGATTCTGCCTCTTCTGTGTGTCCCACTTTTCACACCTTTAGATGTACAGACATCTGGAATTCTCTGGCATCCTGGTATGTTGGGCAGAGGCACCTTTGCTGAGTTGTGAGGGTTTTACTGGTTGTAGACTGAGGGGGAGAGACCAAGAGAGTGTCTCAAGCTGCCATGATGCTGAAGTCACTCCTTCATTCTGTTTCTTTCTATAAGTACTCAAACCTATATGAAGGGGTTATGTGGCTGGTAATTGCTGACAAGTAGTTGTGAATGCAAAGCTGGGGGAGTTAGAGCTCTGGATTGTTGCTATAAATATAAGAAAGACTTTGAATACAAGAAAGAGGAAAGTTATCTCTTCCAAATTGATTTAGAAAGTGGCCAGTAAGTTTTAAAAAAGGCAATAAAAACTCTGATTATCAATTCTAAAGTCAGTTTTGGAACCCGGAAACAAAACTGTGTTTTGAACATCCCTCTGTTAGTGCCACATTCTACAAAGTTTTACATTACTCATTTGCATGTTTGCTTCTCACCCAAGGCTCTGAGCTCCTCCAGGGCAGAAATAGCATCTGCCTCTTTGTATCTTCTGTTGCACATAACACATAATAGGCGCTTGGTAACTTTCTTTTTGAAGAATGAAACAAGTTAGGAGATGATAAATTGGGGACAATGTTTAAGAGACAGAAGTAAAATGGAAAGTTTGGTTGAGAATTGATTGAATACTGATTAAAGGAAAGGCAGAATACTTGAAATTACAGCTTCAGATTTTAGCTGAACTCTTCAGCGCTCCTCAGTATAAAATAAGGGTTTATAAGATGTAACTTGTTTGATAAGGCATATTTGAGGGCTCTGAACAAAAGTGGTAAGTAATTCAGGCCTCTGTTGAGGATATATAATACGTGATTCCCCAGAAGAACCAGTTTTCTTATGCAAGGGGTTTCTTAAAGCAGGGGGTGGTTGCCAAGGACTATGGGAAACTCTTAACAAAGCATAGAATCACTTTTTCCAGGGATAATGCAGTGAAAGCTAAAAGAGAAGAGCTGAAAGGCATCGTAGTGGAGCTCCAGAGTCAAGAGTTCTACTTCTCTCTTTTCCTCCATACGAATGGTGTCTCCTCTGCAATCTGACTTGAGTCCACCAAGAATAATCCCATATGCCCTTCATTTCTATATGCTTCAGCGTCTTCAAGAAGCCTAAGATTTCCCAGGTCGTCTGTCAAGACCTGGAGTTGCATTCTTATTTGGCTCTGCACATCCACTAATCTGACTTCATCTTCATCCTCTTTGGCCTCTTTCCACTCTTTCTAAAGGTGTAGTGTCTTTATCATTGGCAGTTAGAGTTCATTGTCTCTCTCTCTTCTCCCCCAAAGTTTCCAGTCTTGAAATCCAAAGGGTCAGACTGCACTTCCCTGCTACCCCTCCTTTGTTGTAGTCTTCATGGACACATAACTTCTCACTTTGTGAAGATTTTAACTCCTAGCTCCCTGTCCTTTTCTCTCATACTTTCCCATCATCATTGTGACTGATTTTAATTTTCCTGTTAATAATTCTTCTACCACCCTGATTTCCAAATTCCTTGACTTCTTCTCTTCCAGGGAACCTGTCCTCTACCTTCTACAGTCGTATCCTTCCTTAGCTGAACCCTAGACTGTCAGATACTCTAAAATTACAACTCTTCCATAATTTTAATTACAAGCATCTTACTCTCCAGCCATCATCTTTCTTGCTCACTCCCTCTAAAACACGTGGCAACCATTCTTTCACTCTGTTGGCTTTACACTAACATCACATTTTCATTGCTATTCTCTCCTTCATACCTTACTTAGCTTGAGTTCTCTGGCCTAACTGTGAAATACCTCTGCTCAAACCTTGTACTGCAATTCAGGGTTTGACCATTGCTTGACCCTATGTCTGATCCAGTCTTGTACCTGCTCATTAGGACTGGGTCACTCCTAACCCTGAGCTAGTTTGACACTAAGTTACTTTATGCCATCTTGTTGAGAATCAGACCCTGTTTTACTCTTGCACAAATGACCAGTCATGCTGAGATAATGACCAATCCTGAGAAAGGCTTTCATTGCTTTCTTCTGTAATCAAAAAGTGCTTTTCAGAATCCTATCTTCCTGGGGTAGAAATTCCTCCTTCTTGTCCTATATCTAGCCAAAGACTTCACACTCAGAGAAACTTACTGTCCACTCCAGAGTGACTTTCCCTTGCATGGCAGACTAATACATTCAGCTTTGATATTTCTGGTCTTTGGTTATTCTTGAACAGGTCTGCCATTTTAATCACTTCCCTAATACACTCTCAACTATGTTGTCCTTTCTTCCTCTACCCCTTCATTGTATTTACATAGAAACACGCATGGTTGAATCCAACTCTCTACGTACTATGCTTCTGGACCTAGATGGTTGAACATGACTGGAGAACAAAGCTATGTTGAATAGTCTTACTTGAAATCCATGGCCACTTTATTCAAGTGGACTTATCTACTGTTCAGCCATCCTACCTCATTTTCCTAGTCCATTCATTCTTTTACTCTCCTAGACGAATATTTCCTTTTCATCTCATTTTCATTAAACTTTCAACACATACTGTCTCATCTTCATTCTCATTTGATAACCTTGCTTCCTAGTTCACTGAGAAAGTAAAAGCACTTAAAAGAAAATTTCTACATGGTCCCATTCTGGCATCTGCCAGTCAACTTGGAACTATATCCATGTAGTCTGCCTTTCCTTTATTTTTAGGAATGAAACCTCAGTGTTTCTCTCTAAGGCCGAACTCAACACTTGTGCTTCAGCAGTTTCCCCCCCTCACTTCCTTTTTACTGATTTATTCTAATAGCATGCAAATATGCTATAATTTCTCACATCTGAAAAAACATTTCCTGGCTTCACATTTCCCTCTAGCTTCTGCCCTATTTTCTGACCCCCTTTCCTATAAAACTCCTTGAAAGAGGTGTCTATTTGCTTGCTCCCAAATTCCTTGAACATACTCAAAACAGTTTTTATCCCCATCACTCCACTGAAAACACTTGTCAGAAAAATCCAACGACCTCCACATGGCTAAAAACCAATGGCCACATCTTAGTCTTCATCTTTCTTGACCTCAGATATAACACTTGGATTCTGGGTTACTGTTTTCCTCTTAGAAATTAGACACTTCTCTATCTCCTTTGCTAATGTTTCCTCATCTCATCTTAGTCCTTGGATCTCTTCCCTTCTCTATTTACTCTCACTCCAGAGTGATCTTATCCAGACTCTTGCTTTTAAAACTATTTAAAAACTGGTGATTTCTAAATCTGTATCTGCAGCCTGGACAGATATGAACTCAGCTATCTGGCTGCTATCCCAAGAGTTCCATTTGGATGACGAATTGGCATCTCATACTTTATATGTCTGCAATTTAACTGCCAATTCCTCTCTCCTTCCCAACCTGTTTCTTCTTGTCTTCTCCATCTCAGTAAAGAATAACTTCATCCTTCCAACTGCTTATACCAAAATCTTGGATTTGCCCATGACCCTTGCCTTTTTCTCCAGTCCTACTTCCAATGAGAAAATCTAGTTGGCTCTACCTTTAATTTATATACAGAATTCTGATATTTTCTAATTATATCTACTGCTATCTTCCTGATTTAACAACCATAATTTCTCACTTGAATGATTGCAGTAGTCTCCTAACTGTTCTCTTTCCTATGCTGACATCCATTTGCAATCCAGTAGTCAAAATGATTCTTTTGAAACATGTCAGATCACAGCATCTTCCAGTGGTTTCCAACAACATGGACATACCACTCAGAGCAAAAGAAAATTTTATTACAATGGCTTACAACACGTTTTGATATCTGGTCCTTTGTGATCTCCCAGATACCATGTCCTACAATTTTCCCCTATGCTTCCTAAACTTTAGCCATACTGACCTCCTTCCCCTTCCTCAAACCTGCCAAGCACACCTCCACATCATGGCCCAACCTCACATACTCTTCCTTCTGCCTGACACTTCTGTTCTCCAGTAATCACATGGCTTTCTCTCTCCCAATTGTGGTCAAATATTGCTTATTTGATAAGCCTTCTTTTTTTATCTTATTGCTTATTGGATAAAAGCCTTCTTTTATCATAAATAAAAATTCCCCCTCCCCCTATTCCTTTTCTTCCTTATCTTGCCTTATTTTTCTCTTCGTTTATCATTTATATTTTATAATTACTCTTGTTTATTTGTTTACCATCTGCCTCCTAAGCAGTAAACTTGGAGTTGTGAACCCCAGGCCATCATGAGGGGCCCTGTTGTGTTCTAGTGGCCAGCACAAAGCAAGTGCTTATTATGTATTTGTTAAATTAATTGATATGAGATCATTCTCTCTCTTGGTTTCCTGACTTTGGCTTTTGCAAAATGCTGTTGTTTTATTAAAACGCTGCACACAGTGCTCACCAAGAAACCCCAGATTATCTTTTCCCTTCACATTCAGCTACTTCTAGTTTGTCGTTGTGTTTAGTGATTTACCCTGCATGTCATTTCCCAAATGCTTTTCCACTTGACTTTTTTTTTTTTTTTTGTAAAGCAAGAAAACAAGCACATAAGCAAATAGAAAATACTCATAATGAATTTTATTAGAGTGAGGTAAAAATTGAGAAATATTTGTGGAGTAACAATGGCTTTTGGTGATGTTTAAAATGGGCGGAGGTTTGGCCAAGTTGGGGAGATCTGGAGGGGATGCTACACTCATACTGCAATAGAGTAGAAGCCTTGAGGAGGAGACCACATTTGCAGGAATAAGTTGGAATCCATCCAGAGTGGGTTGTCAGAAATCTTTGCAGGCATTCCAATTGATCTAAAATGTTGCAATTAGCACTAAAACCCATTATTTATCTATTTCAGCCTTCTCATCGGAATGCCATCTACTCGTTAAAAGGCACACTTTGTATAAAGCTCATGATCATTCTGCCCCTGGCCTGAGGATTTGGTCCTATTACCCCTTTGCTGGGAAGGGGTCCTTTCCTCTTGTGGCAGTTGGGGAGATGGCAGCCTCAGGCCAGATCACAGATGGTGATTGAAAACGATGCGATTCAACCTTCTTAGGTGACCTTGACTAGGCTGCTCACAGGTCTCTCCGTGCTCCATAAATTACAGGTAATTACGCAGAAATAGGAGATCAGCTCATTCCCTTGAGTTATATGTGAAGTGCAACTGATTTCACTTAAGGCTGAGCAGCAGTAAAGTATATTAATATCAGCTTAATTTGTGGTAATTGAGGTAGCAATAAAGAATTATCCCTGGAATATTTTATTCCCATGATCATCTGAGTGTTTAAACTATGGAAGTGGTTTTTTTTGGTCATAGTATAAAATGTCCCATTCTCTCCCATCAGGAACTTAGTGTAATTAGTGTCTGGCAGACAACACTGTGTTCAGTCATTTCCCCTGTCCCTTGGATGCATTTTTATTAACCAAACCGTCAAGTAACCTTATTTATTATTCTAGATAGAAGCATTTTGATCTCATTAACATGGATAATTTTCTCCAAACTTATGTAGTCATGCTGCAGCCAAAGCTCCCTTTATGACAATTAAAATATACTGTTTTTTTCTTCTGGTGCCCTACTATACAATTAAGGTACCATTCAAATCAGTAAATTTATTAGTGTATTAACACACTAATTGGATTACAAACATATCCTCTTATTTATGAAATGTTTATGATTTAATTGACTTGTTTAAACTAATTTTCATCTCCCTTTGCAATTATAACTTGTTGTTAATTGAACTTATTTACACATGGAATACTGATACTGCATTCCCTTGTACCAAGGAAATACATCTAAAGGTCTCATCAGAGGGTTAGGTTTTGGCTGTATTCATTGGGCACCTGAAACTGCTACTAGAGATAATAATCATCATGTAATATTCATTTGCTGAAATATGTAAGAATTAATTGCAGTAACTTGTAGGACAAATAAGTATGGTTCCATTAGTCTATAATTATTCATTTATTCATGCACACTATATGTGGAAGAGCTATTGCTTGAAAACGGTCATTTCCTCCCTCCCTATTTAGGTAGGGGTCTATAACTGCAGTGGCCAGGACCAATGTCACAGAGATAATGGACACAGTGACATGTTTTAGAATGCTGTTATTTTGTGCTGCTGTTTCCAAGTCTGGAATGCTCTCTGAATTAAAGATTTTTAAAGGAGACAAAGAGACATGCACATTTATGGGAAGTAATTTCAAATGCATTATAATGCGCAATGGTAGTGATTTACATCCTTGGGGTAAAAATCATGACTTGAGTTTAAAACCATATTGTCTTGGAAAAAGGTAGCTAAGACATAAAACAGAATTGTCTGTGGTGATTTTGAGGACCTTTGGTACTATGGTTTTCCAACTTGCAACTTTGAATTTCCTCTTTGTCATTACTCTTGTTGTAAGATATAAGCCACATGCAGAAAAGTACATAAAACAAAGATGAATACCTGTGTGACCACTTCCCAGGTTAAGGAATTGATTGTCACCAGCATGCCAGAACCCCTCTTCCCGTCCCTTCCAATGTTTCTCAAAGGTCACCATCATCCTCACTTGTAGGGGAATTACTGCTCTGCTTTTCCTTTTAAGTTTATACCTAAGTGTCTATTCCTGAATATAAATTTTCCAACTTTATATGGACAGTCACACACCACATATTCTTTTGTGTCTGGATTCTTTGGCTCAATAATATGTTTGTGAGTATATGTTCAATATCCAAGTTGTTATGTGTAGCTGTAGTTAGCTTATTTTTATTGCTGTATACTATTGCATTATATGAACATAACACAAATGATATATCCGTTCCATTGTCGATCAACATTCTGGTTGTTTCCAGGTGAGAGCTATGACATAGATATAATGCTGAATTTGGGTATGTACTTTGGAGTGAAATTGGTAGGTCAGAGTCGTGCAATTTACTTCCTAAAAGTAGCTTATGAGAATTTCCATTGTTCCACATTCTTGTTAACCCTTATATTGTCAATCTTTTTAGCTGGTGCAATAGTATTTAGTTCTGATTTTAATTTACATTTTCCTGATGACTAATGAGGTGCAACACCTTTTCATATTTATATTAGCTGTTTAGATGTAAGTTTCCAATTATTCAGTATTTTTATTTATTGAAGTCTCTTTTGGGCTTTCTGCCCAAGGCTTCTCAGATCTTCCCTCTATTCCCATGCAGTGCCTGCCCCACCTTGCTGGACCATGTCCTGAGGTTTCTATACCCTTAACATATTTTCACCCATAACTATATGAGTACTTCTCCGCTCTCAAGTATTTTTCCCAAACTGCACTTCTAAACCCATCTGGATTTGGAGCCTGGGGAAGCCTTCTCTTTAAGAGCATTTGGAATTCTATAATGCAACATATCTGCTTTAAAATAAATAATGCCTGTGGTTACTTACCCTGTGAAGATTTTTACCTTTGTTTCCATCAAAATTCCTATTGGCCTCTCAATAATTCTTAGAAAGAATTAAAGTTATATATAAAGTATATATAATTGTTATCTGCCATGTTTGGCAGGCATATAGTCATGTAATACTCACACCTTCATTGTGAACAGTCTGATCATGATAATTTAGGTTTTCTCTGAGACATAATACATGTTTTTCTCTACCATCCTTCTATTTCCTTCTGCTTTCTTACAAACAGATTTGTTATCATCCATGTTTTTACTGTGTTCAAGGCAATCTAGGCTTTTTCTATCATGATCCCCAAATTTCTTCCATCCTCTTTCCATTTCCTAATTACAAAACCATTTTCACATTTTTACATGTTTGTTATAGCATCATCCCACTTCCAGGTACCAGTATCTGTATTGTGTTCTTTTGCTGTTCTAACAGATTACCACAAATATAGTGGCTTAAATTAGTACCTTATGGTTCTGAAGATCAGAAATCTTAAAAGGATCTCACTGGTAAAATCAAGGTGTTGGCAGGGCTGCATTGTTTTCTGGAGACTTTAGGGGAGAATCTGTTTTCTTGCCTTTTCCATGGAGATTCTGTAGACCACCTACTTTCCTCAGCTCATGGCCCCTTCCTTTCTCACATCCCTCTGACACTCAATTTTCTGGCTTTCTTTTTCTCTTACAAGGACCCTTGTGATTACATTCAGATAATCCAGGATAATCTCTCCATCTCAAGATCATGGTAGTTGGCAACCTTAATTCCATCTGCAACCTTAATACCCTTGACACATAACATAAAATATTCCCAGGTTCTAGGGACTAGGACGTGGACATCTTTATTCTATCACAGTTTTCATATGGAGAAAGGGTTAGAAAACTTCGTGAGTCTCAAATGCCTTTTACTTTATGAAATCTTTGTCTTGCCTAAACTGATGTCCTTGAATTTGTTTATAACGTTGTTTTCCAAGCAGAGAATTGACCTGAATATCATAAAACATTGTAGATAAAAACTTTCACAGAGTAAAAAAATTCATGGGAGAAAAAGTGAGAGTATGATAATGGTCAAAATAGATAATTTCAAATGTGAAGTTGGCATAGTTTGTTTGGGAAGTCCTTTTTACCCTCAGGCAGATCTCACAGCTTGAAACAAATCTGTTACACTGCAGACATATTTATCATTTTCACCACTTCATTCGATTTGTGTTATAAGAAATTCATTTGGAGATGCTGGAGAATACTTCTCAAATGCATGCTGTTGATTAAACAGGGCAGAGTAGCTGTGGACCAGAATTGGTAAAGAGTTATAGAGGGAGAAAGCAGTGGGAGTTGATGTGAGTAATGGTGTCTATCCACGCCTTGAAAAATCCTCTTTAAATTACACTTGTGAGTGGACGGGAGAGCGCCTTCTCTTGAAGCCACCATCAATCCTCTGCCCAGGTGGCAGTTCTCTTTAATACATCAGTCTCTTCCCTTCTAGCACACTTGCTCTTCTGCTGTCTGGAGGTAAGATGCTGTAGTCTTCACAGTGACAGAAGGACATGAGGGCCATTGATTCAAGAGTGAAATCAAAGGACAGAATATTTAGCCTCAAATCCTCTAGAAAATTAAGTCAACCTCCTAGGGTGAAGGTTTTCTCAATAGAAGGTGTATGAAATTGAGTTGAATTGAAATTTTGGCTGATTCTTTTTTAAAGGAGGGGAGAGTCCACTGATTAGTCATCTTCCTTTGCTACTTCTCAGGGCATATTCTCATGTTTCTAGCTATTGTTCAGGAGTCGTTTTTAATGGCAACATTTACAATGTAGTCCTGTAGTAGAAGCAATACAACTAGTAGTTAGGAGCACAGTTTGAGTGATATAGACTTATTCAAATCCCAGCTCTACCACTAGAGAGCTGTGTGGCCTTAGGTAAATTAATAAATTTTCTTATCTGTTAAATGGGAATAATCATATCTAACACGTTGGGTGGTTATTATGATTAAATGTGGGACGATACACGTAAAGCATTTACTGAAGAGCTTCTGTATAGTATCTTGATAGTATCATTATCATCATCTTCCTCCTTCAGGCTTCTTCAGTTCTTTCAGGAGCCACAAAATAAATTTAACTGTGTTGGAAGCAGTGTAAGAGCTGGTGTGTGTGAAAACTGTAACAAATTGGTGACAAAGGAACTTAAGTTAAAAATTACTTACAACACTTGGTGCACCAAATAAAATATGACTGTGGAAACAACCTTGACATTCAGGCAGACAGTTAACTGCCTTTGTCAGAGATCTTTCATCACCAATGACCACACTGTAGGGGAGACTTAGGCTGTGGACATACCAGGAATTCAGAGACTGATTCTACTGCTATGGGAACCACCTTTTCATTAGGGTCATTTCAGCTGACCCTAAACTATGAAATAAAAATATCTGTATCTACCTTATAAGGATGCTGTGAGGATTAGCGCTAATGTCTGTAAAATATCTAGCAAGGGCTTGGAAACTATAGGTACATAATAGATGATAGGACTGTATTCTCTCAAAAACAAACTTTCAACAGATTCTCAACTTCTACGGTACCTGTTAGAGTTATTTTAGTCTTTCTAGAATGCCCTATCTCTGTCCCCTCCATGGTGAAAGTGATTCTTATTTCTTTATTCTATCACAAAACCCCACATAATCAGCTGTATCCAGGTTTAGTAGGGCACAGGGGAAAGGGGAAAGATTCCATTGTCCAGTTACATAAATACAAAAATCTATTCATGCTGTCAAGAATAAAAATCTTAGCATGTATTGTCTCACAGAACCAACTTTATACATTACGGTCAGATTTTGTAAAATAGTATTCATACTTCTGTGTGGGTACACTATGCTTTTGTGGGTACTCATAGGGCTGTAAACACTGTTTCTAGGGGAAATCACTCCAACCAAGCAGATTATACTTGAGGTGCAACCTAATAGAGTGGTAAAAAGTGTAGGTTCAGGAGTCAGAGAGCCCTTCATCGAAATCCTGGGTTTACCACTTAGCGGCTAAGTGACAGAGTGAGTTTCTTAATCTCTCTGTCCATCAGTTTCTCCATCTGTAAATGGGGATGGCATAAATACATCCCTCATGCAGTATTTGGAGGAATAAATGAAATAATATATGTCACAATTAATAAGCACATAGTAAGATATCAAGCATTAGCTGTTTAATATTACTGTTGTTATTGTAGGTTATGTTTAAACACTCTTTTTAGAGTTTGCCAATGTTTGTATTTATATTCTTGGAAATAAGAGGGCAATTGAGAGAGGCCATTTGAGATACAAAACACAATTTCCTAAATGAGTATGTTATTTTATGCATTTACCCAGCAGTTGAGAACCTTATGATGAAAGTATCTGATGGTCTTATATTTAATTATTGTTCTTCCCAACTTTAACCCTGAATAATGCCAAAAGCAGACATGTAAGAGAGACATCAGAAATGAAAACCTAATAGTGATCTTAGAACAGTGATAAATATTTTGTTATCTTGTTATAGTGGAATTTATTTTAAAATATATATATTTTGGAGTCTAATATAGTGTGGCCTTTTCCTAATACTTTAAACAAAATGTATGTAAGAAAATATAATGCTTTCTATTATATTGTAATTGATTCTCCTATATCTTTACATGTACAGACACACTCTTGTGTTTTCTCAGCCCTTGTATCTTTCATTAAATGAAATAACATGGACATAATATTAAATAAAAGAACAAGGGTGAAAATAACTCAGCAGTTTGTGTCTGTGGCATTTTCTATTACTTATCCCGGGAGGCACTAAAGCGTGGCTTTTGTTGATTCACAGTAGGAAATAAAAGTTAAAGCAGTTGACTATGTAATCCGTCTTTCCATAAACAAATTAAATATCTCTCTCAGTGTTTACATGGTGCTTATTGCAGAATATAGAGAAATATGCCTTAGCACATCATCTAAGCAATTTTTCACTTGATATTTAGCAAGATGTTAGATGCATTTTATAGACTGAAAATAGTGATAATACTTAGAATAAAACTGGATGTGCAATGCTGGTCATCTAAAGGTTATGGGATAAACTATAATGTATATAGGAAGGATCCTATATACACTGTATTAACTATATTTTCTTATTTTCTGTATTCTTCTCTTATGGCAAATGGGGCCTCACTGATAGGGGTGGAGGGTGAGGGAGCAGGAAGGGGAAAGAGACTGTCCCATTCCTAGAGATAAGGAATACTTGCCTGGCAGTGTCCCTTTGATATGCAAAGCAAGCAGGCTTGAGTACTACCCCCTTCTGCATCCTTTTGTCAGGCTCCTACAGTCTGGGACACAATCCTCTTGCCCTGAATCACCCCAATTCTAGGTACTAGAAGACTGGAGACAACCTTAGAGCCCGCAGTCCACTGAAGTTATTCAGACCATCCAGTCCTAAGCCTACTCAGCTGCTTACATTTTCTTGCTCATACCCTCATGAAAACCACAATAAAGGTTTTGACCCACCTTTTCCTCCTTTCTCCTCACTCCTTTTACCTCCTGATTGACCCTGGTGTTTCTCTTTGTGGCCCTGCGTGGTATGCCCCCCTGCTCTTAGGAACTGTGGGTAACAAACTGTCTTTTCAATGACAATCATCTCCTGATCTATTGACCTGAATAAAAACAAAATCCAAGGTTCATTTTAAAACATAAATCCAGGACATTTTTATAATTAAGATTAGCTTTGGTGTCTACAGAATGACAGAAGAAAACATTTTTTCCCCCAAAGCATGGTTGGGAAAGAAAACAGTAATGAAAGAGAGTGTCTTTTTCCCTTCCTTCCTTCATTCATTTGTTCTTTCTCCCAACACCTTTTGATTATCTTTATGTGTTAGATATGACTTTAAGCATGGGGATACAGCTTTGGGGGAAATAAATCTCTCAGGGAGCCCAATCCAGTGGGAGAATGACAGAAACAACGTTGAGTTTAATCTAGGGTACTAAGCACAGGAATAGAGGCACGTTCAGGAGAGTGGCCAAGTAACCACTGAAGTGAGACAACAGGCTGAAAATAATGAAGGCAAGAAATATTTCCAAGAGAAAATGATATTCAGTTGAGATTTCCTTTTCCTTATTCTTCTTTAAAAGTAATGTTTGTTGAGCTAAAATGTACATATGATAAAATACAACTTTGAAAAGTGTTCAGTTCCATGACTTGACAAATGTATACAGTTATATAACCACCAGCACAATCAAGGTATAACATTTCCGTCACCGCAAAATTGTTCTCTTTTGTCTCTTTGCAGTCAGGCTTCTGCTCTTAACCCCTAGTCGCTGGAAATCACTGATCTGTTTTCTGACCCAGTAGTTTTGCCTTTCTCAGAATGTCACATGAATGAATTTATACAAATGCGTGTGTGTGTATTTTTCCCCTTTTATTCTGTTTCTTGATTTATGTGTCTGTCTAGTACCATACTGTTTTGATTACTGTTGCTTTCTGGGATGTCTGGAAATGTAGTCTCATAAATTCTACAACTCTGTTCTTCATTTTCAAAATTGTTTGGGGTTTTTAAATTTCCTTTGTCTTTCCCTATTAATTTTAGAATCAACTCCTCAATTTCTACAAAGATTCTCCTGCTATTTTGAATGAGTTTGCAATAGGCCAACTTTAGAAGAATTGACATGTTCCTAATAATGAGTTTTCTAAACCACAGTCATGATTCCTTATGTATTTATTTAGGTCTTTAAAATTTGTTCTCAGCAGTGCTTTGTAGATTTTGGTCTACAGCTCTTGCACATATCCTGTTTAATTTATCCCTAAGTGTTTTATGTTTTGATGCTGTTATATATGGTATTATTTCTTTAGTTCCAGTTTCCAACTGTTTGTTGGAAAAGTACAGCTGGTTTTATAGATCTCCACTCTGACCTTCCAGCTTCTGCCATGCAGTAGAGGTTTTGTTTTATTACATGGTTAAATATGAGAAACAAAGCAAAATAAGATGAAATACTCAGCTATGATCTGTTTATATATTTTTATCCTTTTCATTTACCTGGGAACAATTACCTCCCAAGAATAGTTAGGGACTACTAACTCATTTCTTGGTACCAATGGAAGAAATGTTCATTGCTCTCCCTACTTGGTGTGCCGGATGGTTGTGCTGTGGCCGGTGAGGTGCGTGAAGTTTCCAGATCACTAGTTGGAGGAATCACTGGGTAACATGGACAATTATTGGTTAAGTATATGTGAAATATATTCAGGAAAGAGAGGCCAAGAATATTGAGAGTGTTCTGAACATTACTGTTACAGTGATATTGATGTTTATTATATGGACATATATACAACTATGTTTTTATATGTGTTTATTACTTAATTTTTGAATAAATCCTTTTGGGTGCAATGAGCTCAAAAACTGGAAGTGCATACTTAAAAAAATTAAGTACTAAATTTGTTTTTCAAAAGAGTTGATAAAGAACATTTAGCTTATGCTAAATATTTGTTGACAATTACTACCCACCATGGGGACCACAGTGATATTCGTGTCTAAATGGGAAACAGAAGACAAATATGCTAAGGAAGGATCAGAATTTACTTCAAAAGTTAATAATTATATTAAAAAGAATGTGCCTGAAGACTGTGATTTAATATGCATCTGCAGATGGTATGTTTACATCACTCTGTGAAATATCATTTATCATTTAAATAAAGTGGCTGTTTAAAATAGCTTTTATTCAATTTTTATTCCAGATTATCTTGTACAAGTATGAAAACTTAAGCAGTAGCTGTGAATATGTTAGCTGTATTAGCAGAAGAATATCTCCAATCATTAAATGATGTCAGGTTTATACCAGAGTGTTCAGATCCTTCAAACAGAAGACTAGTTAATTCCAGTAGTGCGTCAAATTTTTTTTTTTCCCATTCAATTTATGGAATCAAAGTTAAGCCTTTGGAAATTCATTCTGTCAAATGTGAAATGTCTGATATTATGGTGGATGCTTTTGTGAAATTCCGTTAAAAGGTTCACCATTCAAAATAAAATTATTTGGTTTGCTGTATTACTAAAAAGCGTGGAGCATAGCATCATAGGAAAACAATATTGTTACTAAATTAAGAAAATTTGGAGCCGTGTGCTTGGTATTCATCATGGTGAGCACGTAATTTATCATTGTTCCTAGTCTATAAATGGTAGCAGAAGCAAGAGTTGTCACATTTATACAGTTTAAATACGTACACAATTTAGAGTAACTGAACTACAAAATTTTTATGTGGGAAGCTCTTCTGAATAAGAGCAAAAAAGTAATTTTAGCTGACAGATGCGATTTCCATCTTTGCTGCCCACCAGCAATCAGATATTAGAAATGTTTTAGGCTCTGAAATATTTGGAAATAAACATAAATGTTCTTCCATGATATTGAACTTTTTTTGACAATGAGTCATCTAAAATTTTTACATTTTATTCAAAATTAGTTGGAAATATTTAATCAATGTATTATGAATGGAGCACCAAGAAACATCAGTTCTTAATTCTTTTTATCAAATTGTGATTGTTCAAAACAAAATTTATGAACAGGAAACTATTGCAATGCATCTCTATTAAAACAAGGGAAGATCAGAACAAATTAAATATTATTCCCCCAATGGGGTACAAAATTTCAATTTGAAATTCTGTAATTGTACTTTGGAATATTTCAAATGGTGGGAAACAGTTTTTGATGGAGCTCCTAATTTTAACTTAATAGGAATAAACATTTATATTCCATACTGGAACGGATTGAGTTTGAGTAGTTCTATGAGTTTTCAGCCTTTATATTTGGTGAAAGATGTTAAGAATATCTAAAAATAGAGAAGACTTATTTGAAGATTTTTATTTTGTAAAAATGGTTGTGAAGAAAGATTCTCTTAATGGAGGCAAAAAGTCAGCACCTATAAATACATTGGGTTGAAATATTTATAATATTCAAATGTTGGAAATGAGAATATTCTCCATTTAGCAGAGTTTGTTCTGCTTACTTTGGAACCTAAATAGAGAATGATAGAGAGGAACCAATTGAAAATGTCAACAATTTAAAATCTATTAACTGTAAAATGCAAATTTGAAGATTGCAAACAGTTTGTTAATAAGGTAATAAAAAGATTATATTGGAAAATATATACTTAGAACAATACCTGTGACATGGTATGAGGGACATATGAGATAGGAATGATTATTCTTCTTATGCTACTTTTAAATGTACAGATAATCAATAGAAACCAATTTGCTTAAATTAACATGTGTGTATGTTTTTATTTTTAGAAATAATTTTATTCATTTTTGGAAATAAGTTTTGAATAGAGCTATTTTATAGTCTAACAATATAATGAAGCAAAATTGTTGGTCAATAAATGCATATTCCAAAAAGTATATATTTTAATGATCTTAGTTCTGCTTTCATTCCCCATATTTTCTCAATTATGTGGCCACTTATCAGTTTAACATTCAGAGATAATTGGCATTATCACATTGGTATATATCTTTCCGAAGATGTATATTTCTTAAAAAAGTCTTAAAATATAATTCATCTTCTTACTACAAGATTCTTCTTTGAGTTAAATATTTTTAACTAGTTGCTAGAGGTTGCATATTAATATAAGAAAATAACACATTGCTAACATTTTAGCAAAATATTTCACAACTACAAAATGAGTATTCAGCATATAAAATCTGTTTAATTTATTAATCCATGTCTTACCTTGTCCTTGCCATTTCTATTATATTCATTCCATATTTTCATTACTCTTTGTATCATTACTATGATTATTTATATTATATAGGGCAGGGGTCAGCAAACTGTGTTCTCTATGCCAAATTGGATAGAGACCAGTAGCTTCCAAAGCCCAAAATATTTACTATCTTGATTTTTACAGAAAAAGTTTGCTTTCCCTGGTATAGGGGGAAAGTGATTTAAAGAGTATTCTAAGGAGAGTTCAGTCAATGGAAATGGTACCTCCTACCTGCTAGACCTACCAATAGAAAAATACGTGCTGGCTTTACATCAGATTTAGGAAAAATAAAAGCATCTGATGAAAAGTTATGATTCATTTTAATGAATAGGTTACATAAAAAGCATATAATTAAGCATATTTTATTATTTGATTTATAGACTGAATTTTTATTAGTTTATGGTTTGCTTTTGCTATATTAGCAGTTAACATCTGTTAAAAACAAAACAAGATTCAGCAATGTCATTGAAGAAGGAAGCTCCAGAACATTATTCCAGCATGACTTTCTTATCCCCACTTCTCAGCCTCTCTACAAGTGCACACATATATGCATGTGCTTGAGACACTAGCACATGACACACAAGGGTACACATATATACAAATATTTACATAAATATTATTGTAAGTATAAGTTTATGTGGGCATTTACCCATTGTCTATAACATATTATACTATATACTATACTGTAAGTTGGCTTGTTCAGTTAAAACATTGTGACCAGTTTTCCATAAAACTGCATCTTAGTTTTAATTTTTGGTATTTTCCCATTGCATGTATGAACTACAATTAATTTAATCTCTTTCCTAATTGGGGGAACTTCAATTGATTCAGTTATTTACTATGATAAACATTATGTAATGACTATCTTGTAGTTAAATTTTGCACATCTTCCTAATTCATTTTCTCTAATTTCTAGAAGTGGAATTTATGAAACAAAGAATATCAGTATATCAATACTTTATTTTTTATTGCTGAGTGGTATTCCATTGTGTGGCTAAGCCACAATTGGTTTATCCATTGTCTTCTTCATGGACATTTGGGTTGTTGTAGTATTTGGCTATTATGAATAAGGTTGCTGTAAACATTCTTGTACAAGTTTTTGGATAGACATATGGTTTTATTTCTCTTGAGTAGATACCCAGGACTAGACATGCTGGGTCATAAGCTAGATCTATGTTTTATTTATCAAAAAATGTCAACAGTCCTCTGAAGTGGTTGCATCTTTCACATTCTTATCAACCAAGAGAGACCATGGTTCCACATCCTCACCAGCATTCTGTTTTTAGCCATCTATCATGTTTGAAGTAGTATCTCAATGTGTCTTTTAATTTGTTTTTCCTTGGTGACTAATAATGTTGAGTACATTTCCTTGTTTTCCTTAGACAATTAAATTTGTTTTGTTGTCAACTATCTAAGTCTTGTATTCATTTTATAAATTAGGAATTTTAGGGTATTTTTGTTGGTAATTTATAGTTCGTTCTTTCTTCTGCATACAAGTTCTTTCTCAGGTATATGTGCTGCAAATCTTTTTTCCATGTCTGTGGCTTGTTTATTCATTTCTTACTTGGGGTCTTTTGATGGGCAAACATTTTATTGAAGTTCACTTTATCACTTTTTGGGTGTTACTCGTGCTTTTGTGTCCTGTCCAAGCCTATCCCACGATTCCCACAATCACAGAAATATTCTTTTACGTTCTTTTCTAAAGGCTTTTTGTTTTTAATGATTACATTTTGGTTCTACGATCCATCAGATTTTCCATATGAATGGATAAAGGAGTTGAACTTGAAAATTTCTGCTCAGATTTTCAGTTTCTTAGCCTCTTGATTGAGGTGATTGGCAAATGCTGATAGAGATGACTGGATAAATGACCCTGAATGTTGGACTCCGGCTAAAAAATTTTATCCACATTCCTAGTTGTTCTCAGGAGGCTTTTTCCAAAGCAAGAGAGTCCAGTAGGGTCAGAGAGGAGGTTATTCCCCTTGTTTTCAATTTCTCAGTTTTCCCATATACCCAGAGATTGTTCTCTGTTTGTTTACATTGATGTTTGTCAGGAATATAGATTTAAACTCAATTCTGTTCGTTTTTTTGAGTGTATATATATATATGTATGTATTTCCAAGAAAAGACAAAAAAAAAAAAAAAAAATGAGGGAGGGAGAGAAGAATTCTCTGTAATTTAGTTTTCCCAGCTGGAAGATTGGTGAAGAATAGGGAAGCTCCTGTGGCTGGCTGGATGTATCTGTGGGGGAGTGATCCTTTAAAGAGAAAGGGATTTTTTAAAAAAAACTTTTAATTTTATATTGGAGTAGGGTTGATTAACAATGTTGTGATAGTTTCAGGTGTACAGCGAAGGGATTCAGTTATACATGTACATGTGTATGTATATCCATATACATGTGTCTAATTGGTTTTAGATCCTGAGAAAGGGATTTTATTGTGTGGTTTGCTGAAATCAGCTGGGACTAACTCCTTCTTTTGCCAGCAGCAGCCCCCATGTTACTCAGTTTATTATTTGTAACAGGTGCCAGTTACCATCCTCCCGGTGGGACTTGTGATACATGGCCTGGAGTGCATGGTAAACACTCTAGAAGCTTCAGGAAGTGTTCCACTCATCTGTGGCTACCTAACAAATGACCCCGAAATTTGTTAGTTTAAAACAACAAACACTTTATTACATCTTATGATTTTCTGAGTTGAGGATTTAGGACTTATGATTTTTAGTTGAGGGCTTGGCTGGGTGACTCTTCCATGTGGTATGGATGGCGGTCACCTCACAGTATTCAGCTGGTGGAGGGCTGCTCTTGCCCCTCCAGGATGGCTTCACTGTCATTCAGGTGCCTTGGTGGGGATGGTTGGAAGGCTGGACTCAGCTGGAACCGTCAACCAGATTGCTCATAGAGGTCTCTCCATGATGGCGGCCTTGCAGTGGTCAGACTTCCAATGAATAAGGCAGAAGATGCATAGCCTTTTATGAGCTACCCTCTACAAGTCATTCAGCATCACTTCTGGTATATCTTATTAGTTGAAGCATCTACTAATTTACCTCACTTCAAGGGGGGGCTATGTAAGCCCCACTTTTTGATGAAGTATCAAAGATTTTGCATCCACTTTCAAAACTGCCACAATCTGCCCTCAAATTGGCTTGAGATCCAGGATCTCTTTTTTTTTTTTTTTTTAAAGAAATTCACGTTCTTTTATTTATTAATTAATTTATTTATTTGACTGTGTTGGGTCTTCGTTTCTGTGCGAGGGCTTTCTCCAGTTGCGGCAAGTGGGGACCACTCTTCATCGTGGTGCGCGGGCCTCTCACCATCGCGGCCTCTCTTGTTGCGGAGCACAAGCTCCAGATGCGCAGGCTCAGTAATTGTGGCTCACGGGCCCAGTTGCTCCGTGGCATGTGGGATCTTCCCAGACCAGGGCTCGAACCTGCATTGGCAGGCAGACTCTCAACCACTGCGCCACCAGGGAAGCCCCCAGGATCTCATTTTAAATCATGTCCGGGAGCAGATGAAGCTCTTTGAGTTGAGTTACTTGGGCACAATTCTTGTTCTGAAGAATTGTGAACTTAAGGAATAATGCCTTGTCTCCCTCCCACCCTCAAGACGCATATAGGCAAGATACCGTGATGGGAACTAGCCACATTAGACACTCCTGTTCAGTAAAGGAGGGGTATGGGAGGTATATGGCAGTCACTAGTAGAGCACTTCTGAAATTCAGCTGTGTACATATTGTCAGTTTCATGAATGGGGCTCAGTCTTGCTCTCTGTGAATGATTCCATGCAAGTCTTGGTTCTGCCTTCTGAGTAGTACTTTCCCTAAAACATAGCCAATATTGCAGCTAAGTAACTTTCTTCATCTGTTCTCTGCCTATAGATTTTCGCACTTTTATGAGTCTTAGAAGCACTGTTGTCTTGTTGACAATGTAAGCCATGCTATTAGTGTTCCTTAGAAGCTTCTCTGTATAAGTGAAAGGGTGTTTGAGGTACTGACTTAAATCTTTCTCACATCTTAAGGAAGGATTTTACAGCCAAAACCTTGGGTTCTTTGAGGCTGTGTTTTATTTGCAATGCTCTGAATTTGATCTTTTCCCTAAGGCTAAATCTTTTAGAACATTGGGTTGCTTATAAAGACTCTCCTGGACCCTTTACATTTCCTTCCAATTCTGTTCAAAAACTGAAGAGTTCATTCTTTGATCAGTTGCTTCCCCCTTTCATTGTATTATAGGCATCGAGGATAGGTCAGATGGTATCTCCAACACTGTCCAGAAATCTCCTGAGTAAGTCATTGAATTCATTAAGTATATGTCCTATTTTCCATGTTAGCCCAGGGGACAGTGTTGCCAAACTTTCTGCTATTGCATAACAAGAATTTCTTTTCCTCCAGCCTCCAAAATATTTTTTCTCACTTCAAGCCCTTTGACAGCCAGCTTGAGTCCTATCATGCTTTTATTCATTGCCTGTTTCCCAGATTCACACCCAATGTTGTACCTTTAGTGTAACCATTTCTGTTACAAGTTCTGTACCTGCATACCAAACTGCCCCAAAACATAGGGACTTAAGCCACCAGCCTTTTTATTATTTCTCTTAAATTTCTGGGTCAGGCATTCAGGCAAGGCATGACTTGATTTTTCTTTTGATCAAGGGGATATTGATGGAGGTCATTCCATGACATTCTGCTAGTAAACGAGCTGGTTGGGCATACTGGCTTCAGTTACAGGTCTGGCACCTTGGCATGGATGCCTGGAGGCAAGACTTAGCTGGGAGTGTTGACCAGAGTGCCTACACATGGCTCGCCCAACATGGGCTGTTCAGAGCAGTAAGGCATTTTACATGGAGGCCCAGGGCTCCCTTAGAGAGTGTTCCATTGAACAGAGCCCAGGCTGCATGATGTTAGCCATTGAAAAAAATTTTGGAAGTCGCAGTTACATTTGCTGTGCTCTGTTAGTCAAAGCACAAAATGAGATTTCATAGATTCCCACATTTTAATGCTGCCATGTAAAAAACCTGCTCTAATTTCAATAGGATTCATTCTTCCCCCACCCACCCCCCCGCCCCCCGATCTCATTTGCTTCTCTGAGTATGAGGTCTGAGAATAGTTCTGCTGGGGGCTCCTTCACTTACTCCCCATCTTGGCATTTCCTTTGTGTAATGGGAATTCCAGTCTCTAATCCTTCCTTCCAGTATTCATAGAATTGCCTGAAAATATCTAGCACTTGTATGGAACAGTTAAAAAAAATTTTTTTCTAGTTGTAATAGAGATTTGTTCTACCATATTTCTTAACTGATTTTAAGGAAATTTGAAGGTAAGGAGTGCGGACATCTATCCATAGGCTCATGTTTTCATCTGGAACATGAAGAATAAACAAAGTTTTAAACCATGTTTAGAATTAAAGAGGTAAATTAATTTTTAAAGACATTAAATTCAAGGTACCTAAGAGATACTCACAGGAAGGTCTCTAATTGCTGTTTAGAATCATGAACGGAATTGTTTATTGAAATCCAAGCTTTAACATAATACTAAGCTCAGCTAGTTTTTGTAAATGAAAAGATGCTCGTTTTCTTTCTTCTAATCTCTTCCTTAGTTTCAAAAACATAGATGAGCTTCAAAGAGAGGATACAAGTCTTCTACTTCAACTAGTTCACACTCTAGTTGAATATAATTAAACCAGTACCTTAGGAATCATTATTATACGTTATATAAGAACCTTAAGAGTTTCTAGGAAACTGGAACGTTGATTTGTTTTAAAAATTAATTGTTATTAAGGAATGGTTTGGGAGGCCAATTCATGGGAGGAGAGAGAGAAATAATAGTAATCACCATGGAAATTGAGCCTAGACTTCCTTTAATTGTTTGTTTTACTCATTCATTTGCTGATTTAATTATTTGTGCATCATTCTATCCATATGACCATCCAGTTATTGAAATTTTGAATTCTTTCCTTCTTTAGGGGTCTTGATGATAAACAACAGAAATCATGAGTGACTAATTTAAGCAGAAAATTGATTTATTTGTAGAAAACTGTGCAGCTCGTAGAGTCAAAGACCTGGACTGAGAATTCAAAGCAAACGGCAACACAGACCTTGGTAAGATAGGTGCCAGAGCTTGTCCATGGTCTTTTTATGATATAATTGTCAATACTGGACTCCTGATAGCGCAGATGCCACTGTGAATAATCTCTGTCTCATATGCTTTTGTTTTCATTCCCGTGGCTTCAGAGTCCTGGGCAAGGGTGTCCAGTTGGCCAATCCTAGGTCTCATGCTCCAGGCCTAATTTCTAGGTATCAGAAAATGAGAATTTCTGGTACCATATGGCTCCTGTCAGCCCTGATTACTACCAATACTCATGCACTGGAGTTTTCACCAGAAGTCAGAGGGTTTTTGGATGCTGGATTACTAAACAACAAATGGCAAATGTTAACTCTGGCCACTCATTTGTCAGATTCTGTATGGATTGCTAGAGATGCAGTAGTGACCAAGAAATGTTCCCTGCTCTAAAGAATCTCCCAGTATGATAATAAAGAGGTGACAAATTAGTGATTTATATTAGAGCACAGGGCATAGCTTCTGGACCAATTAGAGGGAGTGCTGGCCTGGCCTAGTTTCTGGGAGGCAGTCCAGCAAGTAAGATAAAGCTTCTTGGAGCACCTAAGCTCAGAACGAGAGGATAAATAGAAGTTAGCCAACCTTGGGGGTGTTGAAGAGAGGTGCTCCATGCGGTATTTGAGCTGCTCATTGCGCAAGTGCCTTTTATTCTGGCACTCTGCACTTTGGGGAAGAAATGACAGGGACAGACAGTCCAGGAGGCCTTGACCAGATTAGGGAATGATAGATACTCTTCTGCATTCTTGTTTGAATTACATTTGATCGCATACATTTCTCACCACTGAGCCCATACACACACTCGGTAAAGACTGTCACTGTGTCATAAGCTTTATGTGCATTATCTCCTTTACTTCACCAACCCTACCAAAGTAGATATTACCTCCATTTTACAAGAGTTGAAACAGACACACATGAAGGTTCAGCTGTTTTCCCAGGGTTACTTGGCTAACAGTAGTTCCGTCAGAAATTGAATCCAAAGTATTTTCACTCTAAAGCTAATTCTCTCACCTCAAACTGGATTCCTATTGTCTTATTCCCATTATAGTGCTTTAGATCCATAAATGCTCTTATTTCTTTGCTTGTGGAGTGTATTTAGTACTTGGAGGCTCTGCTCTGTGGATGAAAGGAACAGGTCACCTTTCCTTTGTGCCTGCCATCTGCAGGATATGCATACATGAAAGGCCCATCTTATGTCACTCATTCCTTGTTTCAAGTGACTCTTGACTGGGTCCCACAGTGCTCACTGACTCAGTCAATTCTATTGGACTTTTGACAGAGATTTTCCTATTAGTTGGTAAAACACACTCCAGACATTCCAGTTTTGCTTTTTCAAAATGAAGGAGTGAAAGTAAGGAGTTAGTTCAGAATGAAAAGACTCTCCTTCCATTCAGTAGAAGGGAGAACCAGAAGGAGTGTGGGGAAAGGGGCAGACATGAGGCAGGTGGCAGGCGTGCTTGCCCCTAGAAAGAGGGGTAGACAGAGGGTATAGTTTCTGGTTCTAATTCCTAATTCTGGGTTCTTATGAGGAAAGATGAACTTTGTGTCTTTAGTTTTGTGACCTACTCTTTTAACTTTTATACACACACATACACACACATTGTTGGGAGGTGGAGTGGGCTTTTGTTTGCTAAAAAACCCAGTGAATTCTAAACACCTGATTAAAAAATGAAACCTGCATTTGGCATCACAAAGAACCATAAGATGGTTTCATTGAATTTTTCTTTAAAAACTTCAGTACACAGGTGAGTGTACAGACGGGCAGTTCTATACTTCGTTTCTATTGGCAGTGGTTCTACAAGAGGAATTGATTCCATGGCTCCTAAAACCTTTGTTAATATTCACTTGAAGAGAAAATCCAGCAGAATCACGCTTTTTTTTTTTTGTGTGTGATGGTTGATGCATACTAGATGAACATTCTTTCATCAAATACTCATGTT
Organism: Balaenoptera borealis; assembly: GCF_965194805.1. Lineage (NCBI taxonomy): Eukaryota > Metazoa > Chordata > Mammalia > Artiodactyla > Balaenopteridae > Balaenoptera > Balaenoptera borealis. The sequence goes on from NC_138867.1 coordinate 149,361,026, forward strand.
TAAAAAGTGGATCTGTCACATAAGTTAAATATGTATGGAGAGAAAAAAAGAGAAAGGGGGACAAAAAAATTACAACATTTTAAAATTGTAATTGAAGAATAAGTCAATTTATATTATGATCAGAGATTAGTTTAAAAAATGAACTCAAAAGTAGTTCACCCTTAAGTAATTACAGCATTTCAAAGAGAAAGAACATCCAGTTCTGGTAAATTACCTTGGGCTCAAGATCCATATTCTTTATTTCTACCTGATCTTCAGTGTCTGAAACAATCATGTTCCCATGTGACTCAATTTTTTCAACAGACATCTCAATATATAACTGGAGATTTCCTTTTCCGTTTCATAATATCTCATTATGTTTTCTATAGGAGTTTTCTTAGTAGTCTGATTTATTGATAAAGTAGTTTTGCTGATTACCAAAATTGCCAGTAGTATTTTTTGCTCCCATTTCAAGTAAATAAACCCTTAAAAAATTATTCTGAATCTGGACTGAGAAAGCTGAGGAAAAATCTGCAGTTACTATTTTATGTTTGTTTTGTATCACACATTGTAGAGTGCTAAGAGAAGAGCAAATGCTTTAATTAAAAGGAACAATTTTCTTAGGAAAAACAATTGCTGTGTTTGCTAACCGAAGTGAATGTGTTGCATAGCCAAACTGGGGCTTTAATATATGCCAGCTTTTTAAACACCAGCTGAACCAGTGGTACTTGTGACTGTATATTTATTCAGTGTAATTGATAAAAATGTTTAATTAAATATTATGAAGGGTAATTCTCTAACTTTTCTTATCAGACAAATTGAAACCACGAGCTTCTGATATTATTCTTGTATAATTAAACAAAAACACCCAAAGAACAGAAAAGCCATGCTGCCAAAGTTCAAGGGGTTTTAAACCACTTTTTTTTTTAATATTAATGAATATTTATTTAACAAATACATTTTTTTAAACATCTTTATTGGAGTATAGTTGCTTTACAGTGGTGTGTTCGTTTCTGCTTTATAACAAAGTGAATCAGCTATACGTATACTAAACCACTTTTTTATTTTAATAGATTTTTTTTTAAAGAGTAAGAGGGTTTTTTGTTTTTGTTTGTTTGTTTGTTTTATAAATTTTATTTATTTATTTTGGCTGCGTTGGATCTTCGCTGCTGCCCAGGGTCTCTCTATAGTTGCGGGAGCAGGGGCTACTCTTCATTGTGGTGCGTGGGCCTATCACCGCGGTGGCCTCTCCTGCCGCGGAGCATGGGCTCCAGGCACAAGGGCTCAGTAGATGTGGCCCGCAGGCTCTAGAGAGCAGGCTCAGTAGCCGTGGTTCACGGGCTTAGTTGCTCTGCAGCATGTGGGATCCTCCTGGACCAGGGCTCGAACCCGTGTCCCCTGCATTGGCAGGTGGACTCCCAACCACCACACCACCAGGGAAGCCCTTTAATAGATCTTTATTGGAGTATAATTGCTTCACAATACTGTGTTAATTTCTGTTGTACACCAAAGTGAATCAGCAATATGCATACATATGTCCCCATATCCCCTCCTTCTTGAGCTCCCTCCCATCCTCCCTACCCCACCCCTCTAGGTCAAAGCAAAACACCAAGCTGATCTTCCTGTGCTATGCTGCTGCTTCCCACTAGCCAACTATTTTACATTCTGTAGTGTATATATGTTGATGCTACTCTCACTTCGCCCCAGTTTTCCCCTCCCACCCCATGTCCTCAAGTCCATTCTCTATGTCTACATCTTTATTCCTTCCCTGCAACTAAGTTCATCAGTATCAGTTTTTTTTTTTTTAGATTCCACATATATGTGTTAGCATACGGTATTTGTTTTTCTCTTTCTGACTTCACTCTATATGACAGACTCTAGGTCCATCCACCTCACTACAAATAACTCAATTTCGTTTATTTTTATGGCTGAGTAATATTCCATTGTATATATGTGCCACATCTTCTTTATCCATTCATCTGTTGTTGGACACTTAGGTTGCTTCCATGTCCTGGCTATTGTAAATAGAGCTGCAAAGAACATTGTGGTACATGACTCTTTTTGAATTATGGTTTTCTCAGGGTATATGCCCAGTAGTGGGATTGCTGGGTGGTATGGTAGTTCTATGTTTAGTTTTTTAAGGAACCTCCATATGGTTCTCCATAGTGGCTGTATCAATTTACATTCCCACCAACAGTGCAAGAGGGTTCCCTTTTCTCCACACCCTCTCTAGCATTTATTGTTTGTAGATTTTTTGATGATGGCCATTCTGACCGGTATGAGGTGATACCTCATTGTAGTTTTGATTTGCATTTCTCTAATGATTAATGATGTTGAGCATCCTTTCATGTGTTTGTTGACAATCTGTATATCTTCTTTGGAGAAATGTCTATTTAGGTCTACTGCCCATTTTTGGATTGGGTTGTTTGTTTTTTTGATATTGAGCTGCATGAGCTGCGTGTAAATTTTGGACATTAATCCTTTGTCAGTTGCTTCATTTGCAAATATTTTCTCCCATTCTGAGGGTTGCCTTTTCGTGTTGTTTATGTTTTCCTTTGCAGTGCAAAAGCTTTTAAGTTTCATTAGGTCCCATTTGTTTATTTTTGTTTTTATTTCCCATTTCTCTAGGAGGTGGGTCAAAAAGGATCTTGCTGTGTGATTTATGTCATAGAGTGTTCTGCCTATGCTTTCCTCTAAGAGTTTTATAGTGTCTGGCCTTACGTTTAGGGCTTTAATCCATTTTGAGTTTATTTTTGTTTATGGTGTTAGGGAGTGTTCTAATTTCATCCTTTGACATGTAGCTGTCCAGTTTTCCCAGCACCACTTATTGAAGAGGCTGTCTTTTCTCCATTGTATATTCTTGTCTCCTTTATCAAAAATAAGGTGACCATATGTGTGTGGGTTTATCTCTGGGCTTTCTGTCCCATTCCGTTGATCTATATTTCTGTTTTTGTGCCAGTACCATACTGTCTTGATTACTGTAGCTTTGTAGTATGGTCTGAAGTCGGGGAGCCTGATTCCTCCAGCTCCATTTTTCTTTCTCAAGATTGCTTTGACTATGCGGAGTCTTTTGTGTTTCCACACAAATTGTGAAATTTTTTGTTCTAGTTCTGTGAAAAATGCCATTGGTAGTTTGATAGGGATTGCATTGAATCTGTAGATTGCTTTGGGTAGTATAGTCATTTTCACAATGTTGATTCTTCCAATCCAAGAACGTGGTATATCTCTCCATGTTTGTATCATCTTTAATTTCTTCCATCAGTGTCTTATAGTTTTCTGCATACAGGTCTTTTGTCTCCTTAGGTAGGTTTATTCCGAGGTATTTTATTCTTTTTGTTGTAGTGGTAAATGTGAGTGTTTCCTTAATTTCTCTTTCATATTTTTCATCATTAGTGTAAAGGAATGCAAGAGATTTCTGTGCATTAATTTTGTATCCTGCTACTTTACCAAATTCATTGATTAGCTCTGGTATTTTTCTGGTGGCGTCTTTAGGATTCTCTATGCATAGTATCATGTAATCTGCAAACAGTGACAGTTTTACTTCTTCTTTTCCGATTTGGATTCCTTTTATTTCTTTTTCTTCTCTGATTGCTGTGGCTAAAACTTCCAGAACTATGTTGAATAAGAGTAGTGAGAGTTGGCAACCTTGTCTGGTTCCTGATCTTAGTGGAAATGGCTTCAGTTTTTCACCATTGAGAATGATGTTGGCTGTGGGTTTGTCATATATGGCCGTTGTTATGTTGAGGTAGGTTCCCTCTATGCCCATTTTCTGGAGAGTTTTTTATCATAAATGGGTGTTGAATTTTGTCAAAAGCTTTTTCTGCATCTATTGAGATGATCATGTGGTTTTTATTCCTTAATTTTTTAATGTGGTGTATCATATTGACTGATCTTGCGTATACTGAACAATCCTTGCATCCCTGGGATAAATCCACTTGATCATGGTGTATCATCCTTTTAATGTGTTGTTGGATTCTGTTTGCTAGTATTTTGTTCAGGATTTTTGCATCTGTGTTTATCAGTGATATTGGTGTATAGTTTTCTTTCTTTTGTGATTTTTTTTTTCTGGTTTTGGTATCAGGGTGATGGTGGCTTTGTAGAATGAATTTGGGAGTGTTTCTCCCTCTGCAATTTTTTGGAAGAGTTTGAGAAGGATCGGTGTTAGCTCTTCTCGGAATGTTTGATAGAATTCGCTTGTGAAGCCGTCTGGTCCTGGACTTTTGTCTGTTGGAAGATTTTTATTTTTTATTTGTTTTATTTCTCTTTTTGTTTATTTATTTTTGACTGCATTGGGTCTTTGCTGCTGCACACGGGCTTTCTCTAGTTGTGGTGAGTGGGAGCTACTCTTTATTGTGGTGTGTGGGCTTCTCATTGTGGTTGGTTCTCTTTTTGTTGAGCATGGGGTCGAGGTGTGCAGGCTCAGTAATTGTGGCACACGGGCTTAGTTGCTCCATGGCATGTGGCATCTTCCCAGACCAGGGATCAAACGCATGTCCCCTGCATTGGTAGGTGGATTCTTAACCACTGCGCCACCAGAGAAGTCCCAAGATTTTTAATTATGGTTTCAATTTCATTACTTGTGGTAGGTCTGTTTATATTTTCTAATTCTTCCTGGTTCAGTCTTGGAAAATTGTACCTTTCCTAGAATTTGTCCATTTCTTCATGGTTGTACATTTTATTGGTATAGAGTTGTTTGTAGTAGTCTTTTATAATCCTTTGTATTTCTGCGGTGTCAGTTGTGATTTCTCCTTTTTCATTTCTAATTTTATTGATTTGCATCCTCTCCCTTTTTTTCATGATGAGTCTGGCGAAGGGTTCATCAATTTTGTTTATCTTCTCAAAGAACCAGGTTTTAGTTTTATTGATCATTGCTATTGTTTTTTTTTCTTTTCTATTTCATTTATTTCTGATCTGATCTTTATGATTTCTTTCCTTCTACTGACTTTGGTTGTTCTTTGTTCTTCTTTCTCTAGTTGTTTAAGTGTAGGGTTAGATTGTTTATTTGAGATTTTTCTTCTTTCTTGAGGTGAGATTGAATTGCTGTAAACTTCCCTCTTACAACTGCTTTTGCTGTGTCCCATAGATTTTTGGTTGTCATGTTTTTGTTGTCATTTGTTGCTATGTATTTTTTAATTTATTCTTTGATTTCTTAAGTGATCTCTTGGTTATTTAGTAGTGCACTGTTTAGCCTCCATGTATTTGTGTGTTTTACAGTTTTTTCCTGTAATTGATTTCCAGTCTCATAGCATGGTCAGAAAAGATGCTTGATGCGATTTGAATTTTCTTAAATTTTCCGAAGCTTGATTTGTGACCCAAGATGTGATCTGTCCTGGAGAATGTTCCATATGCACTTGAGAAGAAAGTGTATTCTGCCACATTTGGGTGGAATGTTCTACAAATATCAATTAAATCTATCTGGTCTATTGTGTCATTTAAAGCTTGTGTTTCCTTATTTATATTCTGTTTGGATGATCTGTCCATTGGGTAAGAGGGGTGTTAAACCACTTTTGTTTGTAAAGCACTGGATAGTAATTGCCCATCTTGTTTCTTGTAACTGCCCTCCCTCTCTTTCTTTCTCCCATCATTATGTATCTATATGTGATAAGAATTGAAGAAAATATGGACTTTTCATCAAAGGGTTTTTGGACTAACTGCAGAGTATTGATTATCTGATAAATAACACAGATAATAAATGCATAGGGAAGAAGGAAGTAAATTATATTCTCAAACTGATGGGGGAAACTCTATTCGAAGCGATTCATGTTTTAAAAGTTTCCTGATTAAACAAATAGACTGCACTGTTGACTTTATTTTAATTTCTTTGCTTCTTCAAGAGAGGGTGGATATTTTACTAGTAGTCAAACTTTAAATTGGCCTCACGTCTCAGCGTTAGCCATATATCATAGCCATATCATCCTCAGGATAAATATTTATTTCTGCACTTGTATATTTTAGCAAGTGAGCATTAAATACTCTTCCAAAGGTATTTAATTCTTTGACAGAGTAATTTGCACAAGTGTTCAAATGTCTAACAGCTAAAAACAGCTGTACCCTGATCCTTCCCAACCAACTTCCTGCTGCTACATCGCTTTCAGAAAAATTACTTTAATCCAGTTTAGCTGTTTCATCTGGGATTTACCTCCATGTCTTTTAAAAACATGGTTATCCTGCATACCTATTTATTTATTTATTTAGTTAGTTATTTATATTTTTGCTGCGTTGGGTCTTCATTGCTGTGCGCGGCCTTTCTGTAGTTGTGGTGAACGGGGTCCACTCTTCATTGTGGTGCGCAGGCTTCTCACTGTGGTGGCTTCTCTTGTTGTGGAACACAGGCTCTAGGCGCATGGGCTTCAGTAGTTGTGGCACGCAACAAACTTCTTTGTTAAAGAAGTTTCTTCTGTGGGCTAGAGAGCCACCCAGGAGTGACAGTTTACCTGACTCACTTGTTAGCTGTGCACCTTATGCAGTTATGTAACTTCTTTGTGTTATAGTTTCCTCATCTGTAAAAGGAGAATGATCACAGTGCCTTCCTCATTAGAATGTTAGGAAGATTCAATAGCTCTGGCCTCTTAGTAGGGGTTCATTGTATAAAAGCTACTATTATTATTATTTGTTCTCTATTCCCCAGGTGAAATAATACTGATAATATTAGTAGTTGTCATTTGGTGATCTGTTAGGTAAATTTTGCTACTAACTTCCACTATCTATTCAATCCTCCCACCATGGGCAAGTAAATATTATCTCCATTTTGCAGATAAAGAAGCAGAAGTTTATCTAGGTTAAGAAGCCTCTCTAAGCTCACAAAGGTAAGTGAATCAGGATTTGAATCTAGAGAGTTTAATTCTGAGATGTCTGATTCTCAATCAGGCTGCTCTTCTCCGACTTGGATCCTCCCATTGCTGGGCTGGGAATGAGTTTCAGGTGTGCTGAAGGGCTTCCTTCAGTCCTGGGAGGAACTTTTACTTCAGTGTGCCCCTCAAGTAGTTTTATATGTGTATGTATGTGTATACTGTGAACATAAAACTGTGGGAAAGGAGAGTGGTAGGCGCTCAGAAGATGCTGGTGAATTGAAGAAAGAGATAAACTTGTTTTAAAGATTTTTGATTGGAAAGACTTCCATTCTCATCTCCTACCAGTGCCCACCATTTACTCCATCCTTCAGCCCCATGAAGCAGTCTGTGCACTTGACAAATATTCCCTCCATCACATATGCCCCTCTCCATTTGATTCTTTTCTACCTGCCCAGGATCTACTTTTGCTCATGGGACAGAGTGGGATTTGTGAAATAGGTATTTCATTAAGTAGTGACTCTTCCCCTAGACAAAGAGAGCCACTCTAAAGTTCAGCCATGCTCCCACACAGTTTTTGCATACCTGGGTTGTGATTTTCATCACTTTGGCAGAAACTGGCCCTGTAATGGTCAGGTCTGCTGGACTGCAGGCTCCTTCAGGATGCAGTAGTTTAGCTTTTTGTCTCTATTCCCTTAAATGTGGTTTGAGACCCATATTATCCTCATCAGTGTCTGCTACTTTAATGGAAGCAAAATCTTTAAGATAGTCAAATTATTGTTTTTAGTTTGAAACCTTTTCTTTGGATTAGGAAGATGGAACATGAGTTTTGGACGCCATTTACAGTATTTATGGTTTGCAAGTTCTATTTTGATGGCAGTATTGTATTTTTGACAAGTAGAAAACTGTAACAAACTTTTTAAAGGCTGTGAGATGTGAATTAAACAGTCTAGGGTACCCATCAAAATCTAGATGTAAATTTTGCTTGAGACTGATTATTTTTTAATTGATAACTTGGTCTTGTGAGTGTTGTTGAAGCTCACATATACAAAGAAAGAAGAATACAAATGCAAGTGATCTGTGAATGATTTGACAACTTTCCAGCATTACAGAGATTGGAGTATTTAAATTCTTCCTTCACATTCCAGTGGTTTCTTAATCACCCATGGTATGAAAGACTTTCTTAGACTTCTACTGAAGCAGGTCTGATTAGGGAAGGAGGATTTTTACATATTCTGAGACATCTTAAAATATACAAGGTTAGTTATCCAGGAAATTATTGTCTGGGAGTAGGATTCTATTTGATGGTTTTGATTTATAATCACTGGACCTTATATAGAAAAGAAGGATATTCGAAGAATACCAAGATGTGATGAACATGATTTGAAGATTTTTGAGTGGAAAAAGGTTTTCATTCTATTAAAAGAAAAAAGAAGAGAATTGTAATCTTGAAATGTCCTGTGGCCTGCTGATATATTTTTTCCCTGTCTTTGTTATCATCAGCGTTTCTTAATATGTTTTCTTTTTACATTGCAATAACTCCTGGAATTTTAATATTCTAATCAAAGTTAGTGGTGTCCTACTGAAAGGAGACAAATGAACAGCTAAAGTTGCAGCATCACCATTCAGAAACCTCATTGTATTTATAAGGAGCTTTAAAAAAAAAAACAGGCTCTGAGATCTGACAGATTCAAGAGTCGTTTCTTTCCTCTTTATTTCTTCCTTTATTAAGCTAACTTGCTCATGAATTATAGCTATTTTAGTAAATTTCCTATTGATGGTGTATTAGTCATTTTTAATGAAATTTTCTTTCTGTGTGAGCCAGTTTGACCATAGTTCCATCACCATAGCAACCAGTTGTTGGTATTAATAGTGCCAGAGTCATGGATTTTATTCCCAAAATTGACCCCTTAATATTACACTATTTTAGGCTTTCAGGTACATCCAGGCCAGTGTTTTCCAAGTGCATGTTTCAACAGAAACCCTGAAAGGTACTGTAAATGAATTCATCAAATACCCCTGGTATTTGGGGTAGAAGGAGCATACCACCCACAGACTTTTCAAAGTGTGGACTATAGACTTATATTCCTATTTATAGGCCTATAAATACTTGACATGCTGTTAAAAGTGCAGATTTGGGGACCATTAAGCTGACCTAATGAATTAGAATCTTTGGGAGTTCTAGAAACTACATGTCAAGCAAGTAAACCAAGTCTAGTCTGCTTACTGTGGGACACCAGAAATAATAGCATTTTCACTTATGGAGGGCAGCAGGTCATCATTAAATCTGTTTGTTATAAATAGCTGATTTTCAAATGCTTTCTTCAAACCCCAGTGGTTTCTTACTCATCTGTGGAATAAAGACTTTTCTAGACTTTTAATTTTTTATCATATTAAAAAACACATAACGTGAGATCTACCCTCTTAACAAAATTTGAAATGTACACCATAGCCTTGTGAACTCTGACAGCAATGTTGTACAGCCAATCACTAGAACGTTTTCATCTTCAATGACTGAGACTTTATACCTATTGAACAGCCACTCCCGACTCCCACTAGATTATCTTAGGCTTTTGATAGAGCAGTTCTTTTTTTTTTTTAACTTTTATTGGAGTATAGTTGCTGTACAATGTTGTGTTAGTTTCTGCTATACAGCAAAGTGAATCAGGTATACATATACATATATCCACTCTTTTTTAGATTCTTTTCCCATATAGGTCATTACAGAATATTGAGCAGAGTTCCCTGTGCTATTCAGTAAGTCTTTATTAGTTACCTTGTAGTAGTGTGTATATGTCAATCCCAATCTCCCAATGTATCCCTCCCCACCCCCCTTACTCCCTGGTAACCATAAGTTTGTTTTCTACATCTGTGACTCTATTTCTGTTTTGTAAATAAGCACTTCTGGTCAGAGAAGAGGGATTCTCTTCGTTCCATTCAAATACACAAAATGTCAAAAATTCAAAAGTATATTTAATTCAGTGGTCCAGTCAGATAGGCACAGACACATTTGTACTTTACTTTCGTACTATTTTTTTCACCAATGTTACCTGCTTGAAAGTTGTGTAGCACGTGGAAAGGATCAGAATGAATGACAGAATCTACAACTTAGAGTCAGTTTAAGAATCAGAAGAAAAGCACGTGAGTTGTGAGTTATTGTTTCTTTTGTGTAGCACAGTAGACAAGTGATAGAGAAATCTAGACAAGTAATAACACCTGATATTTAATATGGATTCATCCTTCTCTGAGGACACATTTTCATTGTTTCCTTAACCTGGGTAGATGCATGGTTATAATCTGTTTGGGGGCAGCCAGCAGCTGTGGTCCCTAATAAACATACATAATTTGCTTCATTTCTGTTCAGGCTTTTACAAATGTACCCGATGATATGGCAACAAACAAATAGCAAATGACTATCAATTAAACATATACAAGACACTGCTGGTAACTGAGTAGGTTATAAATATAATCTTTATACTTCAGAGACAAACAATGTATATTTTCTCTGGGTTATTCCACTTATAAAGGTTGTGTTAGGATCAAAGCTCAGATTTTTCTGAAACCAAATGCAAGTCTACATCATGGGGTTGTATCTTTTGGAAAGAGATACAGGGAGGGAGGGAGAAAGGGAGAAAGGAAAAGAGACCATCCATTAAACAATGCTTTTTGGAATTGAAGTTTAGACACCTTAGAAGGAACATATTGACCTTTCCCTCCTTTTTTTTTTTTCATGCAAATCAAAGCAATGGGCAAGGAACACATTATAAATCCAGCAAGTACACAATATGAACATAGATTTCACAACCCTTTTGAAATTGAAGACTTGAGGGGTCATTGCTTTGTCACTTTTCAGTCACAGAGAATAATCTCTTCATTTCCACCCCTTTGAACCTTTAGTTTTAGACACATGTGCAGAGAATTCTGCTAAATTATAAGGGCAAGTCATTTTAAAGGTTAAAGGATGAGATACAGTTAGCCTCTAAATTCAGACCTGATTATTGAAGTCAGATTATCCTTTGGTTTAGAACAATGTAACCAGACATTTTAATGTATAAGTGTGTTCACTGGTGGACAATTAGAGTTGTCAGTTAAGCCGTCAATTGAAGAGGCAGGTTAAACTGAAATTGGTAGTGTCTTTCTGACCTTGTGCTTAGAAACATCTCTCTGGAAATACAATCGTGAGTTTTGAATTGGTGAGGGAAGTAGCAGAATCTAATTATGGCTAAAGTACCACTGCCTGCATTCTTTTCGTATACATCACAAACAACTGACCCATGAAATGATGGATACTGGATAGATATTCTAGAAAGGCATCAGTAATTGGTACTCAGGTAACCAAGAGGATCAAGCAATTTTTGTAGCCTATAATATGTTTTTGAAATAGAGTCCTGGTTGGGAAGAAAGAAGGATAAAAGAAAACATTGTTTTTTTTACCTTTATCCCTCTCCCATTTTATATGCATGTTTCTGAAATCTGCAAGGAGAATTCTGGTTCTCACCTGAGCATGAAAATAGCAGCTTCCTATCTCATGGCTAATTAGTCATTTTTAATGATCTCTACTCACTCTGAGACTCTTTGTCCAAAGCGCCTGCCACCATGGCAACCAGTTACTTAAAAACTGCATTAGGCTAAAAACAAACATTTGTGTGGGAAGAAAACTGTTTTTTTCTTTCAAATTTGTATTTAATTGAATGAGTGGTAATGGCAGGTGAGATGAGAGATAATTAACCCATACTATCAAGAGTTTCTGGGAGTAAAGACCCGGGTGAAGCATTCCTGGTTCAACCTCAACCTGCAAATAGCAACTAGGGATGTATGAATTCCAAGACAAGCAAGAGAACAAAGGCAGGGTCTTTACATGGGTGTGGTCAGCTAATTTGGGGATGAAAAACAGTCAACATTTTGATCCAAGTCATTACTGAAGATTAGTAGTAATAAGTTCTCTTGTTCAGAAGACAGTTATTCTTAGTAATTAGATATCCTGATAGCATTTAATTTTGCACTTTGGCTTATCTATAAGGAATGGTTTATATTCTTAAGAATGGCAAATGTGAAAATGGATATGAGGGAAAAATTATTAAAGATGGGTAGATTCATTAATGATACTATCAATAGTTCCCACTCTAAAACCTTATTAATTTTTCCTCTTTCCCCTTTTTCTAAAATACTGTATTTTGCTCCTTTACAACCTCGCAATTAATTGGGGCAGGAGGATAGTTCTCTCTACTACATGTAAAGTTATGTCCAAAAACATGTTAGTGAAGTAAAACTAGATGAAGACAATTATAACCTAATAACTAAGACTTTGCCTTAATTCAAATTCATGATATATTATGTAATTTCATTGGTAAATTTGTGAATATGAATTGAATGATATTTTCAGTTCTTTATCTCTACTTTCCCTCCCACATGAAAACCTAGTAAATGTTTAGTATATTGGAGAAAGTATTTACTTCTGTTTTTGTTTGAAATTAATATATAAACTAACAATTAGATGAAATTGATGTTGTTTTTCCATAAATAGTATACTTAATTATAAGGAGATCGGACATCTACGAGGAGAAAATTGACCACCCTTAGCCATTTCCCAAGAGCCTTAGTCTATATATTAAGTGACATTTTGTCGAAAGATTGAGTTGCACAAATTAAAAAATATATAGACGAAGCAATGGACTGCCAGTTTGCATCCTGAGGTACTTCAATGAAATGTATTGTTATAAAACCTTAACCAGCTAGATTGCCAAGAAAGAGGAATTCTGATAGGTTGAATTTTCTACTTAACTGAAAATGAATCAGAAGGACATTTTTTTTTGTTTCAGTTTTGTTGCTAAAGAGTTCCAAATTCAAATTTCCTGCATCTTTCTCTTAAAATGTTCTGATGTAATTTTTAATTGCATTCTTTGGTAAGTGAGACTCTTGCTGGGGCAGTGTGTCATAATTCTGAACAATAATTTTCAGTGTATAATGCTAGAGATATAAATGATAAAGTGGATAGGGATAAATGTACCCTGACCCATGCACCAGAGATTCCCAAACTCTATAACAGCCACATATTCCTGAGGCACGACTGACTTGATAAACCCTGTCTTCTTCCAATACGTCCTACGGTTTAAGCATATGCAGTTCTCTAATGAATAATGAATTATTAATTCATTTGTAAGTGCTACTGAATTCATTGTAACATGGTAATTACAGTTTTCCTTAGAAAAACTGGCTAGAAGTATAACTTCTATTATGTGGAGAGAATAGTCAATAATATTTTTACATGATGATGAGCTGATATTTATTGACTGTTAACCGCAGATCAGATACTTTTCTAAACACTTTACATGTATTATCTCATTTAAGTTCTCATTAACTATGACATCAGTAGTTGGTAGTTTAATTTCCATTTTACAAGTAGAGAAACCAAGGCACAGAGAGATGAATTATCTGGTCCAAGTGCATATAGCTATATATTGGTCATTAATGAGATGTTTAAAAAAAAAATAGGTCTTCCTAATTGAAAAACTGGGGATCTACTCCTCTAGATGACAGCATACGTTAAAAAAAATCCTTGGAAGACTTTGTTTTGGTCATTTGTCAGTTGCTAAAGTTCAAGGTGAGATAAGAAGTCTGGTTGGTAATATGTAGTAATTGGGCTCAGGTTAGCCATGGTTTATTCCGAGTGGGTATGAGGGAGGTCTATTTATTGGTCTCCAAGGCAATCAGGAGATGCATGTTGATGGGAAACATAACTGTGTCAGCTGGAGTGCATCTGCTTAGTATTCCTTGAGGATACCTGCTTTAGCCCTGTTTGAGGTATTCAGCACTGCGGCAGTCATAGTCTCTGTGGCCTCAGCAGAATCCAGGCGCTTATTTGCCAGGCAGACCTGAAATAACTGTTATTTATTTATAGCCTCTGGCATTGTCTGAAACATGCTGCAACACAACTAGGTTAACAACTTCAAGTTAATGTAAACAATCTGAAAATGAAAGCACCAGGTGCTGAATTGCAATTATGGCCAGGCAAAGAAGAAGGATGGGAAGAGGTAAAGGCACCGGCCATACACAGACTGCAGGGTCCATGAGCCATTCCTTAGGGGAAGTTGACAATGACTGGTTGTTGTTGGGTGCTTGATGCTATGAAGGGTGTCTTTTGTAAGCTTGTGCTGCTCACCATTTGGACATGACATTTATAAGGGAAGAGAGTCAGACTAAGAGACAGAATTTTATGACAGAATATTCCACTCAGAATTTGAGCCACTGTTCGAAACTCTGTAATGCACTCACAGCAAGTGCCAGTCCTTGAAATGGCCTTCGTGATCTGCCATCCCGCTTCTTCTCTGAGTGCATCTGCTACCACTCTATTCTTTACTTACTCCATTCCAGTCACAGGGCCACTTCCTTGATGTTCCTTGAACATGCCTTGCATGCTTTCACCTCAGTCCTTTACTCGCTGTTCCCTTGGCCTGAAACTGGCATGTCTTACTCCCTATTTCCTGCAGATGTTTGCTCAGAGGTCACCTTATCAAAGAGCTATTCCTGACCATGTATTCCAGTTATCTGTTGCTGCGTATCAAACTACCCCAAAACGTAGTGACTTTAAGTGGCATTTTTATTATAGCTCACAATTTTGTGGGTGAGGAATTTGGGCAGGGCTTGGCTGGAAGAATCTATTGAAATTGATATTGACAGAGGTCATTCAGGGCTATTTAGTGGGTGAATGGGCTTGGAGGGAGGCTTCATTCACATGCCTGGCACTTTGGCAGGGATGATGGAAGGCTGGTCTCAACTAGGATGGTTTTCCAGTGTATTAGTTATCTCTTGCTGTGTAACAAAGTACCCCAAAACATAGTGGCTTAAAATAACAAACATTATTATCTCGAAGTTTCTGTGGGTCAGAAGTCTAGGTAGAACTTAGCTGAGTCCTCTAGCTCAGGGTTTCTCACGTGGAAGGCAATCAAGGTGTTTTCTAGGGTTGCAGTTACCTTGTCTCGCCTGGGGAAGAAGCAGAATCCAAACTCATGCAGCTGTTAGCAGGTCTCAAGTCTTTGCTGGTTGTTGGTCAGAGATATTAGTTCCCTGCTATGTGGGCCTCTCTGTAGGTTGGCCACAACATCACAACATGGCAACTTGCATTCCCCGGAGTGAGAGATCTGGTGCAGGGCAAGGGTTGCAGTGGGCAGGAGATTGATCAAGCAAGACAGAAGACATTGGTTTTTGGAACCTAATGGGTGGATGTGACATTTCAACATGTTTGTGGTATTTATTCTCTTTGTTAGAAGTGAGTCACTAGGTCCAGCCCTTACTCAAGGGGAGGGGAATACACAAGGATATGAATGTTAGGAAGTTGGGATCATTGGGAGCCAGTTTAGATGCTGTCTACCACAACCAGAGTGTCTATGCATGACCTCTCCCATGTGATGCTCTCAGCAGCTCCCAGAAAGACTGGTCCAAGAGACCTGGGTAGGAGCCACAAGGATTGTTATGTTCTAGCTGCACAAGTCTCAGAAAATCACTTTCACTGGATCCTATTATTGAAGAAAGTCATCAAGGCTAGCACAGGTTCGAGGGTAAGGGAATCAGCCTCAACATCTTAATGTAAGGAGTGGCAAAGAATTTGCAGTCATCCTTCACTTACCATAATACTCTGTATAATATAGCATGCCTCTCCCCACCACGTAGCAATTATATTCCTTAGCCCTTTTATTTTTTCTCCGTAGCATTGTATTTTTAAAATTTTGTTTACTGTCTGTCTCTAATAACTAGACAGTGAGCTCCCTGAGGTCAGGGAATTTGCCCTTTTGTTCACTGATACAACTCTGGAATTTACAGTAGTGCCTGGTACATACCAGGTTTTCAGTAAATATTTAGTACAATTATATGAGCCTACCAGGCCTTACGTGATCTAATCTGACTATTTCTCCAGTCCTTTCCTCTAGGTTAATATTCTCTAGCCAGACTGACTTTTTTTTTTGGTTGTTGTTATTGTTCCTAAAGCATGCAAAGTTTATTCCTGTCTCACAGGCTTTGTACCAGATATCTCAGCTTTTACTTGATTTCCAAATGACTGGGTACTTTTTGGCATTTGGGTCTAAGTTTAAGTGTGATGCTTCAGGGAGAACTTCTGTATTATTAAGTCCCTGGTCATCATTTTCTGTTCTATCATCTAGTTTTATTTTCTTCATTGCACTTACAACTAATACATTCTGGTACATTGTATGTTTTCTCCAAAGCTCTATTTTTAGCACCTAGAACAGTGTCTGGCTAACTGTAAGCCCTCAATATAGCTTTGTTGAATAAAACAAATCTATTGGTAATTAGTGTATAATAATGCTGATTTTTTTCTTATAAAATTTAGCTCAGATTCAGTGCCTATAAGTCTTCCTTGCTGGCATCGCTTGCCCCTGTCTTTTAGAGCTATTATCATGAAATCACTGAATGTCATTACACCACTTTTCTTAGTGACAGTAAAATATCTACTCAAGATGGGCCTAATGACCTGGAAGTAATTGCAAGAGTGTGCAAACAAAGAGAGTTGCCAGTTGGCCAACAGGGCTGATATTTTATGCACAGAGCCTTGTCCCCATGGCAACAAATCTGTTCCTGTACTTGATTTTAGACCTATCATGTGAATTGATAATTAAAACTTGGGAGAGCTTGGAAAAAAAACACCTGGAGACTAAGATCCTTTTAGAAAGCGTATGTCCAACATTGTGGAGGTAGAATAGAGAGCAACACTGAGTGCATTTGTGGGCTACGTTTTGAACCTAGCAAATTTTCAGGACGTAGAGATATCTTCTTGCTTTAAAATCTGCACTCTTCTCTGTCCCCTTTTTCCCCCCAGCTTCAAAGCCATTTATTTTTTATAGACAATAAAATAACAGTCCCTCTGTCACTCTGAAATTTAGGAGAAAGGGATGAGCTCAGCATTAGTGGCAAGTTTTTGCTTCATTGCGTGGGCCCATCCAAATGACTGTGGAGGTAGTGGTGAGGTGAAAGAACAGAGCTCCCTGGAATTCAGGAGTCTCATGGCTATTCCTCTTTGACAATGTAGAAGCATGACAATTTCAACCTAGTCTGTTTTAGTCCATTATATGTCCCTCGACTGACCCAAATGCCTCCTTTTTTTTTTTTTTAATTTTATTTATTTATTTATTTATTTTCGGCTGTGTGGCTGTGTTGGGTCTTCGTAGCTGTGCGTGGGCTTTCTCTAGTTGTGGGGAGTGGGGGCTACTCTTCGTTGTGGTGTGCGGGCTTCTCGTTGTGGTGGCTTCTCTTGTTGAGGAGCGTGGGCTCTAGGTGCATGGGCTTCAGTAGTTGTGGCACAGGGGCTCAGTAGTTGTGGCGCACGGGCTTAGTTGCTCCGCGGCATGTGTGATCTTCCCGGACCAGGGCTCGAACCCATGTCCCCTGCATTGGCAGGCGGATTCTTAACCACTGCGCCACCAGGGAAGCCCCCCAAATGCCTCCTTAAGCATACATTTCTAGTACCAATATCGACCAGCAAATCATACATGTTGAAAAATAACTATTTAAATCACAACTAATTTTTCCAAAATGAGAAGATTAAATGACAGGAAGAGTTGGGTGGATCAAAGATAATAGTTCATGAATTCCAGGCTCAGGTCACTGGATTCTGTTCAGTTGTGTCCTTTCTCCAGGGAGAATCACAATATTTTAAGGGTAGGTTATTTGGTGAGAGAGCTCTCTGAATTAGGAGCTTGTCTAGTGCTTTTTCTTTACAACGACAGAGCCTCAGACACACACACACACACACACACACAGTACATGTATGTATACACACGTAGGGAAACCAGTCATGTCTTTTATGAACATGGTAACCAATATCATAAGGTTTTTTAATGGGAGATGAACATAGTCCTGAACCCTTGTGCTTCAGGTTCAAAGTCAAAAAGGTTAGTAGCTCCCACAGGTGGAAAGGTTTTGGCTTTAGTTATATACTAATAGGTGAATAGTGCCAGAAGTTATTTAGAATTGCCTTTCAAATTTATCTTGTCATTTGCTAACAATAGTTTTTCATCTTTTTCAAGACGGTAATAAATCTTTTATTCTCCTGATCTTTCTCATTTCTAACTTCCAATCTCCTGCCGAAATGTTTCTTTAAAGCCTGTTTAAAAATCGACAAATCGTAGGATGGCTCTTAGAAGGCAATGAGCTCCTCATGTAAAAGTCACTGAAACAGGAGTTGGAAGTCTTTTGTTCTAGATTCCCCAGCTCTAACTTTTGGTGACTTTTGGCAACTCATTAAAGCAGACTTATTTTCTTTCACATTAATGTATTGTAGAAGTTATTGTGAGGTTAAAAGAAGAGGTATGTGAGAAAGTGTTTTGAAAATATAAAATGCCAAAGGAATATAGGTATTATTATTTGTGTTTAGGTATATTTATTTATGTGTAATGTCTGATAATAGATATAGCTTACTAGTACTGTTGGATACACAGAAATGAGACCCTATATAAAAAAAGATGCCATCTTTTCCAAAATGGAATTTACTGTACTAACTGTTCTGTATAACCCAGTGTTTTAAGTGCTATATGCAAAGTTAAAAAAAATGTAACAAGAGAAGAAGGCAGACAGATCTAGACTGTTTGGATGTATTGGAAAATGTTTCCTGAATGGAAGCTGGTAGTAGAGAATTACGTTTAGATTAAGAGAAATGTCAGTAATGGTTTTTTACTACATTGTAAATTCCCTGAGGACAGGGTCCAAGTTGTTTCACTGTTGTATTTCAGTGCCCTGAAAGATAGCAGGTGCTTAAGTAATGTTTGAGAATGAAAGAATTAAGTGTAATTAACGAGTGTCCACTGAAATAAAAACGCACAGTGTAAAACTGTGAGTTAAGTTTTGTTCAGGGGCCTTACTGAGCATGATAACCCAGGAGACAGCCTTTCAGATACCTTTGAAGAACTGCTCCAAAGAGGGAAGGGAGGAGCCCAGTTACATATGAACTTTTTTTTTGCTGGGAAAATACGTGGTCAAGCATAAAAATATTACTGCTAATCACAAAGAATAGACGTTTTAAGTTAATGATTTTAGTGCTCTTAGGTGCAAGAATCTGGGGGTCATTGAAAATTTTCCTTAGATATGTATCTTACTAAGGACAGCACAGAATACTTCCTATTTTTCTCCATCCTGAATTCCCCTCAGAGTGCACTGTGGGTGGGCGAGTGCAGTGGCTAATGACTTGATCCCTGCAGAACTGGAATGGTAGGCAACATTTTTCTCTTCATAGAAGCAACTAATATTTTGAGGTATCTGAAATGTAGGAAGAGTTGAGGGCTGTTTTATAGACGAAGTTAGAAAGGAAGATGGATACTATGTCATGGCTTCTGAATAACCTTGGTTTCCTTTTATTCCATCCTTTTTAATTAAGACATTTTGATAATGCTTATAATGGTGAAATGATAATAGTAACACCCACACAATGTATGAGGTAGCTTCTACTTTTTCCATTTCACAAGTGAGTGTAATGAGATTTAGAGAGGTTAAGTATTTTGCTTGAGGCTACAAAGCCGGTAATAGCAAATCTTTAATAGAAGGGAGACAGAAACAGAGGCTATGGTAGTTCATCCGTATGTATTACTTTCACTCTGAGGGGCCTTTAGATCTTCTCTGTGTCTTCTGGATGATCTTGCACGGTGGTCTGCTAAGTGAGTGAAATATTGTTGTATTAAACTTTGAACACAGACTCCCTCTGAATCACAAAGATGACCACGATTGGGATGTCAGATTCCAACTTACTTTAATATCCATCTCTCCAATTTTAGTTTAAATACAAAGGAAAAAAAGTGATCCTTGAGGTCATTTCTGGATTACATCACATTGCCTTTAATTATCTTAGTCTAAAATTCTCAGAAATTGAGGAGAAGCAAGATTCTGATTAAAATCCCTGTTCTTTCATGCCAGGAGCTTTCGAGGAGTAAAGGAGGCACCTCCCCTCCTCCTGTCTTATTGATCATCCACCAAAATAGAATGCTGACATCATACGTGCATCTGTTCGTTTCATAATCAACGTCATCAACTTCATGCAGTCCTAACTCGTGTTTATTTAGGGCTTTACTCTATAGCAGGCATCCTGCTAAGCACTTTGAATATGTTACATGCTTATGGGCACACAGCGGCCTAGGAAGTTACAGATCCCGGGAAGAGACTGGCACTTATACAGAGATCCTCTGTAGGTTAGATTGTGAGCCTGAGTTAATTAGTCAGGGATGCAAAGTCTTTGTGTAAGTGAGGTGGATGCTGAGAGAAAGCAGGTCCAGTTTCAGCATATCTTAGCATATTTCCTATGTGTTCCAGAGTCCTTAACAGGAGATCACCCAGAACTACTGATAAGCTTTGGCAGACCTGAGATCATCATTTTCGCCATGCCACAGTCATTTTTTGTGTCACCATTCAGAAAGTTGCACAAACTATGTTCCCTTTTAAGGGAATCTTTCCAATAATGAGACACTCATGATTCTGAAACCAAACTTAGTAATATCAAATCTATATCCTTAACTGGAAGCAGAAAGTAGATTATAGCTTCCTCTAGTTTTCTTGAACTACGTAAATCCATTTCCCTGAAGTCTACTTCAACTCTGGTTTAATAATCTTTTATCTGAGTGGTTCTGATACTAAGTTCATATGAAGACTATGAAAACAAATCCATTTTCTTACAGCTAAATATTATTATTATTCTCACTTTAAGATGAGGAAATTGAGACTCAGAGATTAGGGAATGTGCACATGGTCTTACAGATAATAATGACAGAGTTTTGGTTTTGAAACCAGCCTGAGCTCCTAACAATTACACTATTCTGTCTAGTTTTTTCTTTTTTTAAATTTATTTATTTATTTTTGGCTGTGTTGGGTCTTCGTTTCTGTGCGAGGGCTTTCTCTAGTTGTGGCAAGCGGGGGCCACTCTTCATCGCGGTGCGCGGGCCTCTCACTGTCGCGGCCTCTCTTGTGGCGGAGCACAGGCTCCAGACGCGCAGGCTCAGTAGTTGTGGCTCACGGGCCCAGTTGCTCCGCGGCATGTGGGATCTTCCCAGACCAGGGCTCAAACCCGTGTCCCCTGCATCGGCAGGCAGATTCTCAACCACTGCGCCAGCAGGGAAGCCCCTCTGTCTAGTTGTTAAAGGAAATGATGCCTGGGCTTATCCTATATTGTTTTGTGGGATTGTTGTGTAGCTCTTGATGTAACATTCGAGGAGGATGAAAGAAATTATGTAAAATGTAAAATCCCTGTATGAATTTGGATTTCCTATAAATATAATCACTGCTCATGTATGAATAAAACAATAGACTATCAGAGAATCATTGTAATTTCCTCGTCTTTTATTTAAAAATGCTCTGTTTTTATCCATTTTATCTTGAATGGTGTGAGGTATTTGTATGGGTAATATGTGCTTTATAAAAGGAAAAGACAGGGACCTCGTTTTTTATTTGGATGATTATATGCAGCAGATGTGTGTGTCCAAGATGGTTAAAAGCAAGGGCATAGAAACAGAAGCAAAAGGGAATGAAAGTATACGGCATCTGCAGAAATTCTGTAAAAAGTGCCTGAAAAGCTCTTTTTTGCTTTTCCCCCCAATCTGTGCCTTGCCCAGTCTTCAAAGACTTCTTTGAGCACAAATCTGGACAAAGGCTTCTCTGACCATTTCAAATCTCAGTAGTATGGGACTTCTTGCATGAATTCACAATGAGATTAGACCTGTATAATACGAATTATTTTCCATTACATTCCTCAACATTTATTTGATTCTAAGTTATTGAAGAAGAATAACTCATAGTTCTTATGAGGGATGGTAACCTGAATTAAATTATACCTTGATTTTAAGGTATAGCCTATTTTATTTTTTATAAATTTATTTATTTACGTCTGCGTTGGGTCTTTGTTGCTGCGCGCGGGCTTTCTCTAGTTGCGGCGAGCGGGGGCTACTCTTTGTTGCGGTGCGCAGACTTCTCATTGTGGTGGCTTCTCTTGTTGCAGAGCACGGGCTCTAGGTGCACAGGCTTCAGTAGTTGTGTCTCGCAGGCTCAGTGGTTGTGGCTCGCGGGCTCTAGAGCGCAGGCTCAGTAGTTGTGGCACACGGGCTTAGTTGCTCCGCAGCATGTGTGATCTTCCCGGACCAGGGCTCGAACCCGTGTTCCCTGCATTGGCAGACGGATTCTTAACCACTGCGCCACCAGGGAAGTCCCAAGATATACGCTACTTTTAGACATGTGAAGATTTTTAAAACCATTGAAAGTTAGAATCTAAAAAATGAGGCAAATAGGTATTTATCAGTGTGCTTTAAAAAAAAGTTTTTTAAAAAAACTTTAAAAAAACTATATCTTTTTTCTATAGATTTTATTATATTTATCAAAATCAGGGATTAATATATTTTAAGCCTTGTAGTACCCAGAACCAGTGCTGAATACATGTACCCCTTTTTTTGGGTGGGGATGGTAGCTTTATCAAGATATAATTTACATACCATACAATTTGCCCATTTAAACTTTACAATTCAATGGTATTTACTATATTCACAGAGTTGTGCAAGCATCACAACCACAATTTTAGAACATTTTTATCACCCCCCAAAAGAAACCCTATTCCCTTTAGCTGTTATTCTCCAATCCCCGCACCTCTCCTCATCCCAAGGCAATCATTAACTTTCTGTCTCTATAGATTTGCCTATTCTGAACGTTTCATAAAATAATATGTGGTCTTTTGTAACTGTATTATTTCACTTAGCATAATGTTTTCAAGCTTAATCCATGTTGAAGAATGTATCAGGATTTCATTTCTTTTTGTTGCTGAATAATATTGCATCTCATGGGTGTACCACATTTTGTTTATCCATATATACCACATAATAATGAACATTTAGGTTATTCCTGCATTTTGCCTATTATTAATAATGCTGTATTTGTTTTTGTTTGGATATATGTGTTCATTTCCCTTCAGTATAAACCTAGGAGTGAAATTGCTTGGTAAAACAGTAATTCTGTGTTTAAATTTTTGATGATTTGACAAACTGATTTCCAAAGCAGCTGCACCATTTTACATTCCCACAAGCAATGTATAGAGGTTCCAAGTTTTCTGCATCTTTATGAACTCCTGTTGTTATCTGACTTTTTGTTTCGAGCCATACTAGTGGGCGTGAAGTGGTATCTCATTGTGGTTTTGATTTGCATTTCCCTAATTAGTGAAATTGAGCGTCTTTTCACATGCTTGTTGGTCATTTGTATATCTTCTTTGGAGAAATGTCTAGTCAATCCTTTGTTCATTTTGTAATTGGGTTGTCTTTTTATTATTGAGTTGTAAGAACTCTTCATATATTTTAGATACAAGTACCTTGTCAGATATATGGTTTGCAAATAGTTTCTCCCATTCTGTAGGTCATGATTTCACTTTCCTAATACTGTTTTTTTCAAGCACAAATGTTTTTAATTTGATGAAATTCAATTTATCTTTTTAAAATTTTGTTGCTTATGCTTGGTGTCATGCTTAAGAAACTGCTACCAAATCCAAAGCTGATTTCTGGATACTCAGTTCTATTCCTTTGATCTATATATCTATCCTATGCTGGTACCATGCTGTCTTGATTACAGCTGCTTTGTACTAACTTTTAAAATCAGGAAGTATGAGTTCTCCAGCTTTGTTCTTCCTTCTCAAGATGGTTTTGGCTATTCTGAGTCCCTTGAATTTCCATATGAATTTTAGGATTAGCTTGTCTATTTCTACAAAGAAACTAGTTGGAATTCTATAGAAATTGCAGTGAATCTGTGTATCAATTTGGAAAGTTTTGCCATCTTAACCATATTAAATCTTCTGAACCGTGATTATGGGATGTCTTTCCATTCATTTAAAGCTTCTTTAATTTCTTTCAACAATGTTTTGTAGTTTTCAGAGTAGGAATCTAACATTTCTTTTGTTAAATTTATTTCTAAGCAGCACTTTATTCTTTTTGATGTTATTGTTAAGTGGAACTATTTTCTTAATTTCATTTTTAGATTGTTCATTGCTATAGTATAGGAATTTTATTGGGTTTTTATATTGATCTTGTATCCTCTAACCTTGTTGAACTCATTTAGTAGTTTTTTTTTTTTTAAATGTGTTTTTCAATATATATTTTTTTTTAAAGTTACATTTAGTTGCCTTGGAAATATATTTATTTATTTTATTTTATTTTTGACTGTGTTGGGTCTTTGGTTCGTGCGAGGGCTTTCTCTAGTTGCGGCAAGCGGGGGCCACTCTTCATCGCGGTGCGGGGACCACTCTTCATCGCGGTGCGCGGGCCTTTCACTATCGCGGCCCCTCCCGTTGCGGGGCACAGGCTCCAAACGCGCAGGCTCAGTAGTTGTGGCTCACGGGCCCAGCTGCTCCGTGGCATGTGGGATCTTCCCAGACCAGGGCTCGAACCCGTGTCCCCTGCATTAGCAGGCAGATTCTCAACCACTGCGCCACCAGGGAAGCCCTCATTTAGTAGTTTTAATAGTAGATTCCTTAGAATTTTCTATGTGTAAGTTCATATCATCTGTAAATATCATTTTATTTCTTCTTTTCCAGTTTAAATGCCCTTTATTTCATTTTCTTGTCCTAATGTCCTGACTACAATCCTCAGTAAAATGTTTAGTAGAAGTAAAGAGAGCAAACATTCTTATCTTGTTCCTGATCTTTAGAGAAGAGTATCCAGCCTTTCATAATTAAGTTGATGTTAGCTGTGGGTTTTTCATAGGTGCCCTTTATCATGTTGAGTGAGTTTTCTTCTATTCCTAGATTGTTGAGTGTTTTTATTATGGAAGGGTGTTGGGTTTTCTGCAAATGCTTTTTCTGCAATTTAGTGATGATTATGTGGTTTTGGTTTTTAATTTTATCGGTTGATATGTTCTATTACATTAATTGATTTTATGCATATTTATCCTTGCCTTCCTGGGATAAAGCCCAGTTGGTCATGGTGTATAATCTTTTTTCATGTTGTTGGGTTTGGTTTGCTAGTATTCTGTTGAAGATTTGTTTGTCAGTATTCACAAGAGATATTGGTCTATAGTTTCCTTATGATGTCTTTTCAATTCTTTAAATATTTTGTAGAATTCAGCAGTGAAATCATCTATACCTGGGCTTTTCTTTGTAGGTATATTTTTGATTACTGATTCAATCTCTTTATTTTCATAGTCTACTCATATTTTCTATTTCCTTTTATAAAGATCATATTTTAGTTAGGTATGTTTTGAGTAAATAAAAACCCACTGACAAATACCTTCTCAGAACCCATAAAATGCTTGCTTTTATGTGTGGAGCAGATTAGTATATGTCAACTTAAGTTCTTCAAAATATGACCCTTTTTAATATAAATATTTCTGAAGTTTTCTTTATTTCTTTGGTATCACAATTGGTTTTATCTCATATTTTCATATTGCATTTCAATTTACAAATAATTTTCACATTAAAATATCATTTAATCTCACTAATTATTATTCCTCTTTACAGATGAAAACCAACCCTCAGAAGGTTTATGTGATCAGCCATGGTCCTAGAGCTAGTGAATCTCATTACTGGGGTTTAAAAATAGGTCCTTTTATTCCATATCCTGTAGTTTCTCCCTTCCCCCCATATTCATAATGGATAGGTTGATTACCAATTTGGACTTAACAATTTCCCAACTTATATTTCAATCTATAATACCAAATTTTTAAAGAAAATTATGAGGACTGACCGAAGATACACTGATTTTTCTTCCAGTCTCTCTTACAGCTTCAAACTTTGAAGTTTTGAAAACTCTGAACTAGGATATTTCTCCTTTTGGCTCTGATAGAATAGCTTGTATCTTACTAACCCACAATGCAGAACAATCATAAAGGATAAGTAAAAATACGAAAGGCATAGTAAAGCAACCAAAGCATCCAGGACTTAGGTGTTAAAGATTCTGAAGAAAAGGGTGAGGTAAACCTAACCTTCTCCTCCACTTTTCCTTAAAATTGTTCTCTGGTTCATAAGTAGTATGGGCAGAGAACAGTGGCTCAGAGCTTTTGGCTGTCCCCTCAGGTTGAGTAGATGGAAGATGGAAATCAGGGTTATGAAGGAAGTCAGAACTGCAGAGGCTGAGGTTCTAGAGAGAAGGAAACAGCAAAAACCAAATGGATCTGACATTCTGTGGTTCTTGCCTAATTGAGGCATTTATTGATCCATATTCTGGGCAGGACAGAGGACTAAAAAGCCAAGCAGAAAGGAATGGAGGCTAAAAATCTCGGTGAAGTTTCTACTGGAGTCTTGATCTTAGCAATTCAAAAACTGGAGTTCAAGACTTTAGAATTGCTCATTATTATGTTCAAGAAAATAGATAAGAATATGAGAATTAAACATTAGGATAAATAATAATCAAATGGAAATTCTAGAACTGAAAAATTAAGTAGCAATTATAAACCCAACAGTTTGGTTTAGAAGCAAAAGAGAAAACTAATGTACTACATAAAAGAACATTTGAGATATATGGGCTAGTACAAAAAGGTCTATCATATGTGTAATGTTCTAAAAGGAGAAGAGAGAATTGAATAAGACAGAAGCAATCTTTAAAGATACAATGGCCAGGAATTTTCCAAATCTGATGAATTATATCAATGTACAGATCTAGGAAGTTTTTCTCTAAACTGCCAGCAGTATAAATTAAAACACACACACACACACACACACACACACATACACATTCACACATCTCGATTCATGATAGTCTAACCAAAGATAAAGGGAATATCTTAAAAAATAGCTAGGAAAAAAAATACACATTAGTTTCAAAGGTATAACAACAAGAGTGATAGATATTTAGCACAAATAATGGAAACCAGAGACATTAAAATGATGTCTTTAAAGTACTGAAAGGAATAACTTCCAACCTGAAAAATCAAAAGTAGAGAAAATAATATTACCAGAAAAAATGGAATTTATGATTAGCAGAAACATGCTAAAAGAACAATTTAGGGAGATTATTCAAGCAGAAGGAAAATGACCCCTTATAAAAGTATGACGATGCAATAAATAATGAAGAGCAATGAAAGCAAATATGTTGATAAATCTAAATGTATACTGACTTACAAAACAATAAATATAATTGGAATCAAAATAGATGACAATTACATAAAAGTTTGGAGAGCAGCAAATGGATTTGAAGAGTTCTAACATCCTTACTTTGCCTTGGTAGTGGCAAAAGTACTACCTTAATAGTAGAATTTAATAGGTCAAACATGGTAGTATAATCTTTAGGGTATTCTTTAAAAAATAATAAAATAAGTATAACTAAAAAGCTAATTGTGGGTGAAAATGGAGTAAAATATGGTTGTTACTTCAAAAGACCATAGGAAGGGAAAAAAGAAAAAGAACAAACATCATGCTCAATATTATGTAACAACCTAAATGGGAAAAGAATTTGAAACAGAATAGATAAAGGTATATGTATAACTGAATCACTTTGCTGTACACCTGAGACTAATACAACATTGTTAATCAACTATACTCCAATATAAAATTAAAAGTTTTTAAAAAAAGAATAGATTGGGTCATTAGAAAGGAAAGAATAAGGTAGTAGATAAACTCAAATGTATTAATAATCACATTAAATGTACGTGGACTAAATCACCCAAGTGAAAAATAATGTCAGTCTGGATAAAAAACAAGCCCTGTCTGTATACTACTTATAAGAGGTACACCATAAATATAAGGACAGATTAAATGTTGAAATAAAAGGATTTTAAAACAAGATAGAAGAGGCAAGCACTGTATAAAAGAATGCTGACATAGTTATACTAACATTAGAAAAAGTAGACTATAAGAAAAAACGTTGCTGGATATACAGAGAAGTTTCATAATTATAGAAGGATCGATCTACTAGGAAAAGAGAACAGTTGTATTTTGTGTATACAATAACAAAGAAAAACAGTAAAAATCAGTCAGCTTCACACAGGATAGTCATCCCTGTCTATGCAAGATATAATAGAAAATTAGTAGAAATATAGAAAAATTTATCAATGCATGACGTGATCTAATTGATATGTGTAAAACACTATACCAACAATTACAGGGTTCATTCATTTCAAATGCGCATAAAATAGACCATGTGTTTATTTATTTATGGCTGTGTTGGGTCTTCATTTCTGTGCGAGGGCTTTCTCTAGTTGCGGCAAGTGGGGGCCACTCTTCATCGCGGTGCGCGGGCCTCTCACTGTCGCGGCCTCTCTTGTTGCGGAGCACAGGCTCCAGACGCGCAGGCTCAGTAATTGTGGCTCACGGGCCTAGTCGCTCCGCGGCATGTGGGATCTTCCCAGATGAGGGCTCGAACCCATGTCACCCTGCATTAGCAGGCAGATTCTCAACCACTGCGCCACCAGGGAAGCCCTAGACCATGTGTTTGTTTCCTAAAGCAAACCTTTACAAGTTCCTAAGATGACATTTATACAGAGTGTGTTCTTCAACCAGATTGAAATTGGCAGAAGATCAAAAACAAAGAGTATCTTTGAAAACGTAACTTACGTTTCTAAATAACCCATGGGTCAAAGAAGAAATCAAAATAAAATGTAGAAAACATTTCAAACTAAGTGGTAAAAAGTACTTCTTATTAAAACACGTGAGGTGTAGCTTCAGGGAAATAGCTAGCCTTAAATGTGTATATTACAAAAGAAGAAAAATCTTGAAAAGGCAATAATTTTATCAAATGAAAAAATGTTAGAAAAAACAGGAAGTAAACTAAAAGAAAAGGAAACAATAGATAAGAGAAAGTAATAAAATAGTAAATTTGTGTAGAAAAATCAGTAAAGCCAAAATCTTATTTTCTGAAAAAACTCATATAGTTGAAATACTCTTAATGAAGAAAGTGCAAACTGCCAACATCAGCAATGAAGAAAATTAAATCACCTCAGAGCCTACGGACATTTGAAAATATTAAAAAAGATATCATAAAATAACCTTAATAGTACTTTGTAATTTAGGTGAAATGGGTAAAGCCCCATAAAAACACAGTTATAAAAAGTGACACAAGAAGAAATAGAAATTCTGAACTGCTCTGTATCAAAGCAAAAAATGGAACCCACAAAAAATAAATCCACAAATAATAACATATTATAAGAGAGAACATTAGACACATAGAGCTTTACCACTAAGTTCTTCCAGCAAATTTAAGGAAGAACTATCACCAACCTTACACAAACTTTTCCATAGGATGGAAAATGAGAGAATCCTTCTCAGTTCATTTTATAAAACTAGCATCATGATACCAAAACTTGTCAAGGGCATTACAGGATAGCCCAATTATAGACCAAACCCTTTTATGTTACATAAATGAAAAATGCTATAAATATTAGGAAAACAAAACAAACAATATATAAAGTATTATACAGCACAGCAAAGTTATGTAGAATTCAAGAATGCAAGGTGTGTGTAATATTTCAAAATCAATCACTGAACTTCACATTAATAGAATTAAAAAGAAAACAAATGCATGATTATCACAGTAAATGCAAAAAAATAGCATCTGATAAAAGTGAATACCTACTCGTGATAAAAACTCATCATAAATAAGGAATAAAAAAGAACTTCCACAATTTTTTAGAATATAAAAAAGCCTATAGTAAACATCTTAATTTAGGATGAATTACTGAAACCTTACCCCCTCAGATCCAGAGTAAAACAAAGATTCCCCCTATGACTACTTTTTATGGAAAGTTTATTGGGAGTTCTAGCCAGGGCAGTAATGAAAGTAAAAGAAATAAAAGGTATATGAAAAAAAGGAAAAAAAGTCATTATTTACAAATAGGATTGTATGCTTAGAATATCCAAAAGAGTGCAGGCAAACCATTAGAATTAATAAGTAGGCTTAGCAAATTCTCAGAAATCACATTCAACACACATGCACACACACACATTTCTTAATATTAGCAATATAAAGTCAGAAAATAAAATTTGAAGGTATACCAAACGCAATAGCAAAGCAAAGCAAAAACTACGAATAGGCCTATTAAATGATGTATAATTACCATACACAGACAAAAACAAAAGATTACTGAGAGAAATTAAAGGCTTTGGGAAGGAGAGGGAACTACCATGTTAACAGAATGAAAGATGCAGTTTTGCGGAGATGTCAGTTCTCACCAAAATAACCTATTTGCAATGCAATTTCAGTCAAAATCCCTTCACGTTTTGTTTTCTTGTGGAAATTCACAAGTGATTCTTAAATGTATTGGAATATGTGGAATATATGGAGACACAAAGGACCAAAATAGCCAATGAATTACTGCATGAGAACAAAATTGGAGGACTTACTCCACCAGCTTTGAGATTTATAAAGCTATACAATTAAATGGTGTGCTGTTGACACAGGGATAGACAAATAGAATAGGTCAGAAATAGACCCACAGGGGCTTCCCTGGTGACGCAGTTGTTAAGAATCCGCCTGCTAATGTAGGGGATATGGGTTCGATCCCTGGCCCGGGAAGATCCCACACGCTGCGGAGCAGCTAAGCCCGTGCGCCACAACTACTGAGCCTGTGCTC
Source organism: Balaenoptera borealis (assembly GCF_965194805.1). Taxonomy (NCBI): domain Eukaryota; kingdom Metazoa; phylum Chordata; class Mammalia; order Artiodactyla; family Balaenopteridae; genus Balaenoptera; species Balaenoptera borealis. The sequence continues at coordinate 149,391,304 of NC_138867.1, forward strand.
TAGAGCCCGTGAGCCTCAACAAGAGAAGCCACCGCTATGAGAAGCCTGCGCACCGAAACGAAGAGTAGCCCCCGCTCACCAGCGCGCAGCAACGAAGACCCAACACAGCCAAAAATAAATAAATTTTTTAAAAAAAGAAATAGACCCACATATATAGGAATGACTGAGTTATGAAAAAGATGTCACTGCAGTAAATTGAGGATAAGGAGTAACAGTGGTATTTCCAACAAAAGGTGCTAGATCAATCATATATCTAATGGAAAATAATGACTTTAATCCCTGTTGACACCATATACAAAAATACATTTGGATTGTTGACCCAGTTTGATAGGAAAAAAGATAGAGATTCTAGAAGATAGCATAGTTCAGTCTATAACTTAAGAGAGGAAAAGATTTCTTGAATAAAACATAAAAAGCACTAGGCGTATAGAAAAAAAATTATTGGTGAATTGAATTTCTTTAAAATTAAGAACCACTTAAGTACCCAAGAGAGTGAAAAAGCAAGCCACAGAATAGAAATTATTTGCAATATATGTATCTCATAAGAGATTTGCATCTAGCATAAATTTAAAAAAAATATGAATCAATCGAGTAATGGCCAAATGACTTCAACAGACATTTTACAAATGACCAGTAAATATGGAAGTGTGCTCAATTTTATTAGTCATCAGGGAAGCACAAATTAAAATTACAATACAAAGCCACTACGTACCCACCAGATTGCTAAAGTGAAAAAGACTGACAGTGTCCAGTGCTATCAAGGATGGAGAACGACTGAAACCCTCATACGCTGCTGGTGGATATGGTTGTTTTGGAAAACTGTGACCAGTTGCACAAATACATCTAATCCTATCAGAGATGCATATGTATGTTCACCAAAAAATGTATAAAAATGGTCATAGAAGCACTACAGCAGTACCCCCTTATCTGCAGGGGATGTGTTTTAAGACCCCCTGTGGATTCTTGAAACCATGGATAGTACCAAACCCTATATATACTGTTTTGTCCTTACATACATACTTATGATGAAGTTTAATTTATAAGTTAGGTGCACTAAGAGATTAATAATGATAATAAAATAGAACAATTTTAACAATATACTATACTAAAAGTTATGTGAATATGGTCTTTCTCTCTCAAAATATCTTGGACAAATTTAATACCTTTTCCATCTTAACTAAGCACTTACCTCATACTGGGGCCATGACTTTTGCAGTTGAGGTTCAACAGCAAAACTAACATGAATTTCCTTTTCCTTCTTCACAATTTCATGGATAGAAGATTCGTTTCTATGGTAGATCTTGTCAACCTCAGCATATAATTTTTTTCTTTCCTTATTAAGTTGAGAACTTTCACCTGCTTACTTAAAGGAAGCACCTTAGGGCTTCTGTTTGGTAGATCCAAATTGCCAGCATCACTGCTCTTGCACTTTGGAGCCATTATTAAATAAAATAAGGGTGGCTTGAACACAAGTACTGCAGTACCGCAACAGTTGATCTGATAACCAAGAAGAGACCCCCTAAGTGACTTATGGGTGGGATAAGCTGGACAAAGCGGTGATTCATGTCCTGGGCAGGATGGCACAGGCTGGTGTGAGATTTTATCATGTTATTCAGAATGGCACACCATTTAAAGCTTATGAATTGTTTATTTCTGGAATTTTCCATTTACTATTTTCAGGCTGAGGTTGACCCTGGGTAACTGAACCCGCAGAAAGCGAAACTGCGGATAAAGGGGTCTACTGTATTTGTGATCACACCCCAAACTAGAAAAATCCTCAAAGTTCATCAATGGTAAAATGGATAAATTGTTGTATATTTATAAAATATGCTTATGTACAGCAATGGCAATGAACAAAATACCCCTCTGTGCAGCAGAATGGATGAATCTCAAGCAGAATGTTGTGTGAATAAAGCCAGATACAAAATAGCAAACACTATATGAGACTATTTGTATACATTTCAGTAAGATGTAAACTAGTCTTTGGTGCTAGAATTAAAATAGTGGTTATATTGGGGGAGGAAATAACTTGGGAAGGAACACAAGGGAGGCTTCTGGGGTATGGTATGGTATGAGTAAGTTTTTATTTCTTGAGCTGGGAGGTGTTTACATGGGTACGCTTACTTTAAAAAATTCCTTAAGCTGTACATTCATGATTTGTGCACTTTTCTGTATCTATTATGTGTCAGTCAACATTTAAAAGCTATAAGGACTTTTTTTTTTAAAGCTCTTAGGTGAAGCTAAAGGAAAAATCTTTATTAAGAATCAGACTGCCTAAATGGCCTAAGATGTGATGAGGCTTCCACTTAACAGATGCATTGGTTCAGTGGCCTGTCCATTCCATTATCATGTGGCCTTTATGAACCTACCTTAGTGACCTTTGCTCAGGTGACTTAATCTTCTTAAGAAGTAGTTTCTTTTAGATTTTACTTCCATATTTAAAGCAACTGTGCTGAACAAAATAGATGGATTAATTGATGCTTTAAAATCCTATAAAAATGCTAAATCCCAGCAAATGAAATTTACATCTTAAACAATCAGTTTTCACAAGCGAGTGTATAAGCTCAGGAAGAAACAGCCTGGCAAATTCATCTGGTGTTCTGTATAAATACAATTTTAAAGTACCTCCAGTTTTTTCATGCTATGCCATCTGCCAAATGGCTCTTGGAATGGAATTTTAATCTCTAATTGCAAATACAGGGATTAAAAAGGTTACATTCAAAATGTGCTGAGAGACCAACTAACAATTCAGAAAGAAAAAAAAAGCCTCTATCTGCAGGTTTTTCTGGCATAGATGTTTTCTGGAAATGATAACCTGACACCAGGTCTTTCACAGTCAGAAGTGGAAAAGGAAAATAAAGCTGCTCCAATTGGGTCTGAACTGTCTGGACCTTGTATAAACTCCAGCTGCTTTTGACTGTGGAATCAGAGCAGGCATGGGTAACTTTACTCTTTGATTTTCTTAGAAGTGAGAGCATTATTTTAGCTGTCATTTAAACAATTAAAACAAAGGAAAGAGAATATACCACACTGTTTGCTTTGGGGATACCTGGCGTAGATTCACTGAAACGAAGACATAGAAAAAAAAGTCACAATTGGAAATGGTAGATTCTGGACACAAAAAGCAGAAAATTCTACATACAAATGACAAACTGATACGCATGCTTGTAAATTGGGTAGAAATTTATGAAACGATTTCCAATTATTTTTAGTTTTAATGTGTTTAATATATAGATATCAATTTTCTTCCCTTCTAAACTTTCTCTTATTATTTCTTTACCAGGCCTCTGCTCCTGTGTATAATAATACATTAAAATATGCATGCCGAAAAAAAAAAATATGCATGCCGTACTTCTACCCTTGTCTGTGACCTTGTGTGTATGGTATGTCTTTCTTGGATTGCCCTTTGGACGACCAAGTCAAATCCTTTTCTATAATGACTTGACAAAGTGGAGGGTCATTATGGAATAAGATTTTGTACACTTTTGAACTCTATCATAGAAACTTGCACTTGATTTTATTGTCCTTCAGTTGTTCTATATGTGTATATTTTGTCTACTTAACTCCAGATGAAGGACCATGACTTCTTGTTTTATGTTCCCTAATGAAAGAGAGATTATAGGGGACTTATAAAAGTCTTTAAAAAAAATCAGAAAAAGGGCTATTTAGGTGTTATAGTACATAAAATTTTTGAAATATGAAAGATTATTTTTATAAATACATTGTAATTCCTCAGGTTTCTTGACCTTTTTTGTTTTGACATACACACATATACATACATACATATCTATGTATATATGCAAATTGTCACCCTATAATGAACTATTCGTAATGTATGGGCATATTTCCTAACATCTATTTTCCTCCCTTCCTTCCTTCCTTCCTTCCTAAAATGACCTAGAAAACCCAATGAAATTAACATTAGATAGTTTAAAACAGCTGAAATGGGAAAATATTGGAAGAAGCTCAGGCTAGAACAGCTGTGGTGAATCAACAGTAATCTTGCCTCTGAATATTAGCTGTGGTATAGACCAATTAATGAAACTTTATCAAAGCTTCTTCTTGGTAAAGGGGAAATGAGGGAAAATAGACTTCCAAAACATGTACAGCATAAATATTCTTTCAGTGTGTCCCTAGCAGTTCAGAATAGCGATAGACAGTAGGAAAGGCAAGGACGGAATGCTGTGTCCTCTATGATGTGAGCTTTAGTCTCTCCCATCCACAAGAGTTGACTCCAGCTGAGGAATATGATTTCCCTTTTGAAATCCAAATATTATTTAAAATTAAATGAAGAGGGCTTCCCTGGTGGCGCAGTGGTTGAGAGTCTGCCTGCCAATGCAGGGGACGCGGGTTCGAGCCCTGGTCTGGGAAGATCCCACATGCCGCGGAGCAACTAGGCCCGTGCGCCACAACTACTGAGCCTGCGCATCTGGAGCCTGTGCTCGGCAATGAGAGGCCGCGATAGTGAGAGGCCCGTGCACCGCAATGAAGAGTGGCCCCCGCTTGCCACAACTAGAGAAAGCCCTCGCACAGAAACGAAGACCCAACACAGCCATACATACATACATACATACATACATACGTACATACATACATAAAAAGAATGTAAGCAGACAAGAATAGCATTAAAAAAATAATAAAAAATTAAAAAAAAAAAATTAAATGAAGAATCCCTCCAAAAGTCTAATTTGAAGCAAGGAGTACAATGTGAAAAAGTAGCTGTGAACTTAACAGGGGTGTGGTACGCTACTTTATGTGACTTTGTTTAAAGAAAAAACGAACCTCCAGAATCCTTAATTCTCACTCCCCCAAACCTATAAATCTCTCCCTCTTCCAATCTTTCATGGTTTATTTGTGAAAGAGAATGAAAAAATTAAAATAGCCTTTCAAACTCTGCCGTCTCTAATCAAACAAGACGGTGACAAAGATGTCAGTGAACCTTGGTAACAGCTCTTGCTTTCCAGTGCAGAATCATTTCCACATAATACCACAAATCCTAATGATCATCCCGAGTATCTGCTTAGGCAAGAGAGACTTCTTTATCCTTGGGATCATGAACTTTCATCTTTCTGTCTCTGACTAGGTTCACTGATCCGCCATTCGTTCTTCTAGCATTTCCTCAGTAGACGCATTGCAGGGGTATATGGCTCTCCTTTTCCAGTCCTGTTTTTCTTGGTAGGACCACATCTTCTCCTCCTTGGACGACAGAAATGCACCCAGGGAGATTAGCTTTTTTTTTTTTCACAGGTGACTTAACTTCCCAGTTGGATGTAGCATTCAGTTAACAAAATAATCATTGCTTCCTAAAATATCTTTTGAGTGTCTTATGTAAAGAAGTAATTATTCATGGTGCTTGTTAAAGAACACTAAGGCAGACTTTATTAAGGACTATCATGAAAGGTGTAGGGACTACTGCAGTGGGCTTTTCTAGGAGCGGGGAGAGATTGAACTCACTGCAATGGGGTTTGCAGTAGGGGGAGAAACTGGGCTGCATTCTGAATACAACAAGGAAAAATGGGAATTTATAGCCAAGAAGCAGGGCGGAAAATGACTAAGAGGAAACATCAGGGGTAAGGAGGCATTCTGCCCAAACCGACCTAATAGGATTCTTACTAGAGGCAAGCCGGGGTGATCAGACATCACCTGGGGGGACAGTAGGGATGAGAAAAGTGATCGGATATCAAGGATGGAGGATTCTGGCTAATATGACTTGACAGGAATCTTGCTAAAATCGGCTCTTAAGGACATGCCTGAGGCCAGGACCTAGACAAAAAGAGCTGAAAGAAACCTGACTGGAGTTTGGTCAAGGAGGGAGTCTTTGTCACTTACCACCTTAACCCAGGAGCAGATAACCTTGAATGTGAGCAGGAGTGGAGAGTGGCTGGTAAGGGGTAGACATGCAGATTCCCAACTTCTGCACCTCCTTTTGTCCCTGGCAGTCACTTCTGTACATGATCAGACATTTTCTGTCTTCTTCAACCAGTCTGCATGAAACCATAAAAGGTTTCATGCCTAAATCTATAAAAATTCCTGACTCTCACAAGCCTGTACTCTATATGAGACATGTTGCAACTAAGATCATTTCTTATTCTGTGATGATTTTAAAGTTCTATCAATAATCACTGACTGACCCCTAAATATCTAATATATGTAGGTGCAATGTTATTTGCAGAGTGTATATCAACTTTATTATTTATTTATTTTTTTAACCAAAAAGTGCTATTCATCTTGGGAGTTCTCAAGACAGCCAAATGACATAGTTTGCAAGGGAAACTTTAAAAATAATCTGCGGAGCAATTCTGGTGGTAATGCTCATCTCCTTCAAGGAAATCACAAAACACTTATAATTAGCACTTATTATTGAGTGCTAAGGCCAAAATGAAAACAACCCCCCTTCCCCAAAGGGAAAAAAAAACAAAGCAAACACAAAGCTTAATGGTGAAGGCACTATTAAAATAATTGTTTGTCTTTAAAAATAAATGGGTCCATCATCTTAGGCTGTTATCAAGTAAATACACCCACAACTTTATTACCAGTATGTTTCCTCTTCATCCAGATTGAATCACTCTTGTGAAAGATCTGACCTATCGTATGCCTGGGGTAACATCGGAATGGAACAAACTGTTAAAGCCAGCTGTCAGCACAGAGAGGTGGGGTGTGAAATGGGAGAAATAACAGAAATATTCTCAGTGCCTATTGAATTCTTTGGAAGAATTTGATTGGGTTGCATCATCCTACACCACCTAAGTAAAGAGACTTTGTAAAAGCCATGTGCTTCTGTCCTTCATCAGTCTGTTTGCCAAAGCAAGAGGAGCTAGGATGTTGAAGGAAAGCCTTCAAAGTGATGGAGCATACATGGGAAGGAGAGGAAAGGCCTTGAACTTGCTGTTTCAGGCAGAGGTGATGGGAAAATATGAGTGGTGGAACCCGGAGCAACAGAATATTGAAACACCATGTTGAAAGGTTATGGCCCAAAGGATGTTTTCCAAGGGCTTTCATCATTATTAATGGGTGACTGAAATGTGTAAAGCATTTTGTGTGGTTAGTACAAGAGTGAATGTTAAGGTTTGTGGAGAAGAGTCTTCTACATATAGAGTTTTCAAATCAGCTACACCAGTGTGAACTGCCAGCTACCAAATCACTTGTTCTTTGTATAGGAATGGGATCTGTATCTTCTTCAAAGTCCTACTATATTTTCTTCCCAGATCTAAGCACACCTGTCCAGATACGTGTACACACACACACGCACACACACACACACACACACACACACACACACACACACACACACACACACACACACACACACACACACACACACTCCTGGACAGTTGGAAGTCTTCATAATTTTAATTGATACGGGGTGGTAATAGTGGATTCACTGATTTCTGAATTTTTATTTGTTGTTTCTGTGATATGTGTTTAAAATAAGAGTCAGGATTTCTTCTTAAGCCTCTTCATTGAAAAGTCTCTGGAAAGCCTTAGAGTGTTTGCTTCAGTGCCCTAGCTTGGTATTCGGTTCTATAGTTTTCTCCTTCATAGGAGGAAACTTTTTCACTGTGAGAATGGCTGTCAAATGCCTGCCAGCTATTACTAGGAATCAGGAGAAATGTATCTAAACTTAATCTGACTGTCCTGGTGTCCTTACTGATAGACATCCAAAAGCCTAGAATGAATGCCCTGATCTTTGATTGTGTACATACATGCACTTACTGATTTTCCTAAAGCAGACATCACAACAGGTGACAGATCTCTTCTCTGGCACTTCAACAGTTCTTCTGACAGAGAGATTTGAGACCTACTATTTTATGAAGATCATTTAGAGGAGCAAGGCTAGATTGCCAATGGAACATAATATATCTGAAACATAAGATTGGCAGAGTCCATTTGTTGGTAGTTGGGAGTGAGGAGAACTAGCTCTGAGCATATTCACAGAAGGAAATGACTTCTTTCTTGCATATGGAAAACAATATTTTAAAGTCCTCCAACCTCTTTCGTCCCCCAAACTTCATTGAAGACCACTCACAGTGTCAGACACTAGGGTAGACATTGGGGATGGAAAGTTGAATAAAATGCTGTATTTGCCCTCAAGTCACTCTTGGATTTGGCTGTTTAATGTTTTGTTTCTTGTTCTGAAAAATATATGAAGGGTATTAGCAGAATAGGAGCAAGAGTGCAATTGAAAAAGAAGAAAGAACTCTGAAGGGTTTTTGTTTGTTTTTATTGCTTCACTTTCCATATAGGCATCTGGGAAATATAAGCATTCAAGCACAGAGTGATTGGTGGGGTTACCAACTGTTCTAGTTTGCCCAGAACTAAGGGGTTCCTACGCTGCAAGATCTTTAGTGCTAAAATTGGAAAAGTCTTGGGCAAACCTTAGCATTATGCCGAGGTTTTCAGAGAAAGGGACATCTTGAACTGCTTAAGTCTTTAAATACCTTATTTTTAAAGGGAATCTCCAAAACAAAGTTGATATGTAGCCATTTCTGTTGGCAGAATGTCTATAAGACTGGGAGCATATATACAGTATAACATTTATTTTTAATAATATAGCTAAGTATAAGTCTAGTGATCAGCGGGGAGTCCTTATGGGCAATTCTGGATGGGAAAGTGATTGCAGTAGAGTAAAAAGCAAGACAGAGAAGAGGAAAGAGCTTTCCAAGGATTACCATCTCTTTTAGAGGTTTCCACATTGGTCCTTGTCATAATCATTTATAAACATAGATTCCTGCACCGCCCCCCCCCCCCCAAATTAATCAGTCAGATTCTTTGGGAGCAGAGTTCAAGGATCTTTAGTTTTCATAAGTAATACTGGCTAAAGTTGAGGGATGGCTGCTGTATCCTCGTCTTGTTGTGTTTAAATAAATCATGCAATTCAACTCTAGCCCTATAGTTCTTACCCCTCTCTGTGTCCTTAGGTTCTTAGGGCATTTTTGAATAATACTAGCTTTTAGGATGAGGCAAGCCTCAAAGATGCAAAACACTAAATTGTAACTGTGGAAGATAAATTAATCACTTCTTTTTGTCTTGCTTTTAAACATCCTTAGGAATCATTCTCTTTTCTTGGTTGTTTTTTTAGGACATCTTGTTTTAGAGGAGAACTGTTACTTTCCCTACCACTGGCTCATGCATAATAATAATGATATAGAGCCCTTCTGTATTCCAGAAACATGAGCTCTTTTCTTGTTGTTGTTTTTGTTGTTCTAATTTCAAGTCAGGACCAAAAGATAAAAACATTTTGTCTCTTATCTATTCTTTGGAGAAAAATGTACTCCGGTCTCTACTGTCACAAGAACACACATAGACGTCTAACAATATGAATAATCAAGTTATAGAAAATATAAAATTTATATATCAAGATTTGGCAAAGCAAATATAAAATTTACACACTACTTAAATTTGGCACAGAGATTAAAAAATACCACCTTAGCCATTAGTAGGAAATCCCCAGTAAATTCCTGCCCCCTAAAAATGAATGAAACAGTTATAAAGTTGTTAAACTAATTAAAAGTGTAGGCCACTTGACTGGGGTGACTATAATGCCTTAGTAACCTACATAAGCAAACCAAAACCTAAGCCAGAGTCAATACATTCAAACCTGACAAAATGAGACTTAAGAATAACCAATCACAGATATCCAAATGGGCTTTCCCAAATAAGGGAACTGTTTAAGCTATAGCCAATCAAATAATTTCCTTGCTTTGCTTCCACATTTTATGATCCAAAAAAACAAAAACAAAAACCAAAAGCAAACTCCTCCCTGTCTCCTGTCAGTAGAATGCTCTTAACCACCTGTGGTTTGGTGCTGCCCAATTTGAATCCATGTGTGCTCAAATAAACTCTTGAAAATGTTAATGTGCCTCAGTTTACCTTTTAACAGTGTCTTAGGCCACAAAACTTAGGTGTGCAGGAAAACATAATTTATTTTTCCATAATTGAACATAGTTTGTATCTTAAAGTACCTGTTGGCAGAAAATAGAATCTTAAATTTGTATTTTAATAGTCTTAAAATATCATGTCCGCTGAACTGATTTTGTCATAGATATTATATGGGTTTTGCTCTGCTTTATTGAGCATTTTTATAGCTCTGCTTTATTGAGCATTTTTATTTTTATAGTATTTTTATTTTTAAAATTTTTGGCTGCATTAGGTCTTACTTGCTGCGCGCAGGCTTTCTCTAGTTGTGGCGAGCTGGGGCTACTCTTTGTTGCAGTGCACGGGGCTTCTCATTGTGGTGGCTTCTCTTGTTGCAGAGCACGGGCTCTAGGCATATGAGCTCTGGAGCACAGGCTCAGTAGTTGTGGCTCACGGGCTTAGTTGCTCCGCGGCATGTGGGATCTTCCCGGACCAGGGCTGGAACCCGTGTCCCCTGCGTTGGCAGGCGGATTCTTAACCACTGCGCCACCAGGGAAATCCCATTCAAGTGTTTTTAGAAATCCCTTTACCTGCAACGAAGTAGTACTTTACAATCCTGATGCTGATGACTAATGAATTTATTTTTCTGTGGCTTAAGCCAGTGATTGCCATAGTAGGATCCCTAGACCAGGAGCATTAACTTCATCTGGGAAATTGTTAGAAAAGTAAATTCTTTGGCCCCACCCCAGACCTACGGAATCAGAAATTCTGGTGGAGCTAAAGTTTCTGGCTTAGGTATCCTGTGCTATGATAATATGAGAGTCTCAGCAACTCATCACCAGTGTTTTTTCTTTCGAGAGATTCAGCATAAAAGAAATGGGGAAAAGATGACCAGAAACATGTTGTCATCCACATAGGAATAACATAATAATTCTCCTCTTGTCTTGAATGCTGTGAATATTGTCATTGGAGTAGGCAGAGTGGGCTCATCTAAGAGAAAATGTATCTACTATAAATGTATCTACTATTTATTAACTTTGAATGACAAGATCTAAGAAAGTTTTAACTTTTATCAAAAACATTGCAACTTACAAATTTTTTTCCAATGAGACTTTTGGGGTTCAAATTAGCTTAGGGCACAAGAGAAGATAAATTGGTGTTTTAAAAATATGCTCGTGAAGTGTTCTTTTAGACAGAGATAAGGTGTGATACCATCAGCATGCAGTGAGCAAACCCAGATAAATGATTTACCATTTCCAAAAAAAGGTGAGGGTAGAGGGAATACCAGCTTGTGGGAGACTGACCTTGAATTCTATCTCTTATTTTCAGAGGGATTTCTGTTTTCCATTCCATTCGACAACTGTGAGCTGCACCTCAGTGAACTCTTTTAAAAGAATATCAATAAAGATGCTTTGCTTTGCTTTGCATTTGTAAGCTGTATAGAAGCTACTCTTCTGTTATCTCTCACCTTCCAAATCTTCTAACTATGCTTGGCATCGGCAACAAAGCTAAGGCAGCTGATATAAATCAAAGAAGCAATTAAATGGAAAAGTTTCTTTTCCCTCTCATTCTTACTGGATAAGATATTTTAGACATAGTGAAAATAATCTCTTGGGTGCTGGGTTAAAGTAAGATATTTCCTGGAAATTCTATGCTCCAAATCCTTAACTAATACTCAGAAACTCAGAGATATGAGGAATTTTTTGAAAGCATAGTAAGAAGAAAATTATGGTCTTTTTTTTCTCTTCTGGAAATAGAGGGATAGATGGTAAATTACCACATACATACATAAAATACACCTTAAAATCTAAAGATATACAATATTTAATATGCTAGTTTATTGCACTGTTTGTGGTATACCAGTAAGAGTAATGATATAGTTATCTACACAAAATAATACACATGCAGTTATATTTTTTCCACCTAATTTTAGGTTTATGAAAAAATCTCTCCAAAGTTTTTAGATTGAGTCTTCACTCTTAAACAAACCTTTGAAGTTGGAGTGATTACCCATTTGTGGATGATCATAGTCAAGCTCAGAGAAGTTTAGCAAATTGACCAGCATCTACAGTCTGCAACTGGTGGGTGTCAGGATGCATATTCAGGTCTACTTAACTCCAAATGGCACACTCTTCTCACTGTACTACAACATACCGGGATTCTGGTTTCTTGGAGAAGACTTCTCTGAGGAACTAACGCTACCTTTCTCCTTTTCCTTTTTCCTGTTTGGTCAACCTACTGTCTCATCAGTGAGACTTACCCACAAAATCATTCTGAGATCTTAGTGGAGATTACAGTGTATCATGAACTCAAACTTTACCACATTTGGAAATTGCACCAGACATGTATTAGGAGCTCAGTAAAGACTTGTAAGATGTGCATAGTTCATTGATTTATAGAGGATGCAGTGTGATTTTTTCCTTTTTTTTCAATGGGATGGGAAGAAACAGAAACAATACTTGACATCTCAGCATATCTCCGTCTTCTCCTCCTATGGCCCTGGGGCCTGAGAGCTAAAGTACTTTTACTGAGCTCCGAATATTTTGTTAATTCAAAACTACACTTCTGTGAGAGTTAGGTCTGTGAGGCCTTTGGGATTCAGCCTGCCAGCATTTCAATATTGTGGAAACTGAGTGTTGAATATTTATTTAACATTAGTGACCCCTGCTCAGGGCTTTCTTTTTCAGTTGTTTCTATTGTACTCCATCATTTCTGCAACTTACAGCCATGTCAGTGATACTGAATATTAAGAAGCCTATTAATTTAGATTATTGTTCCTCACTCTTTTATCATAATTCTAATTGATTAATGCAAACTATATTTAGTCTTTGCCTGTGCATACCACCTATTATACAGTTGTTATTTCTTGTAGACTAATTTACTGATTTTATCAATCCTGTTTGTCTTATACAAACAATAGTATACGTATAGAGCAACTTCATATTTCTTATTTTGCATTCAAAATAATAAAAGTGCAAATGAAATCATAGCAATTCAACATTTATGAATTATCATTAGCTATTATAGCACCAAGTGTGTACCCTAGGGGGAAATTGAAGACAAGTGTGTATGTGTTTTTAAAAACAACAGTACCAGTAAATCACAAATCATATTTACATGGAGTCATTACATGGAGTTGGGGGCATTTTCATGAAACCAGTGCCTTTATTCTCCCTTTGTGGTTCCTGTTATTTATTTTTCACCTGTAGTTATAATCTTCAGTTCATGGTATCAAAATCTCCTCCAAAGTAACTTAATTATGATATCATGAGTAGAACATTTTTATTAGAGGTGGGAAATTATAATCCAAAATTAATGAAGTACTGAATAAATACCAAAATTCTGATACTATAATCTTGTAAATATAATCTGGAGAAAAAGAGAAAAAAATTTAAATTATCACAGAGTAGTAAAATTTAATTTTGAGTTGTTCATCCAGGACCTGCTGATGTGAATAACCACAAATTAGCTCTAGTTTTCCAGGGTAGACAACATATGTTGATTTGGCCACCCAGTATCTATTCATCCGCCTTTCACTAACTGAATCCTGATTCTCCTTTGAGCTACCCACCATCTCCAGCTCTTTCCAAGTTTCCAGCATAGTTGACTTCATTCCCTGTTCATGAGTGGATTATATAGCCTAGGTCATAGCTAACCAGCATCTTGCATTTCTTGGGCAATAGTGATTGGATCAGATGTGTGTCCACAGCCTATTTAGAACTATTCAGAGCCAATGATGCAATGAAGCCTTTCTGGAAATCTTGGAAGAGGGTTTCTCATTCTTTCCCCCTGGACATGCAGTTGAGAAGAGAAAATCTAGATTTGAGGTATTTATCATAGAAACATAAAAGAAGAGCTGTGTAAGAAGAAAGCTTGTGCACAGAAGAGAGCCGGGCTGGGTCAGAAGAGTGTCCTTGTAACATCAAGCTGTATCTGAAGTGAGCTCTACTCCTGTGAGCTTTCCATTCACAAGAGCCAATAAATTCCCTTTTGGCACAAGATCATTTGAATTGGGCTTTCTGTCATCTGCAGCTGAGATCAAATATATTCTGCTAACATGAAGAGGGCATATAAGAGGATGACAATTCTTATAGTTCCTCACTGTACGTAAGAGACTAGATTCTCATCAGGGATTGGTACCAACTTTCCAGCATGCCAGCAAATACTGGACCTGCATCAATGCAGACATTATGGTGGAAGAAATGAGAAATTTCTGTTGTGTGCAAGGGCATATAAGGCATATCTGCTATAAAGGAAGTAGCAGGCCACAAACTGCCTCAGGATATATATTAGAAATGAGGAAATGGTAAACTAGAGAAAAGAGTGAGTACTTGCAGTTTCCAGTCTAGCACGGAAGGAGCTTTGAAGTCGCTACTCTGCCCTAACAAGTAAAAAGCTGAACAAACTGAAAAATCAACAACTCCTTTTAGATTCTTCAGAGAAGTGAGGTCACATGACAAACTACTGCCCCCCAACTTGAAGAGACAGACAAAGAATCACAATTTATTGGAGAGAAACCCAGAGCAGAAATTACAGGAACCAGTGGTGGGGTTAGAACATCTGATTGATGAATTGCTAGAGGCTCAGTGTGAGAGTCAAAAATTTTGGGCGTGGGGTGGGGTGGAGTGGCAATCATGAAGGGTATGTGAGTTTTACCTCCAGAAGCTGGACCAGGTTTTCTCAGTGAGTATTGGAGAAAAAGCCTTTCATAGGGACTTTCCTGGTGGTCCAGTGGTTAAGACTCTGTGCTCCCAATGCAGGGGATCCAGGTTCTATGCCTGGGCAGGGAACTAGATCCCACATGCATGCTGCAACTAAGAGCCCGCATGCCCCAACTAAGACCTGGTGCAGCCAAATAAATAAATAAATATTAAAAAATAAGAAGCCTTTTATGCGTCCAGTAGAAGAGGGGAAAAGTAATGATTTTGAAATACACCAGAGCATTCTGTTCTTCTGTTAACAAGACTTACCTACAAAAGAAACTGTTTTACCAGAGCCTAAAGTATTGGGTTTTCTTCAGAGCCTAACCAACCTAGGGAAAGGGAAATACTCAACTCTAGCCTGCTCTAGTCTTCCACATGGGAGAAGGGAAATACCCAGCTCCAGCCTAGCTATCCTGTCCACCTAAGGAGAGGGAAAAAACTGAGAAGCATTTGAGAAGTTCAGAGTCCAGAGGCACAGGCTAAATAAAAGACTGACACCTAATTACAGGAATATAGAAGGCTTCTCCTCCTCCTCCTTCATGCCTTACCATGACCTTACTAAAGGCCTATTTACTGCAGTTACATGGATATCAAGAAAAAAATTACAAGATATACTAAAAGGCAAAAGCAAGCGTGCGCACGCATGCACACACAAACCAGTTTACAAAGACAGAGCGAGCATCAGAACCAGACTCAGATGTGACAGGGATGTTGGAGTTATCAGACTGGGAATTTAAAACAGCTACGATTAATATGCCAAAGGCTCTAATGGACTAAGTAGACACCACACAAGAACAGATGGGCAATGTAAGCAGAGAGATGGAAATTCTAAGAAAGCATTAAAAAGAAATGCCAGAGATCAAAAACACTGTAACAGAAATGAAGAATGCCTTTTATGAGCTCATTAGTAGGCTAGACATGACTGAGGAAAGCATCTCTAAGCTTGAGGGTATAACAATAGAAATTTCCAAAACTGAAAGCAAATAGAGAAAAAGGACTGAAAAAAAGAACAGAATATCTAAGAATTGTACAACTACAGAAGGTGTAGCATACATGTTATTGGAATACCAGAAGGAGAAGAGAGAAAGGAACAGAAGAAATCTTTGAAGCAATAATGACTGAGAAATTCCCACAAGTTAATGTAAAATACCCAACCACATATCCAGGAAACTTAGAGACACCAGCAGGACAAATGTCAAAACCTATACCTAGGCATATTATATTCAAACTGCAGAAAATCAAAGATAAAGAAAAAACATCTTGAAAGAAGCCAGAGGTAAAAAAACGCCTTACCTATACAGAAGCAAACATTAGAATTATATCCAACTTTTCCTCAGAAACTATGCAAGCAAGAAGAGAATGGTATGAAATATTTAAAGCGTTGAGATAAAAAACCCGTGAATCTAGAATTCTGTGTCCTGCACAATTATCCTTTAAAAGTGCAAGTGAAATAAAGACTCTTAGACACACTAAAGTGGAGGGAGTTTGTTGTCAGTAGACTTGCCTTGCAAGCAAGGTTAAAAGAAGTTCCATAGAGAGAAGGAAAATAATATAGGTCAGAAACTCAGATTTACATAAAGAAAGGAAGAGTATCAGAGAAAGAATGAATGAAGGTAAAATAAAATTTTTATTTTTCTTCTTTTTAGTTGACCTACCAGATAATTTGTCCAAAATAATAATAGCAGTGTATTTGATTATGTACTTATGTGTGCTTATATGTAAGTAAAATGAATGACAGCAATGATACAAGAGATGATGGGAGGGAGGAATTAGGATCATTTGTTGTAATAAAGTAGTGGCACTAACCTGTGAAGAGGTATAGTGTTATTTGAAAGTGGACTTGGATTAGTTGTAAATGTATATTGCAAACTCCACAGCAATCACTAAAAATAAAAACAAAGAAAGAAGTATAACTGATATGCTAAAAAGGACAGAAAATGGAATCATATAAAATGCTAAATTAAAACCACAAAAGGCAGAAAAAGAGTGGAAGACAAAAATAGGTTCAAAGAACTAGGACAATGAATAGAAAATAGTAACAACTGTGATATCTATTAATTAAACTGTATCATGAATCACTTTGAACGTCAGTAGTCTAAATGCATGAATTAAAAGACAGAGATTGTCAGAGTGGATTAAAAAATAAGACCAAATATATGTTTTATACAAGAAACCCACTTTAAATATAAAGCCACATATCTGTTAAAAGCAAATGGATGGAGAAAGATATACCATGCTAACTCTAATTAAAAGAAAGAGGGACTAGCTGTATTAATTTTAGACAGAGCAGACTTCAGAGCAAGGAAGGTTATCAGGGGTAAAGAGAAGCATTACATAATGATAAAGGGGTTAATTTTCCACGAAGACATAACAATTCTTAATGTTCGTACACCTAACAATAGAGTGTCAAAATAAGTGAGGCAAAAACTGATAGAAGTGCAAGGAGAAATAGATGAAACTGCTATTATAGTTGGAGACTTTAACATCCCTCTATCAGAAATGGACAGATCCAGCAGGCAGAAAATCAGTAACGACATAGTTGAACTCAAGAGCACCATCAATCAACTGGATATAATCGACATCTATCGACCACTTTATCCAACAGCAGCAGAATACACATTCTTCTCAAGCTCATATGGTTCATTCACCAAGAAAGACCACGTTCTGGGCCATGAAACACACTTTTAAAAATTTAAAAGAGTAGAAAATATATGTCTTCTCTCAGACCACAATGGAATTAAAGTAGAAATCAATAATAGAAAGAGTTGGAGAATCCCCAAATACTTGGAGATTAAAAAACAAACAAACAAAACTTCTAAATAACATGTGGGTCAAAGAAGAAATCTCAAGCAAAAATTTAAAAAAATATTTTGAACAAAATGAAAATACAGCTTATCAAAATTTGTGGAATGCAGTGAAAGCAATGCTTGGGAGGAAATTCAGAGCATTGTGTGTGTGTGTGTGTATGTATATACATGTATACATATATATGTGTATATATATATGAAGAATGATTGAAAATCAGTAGTCTAAGCTTCCACATTTGGAAACTAGAAAAAGAAGAGCAAATTAAATCCAAAGAAAGTAAAAGAAAAGAAATAATAAAAATTAGATCAGAAATCAATGAAACTTAAAGCAGGAAGTCATTAAGAAAATTTTAAAAAAAACCAAAAGCTGCTTCTTTGAAAAGATCAGTAAAATTTATAAGCCTCTGGCCAGGCTAATTAAGGAAAAAAAGAGATGGCACAGATTACTAATAGAAATAAAAGAGGGGACTTTATATAGATGTCATGATTGTTGAAAGGACAGTAAAGGAATACAGTGACCAACTTTGTGCCCACATTTGATAACCTTGATGAAATGGACCAATTCCCTGAAAGACACAATCTGCCAAACTTACACAAAAAGAAATAGACAATATGAATAGTCATATATATATAGTAAAGGAATTGAAGCAGTATTGAATAACCTTCCAAAATAGAAAGCACTAGGCCCAGATTGATTCACCGTTCTACCAACATTTAATGCAGAAATTGTACCAGTTCTCTACACTCTTACAGAAGATAGAAGCAGAGGGCATGCTTCCTATTTATTCAGTGAGGCCAGCATTACCCTAGTATCAAAACCAGATAAAGACATAACAAGAGAAGGAAACAACATACCAACATCTCTCATGAACATAGGTGCAAGAATTCTCAACAAAACATTAGCAAATTCAACAATGTATAAAAAGAAATTCAACAACGTATAAAAATAATTATACACCATGACCAAGCAGGATTTATCCCAGGCCCATGAGACTGGTTCAACATTTGAAAGTAAATTATTGTAATCCATCCCCCATCAACATGCTGAAGAGGAAAAAAACCACATGATCATATGAATAACTGTAGAAAAAGCATCTGACAAAATCCAACATCCATTCATGATAAAAACTCTCAGTAAACTAGGAATAGAGGGTGACTTCCTCAGTCTGATGAAGAACATCTATAAAAACCTACAGCTAACATAGTATTTAATGGTGAGAAATTAGATGCTTTCCCTCTAATATCAGGAACAAGGGAAGGATGTTTCCTCTCATCCTGTCTTTTCAATACCCTACTGAAAGTCCTAGCTAGTGCAATAACACAAGAAAAAGAAATAAAAGGAATGCAGTTTGGGAAGAAAGATAAAAGAATATTAGTTAGATAATATCTAAATGTAATTCATGATCCTGATTGGGTCCTTGATTTTAAAAAAAAGCTATAAAGGACATTGGGGGTCAATTGGAAAAATTTGAATATGGAATGTTTATTAAATAGTATCAATATTAAATTTCTGCTTATGATTATGGTATTGTGATTATGTAAGAGAAATTTCTGAAGTATGTAGAGGTAAAGTATCTTAATATCTATAAATGACTTTCAAAGTTTCAAGAAAATAATATGTATGCTTAATGATATATAAACATGAATTTATTTAGTCTTCCAGTATGGGGAATATTAGCAAAAATGATAATATCCAAATATGATAAGACCATGTGAAGGCAAATTCATATACTACTCACTGAAATAGAAATTTATACTACTTTCCTGGGAGGCAATTTTGTACATTTATTTTTAAGTTTCAAAATATATGTGTATACTCTGATATAGCAGTACCACTTCTAAAATTTATTCTGTTAATGTAATCAGAAAATAACACATACACATCCATAAGGAAATTCCTTAAAGAGATATTTGTAATGAAAGTAAAAGGGAACAACCTAAATTTCCACCAATGATGGGTTGACTTTACTGAAGTCTCCAGAGCTGGGCACATATATTAGCTCTGCCCAATCAGCGCATTGTATCTTTCCACCTGCAGTGATTGATTCAGGGTTGGGCACATGATCCTACCAAAATAAACCTGAGACTTTTGCTGGAGTGTTGGAGAGAAAAATATTTACTCTTCTCCTAGATTTGAATCTGAAAGAATGTGACCCAAGACTTTTAGAAATACATCACGGAGAGAGCCTTTTTTGAGAATGAAGCCATTACACAGGAAAGTAGATTTAGGACTTCCCTGGTGGTGCAGTCATTAAGAATCTGCCTGCCAATGCAGGGGACACGGGTTCGATCCCTGGTCTGGGAAGATCCCAAATGCCGCGGAGCAACTAAGCCCATGCACCACAACTACTGAGCCTGCGCTCCAGAGCTCATATGCCTAGAGCCTGTGCTCTGCAACAAGAGAAGCCACCACAATGAGAAGCCCTGCGCACTGCAACGAAGAGTAGCCCCAGCTCGCCGCAACTAGAGAAAGCCTGCACACAGCAACAAAGACCCAACCCAGCCAAAAATAAATTAATTAATTAAATTAAATAAAAAAGAAAGTAGATACACGATATGGAGCAAGACTCGTTTAGGGACCTGGCTCCACCAATAATTGAGGCTTTGGACTCATTCATTAAGTGAGTTACTAAGTCTGCACTGTTTCATTAAGTTATTTACTAAGTTCTTTGTTTTTGTTTCCACTTTTTTTTCTAAATCCAATTTGAGTTGCCCTGTCTGTCATTTAGAACAGAAATCATTCTGACCAACAATATTCTTAGATATGAGAATTAGAAATGTGCGAACATAAAGGATATGAACATTTCTTATGTTAAGAGCATGTATCCATTAGTGCATTTGTAGTCAGAAATGAAAATTGCTATTACAGTTTTAAATTGGCATAATTATATAATACTGCTTTTAGTGTTATTTTTGATTTGTTTCACTACAATTGTTTTTGATTTAGCTGTTCAGGTGGATGCATTATAAAAAAAGTCAGTAAACATTCACTGGATGTTGTTTTGGTTTGACATATATCACCAAGCTTGTCTGTATTACAGTGATTCCCTTTTCTGTTCTCTACTGAGTCACCTTCAGGCGTGTAGGGCAGCAATATAAATTGTAATTCACATTGTAAATGGAGTAAGGATGGTTCCAGTGAAAGCAAGATGAAAATAAAAATTTCTTAGGAATGGAGATGGAGGTTGGCATCTGAAGTATTGGGATTCTCAAAATGATTTTTTCAACAGCTTCAAATGTTTAAGTTGGCTGGGTGCAATACATAAAAGTATAAGCTGGTTTCTTCCATTTATTGGTCCCTCTTAACCTCAGTTCTTCATCATCCTGTGAAATTATAAAATTTAAAAAGAAATGAAGTAACATATGCCTTTGAAATTAAAGCCATAATTTTCGAACTTGGTTCCTTGTAATGGTGCTTCAGGCATTCCACGATGTTTTGTTTTGTTTTTTCCCTTTGACTTAAAAATGTATCTTAGTGGGTTGAATGGTGTCTGTCCCCAAAAAAGTCCAAGTTTCAGCCCCTGATACCTATAAATGTGATCTTATTTGGAGAAAAGGTCTTTGTAGATGTAATTAAGTTGAGGATTTCGAGATGAGATCATTCTTGATTAACTGGTTGAATCTTAAATCCAATGACAAGTGTCTTCATATGGGACAGAGAACGGTGGAAGACCATTTGACAATGGAGGCCAAGATTAGAGTAATGCAGCCACAAGGAGCACCTAGAGCCACCAGAAGGTGGAAGAGGCAAGGAAGGATTCTCCCCTAGAAACTTTGGAGAGAGCACTGCCCTGCTAATACCTTGATTTTGGACTTCTGGCCACCAGAACTGTAAGAGAATTTATTGGGTTGGCCAAAGAGTTCATTTGAGTTTTTCCATAAGATATTATGATATTAAGATATTATGGAAAAACCCAAATGAATTCTTTGGCCAACCCAATATTTGTATTATTTCTATTGTGGTCATTTGTTATGGTAGCCACAGGAAACTAATACAAGTATAACTTAAAACTAATTAACATGAACTCGGAAAGTACCTACATATGTCATCTGCCAAATTTGAACACACTGGAGATCACTAGTATGTTCTTCCTTTCAGGGGAATCCCATTTTTGTGTAGAACTTCGATATCTAGATAAAGTTTATCTTACCTTTTATAGTTAATGGAATTCTATCCTAAGGTTTCAGTGTAAGGTGTTCAAATGCTGTTACTTTTCAACTCAGTCTTCTCAGTGAATCAGATTGTTTAGTTAGAGCCCTTTCACATGAAAATACAAGTTTAGAAAGGAGAGGAAAATCATTTGTTGGCTCATAAAACAAAAGTTCTAGAGTAGCATGCTTGATTCAGGAACTCTAACACAGGCTTAGAATAAAATTCAGATTCCTTTCTTTGGACTGAAAGGTCTTACAATATCTGATTTCTTTCAGTTTCTTCCTATTAACTTACCCCATCTCTTTCTACTCCTCATTTTATCCACACCACTCCAGCTTCAGAAAACTTGTGGTTTCTACAATAGATTAAGTCAATAAAGCTTTATAGTATGTCTCTTTGCCTGCAGTGTTCAATCATGGTTTCCTCATGCATATCATTTTGGTCTCAGTTCAGAGGCCATCTCTTCAGACAGCTTCTTTGGCTACTCTAAGATAGACTATGTGTCTTTTCTGTATTGCTTCATAACAAGTCATCATAAGGCTTAGTGGCTTAAAATAACCATTTATCGCTCATGATTCTATGTGTCAGAATCAAGCAAGACTCAGTATGTGGTTTGTCTCTGCTCTATGTGGTGTTGGCTGGGTGGACCAATGGGGGCTGGAGAACCAAGTTCACTAACTTCTCTGGGGTTTTGACGCTGGCTGTCAGATGGGGCACCTCGGTTCTCTTCTACCCAGCTTCTCTCCTCAATTGATCACTCATCTTTGGACCTTCTCATTCTCTGTGGCATCTCTCTCCAGTAGTATAGTCAGGACTTTGCTAGTATATAGTAGCTGTCTTCCAAGAGTGAAAGCCAAAGCTATCAGGCTTTTACAGGCCTGTATTTTGGAGACCCTGAATGTCATTTTCACCTCATTCTATTGGTCAAAACAAGTCATAAGACCACCATAGATTCAAGTGGTGGGGAATGTACTCCCTACTTGATGGGAGTTGTGTCGTGTGCGTACAGGGATTGGATAATTGTTGGAGACCATTTTTGCAGATAATCTACCACAGTCCACCTTCTGGCTACACCCTTTCTCACTTGTTCCACATGAAAAATATACTCACTCTCTCAAACCCCCAAACTGTATTCAAAAATAGCATCAGGCCCCAGATTAGGTGTCTGGCAATCTATGCCTGTTCTGGAGAGGATAAGTCCTTGAAGATAGTTCTTCTTGATCAAGAGATTTGTGAACTGAAAATCAAGTTTTCCTCTCTACTCACCAACAGGTTGACAGGGCAGGCTAACTGCAATAGACAATCCATTTAACAATGGGAGACAGGAACTGGTCCATAGCAATTATAAACTACATCTAGGCACATGGCACCTGTTTTCCAATTCAAAAGAATGGTTCTATTTATGTATGTATGTATGTATGTATGTATGTATTTATTTATTTATGGCTGTGTTGGGTCTTCATTGCTGCGCGTGGGCTTTCTCTAGTTGTGGTGAGCTGGGGCTACTCTTCGTTGTGGTGCACAGGCTTCTCATTGCGGTGGCTTCTCTTGTTGCAGAGCACGGGCTCTAGGCGCGTGGGCTTCAATAGTTGTGGCGCATGGGCTTAGTTGCTCCGTGGCATGTGGGGTCTTCCCGGACCAGGGCTCGAACCCGTGTCCCCTGCATCGGCAGGAGGATTCTTAACCACTGCGCCACCAGGGAAGTCCCAAGAATGGTTCTTTTTTGGGGCCTGGTTCTTCCGCTCCCCAATGGTGGTTCTCAAGTGCGTTGTTTTCCTCAACTAATGGCTATGTGTACTGAGAATCCCTATGTTGGCAGTTTAGCTCCTACCTCCCTCTGCTTTCTGCCTATACAAAGTTGGGGGCCCTGAGGCCTCTCTTCATTTTTTTCCTCTCTTAATCCTATTTAATCCAATGTGCTTCTATCAATGTAGTGCTTTAAAATATTGTGGACTTCTCACATATCTAAGTTCGCTCCATGTCCTCAAGTCACATTGATAACTTTTTTGTTGGTGGTGTTCTACTTTGGGCATATCAGGTTGATTTCGGACAGTATCTTAAGAATCTTACTTTGCCAAAGGGTATAATAGACATCACTTTACTTGGGGACTGTTTCTCACTTTGAGAACATTTTTTAAACTGGAAATACTGTCCTGGGTCCTTAGATTTTCTCTAAATTCTGCTCGTAAATGGAACATTTCTTTAGTTTCTCTCTCTCTCTTATACTTTATGATATACAGTTACAAGAAAATAATTGGCACTTTCAGACTTCTGTCTAAAAATCTTAGCTAGATTCACAAGTGTTTCCAAATGTTCCACCTCTATGTAACGCAGGTCATTCTTTCTCTGGTCTTTAGTAGCATTTTTTCCCCCATTGCTCTTCAGACCTCCATTGTTGGTTCCTCACTTCCCTTCAAGCCTCTGCCTGTCACCCAGTTCCAAAGGCCTGTGGATGTGTTTCAGGGTTTTGTCAAAGCAGCACCCTGATTCTGGTACCAATTTCGTTTTCACTTATCTATTACTGTAAAACAAAGCACCCCTGAAGTTAATGGCTTAAAACAATCACTTTATTGTCCACAATTCTGAGTCAGAAATTCCAGGTAGTTTAACAGAGATGACTTATCTCTGTTCCACATAGTAGCTGTTGGCTGGAGTGCCTTGACTGCCGTTGGAGGACCAGATACAGCTCCACAAATGTGAAGAGAGCCTTAGTATTGCCCAGGATGCTTCAGCTCTCCTGCATGTGGCTTTTCTATCCATGAGGTTTCTCATCCTCTAGGGCCTCTCTCTTTCTATGGCCTCTCACTCTGGTAGGTGAGCCTAGACCTCTTTATAGGGGGTCTAGGAAAGGTGAAAGCAAAAGCTACAAGGCCTCTTAAGAAGTAGGCTTGGAAGTCTCAGAATACTGCTTCTACAGCACTT